>NC_091981.1:88065871-88665871 GCF_044704955.1 Pristiophorus japonicus
CAGACTATATATGAAATAATTGATGCTTTATCAATTTATTTCTCCTTGCCTATCTGACTGTCCAGACTACCTGTCGAATTCAAGCTTTGTCTTTATGTTGCTGGAACCAGGAGTATCACCTTATGGACACGCGCGCCTTAATGACTCTTTATCTGGTTAGTCGTCGCCCCGCCACCCACCTTCTTGCATTGTAAACCTGTATTTCCCGCCATTGTGTTACTGGAAAGAGCGTGAACAGCAATCAAGTGAATTTGTACTCCTTCTAATGTGGTGTTAGGAAATACCACATAAACGTATTCAATTCAGGATTTCACTCTTACGCCTGCACGACATTCTTGTGGTTCCTCCTTTTTTTTCATCCATGGAAAAGCGTATTTTATTATGAAACCTGTCAACATCAATTCCTGATGCCCAAGGATAGTCCAATGATAGCTGGAGAAATTTTGAGGGTACATCTTGGATTGATTTGAGGGGGAGTTGTCAAAGCCTGTTCAACGTATCTTTAGCGATTGCATTAACAATGTCACAGTATTAAATGGATACCTTGAGTTGTGAGAGCGGGTGGGGAGAAGAAGAATGATAGTTAAGATTGTGTATAACAAAATGTATAGAACAGAATAGGAGCACCGATGGCATATAATCAGTGACCCTGGACACTGTTAGAAGTGCACCACTGAATAATAAAAAAACACACCTAACGAGGGCGACACAATGTCAAATTCACTTTGACCTGTTCGATGTTCATCACTCTCGGGGTCCTCTCAAAATGCTAACTCTTAATGTGTTTAAGGAAGATTGGCTGCTTAATATTTAATATTTTACCAGAAAGAATAATTCATCTGAAATTCGCTCCAGTGTCCCAGTATTTTTATTGAACAAATCTTGGGAGTCAGCAAGATTTATCATAGATATGGCGATAAATTTCCAGCAGATCAGCAACACATGGATGCATCAGAGGACACAATATCTATTTTATAAGAGCAGTAAATTAGTACCGTCAGCTGGATCAAGAATGTTGCTGTGATGTTCTGGTCTGGCTACACTCCCTGAAATGGCAAAAATATGGGTCATGCATGGGAATCTGAGAATAGAGACTTCTATTTTACGCCCGTTATATTTTCCAAATGTACTGAGAGAGAAAAGGGTGTAACGTGGTGGGAAAAAATGCTGCGGCTAAACGCAGACTGATCCTGTGTTGTCGAGAAGGATTTTTTAATCTTCATTTACAACTGGCTCTGTCGGAATCAGCGCCGGGGAAAAATCGCTGGCAATTAAAAAAGGCAATAGCCTGAGTAATCTGTAATCGTTTTAAGAATTGAATGTAACCAATAAACTGGTCATTAAATAAAGCGTTTTGTGTCCGCTCTGCGCCTCCACTTAATTTAAAGCCACTATATTGAATTCTCTAAATACTTGGGGAAACTTGATAAAATTGGCTTTGTTAAGCAGCGGAATCGTGCGTGTTTTATCCTCCGACCCTATTTTTCAAAAATCCTTATAAGGTCTTCCGTTTACCGATTCGGGACGGACAAGGTACAGATTGGTACCGTATGTGGATTCAGAATGTGTAACTTGTTAGGAGTCTCATAATAGAATTAGGAGGTGGGGGAACCGTAAAGGGTAATCTGAAGAGTGAAGACTCCCACTCAGTGCTTTGATCTTCTACCTCCTGGCTGTTTCGAGTTGACAGCCTGGCTGAATTGCATTCACTGGTTTCATTTGGAAAGATGCTGCGCGCTTGGAGAGTGCTCGAAAGCAATCGGATACATAGGAGGTACACCTGTACTATAGGAATTTACAATACAGCTCTCTCCAGACTGGATTGATTGCCGCGTACAAGCACAAACAAATTAAAAAATGCAGAGGCACAGCCCTCCAGGACAATGAAGAAATAAACTGACATACAACTGCAGCTGGCGAGAGCAATTGTGTCGACGCCCCAAGCCAAATTATAGTGACACTAAATTACAAACCATGGGGAGAGAAAAAAACCCTCACATGACTAATGGTAATTAAGTAATTCCATGGTCCACTTGCTGCTGCCTGATTGGCAGAGAAAGGTGTGCTTACAGTTTGTATTCACAAATAACTCCATAACCCCCTCATTAATTATTATTTAATTAGTAAGAGCGTTTTTAAATGGTTTATCGAAACGTATCATCAGCAGTTAAGAATGTATGTTGCTGGCTTTCTTTTAGACATCCGCATTGTGTTAGGCGTTACTCATAATGCCAAGGGATGTGGGGTGGGGGAGGGGGCAAGTGGGAGGGAAAGGTGCAGAAGTAGCAAAGTATTTTAAAGTGACATGTCTCCACTTAGTGTTTACACAGCCCGAGGTTCCACCTGTAGGAAGGCAAGACGTTATATTTTCGAACAAATGACCAGAAAACTGCACTAAAAAGCAACCCTCCTAGATGCATCGGTAGATTAAAAACAAAATCTCAAAGATCGACAAGATTGTTAACAAAAATTTCGAAATTTGGAAGGGGAATCTTGTGTCAGGTTTGGTGTTGAATTGCAGGAACCAGAAGTGAAACTTAGGTGCGTAAAAGTTACATTAGAGGGAGCGTTTGTTTGAACAGTTTCTACGTGTACAGATGTGTACTCGAGTCGAAGCAGAATAAGCTCTTGTTCTCGTTAAATGTCTATTGCGAGCTATCACGGGCTGCTAATGTTCACCAATGGTTTCTGTAAAGGTGTGAAACTTAATCATGAGCGTTTAACGAGGGCTGTAAATCAGGATCCGACGCCGGAGCGAGCGACAGCATTGGCAGACAGGACACGTGGCGGAAAGGCCCCACCAAATCCACACGAAGCAGCATAGCAACGCCAAGGACGGGCTGCGAGTGGCTATATTACTCCCTACAGCATGATAAGGACGTGCTTGAAATGCTGGGTATGGTAGTTCCTTATAGCTACCATAAAACTGTAGTCCAAATGCATTCTTACTGTTAGCAGCCAGGAATATATTCAGAGCACGTTACAAAATGCCATCTATTGTCCAGGTGAGCTCAGCACTACCATACACCACCGACCCTATGCAATATCTGCCATTTATCAGACAGTTTTATTGTGTACATCAATAAATACTATAAAGCTTGTTATCTACAAAAGCCTGCACACTGGAACTGAAATGAGCTCTTCCAGATTATCCTGCCACTATTAAATAGACCTGTGTCACGGCTAACCATAGTGTGAGCGGGCCATGGTCTGATATGTATTCAGTGATGGTAATGATTATTCCTTAACCACAATTTTACTGAACCATGACTGCCACTCGTCACTTCCAAGGTTTTCAACGGTTCTCATTCACTACCAGCCCCGACAAAAGGTATTTTAATTGATCACAATAAATCGCATTCACAACTTTTTTTCCTTCTTGCATCATTAGAATCGTCAACACCATCATCCCTGAATACAGATCAACATTGCCACAGTTTCCAGTCTAAGCAATTTAAACAAATGGTGATAGTTACCTTCCCCAGCTATGATCCTACTTAAAATGTTATCATTTTACAACCCGCAGCTTGAGATATTTGCAGTCACCATCATTGTCATCGTCAGCCTCTCAGAGCTGAACGCGTTATCACTGACATCTCCAGCCCCCAAGAATTATTTCCAACAAGTTATCAGCCCAGTCCCCGCAGCTATTGATGTGTTCCGCTGATTCCCATCGCTGCCCTCTCCCGCTTCAAGTCATTTTAGCAGATTCTCAGTTTTGCTACCTCTGCGTTATTGCTTTCGGTTAGTTGAATGGATCATAATTAGTGAATTCTTAACTATTTGTTCTTTAATTAATTTTGTGATAATACTTTCCGTACTTTTACAGACCCCGTAAATAAATGCGATGCCCATTGTCTGCATTGTAACATTCATACTATTTGACAAGAGGGCTTGAACTTTATTACGGGTCAAGCAGTACAGTTCTGATGTTGGACATCTAAAAATGTTAATCTATCCATCCATCTATAAACATATAAAAGTATTTAAACAACAACAACAACTTATATTTATATAGCGCCTTCACGTAGTGAAACGTCCCAAGGCGCTCACAGGAGTATTAGGAGCTAAAATAATTATTATTTGGTACCTTCGAATACAATTCACAAATTCACTGCACAGGTGAACAATATCCATAACTACAAACCTTAAAGAGAAAGGGCCTCTTTTAAAGTTTGTGTTCACAACCTGCTTTACGATTATCTACAGACCAGTCTTCAATAAACGAATGTCTTTGTTTTTGTCTGTTTATCAGTCAGTCAGTAATATGTGCTTATCTTTCATATAGTGGGGTGCATGACTATTTCCAACTAGCTGCTCCCTCGTCAGATTATGTCAATTCTGCTGCCATTTCAGTATTTGGTGTCCCAGATTAGGGTTGTCCAGGGCACATGTCCGAGGCAACTGAGGTGTTTTGCTTTACAGATTGTACTTTCTTTGACACTCCGCTTTGTCAGTTCTGATGCTGAATATCTTGCAAAGATAATTTGATATGAAAGTGTCAAGTTCCTTCTCTGTAGCCTTTGTCATTAACCATATTTCAGCGTTATATAGTAGAGCGACTAAAACAGTACATCTGTATAGTCTGGCCTTTGTTTTCGGGGTTAGTTTATTATTCCTTCAGATGTTATCCAATTGGTTTTGCCAATTCTAGCTGACAACTCTTTCCAATGTTAGAAATGCTGGGTCTTATTTCAAGGTGCGTGAAGTGTCTACTTTCATAGTGTCTCTGTTCCAAGCTTGAAGTTCTGTACTAAATATCATGATTTTTGGTTTAATCTAACAGATCTTTCATTCAACCTTTGCCCCAATTTTGTTGATGACTGCTTTTGTTTGCATTTCTTTTTTTGTTTGCATTTCCGGTAGAAATATTGCACCATCTGAGAATCGTCTAGATTCCAAGTCGGTGCTATCTACTCCATCTCTTATTATTCAATAATTTTCAGGTATACTGTTGGCCCACATTATAAGAGTAGCAAGGCATATCTCTTCTGGGCATTGTCTTGAATTTGAACCATATTGATGGTCTATCCTCTACTTAAGCACAACATCCAGTTCTATCATAGAGTTCATTAACAATGTACGTGTACCTTTGAGGAAATCCGTACTAATGTACAGTTTACCATTGTGTAAATCATATTCTTTGTTTGTAGCTTTCTCTATGGGATTGGGGAGTATAAAGATTTGATTGGTGCATGATTTGTTTCTAAATCCGTCTCATTCTTCATGCGTTCTTTTGTCTGCAAATGTATTTTTATTCCGGAACATAATTTTAAACATTTTTCCTGAGAATGATAATAAAGTTACCCAATGCCAGTTATTACAATCTGACGGATTTGCCTTTTCTGGTGGATTTTTTCTGAGACCTTCAGGTCAGTCCATAGCATTGCATCCTTACTCTACTTGGTAGATGCATTTTGTCTTTTGCCATGATATCTCCAACATCCATGCTGTTATGTTGTTATCTACGGGTGTTTTCGGCTGGTTTGAGACTTTGGTTGCTTTAAGTTGCAGTTATTCGACGCTTTAAATTTTACTCGCATACAAATGCGTCGCTGGTAGATAGCCAATAGAGATACTGTCTCTTTAAAAACTTCCAATACCTTTCTGCTGTGATTCACTCAAACTAATGAGGGCGTTCTGGTTTAGACGTGCTGATTTCAATGCAAAAATATACAGATGAATTAGCTTAACATGTACATTGGGTGTCCTTGAATATTTTGTAATTATCATTGATATGGTAAACTTATGTTTCATTTGAGAGAACTATAAACTATTTCATTTTATAACCATGTTAGAATGCAATGATACAGCATCGAGAAAGCGTTTGTTAAGTAATATATAAAATAAATTTTGCGTGATTGATGGATATACTAAGTGGCAAGGTTGCCCTGCGGGTGGACAACAATAGTTTAGATAAGTTGCGGGTAATCAACTCTGAACCGATGTCAGGGGGTGTAGGTTACACATGGGCTTCAGAACTGGACTAAGGTGAAATCCAAAACACCATCAGACCTATTTTAGGATATAAACCTGAAGTCACGAGGCGCCGAATCAGTATTCAGTAAACCGGCAATAGAAAGATCTCCTTGTCTCTTTTTCGATCACTTGATCCTAACACACCGAAAATTGAAAAAATTGATATCTACTTCAAGATCTCAACTATAAAATATTACAATACTCTAATCGTTACAAGCAATCCATTGTTAAATAGTGAATTTTAATTAGGTATGTTTACAAATGTGTGTACAATTAGGTACAGGTTTAAGTATAAAATGATGTACTGCTTCCTTCTTTCACTTTATGTTTTAAACAACAGTTTGTTTTTATTCCTGCACAGAATAATCCCTTCTTCAATGCACTACCCTCTTCTTTTCGGGGGGAGGAGGGGAGGAGATTGAAGGCCCTCTAGATGGCATTCAGCATTTTACATGTACAAACTGTGTCGAATTACTGTGATCTTCGGATTAAACTGTTGTGAACTCTGTAAAAGTCGGCACTTTCTTGACATAAGTTGCACAGAGGGGTAGGTAAGGGGAAGTGCTAGCAGTCGTGGTTTATTCATTTTTAATCATCACAAAAATAAGTTATTGAAATGTATAACCATTTTTAAATCTGGGCGCAGTTTAATGATCATTCAATGTCATGCACGTTTCCTGCCAATTTCTCCCGCAAAGGTTCTAAAGCAAATGCTGCATCTCTCGGTTCACCTGAAACCAATACAGGTACAGATCAATACACATAAAGGAGGACGCGTAGGAAGAATACTGGAATTCGTGGTCTTAAATAACTTTGGCAGTTTCTAAAGTCTACAAATGTAAAAGTAATAATGTTTTTCTGTGAACGCATGTCAAATATGTTGTCCCTATTTAGTGTGGGGAAAAATGCAGCAGACAGTTCTGAGAAATATTACACCCAAAAAATACAGACACCACAAAGAGAAAGGGAAAGGCCAGGCCCTTTCTGTGCTGGTAAAATCTGACACGCTGGCGGTCCGGTCTGTTTAACAGTATATGAATAATTAATTCTCTGGAATTTGTTATTTCATTGTCTCTTTTATTCGACTAATTAATGTGACCCATCATAGCATTTACATTACTTTAAGCGCGTATACATGCTGTCATTTAGGGTAATTGATAATTATATATCTTTTTTTTTTGCTTTTTAAAGTCTTTTTTCTCGAAATCTCTGTACAATGCAAGATTTGTCTATTGGTCCTGTTTATATAGCTACATTGTGCATGTATATAATAGCTCTTGGCTGATGCGAGTTGTTGACACTTGTTTTATTGGGGGGCAGAAAACAACCCGAGAGGTTGCACAAAAAAAGGGACACAGGAAGGTTTAAGGGAAAAACCAGTGTTGGACAGCTGTAAAATCATGTAGACAGGTTGTCATACACCAGTGGGTGCTTCACTGAATAGATCCGAATGCAAAACATTTAACACAACACAACACAAAGTGGCCCAACCGTGCGAAGCCACATGTTCCAAACTAGGAGGGGCTTGCCGCTAAAGTGACCTGTCAGTCAAAGCATCAACTTCAAATGATATCTACGGATCTGCCAGGACCTATGGGCAGACACATCAGTTGGAGTTGAATTGGCGATCAGATCGCTTACAGGGAGATTCTGCGGGCCAAGACAAAAAGAGACGGGATTAGGAGGTGATCGGAAGCGAGTTTTTGTATCCTGTCATTTTGCCTTTTTCTGTATTCTGAGTTCGTGAAGATCTCTTCTGAGGAGATGGCCTTCCCTCAGCTGGGGTACCCTCAGTATCTAAGTGCGAGCCAGGCTGTGTACGCTGCCGATCGGCAGGGAGTGCTGACTTCTTCCCGAGGAGGAGCCGAGCTTGGGGCTAACCCTGCCGCTGCTGCTGTTACCTCGGTGTTGGGAATGTATGCAAACCCTTACACAGCCCAGAACTACAGCGCTTTCCTCCCCTACACCACCGATCTCACCATGTTCTCCCAAATGGTAAGTGCGATCAGCCTTTTGCAACACTTAGTACGGACCATCCTTATCGAAAGGTTAAAAATAAATAATTAAACAAGCAATCCTATTGTACAGCTACAGTAAAGTTTGATCAGAACTCTGAATCGGGTGGATCCCCACAAATACGTAAGAGACATGAGGTGAGAAACAGTTGTATTTATTATTTTAACCGAAGCAATCTGCAGTAACAACACCGAGCGCACAAAGCACCAAGGCACAGTGCGGACGCCTGTCTTTTCCATTGCTGAATGTAATACCAATAGACAGCGATCCTTGTGCCTTCCTTATTTTATGAAATTCATGCCATAAGTAAGATGTTAAAAGTTTAATAACCACTATCCCCGATGACAGTGTGAACCGGAATATCAGTCCAGTAGGTAGAGAGAATTAGAAACCAGCTTTGGAAAGTTTGACACTCTCGTCCGGCCATATTTCTCGTTCTTGTTGTCAACACCGCGTACGGACACGTTAGAAACTCTTATCCCTGTGTTTGCTGATTTAAACGTGGCCATCTCTTCGGTTCACCTCACGATCGTGGTGGCGCCTGTTGTTTTTGTATAAATTCAGACAAAGTAGGCCAAAGTTGCGTGAGCTCCGCTTTAGTCTGCAGTTAATATATGCAATACGCAATTAGACATGGAGCTTTGTTTTAACCTGTCATATCCACGCGATATATTAAATGGACGCATCTCATTATTTTGTGCTACATATAATGCAACGAGAAATTATTTCATTTATTTTGTTTATTTCATTTTAATTACCAATGTTAAACGGCACTGACAAAAATGCAAAAAAAGTTTTGCAATTAATCGAATCTACATTGATTTTTATAACCGTGAAAATATATCAAGAATCATTGCAAATTCGGCGCAATTCTGATTTTAGAGCTCTACACATAAATCATTCGCTTTAAGACAATAGCTCACTTCCTGAACGGTTTCACCCTTCTTCAAACAAATATAATAATCAGGCAAATTCGGTGATCTGGGTAATAGACTCTTGCCTCTGGGAATAAGGATTTTGCATAGATTTGCAGCGGTGGAAATACAATGATCTCATATCGAGACAGATACAAGGCAAGAATAATTTTGAGATCAGCCTAGACAATTATCAGCAAAATATTGAATGGTGGCCACTGATCCTGTAGTTTGTTATGGAGATTTCCTGTTGTCTTGATAATAATCCAGGAGCCCTGTTCAATCTCCTCTTGGAATAGATAACACGCACGACAATTGAATTTAAATTCCTGTTGGTTTCCCAAAACAGTTGAGATTATCTGTAATTGTGATTAAGTGCCTTGATGCCCATCATATAACATTCTATAACCATATAATATAAAATTACCAACGACCATTCAAAAAAGTATCTAATTCAGAGATAAGTTGGCCTACTGGAACTGCACGGTATTTATAAAGAAAAAAGGAGGGAATGAATATAAAGACTTTCAAGTTTAAATGAATGGATGCTTACAAGAAACTGAAAAAAAGATTTGTTTACTTTGGTGACTGTAGTGTGTATTCCTAAACGTGTTGCATTTCAAATAATAAAGATCCATAAAGAGACCGCATTCTTTTGGAGTGTTTACATTGCGGCCGTCTCAGCGGGAACTGAATGATGTCATGTTTCCAACTTTTTAGCTCAACATAAAATATCTTTCGAAAAACAAAAGTAGACACCGGAACATAGGTGCACACACAACCCGGACATTTGAAAAGACGCCGTTTTTCTAAAATGCCTGTATAACCTTTTAATTTTTAACTGCTGAAACACAATCATGCGAAAACTTCTCCTTTCTCAAATCTTCCCCCACATATTTTTTAAACCAAAGATGCAATGTTAAAAATAAACGGCGTGAACTATTTGAAAGCTGTAGATTTGTAAAGTGAGTCTTATGAACATTAAATGGCTAATAGAACAGCGACTCAACTTTTTTTTTACATTTCTAGTGTGAAGATCTGAATAAAGGGTTTCAAAACTGAGGAGATGGTTTAGGAACTTTTGTTTGTTTCTACCTCTGAAATTTAAATCACTGTTAAAAGGTGAATGACATTACAGTTCACTTGGTTTCATAATTTGACGTTATAATGTGGGATTTAAATATAATACATAGGTTTTCTAGTAACTAATTCTAAGGTATCGAGACTTATAATTTCGAACTTCTGCCGCAAACAGCTATGTCACATACATGGTGTGTGTGCAGCTGATTTGAACTAGGTGTGAGTTTATGTTTAGGTTCTATTTTAAGACACTAACATTTAATTTAATTAGTATGTTGTGGCGATCATACTTCCTTTATGCTTTTCTTGTTGGAAGCTTAATTTACCTTTGTATTTAAAGATTTTTAGCTTTAAAACTTATCATTCATTCCCGTTAAGACTAGATTGAGGACACACTGGTGCCCTTAACTTTGTTTTGGCTTGTGTGTATTCTATTCTTGTGGCGAATTCTAAGTATAAATGTTCTGCTTTTGATAACATATGATGTGGGCCTGGCATAATTTTAACTTGTTTTCCTCTCTCTCTCTATCTACCCCCGCCCCCCGCTTTGTGTGTTTCTGTTGCAGGGATCGCAGTATGAATTAAAAGATAATCCTGGGGTTCACCCGGCCACGTTTGCAGCACATGCGGCTCCTGCTTATTATCCCTATGGACAATTTCAGTATGGAGACCCGGCCAGACCCAAGAATGCAACCCGGGAGAGCACAAGTACGCTCAAAGCCTGGCTCAACGAGCACAGGAAGAACCCTTACCCGACCAAAGGAGAGAAGATCATGCTGGCTATCATCACCAAGATGACCCTGACCCAGGTCTCCACCTGGTTCGCCAACGCCAGGAGGAGACTCAAGAAGGAGAATAAAATGACTTGGGGAACCCGGAGTAAAGAAGATGACGGTACTCTCTACGGCAGCGATACAGAAGGGGAGAGCGAGAAAAAAGAGGAGGATGAGGAGATTGACCTGGAAAGCATCGACATCGACAAAATCGACGAAAACGACGAGGAGCAAAGTAATGGAGAAGAGGAGGAAAAATTGAACCTCAGTAGCGAGGGGGAGAAAGCGGATTTGGAGAGTGGGCACGATCGGACATTGCAGGGATCGGATGGTGATAGTAAAGGAAAGGAGACGGACAGAGTGGATGGAAATGTTGCTGAAAGCAATGGTACCAGAGGGATATCTCTAGGGCAGGGGAATTTGCTAATCGCAAATCATAGCAAACCCAAAATCTGGTCGTTGGCAGAGACTGCGACCAGCCCGGACAGTGCCCAGAAATCGTCTCCAACCAGTCACACGCCATCGACTATCCAGCACCCAGCTTTCCTCTCAAACCACGGACTCTATACATGTCAGATCAGCAAGTTTCATAACTGGACAAACGGCGCTTTCCTGGGCCAGAACTCTTTGCTAAATGTCAGGTCGTTTCTGGGTGTAAATCACCATCATCATCATCATCATCCGCAACATCCTCAGCAGCAACATCCTTCTGTGCTAACAGCAGCCTTGGGAGCAGTGAGCAATGAAAAATCAACAGACATCCCCAGCCCAAAACACACAGGTATTTTACACTCACAACCCTCCAGTGAGCTTTACATTTTTAATGTTATATATTCAGCTCTCAGCCTGTGCCAGATCTGACGGCTTCGAGAAATCTAACTGAACTTCAAAGTACAAACGCCAACGTGTTTTCTCTCTCTAAACTTGCATTTTAACATCAAAACTCACATTTTGTTTTTGTCTAGAGATTGATCCAGAATGTTTATTTTATTTTCCAGAAAGAGAATGTATTCCAGGCGAATCTCCATCACAGCAACTAAAAATATCATTTCAGCCCGTGAACGAAAGGTGAGTTTTAATAGTTAATACAACAAAAAGACACCCGCCTCACAATAACATACAGCACCGTATGTAACACAAGGATTGTTTAATTGTTTTAAAGAAGAAATGCTTTGGAATTATTCGTCAATATTTATGCATTTGACAATAATCAAAATGTTTTTATTGAGCCTGAACGGTTTATTTTAGTCTCCTTTAGAGGTACGATGTATTTACACAATATCTTATATAGCTGGTCACTCAGATGTTTGTGTGGTTTTGTTCTTTCAGCTCACGGCCTCAGCAGGAAGGAACAAGAGTCTTAGCAACCATCTCTTCCGTCTGAGGAAGTGTTACGGAAAAAATATAAAAAGAAAGAAGAAAATAGAAAGAAAAATTGAAAAAAAAAACTTATTTACTTCATCTTTTCCTGTCGCCAGTGTCGGGCAATGCAAAAAACCCTTTCAAAAACGTGACAAATATGTAACGATTTATTTGACATTGTAACATATCAGCACGTGTTATCCTAATTGATTTTTTCCTGACGCGATTATTATTGGTTTGGTAATTATTTTTCCCACGTCCCGTGTTTTTTATGTATATAGAGTGATTATAATTGTAAATAAGCGCGTAAGCAGAACTTGTCAAAATCATATATTTTTGTCTAATAAACTAAAAGAAATTAGAACGAACTCCCATCTCCATGTAAACTTACGTGACCTTGTATTAATTTTCAAAAATTCACATTTTACAGAGATTTTAAAAGAATGTGTACTTGGGACGGGGGCTTTAAAAACGGCCCGGGCGTATTTTTGTAGTAACAGTTTTATTGCTGCTGTCAGGATTATTTTATTTAAAATGTAGCGTTGACAACAAAAAGGGGAGGCTGAGGGAGAGGCAGAAAATGGTTCCAAACTCGGTTGGGATCTCAGCAAAGTAAATGTCCCAGTGTTGATTCTCCCGGTCCCCAATGAAACCAATCAGTGACCTTTAAGGTGCTACTAACTCGACAGATGGCTGCTCCTGGTGGAAAAGGGGGAGTTCTGTGAAGCAAACAGCTGCTAAAGCAATTAAAAAATAATATGGGAAGGCTGTGTTCAAACAGAGAGGTGGGGGAGAAAAAAAGAGACAAGCTCATCACGTATCGGAAATAATAGCAACTGTGAAATAAAATATTAACAAAGCATCAGGGCACCATGTATCGATTGTTTGGCTGATCTCACTTCATTGGGAATAACGCCTCTGCGCTGCTGTCTGACAAGCACACAAACCAGCTCTTCCTTCTGAGCGATAACGTGGTATTTAGACACAGAGGACACAGTTTGTCATTTGTATAAGATTATGAAAAAAGAAAGATTATATTTGATTCTGATGTCTTTATATACGACGCGTTTTTAAATAATGATATTTAACGAAAATGTCCGGGTGTGACAGAATATTTAATTAAAAAAAATATTGACAGCGGGTGTTGACTCTATAGAGTAATGACTTGGTCATTTTACAAGATTTGAAATGATTCTTAATGTATTTAAATGATATTGTTCGGATCTTCAAAAAATGGAATCAAATAAATATGTTGCGTATGTCAACTATTAAAGAGGTGAAAAGTTAAAGACCTTTCCAAAGTACGTTTAAAATAGTAACTTAAATATATATGGCATCAAGTTATCAGACCCTAACTTTCTTTTCATTTCTTTAACAGCAATATTATCAATGATATTGTGTGGGGCTGAAAATATAGCCAGGGTGTATCTCGTATTTTATTTAAAACGAGCACGCTAGCCCTGTGTAGCCTGAGCAGTCTGCGATTTCCACAACTCCACGTTGTCACAGGTTGACTTAGTTAGACGGAGTTTCACTTCACACTGAAAGGAAACCCATCTCTTTCGGAGGAGACGTTGCTAATTTTGACGTGGCGTGCTGGGTGCATGAGCAGAGTGTTGTGTTGAAGCAGCTGAGAGTGAAAGCGTTTGGAAACTGTGGGACGATAGCTCCCTCTATGGACACCAGACGTGGGGAAAGGCAACTCGTGCATCACTGTCTCTCTTACACACCAGTCAGGCAGGAGGCTCGCAGTGCCACACCGTATATTTACACACATCATGCGATGGAGACTCATAGTGCCTATCCAAAGTGTTAAGTGTGAAGGAGGCTCGCAGGAATTCACAATATTTACACACCTAGGTAAAGAGGCTCTCGCAGATTCCCACGTGAAGTAAAAATAGAAAATGTTGGATTCACTCGGAAACATATGGTTAACGTTTCAGGTCTCTGACCTTTCGTCAGAACTCTATAACCCTATAGTTAACCCTATGTTTCTCTCTCTCTACAGATGCTGCCTGACTCGCTGAGCGTTTCCAGCATCTTCTGTCTTTATTTCAGATTTCCAGCATCTGCAGTTTTTGCTTTTTACCCATATAACTTGTCTATTTTCACACTATGTATCACATGAGGGAGACCATACCCTCAGCGTAATTACACACAAGATATGAATTGGGCTCGGTCTTTGTAGTGCGAGACGCGGAAGGAACTCCCAGTCGCGCACTCCGCAGTTTTATTGCATTAGTTACTTTGCATCTGATTTCAGCGGCAAGGTTTCGGAGCTGCAGCCTTATAATCTCACACTTATTTTGCAGACGGAGGAAGACGCGCAGCCACACACACTGCCAGAGGCAATCGCACACTTTACACACTGTGACCAAGAACACGGACTCAGAGCTTTTTGCGGCGTTTTTCACGCTCTCTAGCCATGGAGAACTCAATCACAGGCTGCCACCCATAGGAACACTGCAGCTACTTTGAGCACGCAACACCACTTCACTGCTCTGCTGCAAACTTATCCCACCACACTAGGAATCTTTTAATCCAGTCATGCCGTTTGACTGGGGATTTCTTACATTTAGCCAGTTGTGATTTTGTACACTGCACTTTCAGATTTATTTGATTAGAATAACCTCCCCCCCCGTCCCCTCCCTCGTTGCTCAAGTGTTGATTGCAGTTTTTTTATATCGAGGTTTGAACTTATCAATCTACATCAATTGTTCTCAAAAATAATCAGGATAACAAAAAATGAAGCGCGAGAAACTGCGGTATCATCAAAGGCGAAGTGTTGTTCTTAGAAAGGTGTGGAATGGATCCTGTGGATTTGTGTCGCTGCTGTTGTTTTCTTTTCTAGACATTCATTAAAATAATATCAGCAACAAAAACGGTTTGCCGAGTGTGAAAGGAGGGTCTCCGAAAAGATAAAGCACTCTCACAGTCCCGAGGCCTTTTCGAAAAAGCAGGTTCTGGAAGGATTGTATCGATTGTACTGAAGTCAGAAGATACAGCTTGCACTTTTAAAATGAGGTTTGGAATTTGACTCGCTTTAAATGAACCGAACAGAAGTTCCATTTGGAGTCTGACCCCCACTTAATCCACCCTTACATTTGGTGGATTTATTCACCACCCGCACAATTTTCCGACTTTACAGCAAAACTGATGGGAAACTTTGAATTCTTGCAATACATCGAAACTAAACAAGACTAATCATTCACCACTAATTTCAAATAATTGCATGCTGTAAAATAGATCCGTTCCCCGGCCACCCATGTGCTTTTCCCTCTCCCTTCTCCTGTTATTTTCCAGCACTCCGTGTTGCAACCATTGAGAGAGCCCAGCGCAGACAGGCTGACACAGAGAGTTGGAGCTGGCCGCTGCACGCTCCGGTCATCCCACCCTCCATCTGATTGTGTGATGTAAAAAGATAGATAGACATTACGGCTGAACACAAATTAAAGCGGCAGTTCCTCATCAACGGTAGAGCATTTTTTTTTCTATACATTACAGCAAAGGGTAACCCGTGGAGTGAATAATTTTATAAAATGATACAACTGCAGACTGCCAGGAGATGTAACTGACATCTGGGAATGAGCTGTTCTTTAAAAGAATAATCCACTGCAGAATTAAAACAAAATCCCTGCAGTTAAATACTTCACTGGTGAAAACTACGCCTACTGCAGATTCCGCGTACATGCGGGTTCTGTCCCATTCGACTAACGGGAATTTTAAAACGATTTGGTCTTGCTATAACAGCACTTCAAAAATACTGAATAAAACTACAATCAAAGTTTATAAAGCTGAGGATCCGCCTTTCATGTTACACGAGAGCACTTTGGAAGTAACCGTAGTCCAAAATTGTGTAGAAAGTTGATGGTTAGCCTTGAAATAGCTAGTGTTGCTCCAAACAAGATTCAAACTTGTCGGTCAAGTGTCAAATTAAGGAACTGATAGTTTAAAAAAAATTCTATTTGAAAAAAATCTTCACCGCTGTTTTTAATATTAAAAAATCTATGTCAAAGGACGACCAAGCGATGCGAATGAATTTTTCGAGCGAGTTGGGGAAGAGGTGAAGAAGCTCAGAGTCCCCTCCTATGCGTTAGCGAATGAGCCACCTCGGGAGTCAATAATCCAGGGTTAAGATTGAAAAAGATATCCAGCAAGAATGCTCCCCTCCCCTTCCCTCCCCCAAGAACCGTGTTTAATCCCACAATTTTAATGCTAACAGCACTTGTCGACATTACAAAGCTGCTCCCGGCGCTGCCGTTCTCATCTGAACTGTGGGAAGAGAATCGGAGGAGTTTCGGAAACGAGTCATTTCTTTTCTCAAAATCTTTTATCTTGCAGACTCGTCGCGGGCAGCTGTTTAGAAACGTTTTAGAGGTAAGGCAACTACATGTGATAGTGATATTTCATGAATACACAGTTAGCTCCGCGATTATTTATTGTTTGCTACTTTTTTACGGTTGTGGAAATATCGGGAACACAATGCGCTAAAAATGTTGCTGTGACGAGTGTGGAGGAATGTGTCTGTCCCACCGAGTAAGCAGACCGACACATGGCAGAATACTTTACTGGAATTGCTGCCTATAGATGAGTTCGGTAACAGAAAAATCACAAAATCTCCTCTCTATTGACATTGCAAGTAAATACTCTTGACGACTAAATTAAAGATAATGCAATAATATATCCTCCTCGGAACTACCAAATAGTTGAAAGCAAAGAAAAAAAACGTAACTCTTGCGAAAGCTCAGTGCATCCCTATCAACCTATTTTCTAGATCGTTTCCTCCAGCCCACTCTCCCGTCCCCCACCCCTCCTGTACATTGAGCGGAGTTATTCCTGAAGTTTATGTTTTGGATAAGTACTAAATAGGAAAGCAGCAGAGTTTATGAAGGGAGTCAAACGCCTCACCAAAGCGCAGTTGATCCGTTGTGAAGCTCCTGCAAGTTTCATTCCACGCTTTTTTTTTGCGGGGGGTGTTGTTTCATTTCTTGTTTTGCTCTCTTTAAGCATTAATCAATTATTCACAAACACATTTATCTCCTGCAGAAAGTGGTGAATTCATATTCATTTCTATGTTTTACTACCCTGACACTGATTAATGTAACATGCACCACGGCTCTTGTGTACTATAAGACTCTATGAATCATACGCTATAAAGTTCCAATCGTCCTTGTAAATGACTCGAGAGAAGTCCCTGCAGTCATGCCCAACACTGAAATGTCAAACAGACTCTTACTTAAACAACTGATGAATGATTATTAATAAAACGGGGCCGATTAGTTCAATATTACAGCCAGAGCCATTAAGAATCTCACAGAAACACATTGACTTCAACAAATCAAATTTGCTTCTTTTTCACCTTTTTCACACAAAAAAACCGTTTTGTTCGACAATTTCGTATAAAATAACCTCCTGGTGTCACATTTGTTTGCATTGTTACAAGCCAGGTTGAGATTAGTGACTTATTTTGGCCGTGAGCTATAACACTATGGTTTTATATGGATATAATTATTCATTTAGTAATAAATGTACAGTGACGTGTCTAATGAGCAATAATCACGGTTGAATCCCTCATTATTCTATTCCTTGCAGCAATATTTTATTGCATGCCGCCAGGATGTAGGGAATGGCAAACACTAGATAATAACCGTTAATGGAACACTATATTAGTCATTCCACGACGCTACAATAAACACATATAAACACATCATTATTAATAATCATAATAAATGACTAATGAATGAATATCAATAGCATTATCCAAAATAGTGGAACCAAAGATAATATACCAGCACAATAACTGCAGGCTGCCTCAGGGAGGTTGACTGTCTAATGTTTTAAATTATTAATCTTAACAATAATTAGAACTACAGTAACAGTTCTATGCATAAATGATATTACCTTCTGAAACCAAATGGTGCTACTAAGAGGTTTGTGTTTTATTCTTTATAGCAGCAGCTTTGGCCCAGTGTTGGAAAACTAGTGAATAATAATTTATACTGTCAAGTTTAAAAAAAAGGCCTTGCATGTGTATGTAAGAATTAGTATTTGAAAGGAAATAAGAGAGGACAGGGCCACACAGAAAAAAAGTTGTATGGTTAAAACATGTGTGTTTTGATATTGATAAAAGGGCCGTGATAGAAAGTGGAAATAAAATCTCCCAGTTGAAAGGATGAAGGAGAGGGAGGTAAGCATGGTGTGTCACCGCATCACCTGGAATATCTGCTCCCTGAGACACAGCCACTCACTGCTTTTATGGCCCCGCAATGGCGCCAAACATCTTGGTCTTTGAGAGAATTTTTACAGAGCCTGAAGTTAGTCGATCCACATATATGAAGGTTATAAAATACTCAATGTATTTAAGTGTAACTAAACTCTTGGTTCTAGTTATTAAGTTACAACTGTCAGGAACTTTTATTATTAATAATCATTCATAAGCACATGTTTATAAGCAAGGGTATAACGTGTCCTTAAACAACACAAAACGAATGGGAAAAAAGTTATGAAAAAGAAGTTCAGCTAACATGTCTCAGAGAAAGAACGCAACTCTGGGCTTGTTGGTGACCCATCATTGGGCAACAAGGGAGTAGCGAGACGATAAACAATACAAATAAAATGCTAATTGTTAACTTACACATTACACATAATTATCTAAACTAGTTGAAACATTATAAACCAAAATGCCATAATTTTGTTGCCAATGTAATCATGGAAATTTTGTGGAAGTATGTTATAGGTCACTAACATAGGTCACTGGTCAGTAGCACCATTGGATCTGTCTGAATTTAAGAGTTGTGTTCTGGTAAAAAAAAATGATTTGAACAGTTAAAAGTGTGTGTTTAAAAATTGTCTAAAAGTAAGTAAATTGATGTTAAGTGCAATAAAAATAAGGCAAATTCACTAATGCTAAAAGTATAATGTAGACTTAAAATTGTACATTGCTTACTTTAGAATGTAAACTGGTATTTTTGTCCATTTTTGAGGTGCATTTGTGTGCTTGTGGATCTTCAGTACAGAATGCATTCTATTTGTCCCAACCTGAAAGAGTATGTTGAATGGTTGACACAACCCATATTTTTGCAGCCTAAATAGAACAAAACAATAATTACACACAGATAACTTAGTTCCATATATGTATGATTACATATAATTGAACACTGACTATAGCAGCCTGAATACATGGTGTATTTGTACAAATGTGCTGAATTTCAGTTTTAAAATCCATCCTTTCATATTGTGCAATTGAGTACTGTGTTATTTTAAACTAGGATCCTTTTTTATTGTGAGGTTACAGAAGTCATTTAACAATAGACAGCATTTCACATTTCAAAGCACACTGCTGACCCATATACAACAAAGTGCAATTATGTGAACTTTACGGGGCCCATTTAATTTATCACTTTTTACTGCTGATGACTCCATACAGGTTGCAAATAATTCTCCAATAAGAAATCTTTCATCTGGATGGAGAAATAGAACAGATTGACGTGGCTACTGTTAAAAGTTTATCATTGGTCTTGTCCCTTTGGCAGAGGCAGAGTATTCACACACCCTCTGCCCTGGTACACAAATGTCATCCCTTTTGTAAGCTGCTGCTTTCCTTTTCAAGATGCCGGCGGTGTCTCTGATCCCCCTAATCCATTTATCCAGTTTCACAAGTGCATTGGGTGAATATCTGCACAATGGCATAGCCCAGCTGGGAACAGCAAGTCACAGAGTTCAGCAGACACACCCACCGATGCTTGACACAACTTTCAGCTGTATTTAGGTGCATCTTACTCCAAAACACAATGTAACTGTAATCTTATGTGAAAGCTGCAAAAGAAAAAAAATATCGAAAAAAAAGGAAAGCTCAGACGACCCTTGACACGCTGCGGTGGTCTTTGCAAACTTTTTTTTGAGATTATTTAGTGAAAAAAAAGGGGTGGGCAGATTGGATAGGGTTACATTTTAAGACTTCACAATTCATGTGCAGCACCAAATCCTAGGATGGATGAACTCAACAAATGGAGTTACGGTGCTTTTAACAATGAGGTTGTTTTCATCAAAATGGTTCAGTTATGTAAGCAGCCAGCCTTGTAAAAAGTAAAGTTGCTAGATATTTCCAGTGTTACTTGGTCTGGTTGGAAATATAAATACAATATTTCATGCTGCTGGTAAGACAATGTCATAATTCAACTGTTTGCTGAGTAACTATGAACCAAAGCACATAATTTCAAATAAATAAATTATGAAGTACTATTTCATGACTTCCTCTTCCCCACACTCCACAATGGCATTCATGTCCTTGTTCACAAAATCAAAACAAAATGAGCTCTCCCAAATAAAGATACATGAATGGTATCAATATTCATAAAGAACTAATTGTCTGGCAGAGGAGAATTAGTTCCAATTTTAATGATATTTTTTATATCAAAAACAGCAGCAGAAGCTCGGGTACTCTCCGAGTGAGATGGTATTACTGCACTCACACCTGTGGGATATGTTTTCTGGTGCTCCAGTTTTCTCCAACACATAGAGCATCACTCTGCATGCCTTGGCCTGCCAATGTGCACAGATGTGCCACCCTTTTGAAGATAACCAGAGGATTGAGCTTGCACTGGTAAGAACATTGATCAGAACTCATTCAGATTCTGTTAGTTTCTAATGGAATGCAGCAGCCAACATAACATGAATGCATGGTCAGTCTCTTACTTTTTGAGAGTATAACTTAAAGGGGAACCAAATCGGGATGGGTCAGTATACTGGGATGTTATGACAGCAATATAATGCCAGTGTAAATCCTGCACCAAATTAGTAGTATAATATAAAAATAGGCTCTGACTTTAGGTCGGTATGATAACTTATTCTCAGAGGCCATCATAAGAACATAAGAAACAGGAGCAGAAGTAGGCAATTTGGCCCCTCGAGCCTGTTCCGCCATTCAATGGCTGATCTGATCTTGGGCACAGCTCCACTTCCCTGCCCGCTCCCCATAACCCTTCACTCCCTTATCGCTCAAAGATCTGTCTATCTCCATCTTAAATATATTCAATGACCCAGCCTTCACAGTTCTCTGGGGCAGAGAATTCTACAGATTTACAACCCTCTGAGAGAAGAAATTCCTCTTCATCTCAGATTTAAATGGGCAACCCCTTATTCTGAAGACATGCCCCCTTGTTCTAGATTCCCCCACGAGTGGAAACATCCTCTCTGCAGCTACCTTGTCGAGCCCCCTCATTATCTTATATGTTTCAATAAGATCACCTCTCATTCTTCTAAACTCCAATAAGTATAGGCCCAACCTACTCAACCTTTCCTCATAACTCAACCCCTTCATCTCAGGAATCAACCAAATGAACCTTTTCTGAACTGCCTCCAAAGCAATGTATATCCCTCCTTAAATAAGGAGACCAAAACTGTACCCAGTCCTCCAGGTGTAGCCTCACCAATACCCTGTACAGTTGTAGCAGGACTTCTCTGCTTTTATATTCCTTGCCCTTTGCAATAAGAGCCAACATTCCATTTGCCTTCCTGATTACTTGCTGTAACTGCATACTAACTTTTTGTGTTTCATGCACAAGGACCCCGAGGTCCCCCTGTACTGCAGCATTTTGTAACTTCTCTCCATTTAAATAATAATTTGCTTTTTGATTTTTCCTGTCAAAGTGGATAACTTCATACTTTCCCACATTATATTCCATCTGCCAAATGTTTGCCTACTCATTAAGCCTGTCTACACCCCTTTGAAGATTTTTTGTATCCTCCTCACAACTTGCTTTCCCACTCATCTTTGTATCATCAGCAAACTTGGCTACATAACACTGTTCCTTCATCCAAGTCATTAATATAAATTGTAAATAGTTGAGGCCCCAGCACCGATCCCTGTGGCACCCCACAAGTTACCGTTTGCCAGCTGGAAAATGACTCATTTATCCCTGCTCTCTGTTTTTTTTAGTTAGCCAATCCTCTATCCATGCTAATATATTACCCCCAACCCCGTGAGCTATTGTCTTGTGCAGTAACCTTTTTTGTGGCATCTTATCGAATGCCTTCTGGAAATTCAAATCCACCACATCCACTGGTTCCCCCTTATCCACCTTGCTTGTTATATCCTCAAACAATTCCAGCAAATTTGTCAAAAATGATTTCCCTTTCATAAAACCATGCTGACTCTGCTCACCTTTGAAATTGACTGCAAGTTTGGGTTTTCCGCATTGGCTAAATCCCGAACTTGCGATCTGTCAAGTTCCGGCTTCGCTGCACGTTTCTCCGACCCAATGAAATCAATGTGCTGGCGATAAGCTGGGCTAATTGCCCGCCTACTGCACATTAATTACCCTGAAATTTTTACTGCTGGTGCAAACAGGTGCAGGAGCCTGTTGCACAGCGTGTGGGCAGGTGGGATGAGAACATTGTATGAGTTTATGATATAGCCCATAACAAAAAGGCCTGGTTTGTACCAGAGTGAATACAAACTTTGAAAGAAACTTTCATTTCTTTGTGTTTGAAAGCAGGGACTTTTTGTGTCACTGTCTTTGAGGCCCAAAAGCCTTTTTAACATAGAAATCCACAGCGCAGAAGCAGGACATTTCGGCCAATCGTGTCCGTGCCGGCCAACAAAGAGCCACACGGCCCTCGGTCAGCAGCCTTGAAAGTTACATATAAACCGATGAACAATCAACAATGGCAGAAAGGTAATGAGCACCCAGCCCACTCAGTCTGCCCCACACAACTGTGACACCCCTTGCACCAAAACATTCTACACACTACTCCAACGGAAGCCATGTGATCTCTTGGGAGAGGCAAAAACCAGATAAAAACCCAGGCCAATTGAGGAAAAAAATCTGGGAAAATTCCTCTCCGACCCATACCGGTGATTGAAACTGGTCCAGGAGATCACCTTGGCCATATTTGACTCCCTGCAGTACTTACGATCATATCTGCACCAGCCACCAAGAGGTTATCCAGTCTAATCCATCTTACTAGCTCTAGGTCCATAACCGTGGAGGTTATTGCACTTTTAACTGACAAATGTGGTGAGGGTTTCTGCATCCATCACCCTTCCAGGCAGTGAGTTCCAGACCCCCACAACCCTCTGTGTGAAGAAACCTCCCCTCAAAGCCCCTCTGAACCTTCCACCAATTAGCTTAAAACTGGGCCCCCTCGTAATTGACCCCTCCACCATGGGAAATAGGCCCTTCTTATCCACTATATCCAGGCCCCTCAAAATATTGTACACCTCAATGGGGTCTCCTCTCAACCTCCTCTGTTCCAATGAGAACAAACCCAGCCTTTCCAATCTGTCGTCATTGCTAAGATACTCCATTCCAGGCAGCATCCTAATAAATCTTCTTTGCACCCTCTCTAGGGCATAGAAACATAGAAACATAGAAAATAGGTGCAGGAGTAGGCCATTCGGTCCTTCGAGCCTGCATCACCATTCAATAAGATCATGGCTGATCATTCACCTCAGTACCCTTTCCTGCTTTCTCTCCATACCCCTTGATCCCTTTAGCCATAAGGGCCTAACTCCCTCTTGAATATATCCAATGAACTGGCATCAACAACTCTCTGCGGTAGGGAATTCCACAGGTTAACAACTCTCTGAGTGAAGAAGTTTCTCCTCATCTCAGTCCTAAATGGCTTACCCCTTATTCTTAGACTGTGTCCCCTGGTTCTGGACTTTCCCAACGTCGGGAACATTCTTCTTGTATCTAACCTGTCCAGTCCCGTCAGAATTTTATATGTTTCTATGAGATCCCCTCTCATCCTTCTAAACTCCAGTGAATACAGGCCCAGTTGATCCAGTCTCTCCCCATATATCAGTCCAGCCATCCCGGGAATCAGTCTGGTGAACCTTCGCTGCACTCCCTCAACAGCAAGAACGTCCTTCCTCAGAATAGGAGACCAAAACTGAACACAATATTCCAGGTGAGGCCTCACCAGGCGCTGTACAGTAAGACCTCCCTGCTCCTATACTCAAAACCCCTAGCTAAGAAGGCCAACATACCATTTGCCTTCTTCACCGTCTGCTGTACCTGATGCCAACTTTCAATGACTGATGTACCATGACACCCAGGTCTCATTGCACCTCCCCTTTTCCTAATCTGCCGCCATTCAGATAATATTCTACATTCATGCCCCAAAATGGATAACCTCACATTTATCCACATTATACTATATCTGCCATGCATTTGCCCACTCACCTAACCTGTCCATGTCACCCTGCAGCCTCTTAGCGTCCTCCTCACAGCTCACACCGGCAGCCAGTTTAGTGTCATCTGCAAACTTGGAGATATTACACTCAATTCCTTCATATAAATCATTAATATATATTGTAAATAGCTGGGGTCCCAGCACTGAGCCCTGCGGCACCCCACTAGTCACTACCTGCCATTCTGAAAAGGACCTGTTTATCCCAACTGCTGCTTCCTTTCTGCCAACCAGTTGTATATCCACATCAGTACATTATCCCCAATACCATGTGCTTTGATTTTGCATACCAATCTCTTGTGTGGGACTTGTGAAAAGCCTTTTGAAAGTCCGAATAGACCACATCCACTGGTTCTCCCTTGTCCACTCTACTGGTTACATCCTCAAAAAATTCCAGAAGATTTGTCAAGCATGATTTCCCTTTCATAAATCCATGTTGACTTGGCCCGATCCTATCACTGCTTTCCAAATGCATTGGTATTTCAACTTTAATAATTGATTCCTACATTTTTACCACTACTGATGTCAGGCTAACTGATCTATAATTACCTGTTTTCTCTCTCCTTTTTTAAAAAGTGGTGTTACATTAGTTACCCTCCAGTCCATAGGAACTGATCCAGAGTCGATAGACTGTTGGAAAATGATCACCAATGCATCCACTATTTCTAGGGCCACTTCCTTAAATACTCTGGGATGCAGACTACGAGGCCCTGGGGATTTACCGGCCTTCAATCCCATCAATTTCCCTAACACAATTTCCCGCTTTATAAGGATATCCTTTAGTTCCTCCTTCTCACTAGACCCTCGGTCCCCTAGTGCTTCCGGAATGTTATTTGTGTCTTCCTTAGTGAAGACAGAACCAAAGTATTTGTTCAACTGGTCTGCCATTTCTTTCTTCCCCATTATAAATTCCTGCTCTTGTATTCTATGCCTCAGCCAATAAAGGAAAGCATTCCGTATGCCTTCTTAACCACCATATCCACCTGGCCTGCTACTTTCAGGGATCTGTGGACAAGCACTCCAAGGTCCCTTTGTTCATCTACACTTTTAAGTGGCCTACTGCTTAATGTGTATACCCTTCTTTATTAGCCATCCAAAAGTGCATTACCTCACAATTCTCCAAATTAAATTCCATTTGCCACTGTTCTGCCCATCTGACCAGTAGATTGATATCCTCCTGCAGTCCATGACTTTCCTCTTCATTATCAATCACACAGCCAATTTTAGTGTCATCTGCAAACTTCTTAATCATACTCCCTATATTCAAATCTAGATCATTAATATATACTACAAAAAGCAAAGGACCCGGTACTGAGCCCTGCGGAACCCCACTGGAAACATCCTTCCAGTCACAAAAACATCCATCAACCTTTATCCTTTGCTTCCTACCTCGAAGCCAATTTTAGTTTTGGTTTAATTTACAACTTCTTTTTAGGTAGAATTTAACTCACTTTCATGATTTCTTCATGTTATCAGACATTTAAACTCTCGATTTTAGTTTATTTAAATTAATCAAAAGTTATTTAGTCTAATAGAGGAGAATCATGGCCGCGATTTTACGAACCTGGGTGGGCCCATGGCAGGTGACATTGGTGACAGTTCCTGACCCCGCTGCTGTCTCTATCCTGGCCTCTGAAATGAATGTCCAGAGATTGGGCATGTTAAGCCCGCCCAGCACAATTCCCGGCCAATTAGAGGAAGAGGATCTTGTGACATGATTTGATGACACATCATCAGTCGCTTTCCTTAAAGGGACCATGGCCAACTTTCCTTTGATATTTGTGCTATCAGTGTTCGGCAGCATTGAGGTGCTGCAAACACTGACAAGCACTGCACAGAGTTGCAGGGCTGCACCCAGGCTCTCCCATGAGCGGAATAGACCACTGCAGTAGATCAACGCAGCCTGGTTGCACATTGCACCGGAGGCCACAAGCAGGGATATGGTCAGAGGGATCTGGGTGCAGTGCCACAAATGTTTCAATGATCTGAGTAGATCACTAAATGTTAGTACACTCAAACTCATCCTGCTGTGTCTCTCATCACATCCCCATTACTCTGACTTCCCTACCCTACTCCTGTACATCCTTACTCACACCAACTTACCTTGCACCTCCACCCATCCCTCTCTAACTACATTATCACAACCCCATCTCACTAGCCACTCCTCACACTCACCCTCATCCTAGTGCAATCATAACTAACAACACACAAGGGTAGCCACTTGAGTGTTTTATGCAATGCTCATGTAATGTTTCCATTAATATGGTGTCAAACATTGAAACATTTATTTTCAACACTTTGCATTCTTGGACAGATTTGTGTGCGTCTTTGAAAGTGGTTCAGTGAGCTGCAGTGAATGCTGAGACAAAAGGGTACCCCTCTACAATGGTGATGAGTGTGGAAGGAATGGCTTGGGCATTGTAGGGAGGCTTTATGATGTTGATGTTAGGTGGTGCTATCTTGGCGCATCGTATGGCAGTCAAGGTCTACAGTATCAAGTGAAGTATATCTGACCATGGTGAGGCTATCCCGGGTAGCAATGTGTTTGGGTGCTGATGCCCTCTGTCCTGTGCAGCATCAGGTGATTGCAGCGAAGGTTGGTGTTGTTGTTGTTGGTGCTGCTGGTGGCATCGTGGTCAGATTCTGAGGACCAAGGTGAGAGAGTATAAAGGGCACCTAGGCTGCTGGAATAGATGGCAGGTGAAGTAGAGATGACAGAAGCTATCTATCAATGGTGAAAGAGTTAATGAGG
The DNA here is from genome assembly GCF_044704955.1 of Pristiophorus japonicus. NCBI lineage: Eukaryota > Metazoa > Chordata > Chondrichthyes > Pristiophoridae > Pristiophorus > Pristiophorus japonicus. The sequence goes on from NC_091981.1 coordinate 88,092,943, forward strand.
TCGGACTGGATGGAGATTTGTGTAAAGACTTGCAGCATGCTGAATCTGTTGTGGAAATCCAGTAAGGAAAAGCTTGTGGCTGAGGGAAGATATCCCTGTAAGTTGGGAGCTATTATTGTACATTTGAAGCTGATTCAATGGCCACTGATCTCCCACCTCAGCTTGACAGACAAGGTCCATGACCAGCGTGGACCCCCTGAGTGATCTGTCAAATGCAGAAGGTGAGCTCAAATTCATTCTTAAGTGGCTCTAAAAAGCCATTAATTACCTAAATTGGTTCTTCCGCTGTGAACCCACTACTGCATGTTGGATCTGTTCAGCACTGACAGACCCAACATCGGGGAAAAATACGTAGCAGCGAGATCACAGCAGGCTCTTGACCCGCTCGGCAAAAAAAAACATTTTCTCACCCGACTCGCCACGGATCACGCACACTGACCCTGCAAAATCCAGCTCATGAATTCGATAGGACTATAATTAGTGTTATAATTTCAACGACTTTGCTTCTGGATTTTCGCCGCAATTTGACCCTCCACGGTGAAAACCCAGTCGGTGGGATTTTTTGGGTACCTTTTTGCGCAGCACTTCCACGTACCACCGGGGAGAGGAGCGCCGATGTGCAACATCGCAAATTGCATGTGCAATCAATTTTTGGCTCTCTTGGGACCCGTATTCCGCCACCCAGAATACCGACAGAGTCAAACCTGCAGTACAGCCCTGCTATAAGCAGTAAGTATGAAGACCTGCAAAAAAATTAGTTAAACATTTGATTTTTTAATTCTTTTTCAGCCATTTAGTAGGTAAGGGTTTTGTGAATATTTTGTGAATGTTTTTTTTTGCAATTTTCTTTTGTTGCTTTTCCCCCCTCCCAAGGCATCCCATGCAGCGCTATCGGCCCCGGACTAAACTTGCCGAAATTCACGGTTTGCATCGCGACTCCTCATGCGACGCCAATTTTTACCAATAAATTAAAGCCAAAAAGTGAGCCTAAGAACGGTAGCGCAGCAAAACCAGTAATTTTCGTGTAAAATGACCGTTTTTTGCTGAAAACCAAAATTCTAGCCCTACGACTATAATTATAGGTTTGTGTATTGTAATCTTGGTTTGTATATTAAATAATATTGTAATATTTCTGGCTGCTTAATTATTTTAAATGGATTTTGGGCCAATCAGCAATCTCCTCTGTTTCTTGATTGGCTAAGAGTCAGAAAGTGAAAGCAGCATCACTCCACGTGATCCCATGTTCATATATGTACAATGGTGTGCCCCTTGGATCCGTGGATCACTACATTGCGCACAACTCTGCAACGTTTGAAAGCAACGTTTTGAAGAGGGATTCACACAAGATAAGTGCGGATTTCATTCGGATGTTGATGGTGTGCTCCTTGGCTACACCACTGAATGCGAATTCAGGGCTATAATTCTTATAAATCTGTCATTTTAACAGTATAGAAATATAGGTATTTTGCAATCTGTACATATGAAAGGTAAGCAATAGTTTTTGTAGTTTTTGAATAAAAACAGTCAATTTAAAAACTATTAGTCGAGTAAGTATATCTATTTATAAGAACATAAGAACATAAGAAATAGGAGCAGGAGTAGACCATATGGCGCTTCAAGCCTGCTCCGCCATTTAATATGATCATGGCTGATCCGATCATGGACTCAGGTCCACTTTCCTGCCAGCTCCCCATAACCCCTTATTCCCTTATCGGTTAAGAAACTGTTTATCTCTGTCTTAAATTTATTCAATGTCCCAGCTTCCACAGCTCTCTGAGGCAGCGAATTCCACAGATCCACAACCCTCTGAGAAAATAAATTTTTCCTCATCTCAGTTTTAAATGGGCAGCTCCTTGTTCTAAGATTATGCCCCCTAGTTCAAGTCTCCCCCATCAGTGGAAACAGTCTCTATGCATCCACCTTGTGAAGGCCCCTTATAATCTTATACGTTTTGAACTTATAACTATACTGTAACTATACCTTCATACTGTTGTAAATATAAAACTTAACATTTTATGTTACAGCATGGTTAAAGTGGACTCTTGCTAAATGTATACTCTGGATAAACATAAATACATTTGTGAAAATTCAGGTAAGCAAATAAAAATGGAATGGGGTTGATGGAAAATAGAAATAAAGATACTCATATGTTTAAATCTGAATAAAATCAGAAAATGCTGGAATGCACAGCAGGTGAAAGAGGTTAATATTTCAGGTGTAACCTTTCATTAGTAACCCTTCTCCTGTTTCCAGCCTTCTGCTTTTCTTGACTCCTCCATCTTGTCTTTTCTTGATCTTTTCATTGGGAGTTGTTTTTCTTTTAATGTTCTGCTGAAGGTTCCTACCTGAAATGTTAACCTATCCTACTTTGTTGGGTGCTGACAAACTTACAGTACTCTTTCCAGAACTCTCTGTTTTAACTTTTTAATTAGATTCTATGAACTCTTCAACAATGTGCTAACAAATAAGAATATAAGGGCATCAAATGTTTATTTTGCTCATTGAAGTTTATTGCTCTATTACCTTAAGTTTCTGGTCTTAGCATTTTGAACATTTCTAATCTTTTTCTCTTTACCACCCAGCCAGGCAAATTATTTCCTATAATTATCTTTGTATGAGTGAAGAATTTCTCCCTAGAAACAATGTGAAATTACATTCACCTATTGAAATTATGTCCCTTGGCTTCAAGTTCCTTTGAAGTTGAATTCTACATTTACCTTATCAATATTGTTTAATATTTTGCATAGCTCTTTTACCTGACTTCTCACTAGAATATAAAGCTTCAGCTTCTTTTATCTTGCCTCATAACTCATTCCATTTACATTTGACATCAGCCTGGTTTCAGATCCCTCCATGGCCTTGCCCCTCCCTTTCTCTGTAACCTCCTCCAGCCCTACAACCGTCCGAGATCTCTGGACTCCTCCAATTCTGGTTATTTGCTCATCCCCGATTTTAATCGCTCCAATATTGGTGGCTATGACTTCAGCTGCCTTGGCCGTAAGCTCTGGAATTCCCTCTCTAAACCTTGCTGCCTCTCCATCTGTCTCTCCTCCTTTAAGATTCTCTCTAAAACCTACCTCTTTGACCAAGCTTTTGGACACCTGTCCTAATATTTCCTTATGTGGCTCGGTGTCAAATTTTGTTTGGTAATGCTCCTGTGAAGCGCCTTGGGGTGTTTTTAACTATATCAAAGGCGCGATATAAATGCAAGTTGTTGCTGTTGGTTGCACTTCTCTGTACACACTGCATTGCATGTACACCCTTTTTTGTGTGCTGCATTCAAGAACTGAACATAATAGAGCTGATTTCCCCAATTGGCCACTCTTTTTAAGGGGCAGCACGAACAAGAAGCATTAACCTTGAAATTGCAAGCCCGCACAACCTGATTTTCTGTCACATAACGTCCTGACCTACGTTTCCTGTGAGTGCCCAATTAGGTTTTAATCCAAGTGTACTAAGTGTGGTCTGACCAACACATTATTAATTCTTAGAATAACTTTTTGAGATTTGGATTCCACTGTTCTGATGAAAAAATATAGCACTTGATTAGCTTTTTGATTGCTTTGCCAAATTATCTAAACATTGAAAGTGAACAGCAAAAAGTACACTTATCTCATTCATTGACTACTGTTTTGGAATCTAAGTTGATTCCATTTCTGGTTCCAAATTACTTCAGGTTAATGATCAACAAGGTGACCATTAGGCAAATTTTAATTCTTCCATCCAGAAAGACCCTGACATTCCCCCAGTGTAGCATCCAATCAGTTCTTACCTCCATTACTTTAAATGTAAGATCATTGCATGTGTTAATCTTTTTTGGGGGGAATATTAACTTTTATCACCACACAAAAAACAGGTGACAGTTAAATGGAAACTCGTTTTACACCTCACACTATCTTTTTTCCATTGGAAAAGGTGCAAAAGGAACTGCTGATCTGCTATCACACGCTTTCCGCACAGTAATAGAAGTTAAAATTACCTCCTTTGCGTGAAGAAGAACATCCTGATACCAATCTAAAGTTTACCTTTTAATAGTTTGAAGCTGTGTTTCCTTGTCCTATTATTGCAATTTAGTTTAAAGTAATATTTCAGATGTACCTTTTCCATTCCCTTTCTTGCCCATCTCTACAAGATCACCTCTCAGATGTCTATTCAGTCTGTAATATCCCCTCAGTAATATTGTCTCAGTGACAATATTTGTCTGAATACGCTCCTAGGGAGTGCATTGGGGCATTTTCTCATATTAAAGGTGTTATATAAATGAAAGTTGTAATTGTTATAATGATTAGATCATACAGTGTAATGTGAAGTTCGGCTGATTTTGCCAGTATCACTAAGCACAAATTATATTATGATGTATTCATATGTATGTAGAGTGGCTCCTCAATCTAATAGTTTGTAGCACTTTCTTATTTACTACTACTTCTGATATAACTTATTTTGTTTTAGTTGGTTTGCTGAAAGAGAAATTATATGGGAGAGAAATTTGGCTGCTTTTAGCTTCCTGTTTGTGCCGGCGGGTAGTGGTAATGGGGTACTAAGGGGTTACTGACCGGGCATGGTGAATTCAGCTACACCCGCGAACTTTCCTGATGGTTTTGCCTTGGCGCTAAATTATGACATCATCAAGTGCTGTAAAACTCAAAGTTTTCTCAAAATTCAAAGATTCCCCCTCTGTGTGAAGAAACCCTAAGGAAGGATCATTTTGGACTCGCTTAAGATGAATTTTGGGATTTTTAAAAGATGCATGGGTCTGCAAGGGAAAAGGGTTGCAAAACCAGGGAACTACTAACCTCGGAAAAAGCCGGTCTTTAGATATTGGTGCTGTCTGGGATATTAGAGCTAAACAAATTGTCTGGGGAATTGTGAAAACTCAAAAACTCTGCTCCCTAGGAGACATTAACTTTTCAACAATTGACCCAGAGAGAGCCAGCTATAGCTCTAAGCATGAAACCCATCCAGCACATGCATAATATTAATCACTTTTCCGGCCTGCATGGAAAACCAGGTCTAGGCAGACAACATAAACGATAAAACTAATTTTTACAATCACAACTCGAATCCAACAGATTGACACATCCTAAACATGTTATTGTTAATGAGCCCGCCAAAATTTAACAAGAATTATCAAGCCCACCAAAACTAAGACAAAGAATCGGGTTTGATTTGGCACGCAGATTAGAAAAGCTCTCAAAGGCCCTGTTTTACGGGTTAATGAGCCTTCTGATGAGCGTTCTGAGCAACTAGAGCCTTCACTGCACTATCCGCTCCATCCGTGTCTTCAGCCTTGACGGCACTCCTGGGTTACACTGCTCTGCTACTGAAGAAGAAGGAAGAACATCATCAAAAAGACAGAGAAAAGTAAGTCCCAGTGACTTCGGACATCACCAACTCATCGCAGCAACAACTGACCACAGCCAACGTGGTAACATCGGACCACCACGATCGACGAATCCTAAGAAAGAAACTACTCGAGAAGAAACCAAAGATTTGAAAGTTTTCCACTCTACAATCTATTCCTGGCTTACAATGGGTGAAACATTACTTAAAGTAATCCAAAGCCCTACTCCTACAAGAAGAAAGTGGGTACTCACCCCATAATCTAAACTGTGCCTTACTGCATCAGCAGACTCAACCTAACTGAAGACTACACAGTAAGACGTCTTCCACGACATTCGGGGTACGGCAAGCAGCACCTACAGAGACCAGCGAACCCCGAAACCGCGAACCACCGCTAACTGTCAATAAGAGGATTGGTAAGCATTATCCCTGTTGCCCTAGAGTTTAACCTAGTCAGATTTAGGTATTGGGAGGTGGGAGGTATATTATTTTCTGTAACCCCATTTGTATGTGTAATAAAGTGTTCCTTATTGTAGAGATTGTAAGTTTTGACATTGTACTTTTCTTTCCTGAATAAAATCAAAATTTCTTGCACCAAAACCAGTTGTCCGCTTCACTTTGTCTCATCCCCAAATAAATCCAAAGTCTAGAAACCAGGGAGTGGGAGCGATTCGAACTGCTCAGAAGGTCAGAAGTGAACCTGACCCCCACACCACCCCCTAGAGTGTGTAGTGCCCTGTTACCATCCCAGGCATCAACAACGGCAGCAACAGGAGGCGTTAGCACCTTGGCTAACCACTTGGGGAATGATAATTAAAGGCAGTGGTGGTCAGGTAGGCTAAACTTTATTCTTCGCACCAGTCTGGTGCCTGCTGAATGTTTTTGATGGCTCATTGCTGCACAATTTCTCAGCGCTCCACTCTCTGAGAGTGATTGGGGCTGTACTGGAAGTTGTGCAGGTCCCGTGGCCCCACAGAAAAAAGAATAAGAATTATACAACCCATCATTGGCCCTTCCCTTTAAGCGAGGGAAAGAGCCTCTGATGCCAGCAGCACTGCACTGCACATTCTTCAGTGCTCTGCTGCTACCGCCCCTCTGACTTTAGCGCCCTAAGATAAGTGGTTCGCGCTTGATTTAATGCTCCATTTCCCTCTTGAAGTGCTAAAGGTGAAGTTCCCAGAATCCAAAAAGGATTGTAGCCTTGCGATACATTTCTCTGATTTCAAAAGTTATTGCCCCAAATGGGGTGCAATGGAATTTGTAGCCCTGTATCTCTATATCTGTAATATGTTGAAAATCTTATATCTGTCGGTACTTCATGACTGTGCTACTTGACATCATGTTCTCATGTTTTTGTCACACTTTTGTGTAATTTTTCCTCTTATAAGTTTCTAGGTCCACATTTATAATGCATTTTACCTATGTGCTAGTCACACTGATTGTGCAATCTGGCCACTGGGATGCCACAATTTTCTCAAAATGTTTTCTGAAAAACTAATTTCTAATATCCAAGATAAGGATTTAAATGAAAATATAAAAAAATACATAATTCACAATGGCACAATTAAATTATTTCCTATTAGTGCATTTTAATACCTTCATTAAAGGTTTTACTTCAAAGTCTCAGTAGCACAGAGTGGGAAACTTGAGAGTTTGAGCGGCGGAGTACCTGAGCGGGAGCAGACGGAGGCCTGAGAGTGGGGATAAAAGCTGCAGCAGACCTGCAACTTCAAGGAATCTTATACGGCCAGTGTGATCTCCTGGACTAGTTTGGATTGCCTGGTTGGGTCGGAGAGGAATTTTCCTAGATTTTCTTTCCCAATTGGCTTGGGGTTTTATCTGTTTTTTTGCCTCTCCCAGGAGATTGCACGGCTCCGGGTGGACAACTTTGAAGTGTGACATCACAGGTAAGGCAAGTAAGTGATTGGTTCCCAGTGGTCTTCCCTCCCCACCGGCGGGAGGCCTCCATCAAACTCGCTTGGAGGGGAGACTGCCCAGAAAACCCGACGGCAGTCCGTGGCAGTCGGCGGCAGTGGGCGGCAGTTGGTGGTGAGTCCACCAAGTTCGGCCCCATTAGCTTTAGCACTCCCAGCATCCTCGCTTAAAGGGAAGGGCTAATGATGGGGCACAACCTAATTGTCAGCAGTTTTGCGTTGCAAGGTGACCTGCGTTACTGCCATTACAGCCCCAAATACTCTCACAAAGTGGAGGGCTTGGACATCTTGCAACAGTGAAATATCAAAAATTTTGAGCAGGCACCAGACTGGTGCAAATCATAAAGTTTGACCTACCTGAAAACAATTCTTTTTAATTAGCGCTCCCCAGGAGGCCATGCGAGTTAACAATGCCTCCTCTACCTGCCGTTGTTCGTGGCTGGCGATACAGCAACAACAACAACAACTTTTATTTATCTAATGTCTTTAATGTAGTAAAACGTTCCGAGGCACTTCACAGCAGCATTATAAGACAAAACAAATTAATCTATCACTGAGCCACATAAGAAGAAATTATAGCAGATGATCAAAAGCTTGGTCAAAGAGGTAGGTTTTAAAGAGCACCTTAAAGGAGTGGTAGAGAGGCAGCGAGGTTTAGGGTGGGAGTTCCAGAGCTTATAGCCCAGGCAGCTGAAGGCATGGCCAATGATGGTTGAGCAGTTATAATCAGGGATGCTCAAGAGGGCAGAATTTGAGGAGCACAGACATCTCGTGGGATTGTGGGGCTGGAGGAGATTACAGAGATAGGGAGGGGTGAGGCTATGGAGGGATTTGTAAACAAGGATGAGAATTTTGAAATCGAGGCGTTGCTTAACCAGGGACCAATATAGGTCAGCGAGCACAAGGGTGATGGGTGATCGGGACTTCGTGCAAGTTAGGACACGGGCTGCCAAGCAGGGGGCAGGAAGCAATTTCACATGCAGGGCATAACGGGGCACTCCACACTTTATGCTGTCACGATCTGCGAGGCAGTGGAGGCCCAGGCGGTAAGAGTTAGCGCCAGTGCTAAATCGGCACTGAAGTTCGCGGGCGTCGTTGCAATCGCCGCACCCAGTCGCTAACCCCTTAGCATCCTGTTAGCGCCTCCACAGGCACTAACAGGACGGGTTAAGCAGCCGAATTTTTCCCCAGAGGGTCTATATTTGTGTTTGTTTATGTGTGTTCCTGTGTGTGAGAGACGGAGAGAAAAAAATAACAATTCCTTTTACACATCTGTTGTAGCCTTTGTTGTGTTCTGTAAACTTGAGAAAATGTTTTAAACTGAGAAAGAGAGAGAGCTAGACATGTTAATAAATCATTTTGAAAATTTCAGTTGAATCTTGAAGCCAATTAATTATCACACCTGATAATATCTACGTTAGAGAGACACACACACAGACAGAGACAGAGAGAGGTAGAGAGGGTATTGAGAGAGGCAGCTTCTTTCTTCGTTATTATTGAATTAATTTTTGTTATAGTTGCATTTTGAAAGCCAATAAAACCTTTTTGAGGGAAACTGATAGCAAAGAACTGTGGTCGAGGAGGGTGGGGAGCTAGCAGGAGGAGGAAAACAATTTGAGTTTGGAGCGTCATGCCACATGATCTTGGGGGGAATGATTGGAATGGCGGAGGGGGGGAGTGGACGGAAGCCTATTGGTGTTTTCAGAGGTGATCTTATTGAGACATATAGGATAATGAGGGGACTCGACAGGTGGATGCAGAGAGGATATTTCCATTCATAGGTGTGACTAAAACGAGGGGACTATGGGCTAGAACCTCCACTTTTGTGGTTATCGTCCAAAAATGGGCGTTATTTTCGGCGTGGGAGGTAAAAAAGTGTTTTAAGAATGCTGACTTCGCGCCCATTCTCAAAACACCTAGCTTACATTTTTGAAAATGGGCGTTACCGTGAGCGATATCAAATGGGCAGCAGCGTTAAATTTTTTTGACCTTTTGCCGTAAAGTGTGTACGTTCTTAGCAACGGCATGGCAACACTTGATTCCTTCGATTCTGGAGATCAAGGGTCACAATGACATGCGCTGATGAGAAGACAGAGAGAGAGGGAGCTCAGAGGGACTAAAGGCGTGTCTGGGTGCGGTGTGGCTGCTTTGGGAGGAAGGAGGGAGACTTTAGAGCCTCAGAGCAAGTCGGCAAACAAAAAGTAGCTGTTACCAGCCAAATATTTGACCGAATTTGCCCTATAATGGAGGGAGAGGAGGAGGCATCATAGCACGCTGTGGAGACTGATGCTGGAGAGAGCAGTGAGGTGGGAGAGGAGCACATTGGAGGCTGCAAAAGAGCCAGGAGGTCCTCGGACGAGGCAAATGCCTCCATCCTGCAGGAGATCGAGTCACGCTGGGGTGATTTGATACAGGGAGGGCGTGGGAAGCCCACCCCAAAGGCCTACCAGAGGATATGGACCGAGATAGCAGAGGTGGTCTTGTCGCTGACCAACAAGGTGCATGAGGGCAACCAATGCCGCAAACGATGGAACGACCTTGTGGGATCCACAAGAGTAAGTATTACACTGATTTACATGTACTTATGTATTTATATAATTTGATTTGTAACAGTCATGAGTCACTATCAGCAGATATGGCGTCTTGCACTTTTACCGGGAATGTTTTACTCAAAGCCTGCGATCATGGTGAACGTCTTTACGTAAAGAATGATAATAATCATAATAATCATGATTACATCTGACGGTTTTGTGTTGTGTCAGTCTCTGTGACAGTGCTTAGCAATGATATCATGCAATGATCTCATGCCATGTCACCCTGTCACCTTTTACAGAAGAAGCTATTGACGATGAGGTCCATGCAGAGGTGAACGGGTGGTGGGCCACCAGTCCCTAGCAACATCACAGAGATGGAGGAGTGAGTGCTAGCACTCGTGGAAAAGTACCCCCGGACAGCCACGGATGCATCTGCAGACCCTGAAGTGATGCCACATGAGTAAAGCTTACACCATTGCGTGATGTAAATCAATAGATGCCATACCAACTCATATCCGGACAATCATATATGAGAGATGATTTCTAAAATTATCATAGAAATAATGCTGGCCGAATGAAAATCATTGCAATGCACAATGTGTTGATGGTGATGAAATGTGATGTCAGTGATGATTTTGATAGCAGTGGTGCTTTTATCGTGTATATGCTGTGTGTAGCGCTGGACTCACCTTGTCACCCTAGCACCTCTTTCTCCTCTAATAACCTAATTTGTGTCTTGCAGCTCAGCCCCAGGCAAGGCCACAGAGACCAGAACGTGGGGGCGTGGGGCAGGAGTCGGCAGACGATCCTACTATATCTGGTGCTGAGGAGCTCCGATTGTCGCTCGTCAATCCACTGGGTCTGTTCTTGATGGATGAGAGCACGGACTTCGAAGAACCTGCATCGCCACGCTCCAGATACCATTCCACCCCAAGACCATCTAGTGGTCCTCTCGTCATTCCCGCCTCCACTCTGGAGGTGCCGTCCCCAAGCAACTCTCCACAGGGCACTCCATTTGTCCCCAATAAGGCGCCGAACCTGCAGAGGCCTCGTGGACGCAGCAGGTCTATTCCATGAGCGCGACATGACAGCGGAAAGATGGTACAGTTGTCCAAGAGGTCTGTAGACATTCGTGACCAGCTCATCGAAGCATTGGGGGACATATCCCGACTCCTGGCCACCATGACCAAGTTCATTCTGCGCATGGCGCAGTCCCTGGATGCGATAGCCAGGAACACTGCTGCCACAGGCCTCCCAGTGGTCCCCGAGTGCAGCACTCCATCCCTAGGTTCTGCACTACCACTGCGAACGACAGGGAGCAAGGACCAAGATCCTGCTTCTGCATCAGAGAATGCTGCCCCCTCAGCACCCCCCGCTCCCATACTCGTCCAACCAATGCATCTGCCTTCATCCCCCACAATGAGGCACCGCGCGAGGAGCTCCTCAGCCAGGTGCCGTGGAGCAAGGAGGGGAATGGGGTAGAGGTGGGGAAAAGAAGGAGAGGGGGGAAGGAAAGTGAGGTGCATGTGTGCAGTTGATGGCTGTGTTATATCTCCACCTGGGTCTATGCAATTTGTTGCAAGGTATAGGGCTGGGGACCACGTTCCTGCTTTGCCTTTGCATTCTGTGTTGGTGGACATGTTGAACATGTGATTTATATCAATGGTGGAAAAAGTGGGGTGTGGGCAGGGGTTGGGTGTTACTGGCTGTGATACTTATGATTTCAGAGCAATGTTGGTATTAAACTTTTGTTATTGAACATAACCTTGTTGCACATTGCCTCAGATAGCTGGATAGTTGCACACTGGTGATTCCTTACCATGAAAGGGTTAAATACAACTTACCTTCAAAAAACATAAACTTTAACTGGCACCAAAGTGATGGGCACCATTGATGTCTGAACTGCACACAGAGCTGTGTGTCAGCGTTGTCACTCACATCAGCGCTCTTTCAGTCAAATCTTTCCGATATCAGCTCCTCACGTAAGAGTGGGATTTAACAAATGCCAGCCACACCGCTGACATTCGTTCCGGTTAATTCCACTTTTTGTGGGCGGTTTTTTGAGCAAGTGATATTGTGGGCGATATGTGTGCGAGGTGGTGAGATTGAAGATGGGCGATCTCCATGGCCGCTAGTTTGCGTAAGTTTGCTCTTTATGACAAAAAACAGTGGGTGGGCGTTAATATTGAATCTCGGTGTTAATTACATGCGGAAAGTAACGCTGGGCGATATTATGGGCGTTTAATTCGACCATTCTGATTATTCCGCCCAAAAAAAGTGTGCGGGCGGTGATATTTTTTCTCGCCGTTAAGCCCATGGGAAAATAACGCTCAGTGTTAAATCTCCTAAAAATGCCCGTCAGGTTTCATTTTGTGCCAGAATGGGCAATATATGGGCGTTATACATCATTTCAGTGGTAAAATGGGTGTTAAATGGGCGTTAATCATGCAAAAAAAGTGGAGGTTCTAACGCATAGTCTCAGAATATGTGGCCGCCCAGTTAAAACTGAGATGAGGAGGAATTTCTTCTCTCAGAGGGTTGTAAATCTATGGAATTCTCTGCTCCAGAGAGCTGTGGAGGCTGGGTCATTGAATATATTTAAGGCGGAGATAGACAGATTTTTGAGAAATATGGAAATAAAGAGTTATGGGGAGCTGGCAGGGAAGTGCAGCTGGGTCCGAGGCTTGGTTGAGGGCAGGCATTGGGAGGGACAGTGGCCCACTGGGGTTCAGAGTGGGAGGTCAGGGTGGTCACTGCCATGATGCTCACCACGTGCTGAGGGAGGAGAAGGAGAGCTTCGGTCGTCGTTGAAGGAGGAGGAGTCACCTGTGGGGAAGGAGCAGTCCAGCCGTTGTCAAGAAGGCCCAGATGCTGTCGTGGAGGAGAGCAGACATCGATGATGAGATTCAACACCGCCTCCAGTGCGCCAGTGCAGCCTTTGGCCGCCTAAGGAAAAGCGTGTTTGCAGACCAGTCCCTCAAAACTGCCACCAAGCTCATGGTCTACAGGACTGTAGTAGTACCCACCCTCCTGAATGGCTCAGAGACATGGACCATGTACAGTAGCCACCTCTAGTCGCTGGAGAAATACCACCAACGATGTCTCCGCAAGATCCTACAAATCCCCTGGGAGGACATAAGCACCAACATTATCGTCCTCGACCAGCATTGAAACACTGACCACACTTGATCAGCTCAGCTGGGCAGGCCACCTCGTTCGCATGCCAGACACGAGACTCCCAAAGCAAATGCACTACTTGGAACTCCTTCACGAAAAACGAGCCAAAGGTGGGCAGAGGAAACGTTACAGGGACACCCTGAAAGCCTCCCTGAAAAAGTGCAATATCCCCACTGACACCTGGGAGTCCCTGGCCAATGACTGCCCTAAGTGGACGAAGTGGAGAGCATGCAGAACTCAAGCACAGGCAGCAGAAAGAGCGTGCAGCAAACCTGTCCCACCCACCTTTTCCCTCAATGACTATCTGTCCCACCTGTGACAGGAACTGTGGTTCTTGTATTGGACTGTTCAACCACCTAACGACTCATTTTTAAGAGTGAAAGCAAGTCTTTCTCGATTCTGAGGGACTGCCTATGATGATGATGATGATGGAGCTGAGTTGATGATCAGATCAGCCATGATCTTATTGAATGACGGAGCAGGCTCGATGGGCCTAATGGCCTACTCCTGCTCCTATCTAATTGTTTCAATGTTGCCTACTTTTGAGATGGCTCTCAAACATAATTCCAGAGCGAGTCCAGTAAGTTTTTACCAAAAAACATCTCTTTTATGAATGTGCTGAATTTCAAATTATTACAAATACATGTTGTCAATGTATTTTATACAAAAGCAGTACAATTTTAATGAAAAGTTAGTAAAAATATTAACATTGTGAAACTGCGCCTTGACGATTTCTTCAACAGTAGATTTCAAAGTATATTTAAGAATGAATTTATGTTATGGATGCAAAATATAGTAATACATTATTTGCACTTAGTGTCACTGATACATCTTTCAAGTTTCATAAATATAGGACTTACAGTTTTTTGGTTTTAGGGAAGTCTGTTTTCAATTGTTATAGTTCACTTATGTAAACTGGAACTAATTAGCACAATCCTTCTGCAATTGAAATTGCATTTATGAATTATTGGAAGGAAAACAATTATGTTTTTTTTTATTTCCAGACTTATCTGTTTGAACCATTTAAAACTAATTAGTCATTTTTCCTCTGGTCTTATGTGATTTCCACTTCCTTGAGTAATCAGCAGTAAAGAGGCTAACATACCTGTATCCTCATGCAGCTTACAGGTTCTACCCCATCTCAACCTTCCGTAGGAATCCACTTGACTAGAGGCCATTACAAAAGCTTAGAAGCTGGAGTCCCTCAAAATCTTTCACTGAGGTACATTTGAACAACAAGTTAAACCATGAAAACTCTGTGATGTGTAACAGAACATATGTCTGAGAACTGATATCATTACTATTGTTCTCTGCAATGTTCACTAACAAAATGTAATTACTGTGGCAATATCATAAAAGCAACTAAAGTCACTGGCAAAATCAAGTGGGTAATCATGTGGTTTGAATGCCACTTTATTTAGTACTCATTATTATATATTAAAAGATCATTACATCAACATTTGAATATTAAAAATAATTAATTTGTTTCTTTTAAGTGATGTTGATTTGATTAATATAATCCATAGTAATAACACTGCTCGATTCAGACTTAAAGATTAAACATGCATTTTGTATTGTTTGTCACGATCAATAGTAATGTAAATTCTATAACACTTATATAGTGGTTTTGTCAGGAAATATTAAACCTTAATAGCACAGTATAGAAGCTTCTGCTATCAGGCATTCTTCAATTCAATAAACTGAGATTAAGGCAGCAATTTACCATCTTTTGAAGTACTTTTAATCCACATGAGTGAATAATCCTATATAGCAGATAGTTATGCAAAAGTCCTTTTTATGTTAAACTTATTGGGGGTCATTTTAAACCCCATAGCAGGTGGTGGAGGAAGAGAATGTGGGGTTAGAAATAAAAGAATGCTTTCTCTCCATACCCTGTGATCCCTTTAGCCGTAAGGGCCATATCTAACTTTCTCTTGAATATATCTAATGAACTGGCATCAACAACTCTCTGCGGTAGGGTATTCCACAGGTTAACAACTCTCTGAGTGAAGAAGTTTCTCCTGATCTCAGAACTAAATGGCTTACCCCTTATCCTTAGACTATGTCTTCTGGTCCTGGAATTCCCCAACAACGGGAACATTCTTCCTGCATCGAACCTGTCCAGTCCCGTCAGAATTTTATATGTTTCTATGAGATCCCCTCTCATCCTTCTATACTCCAGTGAATAAAGGCCCAGTCGATCCAGTCTCTCCTTATATGTCAGTCCAGCCATCCCGGGAATCAGTCTGGTGAACCTTCGCTGCACTCCCTCAATAGCAAGAACGTCCTTCCTCAGATTAGGAGACCAAAACTGAATACAATATTCCAGGTGAGGCCTCACCATGGCCCTGTACAACTGTAGTAAGACCTCCCTGCTCCTATATTCAAAACTCCTTGCTATGAAGGCCAACATACCATGTGCCTTCTTCACTGCCTGCTGTACCTGCATACCAACTTTCAATGACTGATATACCATGACACCCAGGTCTCGTTGCACCTCCCCTTTTCCTAATCTGCCGCCATTCAGATAATATTCTGCCTTCGTGGATAACCCTCAAAGTGGATAACCTCACATTTATCCACATAATATTGCATCTGCCATGCATTTGCCCACTCACCTAACCTGTCCAAGTTACCCTGCAGCCTCTTAGCATCCTCCTCAGAGCTCACAGTGTCATCTGCAAACTTGGAGATATTGCACTCAACTCCTTCATCTAAATCATTAATGTATATTGTAAATAGCTGGGGAGCCAGCACTGAGCCCTGCGGCACCTCACTAATCACTGCCTGCCATTCTGAAAAGGACCCGTTTATCCTGACTCTCTGCTTCCTGTCTGCCAACCAGTTCTCTATCCACATCAGTACATTACCCACAATATCATGTGCTTTGATTTTGCATACCAATCTCTTGTGTGGGACCTTATCAAAAGCCTTTTGAAAGTCCAAATACACCACATCCACTGGTTCTCCTTTATCCACTCTACTAGTTACATCCTCAAAAAATTCCAGAAGATTTGTCAAGCATGATTTCCCTTTCATGTGACCGATCCTGTCACTGCTTTCCAAATGCACTGCTATTTCCTCTTTAATAATTGATTCCAACATTTTCCCCACTACTGATGTCAGGCTAACCGGTCAATAATTACCTGTTTTCTCTCTCTCTCCTTTTTTAAAAAGTGGTGTTACATTAGCTACCCTCCAGTCCATAGGAACTGATCCAGAGTCGATAGACTGTTGGAAAATGATCACCAATGCATCTACTATTTCTAGGACACTTCTTTAAGTACTTTGGGATGCAGACTATCAGGCCCCGGGGATTTATCGGCCTTCACTCCCATCAATTTCCCAAACACAATTTCCCGCCTAATAAGGATTTCCTTCAGTTCCTCCTTTTCACTAAAACCTTGGTCCCGGTGCTTCCGGAAGGTCATTTGTTTCTTCCTTCGTGAAGACAGAACCAAAGTATTTGTTCAACTGGTCTGCCATTTCTTTGTTCCCCATTATAAATTCTGAATTTTAAAAATTCAGATCACCTTGGAGCTTTTAAAACAATGTTTGCGATGTTTTAATATTATGAGGGAAATGGACACACCCATTAGTCTATCCAAACATAAAAGTTAATCAACTGGGAAATGGAACTCTACAATAGCATCCAAGTAGAGATGCACAAAGCTCCTTTGTGATTGAGACTGATAGCCACAGTATAAAACCATTATTTGAGGTATACCAGTCTTGTAATGTACAAAGCACCAGGGGGCCTCTAAGAACATCCAAATCAGGGGAAAAAGTAACGTTAATTTTTTTTAAACTTTCACTTGGAATAATACAAGAGCAACCTTTAATGGTTGCACTTTATTTTGGTGACAGTTTCAGTACTTTTCTTAAACCTTTAGACAATGCATCTGTGACAAGGTCAGATGCCTTGAGAGGACTGATTGTCCCTGATACATTATTATTCTAGGGAGCCATTCACTTGAAGGTCATCAGCTGAATTCAGAATCCTGGTTTATAACATTTTGTCAAAATAGATTTTGGGTATTGGGCTGTAGCCTTGCAAAACATTGCGCATATCTGTGTGGTAGAAGAAGAGATGGAGTTCATTTTGGACTTTAATTGAAGGAAAGTTGGGTAGGTTCCTTAACATGTATACTCCAATTTTTTGGCTCCGCCCTGGTGATTCAATGTATCTAGCACAAATCTACCAAAACTTTCTATTCTAAGTTCTGTCTACAGTGAAAACTTTCAGCATAACTTCTGTTAACTTTCATTCTGCTCTGCGTAGCATTCTGTTAACTTTTTACATATTTCCCATGTTGTCCAAACATTAAAAGAAACATGTTTATGAACACTTAAAGGTCTCTTTCTAAATCTCCCTGTGCTAAATCAATTCAATTCATTACATACTATGGGGCTGATTTTCAGCAAGGCCTCCCTCCACCCGCCCAAGTGCTGCCCAAAGTGCTGCTGATGGCTGCCGAGGTACCTGATGGTACTTTGGGCGGGATATTCATGGCCGAGGTCCCTCAAAGGTCGGCGGGTGGCAAATGGATGACGTACGCCACCAATCTGGGCGGCAGCAGGAGGGAAGGCTCATTTTCGGCGGCAGAAGCACTTGCCGCCCAAGTGCCGCTGAGGATGGAGTCAAGCCCATGGAGGATCAAAGAGCTGGGGAAAAAAAATCACCAATAAAAAATAAAAAAACTATCGGAAGACCTTCAGGGGACCATATGCAGGTAAGTCGCTGTTGAAAAATGTTTTAAAATATTCACTTAACTTTTTTCAGGTTCTTCCTACTTAGCTTCGAGACAGATCAGCCTCCAGCAGGCAGTCCACCCCTGTTCTACCGCCGAGTCCCGCTGCCTCCCGCCCGCAGGAATCTGGGAGCTCGGCGGGCGGGAGGTCAGTTGCACCACTTGGCCATCCGCTGACGTCAGCGGGCGGTTCCCGGCGGCTCTCCCCTCCTGCCCCCTCATGCCCGCTCCAAGCCACCTCGAAAGTGGCACTGGGCGGATGAAGAAGAGCAATATCGGTAGCAGCCGGTGGCAAAGGATGGTGAGGTGATGAATTTTGGCCCCATATGTCCCATATTTTTGACCTAGTTGTAATAGAAACATAGAAACATAGAAAATAGGTGCAGGAGCAGGCCATTCAGCCCTTCTAGCCTGCACCGCCATTCAATGAGTTCATGGCTGAACATGAAACTTCAGTATCCACTTCCTGCTTTCACGCCATACCCCTTGATCCCCCGAGTAGTAAGGACTTCATCTAACTCCCTTTTGAATATATTTAGTGAATTGGCCTCAACTACTTCCTGTGGTAGAGAATTCCACAGGTTCACCACTCTCTGGGTGAAGAAGTTTCTCCTTATCTCGGTCCTAAATGGCTTACCCCTTATCCTTAGACTGTGACCCCTGGTTCTGGACTTCCCCAACATTGGGAACATTCTTCCTGCATCCAACCTGTCCAAACCCGTCAGAATTTTAAACATTTCTATGAGGTCTCCTCTCACTCTTCTGAACTCCAGTGAATACAAGCCCAGTTGATCCAGTCTTTCTTGATAGGTCAGTCCCACCATCCCGGGAATCAGTCTGGTGAATCTTCGCTGCACTCCCTCAATAGCAAGAATGTCCTTCCTCAAGTTAGGAGACCAAAACTGTACACAATACTCCAGGTGTGGCCTCACCAAGGCCCTGTACAACTGTAGCAACACCTCCCTGCCCCTGTACTCAAATCCCCTCGCTATGAAGGCCAACATGCCATTTGCTTTCTTAACAGCCTGCTGTACCTGCATGCCAACCTTCAATGACTGATGTACCATGACACCCAGGTCTCGTTGCACCTTCCCTTTTCCTAATCTGTCACCATTCAGATAATAGTCTGTCTCTCTGTTTTTACCACCAAAGTGGATAACCTCACATTTATCCACATTATACTTCATCTGCCACGCATTTGCCCACTCACCTAACCTATCCAAGTCACTCTGCAGCCTCATAGCATCCTCCTCGCAGCTCACACTGCCACCCAACTTAGTGTCATCCGCAAATTTGGAGATACTACATTTAATCCCCTCGTCTAAATCATTAATGTACAATGTAAACAGCTGGGGCCCCAGCACAGAACCCTGCGGTACCCCACTAGTCACTGCCTGCCATTCCGAAAAGTACCCATTTACTCCTACTCTTTGCTTCCTGTCTGACAACCAGTTCTCAATCCACGTCAGCACACTACCCCCAATCCCATGTGCTTTAGTTTACATTTATCTGTTGAACAACAGTCAATATTAATATGAGCATTCCTGCAATGTGGAAGTCTGGATACAATCATCAATTGTCTATTTTTACCTATTTCATAGGAGCATAGGAATTGCTAGATGAAAAAAATGACCATGGTCCTACTAATTCACCTTCTACCTTCATGGTAGCTTAATGATACAATGATTGCACATAACACAATTGCAGTAGTTGAGCTGGCCATCAGCAAGAATTGTTCAGGTAACAGGAGGTAAATTTGTAAACGTTCATGCTTACAATGTGAATGCCAAGCTCTTCACTCACACATGTTCAGAAACCCACCCAACTTTCTATTACAGGTTCTGATCCACTCAATTTTAATATATAAAACAATTGAAAATCTCAGTGCAGTTTTTTTGGCCCCAAGTTTTCACATGATTTGCTCCTGATTTTTAGGAGCAACTGGTGTAGAACGGAGTATCTTAGAAATCGGAATTCTCCACATTTAGTTTGCTCCAGTTCTAGTCAGGTAGAACAGTTTCACTTTGGAAGCAGATTGGGGGGAGTGGGGGGGAAGGAGATTGGGGGGGTTGGGGGGGAAGTAGAAGGGGGAGGGAGGCTGAACGGGCCGGGCCCGAGACTTCGGGCAGGGCCCGTCCCCAGCACCAGATTTACAGGTAGGTGGCATTGGGTCGGGTCGGAGGGGGTGGTGGGAGGGAGGTCGGTTCAGTTCCGGTCGGAGGGAGGGAGAGGGAGGTGAGGTCAGGGGGGAGGGAGGTCAGGTCGGATCCAGTCCAGAGGTACGGGGGAGGGAGCGGGTGTCGGGTCTGGTCCGGGGGCGGGGGGTGGGGTAGCGGGTGTCGGGTCCGGTCCGGGGGTGGGGGGTGGGGGGGGAGAAGCGGGTGTCGGGTCCGGTCCGGGGGCGGGGGGGAGGTGAGCGGGTGTCGGGTCCGGTCCGGGGGCGGGGGGGCTAGTGGAGCGGGTGTCAGGTCCGGTCCAGAGGTGGGGGGGAGGGGGGGGAGCGGGTGTCGGGTCCGGTCCGGGGGCAGGAAGCGGGAGTTGAGTCGGGTCGGGAGGAAACAGGAGCTGGCCGTGGGAGGAGCCTTATTCACGCAGCCCCAGTGAGGCCATTGGGCCAGGGCTAAGGGTTGGGTGCTTCGGGCCCCTCCCACATAGTTTCGGGCACCTGGAGCTACTGCACTTGCGTGCCCACTGTAGCGCACATGTGCAGAGCACCCGGCACTGTTTTCGGCGCAGGGTCCTAGCTCCGCCCCCTACAGCTCCTGCTGCGCTGCACCGAGGGCCAGAGGACCTGCAGGGAGGTGGAGAATACGGAGGTTTTTTTTAGGTGCACTTTGTGGCGCAAAAAACGGGCGTCCAGGTCGGGACTGCGCCGTTCTAGGCGCGGCTCGAAACTTGGGCCCTTTGTCACTATGCTACAAAAAAGATGTACTTAAATTGGAAAGGGTACGGAAAAGAGTGTCAAGATTGATCCTGAGTGAGGAAAGAGATGATTCAACTTCACAGTTTTGCATGTGGTTAGTTCAGGGAGAACCTCATTCTAACATGTAAAATATTTAAGTTACATAGATGAGATTAAACCAAATTATTCCTTCAAACTTCACAGCAAAAGTAGGACTAGCGATCATAAAATAGAAATGAGTCAAAAATAAATGTAATCAGCCATCAGGAGAAATTTCTTTATTCAAATAATGGTATACATTTGCAATAATCTACCAAGCATGAAAATAGGTGAAAAACATTGGGATTACACAAAGTGCAATGAGGTGCCAATATGAAAGATTTTATTTAGTTGAGGGTTGAGCTTTTTTTTAGCTGAATGGCTTCTTTGTATCCTAAATATTTCTTATCGTCTTATGTAATCATTGTCAGGAACTTGCTCAAAATATATTTACATGTAAATCAATTAGACCGTAGTTTTCACAGTTTCTACCTTCACGAGAAGCTGATGGGCTAGATTTTACACTTTTGTGCAGATCACCTAAAAATGGGCGGTATTTTCGGCGTGGGCGGTAAAAATGGGTTTTCAGATCGCGGGGCTTGTTGCCCTTTCTCAAAGCCCCTAGTCTCCATTTTTGAAATTGGGCGTTACCACGAGCGATATGAAATGGGCGTTAGCATTAAATCTCTCTGACCTTCTGCCGTAAAGTGTAGCCGTCCTTAACAACGACAAGGCAATGCTTGTTTCCCGCGATTCAGGAGGTCAGGAGTCATCATTACATAAGTAGAAGAGAAGACAGAGAGAGAGGGAGCAGAGAGGGACTGAAAGCATGTTTGGGTGTGGTGTGTGCTTGCTTGGCTGTTGTGGGAGGCACGAGGAAGATTCACCAGCAGTAAAAAGCCTACTAAGCACCAAGAACATAGTTGGCACCGAGTTTTTGTCCAACAAATAAGATATAACATGGAAGGGATGGAGAAGGCCCTGGAGCTGGTCGCCAGGAACGCTGATGGCAGAGGGCTCCCAGTGGTCCCGGAGCGCGGCACTGCACCCCAAGGTGCCGCACCCCCATTGCCAACGACACATGAGAGCCAGCAGCATCTTGCTTCTGGCTCAGAGCACATTCCCACCTCGGGACTGTCCTCTCCCGTATCCATCCAAGCAGCGCTTTGGCCATCATCCCCCTCCCCATGAAGCATTGGTCTGAGGCCCTCCTCGGCCAGGCGACTTGGAGTCGGGAGGGAAAGGGAAAGGGGTAGAAGTGGGGATGAGAAGCCAGGGGGTGGGGGGGGGGGGGGGGGGACAGTGGGGTGGGTTGGTTTTTACAGAAATACTTATGATTTCAGACAAATGTTCAGTTTAAATGTTTTTTATTTAACAAAACTTGTTGCGCATTGGCTCAGATAGCTGCACCGTTACACACTGGTGATTCCTTAACATCAAAGGGTATAATTACACTTAACTTCAATCAACTTAAACTTTAATTGTCACCAAGGTGATGCCCACCATTGATGTACGACCTGCACACCCATCAATATGTAAGCCCTGTAAATACCACCAAAGTTCTTTCAGGCAAAGCACTCATTTATGAGCTCCTGACATAAGAGTCTTGCAGCTATCATGCTACCACAGGCCCTTTCATGCAGTCTACAGCGGGGTGCGGGCATGGCTTCAGCATCAGCCTGATTGTCTGGCCCGATGTCAGCGTTTACATCCTCCTCTTCCTCTCTCTGATGAGGTGGACTGTCAGACCCTTTTGGCAATTCTTGTCCCCTCCTGATAGCCAAGTTGTGCAGCATGGAGCACACCATCACGAATTGAGCTACCTGCTCAGGGTGGTATTGGAGCTCGCCTCCTGAGTGGTCCAGGCATGGTTTTCTCCATGATTTTGCGAGTTGCTCTGTGGCTCTCATTGTATCGCCTTTCGGCTTCGGTGCGGGTGTCACGCAGGGGGGCCATCAGCCAGGTGGCGAGGCCATATCCTTTGTCACCAAGCATCCAGCATTGATCTTGTGGCTGATTGTTAAACAAGTCAGATACCGTGCTCTCACGCAGGATGTGAGCATCATGGATGCTGTCCAGAAATTTAGCATTCACGGCCATAATAATTTGTTGGTGGTCGACACATTCAGGGAGTGGAATCCCTTGCGTTTCCTGAAAACCTCTGCATCCTGAAAAGGTGCTCGCATCTCGATGTGCATACAGTCTATTGCTCCCTGCGCCTTGGAGAAGTTAGCAATTCGGTAGACTCCTAGAGCCCTCTCAGTCTGAACCTCCCTGGTCATAGGGAAGCTGATAAAGTCCATCCTGAGTGTGTACAGGGCTTCAGTTACCTGTCTAATGCAGCAATGTGTGGCATGTTGAGATATATCGCAAATGTCGCCAGCTGAGGCCTGAAAAGAATCCGACGCATAGAACGACAGTACCACGGTGACTTTGCCCTTGACGGACAGTGCAGTCCTGATGGTGCTGGCAGGTTGCAGATCTCCCCTTATGAGCTGGCATACCTCAGTGATAAACTCTTTGTGGAAGCACAGTCTACGAAGGCAGATGGTGTTGGGCAAGTTGAGGTAAGACCCTGTCTCTCTACTTGCGGGACATAATGCTGTGGAGCATACCTTCTGCCATCTCGAGTCTGCAGCATGCAATTGGTCATCAAGAGAGGGTGAGAAAGGACAGGCCCCATTCCAATAGCATTCTGTTTTCCACCGATTGGTCACAAAGAATGAATGTCCTGATGAAGACACCTATTAAATTCCAATTGTCCACAGTATGATAAAATGTTTGTTCAGATGTTCACATCACCTCAAAAGACCTCCAGAGTACATCCAAACTCCCCTGAGGTTGAAGCAGAGCAGCTTTTTAAATAATGCGACATGTGCTTTAGAACATAGCGTCCATACCGCTGTGAGTAGTTCCAGTTAGTTCCACTTTTTCCCGGCGCTTTTTGGGCAAGCGATATTGTGGGCAAGGTGTGTGCGAGGTGGTGAAAGTGACGCTGGGTGATATCCTGGGCGTTAGTTTTGGCAAATATGATCTTGACGACAAAATAAAATGGGCGGTCGGCATTATTGAATCTTGGCATTAATGACGTGCAGAAAGTAACGCTGGGCGATATTATGGACTTTGGTTTTGCCCATTCTGATGATTCCGCCCCAAAAAAGTGGGCAGGCGGTATTATTTTTTCCCGGCATTATGTACATGACGAAAGTAATGCTCGGCGATAAGTGTCTGAAAAATGGGCGTCAGTTTCCATTTTGTGGCTAAATGGGCGATATCTGGGCGTTATACGTTATTTCAGCGGTAAAATAGACGCTAAGTAGATGTTATGCATGCAAAAATAGTGTAAAATCTAGCCACATATAACATGAAATCATTATGAAATGGTATCTCATTGCTACCTGGTAGTCCAAATGCTCTGTGATACATTCAGTGACCCAGCTTGAAAACTGGTCTGCCAGCAGGTTCAAGGGCATTCTTTTATATAAGAGGTGGCAATGCTAATACAGGCTCAAAAGTCTGATTTTTTATGTCAGTTTTCAATGATCAGGTTCAAAGGGACCCATCTCAACAATATTCATTTGAGCAGATATAGCCATTGATCTGGAAATCCACTGCCCAGAGAAGTATCTTCTGGGGACTCACCGTTAGATTTATTTCAGGAGATGGTTGTTGTACACAGCCTGTTTATTCAGTTAGAGAAGTTAATTTGGAAGCAATAATGAAACATGAAAGTTAATTTAAAAGTTTCCATGATTCACCAGAGAGAGAGAAAGGATCAGTTGCCTACTGGTAATGCTCATGTTCAATTAAGTATGAAAAAAAGGAGAGATTTACCTTTACAGGATCTGACAAATTAATAGGAGTAATGATTGTTGTCTTTCACCGCTCGTCAGAACCATAAGTCAACGTAAATATGGAGAAACGCTGGACACAAAGTACAGCAGATATCCCCAATTAATTTTGTATTCTGAAAAGGAACCAAAATATCAACAACATTTTGGATGAGTTAGATAGAAATTTACTGTTCAAATGGAGGTTAAGTAGCACCAGCCTCTCTCCCCAACTTCACTAACATTAAGACAGAATCAGGCATGACTATCTCGCAGCTCAACAACCCAAACAAACAATAAGAGCTACTGTAAGAGTTCCAGCTAATTGTGATATTAAATTAAATATGTAGCAATGCACTGTGCTACAGTAGCTGACTGAGATTTAAAATACATAAAGGTCAGATAGCTCACTAAAAGTGAACATCTAATTGATATATAGATACATAATATATTGCCAAGACTTGCGAGACTTGAAGAGATATGACTGTAGTGAGCTCCAATAGCTCCTGCATTTTAATACAAGCCAATGAAAATGTTCAGTCCTGTTTCTGCATTGCTCCAAAAAGCTAGATCTAACCCAGAGCAAATGCAGATTATTATTAAAAAATATTTATTCTGAAATCACATGAGTGCTATTATTTTGTGTAACAACATGTTTCTACTTTACTTCAAAGTAACTTACTTGTTAATGGTATCTGTGTATAAGTAATATATTTATGAGAAAATTGTAATGCAGATTTGTCTTGAATAAAACCTATTAGAAACATTATCCTCTCTTACCAGTACTTTATGCCTCTGTCTAGTGCTAAAGTTTAAATGGAAAACCTGTAAATTTGGAAATTAAATGACATCTACCTGTATTCGTTTTAGTGGCATATTTCAACTCCCACACAGCAATAACATTCTAGAAACAAACTCAAACTATAGGTTGTGAAATCAGATCCAACTGGCACAGCCTTCTAGTAACCTTCAAATTAATTTAAATTGTAGGGAAGTTTGAGTAAAAAAAATACTTGTTTAAGCTTCTCAGTCTTCAGTCATTTCTACTAAAACCATGTATTATCTTTGCCATGTTATTTTAAAGCTGAGTCTGAATTCTTCATTTTGTTCTTGACCTTTAGTTACCTTCATCCATTTTTGAACTTTTCAGTCAAGCATATTCCTTTGACATAGCAGCCAAAAACATTCCTGTTTCTCGCAATATGTAATTGGAGTGAAGTTGTAGAGATCCTTGTCCATCAAGAGCACATGATGGAAATTCAGACTGAAGGAGGAAGGATTAAGGCAAGAAATAAATGTGCCATGAGGTGATTGACTATGGGAAAAACACAAATCTTTTAGTTCCTGACTCAGCTGTGCACAACCTGTGTAACATACCAAAGATGTGCAGGTAAAATGTTCTTTATTCCTGAAAATATAAATAAAAGCAGCTTTCGCAAAATTAAGTATGAATCTATTTTTAAAAAATTCACGAATAACCCACAGCTACTGATTTAATAAGTAAAGAGCTTGTAGATCTATACCTGTGTCTGAGATGCATTTTCAGATTATGTCGTCAACTACAGAAATGAGTTTTTCTGCAGCACCACCAGTTATTTTGATTAAAGCATCTCTAACCTTTCCTCACTCGGGTTCTGGAGGTGCAAGAAAACTTTAAATGTGCAATTTTTAAGGGAGCCGGATTAGTTGTGTAAACGCCAGGAGCCAGATCATGGAACTGCTGTCCCTGAATCCAACTTAAACAAGCACCAGTATAAAGTAGCTTTACCTCTTTTAACCAAGCCATGTTTTATCTCTACAATAAAGTTATTTCATTATAAATTCCGAAGACTGTTATTTTATTAGGGTTCATCTTACCAAGGCATTAAATACTTAGGGGGAGAAATTGGGTACATTTGCATCTCCTGGGTGCTAACGGGCGCAAATGATTTGCCCCGGTCCGTAATTTGGGTTTCGCCCCCCTGAAGTTGCGTCGGACGATAACAGCGACAGCTTCAGGGGTTGCACACCAGGCAGCCAGCTGCTACCGGGCTGAAACTTAAAGGGGAGGTGGTTGGTTGCTGCTGAATAAAATCTGCCATTTTGCTTCCCACTCTGGTTTTGCTTTGGTCGCAGGGTCTGTGCCACGATTGCTCAGCCCGGCACTCTGTTTCAGTGCCGAGCTGATCACGTGGCACCCCCGCTCCACGGTGGTCTATGTAGGTGGGTTCCTATTATGTAGATTATGTAGCTTGGGCCCTTCTCTTTTATTCAGGGACCCTCATATGTGGCAGTGCTACGCAGCCCAGTGCTTAGCGCTGCTGAGCCGTGCACCCCGTTCCTGCCCCAGGAATGAACTGGGGCACTTGATTTAGTGCTCCACTTCTTTCCAGAGGTAGTAAACTAAATTTAGCGAGTGGGGCAGGACATCCGCGCCTGGTGCAAAATGACCTGCTTCCTGGATGTAACACCCTCCCCCCGCAAAATGGGACGATACCCAATTTCTTCGCCTTTCAAAAAAAATGGTGTGTTACTAATAGTGTTGGTCTTAATAAATGCAAAATTTAAAATAATTATTTATTTTAATATCATTTATTTTGACTGTAATTACTTTTTTATTTCAATGGTGAGTGGTGATGACATCATGCTGGTTAGAGATGGTGAGCCTCAGGTTCAATAAAAGACATGGGACCTAAAGAACAGGTGGCAGATGGAGAAAGCACAGGAGATTCAACAACTGGCTGACAGCCACGATATGTGAGGATTCTTCGCCGCAGTCAAGGCCACCTACCCCAAACTCCCAAGGCACCAACCCACTCCTGGCCAAGAACGGGGAAACACTCATCAAGGACACCGAGGTTGTCAAGGACCAGTGGAAGGAGCACTTTGAAGATCTCCTCAATCGAGCCTCTGCCTTTGACTCGAGTGTTCTCGACTCCATCCCGCAGCACGCGACCCGCCACCAACTCAGTGAAACCCCAATGTTGCACAAGGTAGGCAACGCCACAAAACAGCTCAAAAATAACAAGGCTACGGGTGCGGATGCAATCCCTGCTGAGGCGCCAAAGTAAGGCAAAGAGGCGCTGTTGGCGCGGATACATGACCTCATCTCTCTCATCTGGAGGGAGGAGAGCATGCCGGGAGATCTCAGCGATGCAGTGATTGTTAACATTTTTTAAAAAGGGGACAGTCCGACTGCGGCAACTACAGGGGAATCTCCCTGCTATCAGCCACTGGGAAAGTTGTCGCTCGAGTTCTCCTTAATCGTCTTCTCCCTGTGGCCGAGGAGCTTCTCCCGGAATCACAATGCGGATTTCGTCCCCTACGGGGCACAACAGACATGATCTTTGCAACGTGACAGTTGCAGGAAAAATGCAGGGAGCAGCGCCAGCCCTTATACATGGCCTTTTTCGATCTTACAAAGGGCCTTTGACACTGTCAACCGTGAGGGTCTATGGAGCGTTCGCCTCCGTTTCGGATGCCCCCAAAAGTTTGTCAACATCCTTTGCCTGCTTCACGATGACATGTAGACCATGATCCTTACCAACGGATCCATTACAGACCCAATCCACGTCCAGACCGGGGTCAAACAGGGCTGTGTCATCGCTCTAACCCTCTTCTCAATCTTCCTCACCGCCATGCTCCACCTCACAATCAACAAGCTGTTTAACCTACGCCATCTCCAGGCTAGGTCCAAGATCACCCCAACCTCTGTCGTTGAGCTGCAGTATGCGGACGACACCTGCATTTGTGCACATTCAGAGGCTGAACTCCAGGATATAGTCAATGTATTCACTGAGGCATATGAAAGCATGGGCCTTACGCTTAACATCCGTAAGACTCCAGCCTGTCACTGCCGCTCAGCACTGCCCTCCAATCATCAAGATCCACGGCGCGGCCCTGGACAACATGGACCATTTCCCATATCAAGGGAGCTTCTTATCAACAAAGGCAGACATTGATGCAGAGATTCAACATCGCTTCCAGTGCGCCAGTGCAGCCTTCGGCCGTCTGAGGAAAAGAGTGTTTAAAGACCACGCCCTCAAAT
Organism: Pristiophorus japonicus; assembly: GCF_044704955.1. Taxonomy (NCBI): domain Eukaryota; kingdom Metazoa; phylum Chordata; class Chondrichthyes; family Pristiophoridae; genus Pristiophorus; species Pristiophorus japonicus. The sequence goes on from NC_091981.1 coordinate 88,121,477, forward strand.
CTACCACCAAGCTCATGGTCTACAGGACTGTAGTAATACCTGCCCTCCTGTAGGATTTGAGGCATGGACAATGTATAGAAGGCACCTCAAGTCGCTGGAGATATATCGCCAATGATGTCTCTGCAAGATCCTGCAAATCCCCTGGGAGGACAGGCGCACCAACATCAGTGTCCTTGCCCAGGCTAACATCTCCAGTATTGAAGCACTGACCACACTCGATCAGCTTCGCTGGGCAGGCCACATAGTTCGCATGCCAGATACGAGACTCCCTAAGCAAATGCTTTATGCGGAGCTCCTTCATGGTAAATGAGCCAAAGGAGGACAGCGACAGCGGAAACATTATAAGGACATCCTGAAAGCCTCCCTGGTAAAGTGCGACATCACCACTGACACCTGGGAGACCCTGGTAGAAGACCGCCTGAGATGGAGAAAGTGCATCTGGGAGGGCGTTGAGCTCTACGAGTCTCAACGCAAAGAGCATGAAGAGACCAAGCGCAGACAGCGGAAGGAGTGCACGGCAAACCAGCCCCACCGACCCCTTCCCTCGACGAATGTCTGTCCCACCTGTAACAGGGTCTGTGGCTCTCGTATCGGATTGTTCAGCCATCAAAGAACTCACTTTGGGAGTGGAAGCAAGTCCTCCTCGATTCCGAGGGACTGCCTATGATGATGATGATGAAGAGAAAATAATTAGCATCAGGAAAAATAATCAAGAGAGCAAAGTAAACACTGATACATAACATTTGCAGTTACTGAATAAGGCAGAATTTACAGTTTTTGTTTTATTTTACAAACAGATGTGAAACAAACATAGAGTGAACTTTTGAATTGCATCTGTTTAAATATTTTGTTCTTAATTTATAAGTCATAGGGCTAGAAATTCAATAATTAGCACTATGACTGGTTTTAGGGTGATAATCGCGGCTTTTTTTTTTCAGTGCCGGAATACCGCTATGGCTGAACGCCGCAAAATTCGGCACATGGTGAACAGCGATAGTGGTAGCAGTAAAATCTGGCCTTGCATGACTGCATTGTGCGCCAGAGCCAAATTCAGCGATTTGAAAATAAAACGGACCTTCTGCGCATGTGCAATTTTTTTTTTTGGCGATTTTTTTTTCCAGATTTCTTTTCTCCCGCGATTCTGGTGAGGTGTCAAGGTGCGCCGAAGTCTCAATCTGCCATTTTTCACAGACAAGAGAATATGCAGAAGGATGATTATAGTCGGCAAAGGGTGAGGAACTTTAGTTCTGATGCCAATGAAGTATTGATCACAGCAATTGAAAGTAGATGGAGGGAGTTTAATAGGAGGGGTCGAAGTAAACCCCTTCCCTCAGCCGTTATAAGGAGATTTTGGACCTATGTTGCTAAGGAGGACTCCTCAGTTGATGATATTTGCAGGGATCACCAGCAATGCAGGAAAAAGTGGAATGATCGTTGCAGGGTCGTGAGATTAAGTAATATTTTTATTAATGCATTCCTTGATTACTTAAATTGTAAATCTGACAAATATTGTTGTAGGTAGGCTTAGCGTTGCACCTTATTTGCCATGAATGATCGTTACACATCATTAAGACATGCAAATACCAGGGGGGCCATTAAACAGACAGCTGTATTAAATGCACATAGTATGGTACAAGTGCTTTGAAGGCTATCTGTGTGTGCCACAAGAGCAGAAGGGCACTCTGGTAACCATTCCTATTGTCATTTTTGCAAGGAAAGTTGTCCCACAATCGCCGCAAGCAGTAACGCACAGGCAGTGGTCCTCCTCAAGCACATCCATTAACAGACATGGTGGAGAGAGTGGCTGGTCTAATTGATGCCTCTGGGAGGTCAACTTTCCATGCTGGTGCTGAGCCTGTGTTCCGAGATGAGGGTAAGTCCTGCAAAATCCCCAGGCTGGGTTGAGGTAATGTGATATAGTGTTTGTGGACTAGGGGTGGGGCAATGTGATGCAGTGTCTGTGGACTCGGGTTCTGGTAATGTGATGCCAATGTCTCTCGACGATATATAATGCAGTAGCGGCGATCCTTCAAATAAGCCTGCGCTATTTGACCTTACTCATGTCACCCTGCCCCCTCCCCTGCTGCTAACCACGCATCTGTTTTTTTCTATTTTGCATATGAGGATTCTGAGGTGCCACATCCTCCTATGGAAGCCTCCACCTCAGCCCATCATGTGCAGGTCGAGGACGAAGATGACGGGCGCGCTGAGGTCCCTCCACAGGATGATGAGGATTATGAGGTGATGCAGTCACCACCACTTTTAGCTGCAGCCACAAGTTCGTTGGAGGAAGACACATTCACAGGCTTCGTCTAATCCAAGGCCCCGGGTCCAAGTCGTGGGCAGCAACGCACTCCCAGGGTTCAACCCCGAATGCCGTCTCTTCGGAGTTTGAGTTGACAAAACCGGTCTGCTGAAAGGCAGGCAGACGCATACCTGGATATGGTGGGACTGTCAAGGGAGAGCATGGAACTCGGTCGAGAGCTGCTCCAAGCCCTGGGTGGCATTTCCGGCAACGTTGCGGTACAATCTGCAACACAATCTGCGAACCTGAGGGCGGGGTGTCACAGATTGCAGCTGCTATGTGGGAGGCTGTCAATGCCTTGTGGCAATTGATGGTCTCGACTTTTGAAACTGCACTTCCCAGTGTCATACCACCCAGACTGACAGCACCTGTAAGTAGTGAGGCCGAGCAAGAGCCTTCCGACTCAGAAGCCGGGCCTTCCATACCCTGAGCTTCTCCAGGGGGTCCAATTGCGTCTCCACTTCTCTCCCCCAGCAACAGCATCTTGGTCCCAACGCGGATAGGGGTAGGGGAAAGAAGCAGGGGCAGGGATGGGGGGGGGAGGGTGGTTAAGATCGGGAGGTGGAGGAGGGAGATGGCTGCAGTTAAAAGACATTCGGTGTAAGGGTTGTTTTTGTTCTGTTGCTGTTTTGCTGTCGTTTTCTTGTTTATAAAAGTTTTAAATGTTTTACAAATTGTGTTCATGTTCAACATTTATTTAAGTTTCAAAATTAAAGTTTATAATGTTTCAAGGATGTGCAAATGTTTCATAAATTTACAAATGTTTTATAATTTCCTTTGCTCACCTGAACCATTCTTGTGTAGTGTCTCATTTGTAGAATAAAAGGGGGAATAGCCAACACGGTGGAATAGAGTGGGCAGGCAATGGTGAAATGTGCATTTCACTGTTCAAGCAAAGCATTGATCAATGAACAGCTGACGTAAGACGTTTGCAGACGAAAACTCCACGAGGCCTCCCCTGTGGTGATGGTGGGGCTGGTGTCATGGGTTCATCGCCAGGCTCCTCATCCTCCTCCTCTTCCTTGTCCTCCTCGTGGTCCTCCTCCTCCTCCTCCCCTCTCTCCTGAGGTGGTCCTGCAGTCCCCAGTGGCAAATCATGTCCCCTCATGATGGCTAAGTTGTGTAGCATACAGCACACTACAATGAACGCAAGGACCTGCTGAGGGGAGTATTGCAGCAGCCTCCAGAGTGGTCCAGGCATCGGAAGCGCTGTTTGAGCACTCCAATTGTCTTTTCGACGATGTTGCATGTGGCTTGTAGCTGGCATTAAAGCGATGCTCGGCTTGTGTATGAGGGTTCCGGAGGGGGGTCATGAGCCAGGTGGCAAGGTCGTAACCTTTGTCCCCCAGCATTCCAGCTCTGGCCTTGTGGCTGACGCTCAAACAGGTATGAGACACTGTTCTCACACAAGATGAAAGCATCATGGAAATTGGGCATTTACTGCCATGATGCACCGAGTATGAAACATAGAAACATAGAAACATAGAAAATAGGTGCAGGAGTAGGCCATTTGGCCCTTCGAGCCTGCACCACCATTCAATAAGATCATGGCTGATCATTCACCTCAGTACCCCTTTCCTGCTTTCTCTCCATACCCCTTGATCCCTTTAGCCGTAAGGGCCATATCTAACTCTCTCTTGAATATATCCAATGAACTGGCATCAACAACTCTCTGCGGTAGGGTATTCCACAGGTTAACAACTCTCTGAGTGAAGAAGTTTCTCCTGATCTCAGTCCTAAATGGCTTACCACTTATCCTTAGACTATGTCCCCTGGTCCTGGAATTCCCCAACAAGGGGAACATTCTTCCTGCATCTAACCTGTCCAGTCCCGTCAGAATTTTATATGTTTCTATGAGATACCCTCTCATCCTTCTGTACTCCAGTGAATACAGGCCCAGTCGATCCAGTCTCTGCTCATATGTCAGTCCTGCCACCCCGGGAATCAGTCTGGTGAACCTTCGCTGCACTCCCTCAATAGCAAGAACATCCTTCCTCAGATTATGAGACCAAAACTGAATACAATATTCCAAGTGAGGCCTCACTAAGGCCCTGTACAACTGCAGTAAGACCTCCCTGCTCCTATACTCAAATCCCCGAGCAATGAAGGCCAACATACCATTTGCCTTCATCACTGCCTGCTGTACCTGCATGCCAACTTTCAATGACTGATGTACCATGACACCCAGGTCTCGTTGCACCTCCCCTTTTCTTAATCTGCCACCATTCAGATAATATTCTGCCTTTGTGTTTTTGCCACCAAAGTGGATAACCTCACATTTATCCACATTATACTGCATCTGCCATGCGTTTGCCCACTCACCTAACCTGTCAAAATCACCCTGCAGCCTTTTAGCGTCCTCCTTACAGCTCACACCGCCACCCAGCCTAGTATCATCTGCAAACTTGGAGATAATTACACTCAATTCCCTCATCTAAATCATTAATGTACATTGTAAATAGCTGGGGTCCCCGCACTGAGCCCTGCGGCACCCCACTAGTCACTGCCTGCCATTCTGAAAAGGACCCGTTTATCCCGACTCTCTGCTTCCTGTTTGCCAACCAGTTCTCTATCCACATCAGTACATTACCCCCAGTACCATGTGCTTTAATTTTGCACACCAATCTCTTGTGTGAGACCTTGTCAAAAGCCTTTTGAAATTCCAAATACACCACATCCACTGGTTATCCCTTGTCTTCGCTACCAATTACATCCTCAAAAAATTCTAGAAGATTTGTCAAGCAGGATTTCTCTTTGAAATCCATGCTGACTTGGACCAATGCCATCACTGCTTCCCAAATGTGCTGCTATTTCATCTTTAATAATTGATTCCAACATTTTCCCCACTACTGATGTGAGGCTAACCAGTCTATAATTACCCATTTTCTCTCTCCCTCCTTTCTTAAAAAGTGGTGTTACATTAGCTACCCTCCAGTCCACAGGAACAAATCCAGAGTCTATAGACTGTTGGAAAATGATCACCAATGCATCCACTATTTCTAGGGCTACTTCCTTAAGTACTCTGGGATGCAGACTATCAGGCACTGGGGATTTATCAGCCTTCAATCCCATCAATTTCCCCAACACAATTTTCCACCTAATAAGGATTTTCTTCAGTTCCTCCTTTCCACTAGATCCTCGGTCCCCTAGTATTCCCAGAAGGTTATTCGTGTCTTCCTTCGTGAAGACAGAACCAAAGTATTTGTTTAACTGGTTCGCCATTTCTTTGTTCCCTATTATAAATTCACCTATAGCTGCCTGCAAGAGTCCTACGGTTGTTTTCACAAATCTTTTTCTCTTCACATATCTATAGAAGCTTTTGCAGTCAGTTTTTATGTTGCCAGCAAGCTTCCTCTTTTACTCTATTTTCCCCCTCCGAATTAAACCCTTTTTCCTCCTCTGCTATATTATAAAATTCGCCCAGACCTCAGGTTTGCTGCTTTTTCTGGCCAATTTATATGCCTCTTCCTTGGCTTTAACACTATCCTTAATTTCTCTTGCTAGCCACGGTTGAGCCACCTTCCCCATTTTATTTTTACTCCAAACAGGAATGTACAATTGTTGAAGTTCATCCATGTGATCTTTAAATGTTTGCCATTGTATATCCAGCGTCAACACTTTAAGTATCATTCGCCAGTCTATTTTAGCCAATTCACATCTCATACCATCGAAGTTACCTTTCCTTAAGTTCAGGACCTAGTCGTTGAATTAACTGTGTCGCTCTCCATCTTAATAAAGAATTCTACCACATTATGATCACTCTTCCTCAAGGGGCCTCGCACAACAAGATTGTTAATTAGTACTTTCTCATTACACATCACCCAGTCCAAGCTGGCCAGCCCTCTAATTGGTTCCTCGACATATTGGTCTCAGAAACCATCCCTAATACACTCCAGGAAATCCTCCTCCAGCGCATTGCTACCAGTTTGGTTAGCCCATCAATATGTAGATTAAAGTCGCTCATGCTAACTGCTGTACCTTTATTGCACGCATCCCTAATTTCTTGTTTGATGCTGTCCCCAACCTCACTACTACTGTTTGGTAGTCTGTACACAACTCCTACTAACGTTTTGTGCCCTTTGGTATTCCATAGCTCCACCCATACAGATTCCACATCATCGAAGCTAATGTCCTTCCTCACGATTGCATTAATTTCGTCTTTAACCAGCAACGCCACCCCACCTCCTTTTTATTTCTGTCTGTCCTTCCTAAATGTTGAATACCCTTGTATGTTGAGTTCCCAGCCTTGGTCACCCTGGAACCTTGTCACCATGATGCCAATTACATCATATCCATTAACTGCTATCTGTGAAGTTAATTCGTCCAGCTTATTCAGAATACTCCTCACATTGAGGCACAGAGCCTTCAGGCTTGTATTATTAACAACCTTTGCCCCTTTAGGATTTTGCTGTAATGTGGCCCTTTTTGCTTTTTGCCTTGGGATTCTCTCCCCTCCACTTTTACTTTTCTTCTTTCTATCTTTTGCTTCTGCCTCCATTGTACTTCCCTCTGTCTCCCTGCATAGGTTCCCATCCCCCTGCCATATTAGTTTAACCCCTCCCCAACTAGCAAACACTCCCCCTCGGATATTAGTTCTGGTCCTGCCCAGTTGCAGACCGTCCGGTTTGTACTGGCCCCACCTCCCCCAGAACCGGTTCCAATGTCCCAGGAATTTTAATCCCTCCCTTCTACACCACTCCTCAAGCCATGTATTCATCTGAGCTATCCTGTGATTCCTACTCTGACTAGCACGTGGCACTGGTAGCAGTCCTGAGATTACTAATTTTGCAGTCATATTTTTTAATTTAGCTTCTTGCTCCCTAAATTCATCTTGCAGGACCTCATCCCCTTTTTTACCTATATTGTTGGTACTTATATGCACCACAACAACTGGCTGTTCATCCTCCCTTTTCAAAATGTCCTGCACCTGCACCGAGACATCCTTGACCCTTGCACCAGGGAGGCAACATGCCATCCTGGAGTCTCGGTTGCGGCCGCAGAAACGTCTATCTGTTCCCCTTAAATTGAATTCCCTATCACTATAGCTCTCCCACTCTTTTTCCTGCCCTACTATGCAGCAGAGCCACCCATGGTGCCATGTACTTGGCTGCTGCTGCTCTCCTCTGATGAGTCATCCCCTTCAACAGTACCCAAAACGGTATATCTGTTTTGCAGGGGGATGACCGCAGGTGGCAGACGATCTGTACCTTCGGTTTTGGTAAACCTCTGGATTGTGTAAAGATGCTCGCAGGATGATGTGCGTAGAGTCAATGACATCTTGAACCTTGGGAAAGCCAACAATTCATGCAAAACCCCAAGCCCTTTCATTCTATGTCTGCTTGGTCATTGGGAAGTTTATAAAGTCCATCCCGCATGCGTACAGTGCAGTAGTCACCTGGCAAATGCAGCAATGTGTAGCAAACTGCGAGATGCACATATGTCCCCTATTGATGCCTGAAAGAAGCACAGAAGGCAAGTGCTGCAGTTACCTCCACCTCGCTGGACAGTGCAGTCCTGATGCTGCTGTTAGGCTCTAGGTCTGCCTTTGTCAGCTGGCATATCTCTGTGACCACTTCTTTTCGGAAGCGCAGCCTCCAAATGCACTGTGCCTCAGACAGCTGCAGGTATGAATGCTGTTCCTTGTAAACTCATAGTGGGTAAGGCCTCCTCCCCATACGTCTGCGAGCTCTTTGATTATGCTCAAAATGCTCTTTAATAAGCCTTCTTCCAGCTCGATGCTTCATCGAAAAATCAGCCACCAATAATAGCAGAGATATTATAGCCCCCATTTTAAATGTCCTCAAATGTCCTCAAATAGCCTGAAAAATGAACTATAAACTCACAAAAAGCTCAATGTGTAAAACGCAGCCTTCCCTCCAAATCCTTTTATGCACTGAACATCTGCTCCGTTTTTCAAGATGGTGTCATTAGCATCGGCTGCTTCATGGGTCCAAGCAGGTAAGACTTAATTTTCTGGGGCGTGTTTTTGGGTGGGCAGTAGAAATGGCGGTATTGACAAATTTTCCATCCGCAGTGATAGTGTAGCTTTGCATGCCGATTGATATCATAAAAACGGTGAAAAAAATGGGTGGGCAATACTTTTTGCTGCCGGCGCAAAACCGCTGCCGAATTTTCCGCCCGGGCGCTAAATTTTGTGAGCCGCATTTACCGCCCCCCAAAAAAATCACTTTTTTCGCTGTGCCACAACAGTAAAACAGGCGCAAACCTGCCAAATTTCTAGTTCATAGCCTCAAGGTTCTTCAGCACTCAAGCTACTTGCACTTTCTTATCAAAGACAAATTCCACTAACACTCACTGTTTAAATAATTTAAAAATAACTAACTGAGACAAGAGACCAATTAACCATTTGGAAGTTTAATGTTCCTTGGTAACACATAGCTTAAGGTGTTCATGTAAAATTCCTCTCTGTACTATTTTAACAAAGTTGCTTGACGATTTATTTTAAACAGGTTAATGTTAAAATAACACACACATACATTTTTGTGTACATATTAATCAGTACACTATTAGGGGAAATTAAATCCATAGATTTAAACAAATGGATCTTCTTTAATAATGCTTTTGGTGGGATCAAGAAAGAAATGTTTATTGCAATAACATTTTACTTACTCCTTGAAATCTTCTATTGCAGATTTCTTTGAATGGGTTATCTTGGGAGACGAATGCATGAGAGGATAAGTTATATTTGCCATGAGGCTTTTTGTTTATTAGCTATGGAAGTGGCAATAAGGAGGAAGCATTTCAGTGCAGGATGATTTCATTTTCTTCTAAGATATATTTAAGGTGAGTCATGTTGCGGTAAAATCTTGTGAGATCAGTGAATCACCTTCCCCCTAGTGATTACCACTATAATTAAGAGTAGCACGTGCATGTGATTGGTTAAACTGCTATTAAATGTAACAGAAAAAAATTCTAAATAGTTATTTGCAAATATATTACGTGAGAACTAAGGTAACTGAGAGAATACTGGAACTTCAAACTCATTCCAGTCGTATTGTCACTTGCACATTGTATATGCTGCTGCTTCTCATTTGAATACAATGCTTCCCCATTAGTGTGCTGATTTCAGGGCAATTAGTCACATGCAATCATTTGTAAACAATAACTAGAATTAATGGTTTGAAAAACTAAGACTGGAGCTTTATTTCTTGTTCTTTGTCAAGTAACTAACAATAAGTGAATAAAATTAAAACTCAGTATAAAAGTAATAGTAGAAGGGGACATCATCCATACAAATCAGTTTCCACAAACATACCAACATAAAAAGAAATAATCAAGAGGGCAAAGCAAACACCGATACACAAAATTTCCAGTTGCTGAATAAGACTAAGAATTTTCTGTTTTTGTTTTTATTTTACTAACAGATGCGAAGGAAACATGGAGTGAACTTCTGAATTACATCAGTTTTAATGTTTTGTTCTTAATTTATAAATACTCCGAATATTAGGAATAATAATTGATGATTCCAAAAACTGTTCCAATTTTTGATCCTGATATGTCAATTGTCCTCTGGCAGAAAGCTGATTTAAACAATTGTAATCAATATTATTGAGTTCGTCATTTTTTTAAGTGACCTGCATTTGTTTTCAACTACTAAATTATTAGGGAGATAATTGTACACTTATAGGGCCCAAGTTTCCACATGATTTGCGCCTGATTTTTAGGAGCAACTGGTGGAGAACGGACTATCTTAGAAATCGCAATTCTCCACATTTTTTTTTCTGCAGTTCTAGTCAGGTAGAGCAGTTCCACTTTGGAACAGAATTTTTTCTTCAAAAGGGGGCGTGTCCGGCCACTGACGCCTGATTTCAAAGTTTCCACAGTGAAAACGTACTCCAAACTAACTTAGAATGGAGCAAGTGAAGATTTTTGTAGAACTGAAAAAACCTGTTCTACACATTAAAAAATCAGGCGCAGGTTACAAATTAAGCGTCCAGAATGAGGTGGGGGGGGGGGGGGAGGGGGAGGGAAGTCATTAAATTTTATAATAAATCCTTATTTATACTTATACAAATATAATACAAATAAATCCAACCTGAATAAACATTTATAAGCAAAGAAAAGATTAAATAAACCATCTTCCTACCTGTGTGACAGTGCTTCAGGCAGGCCTTTTGGGACCGAAGGCTGAACAGGCCGGCCCGAGACTTCGGGCAGGGCCTGTCCCCAGCACCACATTTACAGGTAGCTGGCGTTGGGTCGGGTCGGGTCAGTTCGGTTCGGTTTGGGTCGGGGGGAGGGAGGGAGAGAGAGCGGGCGAGGGAGGGAGAGAGAGGGGGGAAGGGAGGGGGAGGTCAGGTCGGATCCAGTCCGGGGGCGGGTGGGGGGGGGGGGAGCGGGAGTCGAGTCGGGTCGGGTCCAGTCGGAGGGGGGGAGCGGGTGCAGGAGCGCGGGTCGGGTCGGGTCCAGTCGGGGGGGGGGGGGGCGGAGCGGGAGCGGGAGTCGGGTCGGGTTCAGTGGGGGCGGGAGCGCAGGTCGGGTCGGGTCGGGTCGGGTCGGGTCCAGCCGGAGGGGGGGAGCGGATGCAGGAGCGCGGATCGGGTCGTGTCCAGTCAGCGCGGGGGGGGGGGGTGGAGCGGGAGCAGGAGTCGGGTCAGGTCCAGTGGGGGCGGGAGCGCGGGTCGGGTCGGGTCCAGTCGGAGGGGGGAGCGGGAGCAGGGGCGCGGGTCGGGTTGGGTCCAGTCGGGGGGGGGGCGCGGAGCGGGAGCAGGAGTCGGGTCAGGTCCAGTGGGGGGGGGGGTGGTGGGAGCGCAGGTCGGGTCGGGTCCAGTCGGGGGTGGGGGGGGCGGAGCGGGAGCGGGAGTTGGGTCGGGTCGGGTCGGGTCCAGTCGGGGGGGGGGGGGCGGGAGTCGGGTCTGGTTGGGGGGGGGGGGAAGCACGAGCTGGCCGTGGGAGGAGCCTTATTCACGCAGCCCCAGTGAGGCCATTCGGCCAGGGCTAGGGGCTGCGTGCTTCGGGCCCCTTCCACACAGTTTCGGGCGCCTGGAGCTACTGCACTTGCGTGCCCACTTTAGCGCGCATGTGCAGAGGTCCCGGCACTGTTTTCAGCGCAGGGACCTGGCTCCGCCCCCCCACAGCTCGTGCTGCGCTGCGCCGAGGACCAGAGGACCTGCAGGGAGGTGGAGAATACCGAGGATTTTTTTAGGCGCACTTTGTGGCGCGAAAAATAGGCGTCCAGGTCGGGACTGCGCCGTTCTAGATGCGTGTGGAAACTTGGGCCCATAGTTTGCAATAATAGCACACAAACAGTTCAAGCATTTGTATGAAATTCCTTTTTTTGCAAGTTAAGCAGTTTACAACAAGTTAATACCTCTGCTATAACTGTGACAATTATATAATTATATAAACACAGTAAGGGTTTATATGCTAATATCACAAAATGCAAAGTCATCCCATTAGGGGTGTTACTCAATCATACCTTATTCCTGTGTGATGCTACTGGTCAGAGACAGCCTAGTAGCTGACACTGTGTATGTGATTTCCACTACATCACAGAGTGGCATGAGGGGGGAGAGCTGTCAATCATGCACTGTCGCCGTTTGTTACATCGCTGGAGCAGAACCTGTGATATTACAGCACGTTTCTATGCTGCTTCTGATAAACATTTTTTTGAAATCTTTTTCTTAAGTGTATTATGTACTCTATTTAGGTCATTGCTGTGGAATCAATGCTGGGGATGTTGGCCTGGTCGAGGACGCTAACGTTGGTGTGTCTGTCCTCCCAGGGGATTTGCAACATCTTGCGGAGACATTGTTGGCGGTATTTCTCCAGTGATTTGAGGTGTCTACTGTATATGGTCCATGTCTCTGAGCCATACAGGAGGTCAGGTATCACTACAGCCCTGTATACCATAAGCTTGGTGGCAGATTTGAGGGCCTGATCTTCGAACACTCTTTTCCTCAGGCAGCCGAAGGCTGCACTGGCGCACTGGAGGCGGTGTTGGATCTTGTCGTCAATTTCTGCTGGGCAGGCCGCATCATTCGCATGCCTGACACAAGACTCTCAAAGCAAGCGCTCTACTTGGAACTCCTTCATGGCAAACTAGCCAAAAGTGGGCAGAAGAAACATTTCAAGGACACCCTCAAAGCCTTCTTGATAAAATGTAACATCCCCACTGACACCTGGGAGACCTTGGCCAAAGACCGCCCTAAGTGGAGGAAGTGCATTTGGGAGGGCGCTGAGCACCTCGAGTCTCATCGCCAAGAGCATGCAGAAATCAAGCGCAGGCAGTGGAAAGAGCATGCGGCAAAGCAGTCCTACCACTCTTTCCCTCAATGACTGTCTGTCCCACCTGTGACAGGGACTGTAATGCTTGTATTGGACTGTTCAGTCACCTAAGAATTCATGCTTAGAGTGGAAGCAAGTCTTCCTCAATTCCAAGGGACTGCCTATGATGATGATGATGATGCTGTGAAATGGAACAGTTTCCATTTTGTTCACCCATAAGTGTCAGTATTAAGCACTCCCAGATTAGATATAGCACAGTTGAATACAGAGTAAAACTTTCTCTGCTCTGCCTAAAAAAGAGGGCAATAACTGAATGTGCAAATTGCCAAAATCTCTAGGCCATTGAGCTTTAGGCAGGCTGCAAGTGTTTGGAGCAAACTTTCCATCCAGTGTCACCTCATTGGAACAGCCTCTCTCACCATTGACAGCTTGCTTCTATCATCTCAACGTCACCTGCCATCTATTCCATCAGCATTTGTACCATTTATACTATTTCACCTTGGTCCTCAGAATCTGACCACGATCAGCCCTAACATCAGCATCACCAACAACAACACTGTGAAACTTCTTCTCAACCACTTGATGCTGCACAAGACAGAGGGCATCGGCGCCCGACCACATTGTTGCCAGGGGGGCCAGGGATAGCCTCATCATGGCCAGATTTACTTTACTTGAAGTTGTACACCCTAGCTACCACATGATGTATCAGGTTGGCTCCACCCCACACCAACATCATAAAGCATCCCTACAATGACAAACCCATTCTTTTCACACTCATCAACATTGTAGGGGGTACCGTTATGTCTCACCATTCACTGCAACTCACTAAGGCAATTCCAAAGGTGCACACAAATCTGTCCAAGAACACAAAGTGTTGAAAATTAAGGTTTCAATGTTTGACACCACATTAACAGAAACTTTATATGAACATTGGATAAAACACCCAAGTGATTACCCTTGGATGAAGGTCAATGTGATGGGTGGCTAGTGAGATAGGGGTGTGATGTAGATAGAGAGAGAGGGATGGGTGGAGGTGCAAGGTAAGTTGGTGTGAGTAAGGATGTGCAGGTGTAGGGTAGGGAAGGCAGAGTGATGGGAATGTGATGAGAGGCACAGCAGGATGAGTTTGAGTGTGGCTTTGTACTAAAATTTCATGATCTACTGAGAACATTGAAAGGTTTGCACCACTGCAACCAGGTCGTGCTGACCACATCCCTTCTGCCCTCCTGTGCAATGTGCAACCAAGCTGTTTAGCTCTCCTCGGAAGTCTCTTCTATCCATCATAAGGGAAGAGAACTGCCCTGCGTGCTGTGACTCCCTCCATAGGCATTGTTGATTCCGGAGATGAGGAGGTTGACTTATGAGGAAAGGCTGAGGAGGTTGGGCCTCTATTCATTGGAATTCAGAAGAATGAGAGGTGATCTTATCAAAGCATATAATATTATGAGGAGGCTTGACAAGGTGGATGCAGAGAGGATGTTTCCACTGATAGGGAAGACTAGAACTAGGGGCATAATCTTAGAATAAGGGGCTGCCTATTTAAAACTGAGATGAGGAGGAATTTTTTCTCTCAGAGGGTTGTAAATCTGTGGAATTCGCTGCCTCAGAGAGCTATGGAAGCCGGGACAGTGAATAAATTTAAGACAGAGATAGACAGTTTCTTAACCGATAAGGGATTAAGGGGTTATGGGGAGCGGGCAGGGAAGTGGACCTGAGTCCATGATCGGATCAGCCATGATCGTATTAAATGGTGGAGCAGGCTCGAGGGGCCATATGGTCTACTCCTGCTCCTATTTCTTATGTTCTTATGTCATGGGAGAACCTCCATGCAGTGATTGTCAGTGTCTGTAGCACTTCAATGCTGTAGAACACTGACAGCACAAATGTCAAGATCAATTTGTACATGATCCCTTTAAGGAAACCAGCTGATGACGTGTCATGAAATGACGTCACCAGACCCGCATCCTTGAATTGGCCCAGGAGTGGGCTGGGCGGGCTTAACAAGCCCCATCAGTGGAAAGTCATTTCACAGAGCGCGATGGAGCCAGCAACCGGGTCGGGACCCGCCACCAACATCACCCACCACAGACCCGCCGAGGTCAGTAAAATGGCAGCCAAAGAAGCAGCTATTAGGAGGGCTTGCCAAAGGCTTTATCAAAAAGGTGGGTTTTAAGGAGGATCTTAAAGGAGCAGAGAGAGGTGGAGAGGCTTAGTCACAGAAGTGTTCGTTTTGAATCAAAATAATCACCAGGCAGTTTTTGACAAAAGCAGAAAAATAATGGATTTTCCTTCATGGTGGAAAAGGTTATGCCATAATTCTTTTGATCACAGTTCTTCTTTACCAAGTAATGCAAAGGATATTTCAGAATTCAAATTTTTAAAATTATTTTAAAAGCAGCAAAATAGCAACAGAAATTTTAGTAACTATCTGCAGGATTATTTTAGTTTATAATCTCACCCCAGGAGCACACTGCAAAGTCTTTCACATTTGCTCCTCTATTGCCAAAAGTCTGCCTTCAGGGGTGACATGAGCGCATATTAAGTTTTGCACTGGCATTTTCATTTCCTTTTCCACTATTAGTACAACCTCACATCTGTGTGGCATTTTGCAAGTAAAGCACAAAACACCTGAAACAGATGTAATTCAGCAAAGAATTTGACAAAATTATGTGCAAAAAAAAAAAATTACTTGCTGAAACAGAAAGAAACAACTATCCAAAAACCAGATCTTTTTTTCATAAAGGATGGCGTTTAATAAACAGGGAAGGCCCAATTTATTTTGTTTTAATATATCACTGCTTTAGGCTGCATCCCATTCCAAAATTTAATACAAGGATAAATAATCAAAAACTATTCAAATACAACAAAACCCCTAATTTTGGCCTGAATTGGCCTGAATGCCAGGAAGCTCTGCATTTCTATTCAGGATGTAGAACGGCCAAGATAGATACATTTGTTGTTCTGAGCTTTTAAGATGGTTTGATGAACAAGTCTGAACTGATGAAAAAAATCAAATCAAACAGGGAAATTAAGTTTAAAAAAAATAAAGAAAATAATTAAAATAAATGCCAAAAAATCCCTCTTTCAATATTAGATGTGTCACGTAATATTATATTGAGGGAAAACTGAAAAAGAGACACAATTGGCTCAATGGCAAAACCTCTAAACAGCTCCTGCTGTGAAGTCAGAAAGATCACAAGTGGGAAATAACTCATAAGTTAAAAAATAAGGAGATATTCATTGCCATTTGGTGACAATGAGAAATTCAATGACCTGTGCTTGTCTACACCTTAATCGGGGTCATTGGTGGATAAATAGCAGGTAATCTTAGTGTTATTTGCTATTACAGTTAAATTATTTTACTAAAGTGGGGGTAGTTATAATGTTAGCATAGCAACAATTTTTCTTTCACTTTACTCACAGAGCAGAACAATGTTTTGTTAAGGAATGTATTCTTAAACTTTATTTACTTCAAGTGTTGAGGGAAGAGAATATTCTGAATAGAGGAAAGGGAGGCAGGGATTAGATACTTGCAATCCCCTGTTATCTTTACTGAAAGTAACATTGCAGATATCACAGTAAAATGTTTCAGTGCTGAAAGTAATTGGGAATACATGGAACATTTTTTTTGGACCTTATTAGTAGTGTGATTGTCTGGGGCAGCATTAAACAAATGGGAGCTCATCAGCTGGGAGATTGTCCTCTATGAAAATTTCCAGTATGTCAGATAATGAAATCGGAAGGTTTTGATCTTGTGCCACTGCGGTATTGGGATTATTCCAGCAGACTGCACAAAGGAAAGCAAAGGCATCTGAAGTGTCACTCTACAGCTGTGGCAAAGTTACAGAATTTCCATTTTGTTGATGCTCTCAGCACATGTGTGCAACAGAAGGTGATATCAAAGGAGCCGTTCTTCCTCAGTTCTGCACATTATTTTTCACAGTTGTGATGAATCTCTCTGAGCTCCGTGAACCAATAAAACACAGTGCCTGTTTGAGTTGATATATTAATATTTACTGAGGATTTGGAAGGTCAGGGCTAAATGTCAGCAGATGCTGGGGCAGTGCAATGGGGAATAATTAAAAATCTCACGGCAGTTCAGCTTCTAAACATCTTTATTAATCCTTAAAAGCAAGAGCTTCAGGATGTCGGTCTTCTGAATCCAGCCAGTCGCATGAAAAAGATGAGAAGACACTGGCTGATAAATTTCTGTGTGAAGAGTATTTGTTTCTGACAGTTTCTGACAGCTTCCTGGCCTACAGTCTGGCAGATGTTAGTTAGCTGGGAAGACTGCTGTTTGAATTATCACCAAGCTGTTGGGATCCACACCTGCCTTTCCATCTAAGTCACCCTGACCTGTCTGACAAGCTCACTACCTGATCCATTTACCAAAGTCAGTCTGTACTGACAGCTGGACTTTACATTTTTGGTCCCAGTTTTGGTTTCCTTTTCTGTCAACTTACCTTGCACTATCAAATGCTGGGTAGGGGTGAACTTTGCTGCCTGTTCAGTAGCATCTTAACCAGTTATGTAAAATTAATTTCTATGTAAATCTGATATGAGTAAGTTCTTAGGTAATTCCTGATGCAATTAAATGTTTACTAGGTTTCAGTTTGAACTTGACTTTGGCAATACAGCCTTTACTTCAACATAATGGCCCAGAAATCCCGATTGGCTGCTTCCCGCTGGCGATCGGGTAAAATTTTTTTTAAAATGAGCACTTACCTGAAGCTGCTGCGCCCACATGAGTTCCCGGTCCTGAGGGCTCCCCTGACTGCGTGTCACAGCGCATGCACATCAGGACGTGTGCAGGGCTGGAGCTGCAATCACATGGCTCTGGGCAGCCAATCAGGTAAAGTATGTTCCCATTCATAATAATTGGAACCCCGTAAGTTGGAGTTCCCATTATTATGAATGAGAACCTCCCCCAAACACACAAAACATTCAATAAACAATAGAAAAAATACACTACATATTTAATATTAATTTAAATTAAAGTTTTTTTATGTATTATTAAAAATATATACTTTCCCAATTTTTTAAAAAGTTTTTAAAATTATGCTTTAAAATAAATTTAATGTA
Organism: Pristiophorus japonicus; assembly: GCF_044704955.1. Lineage (NCBI taxonomy): Eukaryota > Metazoa > Chordata > Chondrichthyes > Pristiophoridae > Pristiophorus > Pristiophorus japonicus. The sequence continues at coordinate 88,139,112 of NC_091981.1, forward strand.
GTGAGCAGGGTTTTTAAAAATAAAATGTGTTTTTTAAATTTTATTTATTATGTTTTAAATGTGTTTTAAAACTCTTACGCCTGTAAAAGTAGACTATGCGCCTGCTTTTATCAGGCGCAAGAGTTTTCAGGACATTTGTTGGGCAAGATATGGGTAAATACCGCAATCTTGCCCATTCAAATGTCCTTGCTGCCGAGGTATGGACGAAAAGCTGGTTTTCAGTGCATGCGCATTGCGCGCTGAAAACCAGCTTTTGCAATGCCTTCCTGGGTCCGAATTTCTGACCTACAGTTTCACTTGAAAGCTCAATTTTATGAACAGCCATTTCTGTTAAGTGTATAATAATCTGGATAAGGTGAAGTTATCGTGCAGCTATGCGCCTACACCTTTATTCTTACCTTTTGAAAGAACATTTCACTACAAATTGCTTTCAAGTAGCCTTAGGCTGTCATCTTATTAGCCATATATAAAGCAAACTTTCCTTAAATAAATACTTATCCTAATTAGACACAGTATTGTAGAAAATTGGTGGATGCACAAACTAAATAAGATTGGCATTCTTGTTCTATGCAAAATTATATCCGTCATGATTTACTGTGTATAATAGGATTCAAATGTATTTCGTGTACTGTGCAAAGGAACTAAGTACAGGTGGTTGGGCTAACACATTTTTGGGTTGAGTACTTCCATTCGGTTTATATTTATTGCAGAGTAAAAACCTTGATCATTGCAAGAGTAACAAATTGGCTATATTGCTGTCTTGGGTTGATGTTTTAGGCTTTTGAAATTGATCTGCAGGTAGCAAATATCAATACTGTACATTCATATTTAGAACTTTCATTTGGAAATTTAATCTGCTTAGCCTAAGATTGTGAACACTTAACTGTCAAATATACGTATTCAAAATATATTGGGCTAAATGCACCTGTATCAGCAAATACTGAGTCATCCAAATGTGGAAAAGTTTAATGGATTCTTTACAATAAGCATGGAGTCAAAAACAACAGTTTATACTCCGTGATTAATAATTACCATAAACAATTGCCAGAACCTTTTCAAAATATGGTGCTTGAGCATCATGGAAACAAATGAAATCATGACATAGCTTGAAAAATATAATAATACATGTTGCAGAATATGCCCTCACTATAGTTCAATGGTAACTGTGCCTAAAAATGATGACAAGTTAATATAAAATGACTCCCAAACCATTAGAAATCATTTTTGTTGATTATATCTATTATAATATGTATTATGGAATCATGCTTTTATGGAAAATGAACCACAAGTTTTGCCAATGGCATAACTTGCCGGTACCTGCATTGTTCATGAGATATGCTATTGAGACCATTTGAATGGATCATTTTTCATAAATTTGAGTCTCCAATGTTCACAATAGAAGAATTTAGAAATTCCAAGAGAAGTCTCCTGGTCTCCCACCATAACCTTGACAGGAGATTGGAGGACAAACAGTGTAAGTTTTTAGTTGCTTACACCATTTCTCTGGGGTTTACACTGATGTCCTGCCAAAGTTATGGCAGGAGAACAGCGGTAGCCAGATGCATTTCTGGGCCAGAGAATTTCCAAACAGTGCTGCCATTTCCTCCCACCATCCCCATGATGCCCAATATTCATCAATATTAACAAATGGTTTTGCATCAATCACAGCAGAGTTGCAATCATCTCAGCCTAATACCTTAACTCTCAAAAAAATCATAATTTTATTTCATAAGAAAATACTTCACGCAATACAGATGTGATGAACTGAAACTTTAGAGCCAGGAGGGAAAATACAGCAGGAAGGTGCATTATACTGATGCAGTAGCACATTTGAGTGTGGAAAAAGTACTGGCTGGTATTTATTTCTGGCATACACACTCCTGATAGATATATAAGAAATCAAGCATGGGAGATCACTGACTGTGCCAACATTATGTTCACCACCCAAATAAGGTGACAAGAAGTCATGAAGAGATTCTTTAACATCATAAAGAAAATCAAGCAATATATGTATGCAAAATTATGGTTGGTAGACCACAGGAGATCAGTGCTGACCAACCTCAAAGAGGGTAGAATGGAAATTTTGACTGGTAAAATCTACAGCAGGTGACAAAAGTTCAAATGGGAAAAGCTGCCAGTGACTTCACCAGTTGAGGGTGTCTTCTTGTTGCAATTTCAGAATCCTCCATGTCTGAATATCTGCTCTTTAGTAATTGATACACCCACTTCTGACATCCATAACATGTTGTAATAACAGTAAACTGAACTGAAAACCTCCTAGACGTTGCAACTAAACAATACAGTGTATTGCTTAACAATGTTCTGAATACTGAGCTATCTGATCTATGAGGCTGAAATTTTGATACCCTGGGGCCACTAAATGAATAGTTTCTGATCAGAGGGTGGTGGAATTTGAGGTGGGACCTGGTTATTCTGAGTCACTGAACTTTCTTTCCCACCTCCCTAGCCAACCTTCAGAAATTGCGCTTAATGGGCCCAAGTTTCCACATGATTTGCGCCTGATTTTTAGGAGCAACTGGTGGAGAACGGACTATCTTAGAAATCGCAATTCTCCACATTTTTATTCTGTAGTTCTAGTCAGTTAGAACAGTTTCACTTTGGAACAGAATGTTTTCTTCAAAAGGGGGCGTGTCCGGCCACTGACACCTGATTTCAAAGTTTCCACAGTGAAAACGTACTCCAAACTAACTTAGAATGGAGCAAGTGAAGATTTTTGTAGAACTGAAAAAACCTTGTCTACACATTAAAAAATCAGGCGCAGGTTACAAATTAGGCGTCCAGAACGAGGGGGGGGGGGAAGGGGGAAGGGAAGTCATTAAATTCTATAATAAATCCTTATTTATACTTATACAAATATTATACAAATAAATCCAACCTGAATAAAAATTTATAAGCAAAGAAAAGATTAAGTAAACCATTTTCCTACCTGTGTGAAAGTGCTTCAGCCAGGGAGAATGCTGCAGGAAGCCTCACAAGTTGAGGCAGCCGTTCGTTCCCGCGGGGGGGGGAAAGGATGCAGCCGTTCATTCCCGTGGGGTGGGGGGGGAGGAGGAAGCCGTTCCCGACGGCGGGCGTGGGGGGGGGGGGGAGGGAAACGACTGCCTCAACTTTCTGAGGCTTCCTGCAGCCTTCTCACTGCTGCAAGAAGCCTCAGTGCTGATGTGCTGATGGCAATGTGCTTTTATTAAAAAATGTTCAAAGATTAAACAGCTACAAAGAACTACAAAAATGGCCGAGTGCCAATGTTTCCTTCACACTGTGCGTGTGCGAACGCTCCAACGCGCACGCGCAGGGTTGCCGGCAGGAAAAAAACTAATTTAAATGGTACCCGCCCCCTCCCACTTACAAAATCGGCGCGAGTGGTAGGCTCCGCCCCCCTGGACGCCGCGCCAAGCAGACATGGAGCTGCAGGGCGCTCCAGAATCGTGCGTTTTTTTTCCGGCGCCGTTTTCGGCACGAAAAACGGGCGCCCAGCTCGGAGGGGCACCTGTTTTTTATCGTGTGGAAACTTGGGCCCATTATCTCCACACATAAATCAATAAACACATCAGAGTCTAACCACCATGACATTCAACGGTATTACTATCGTCAAATCCCCCAACCCTCAACATCCCGGGGTCACTGTTGATCAGAAACTTACCTGGACTAGCCACATAAATACTGTGGTACAAAAGCAGATCAGAGATTGGATATTCTGAGGCAAGTGACTCATTTCCTGACTTACCAAAGTATTTCTAGCATCTACAAGACACAAATCAGAAATATGATGGAATACTCGACACTTGCCTCGATGAGTGCAGCTCCAACAACAGTCAAGGAGCTTGACCGCATCCAGGACAAAGTAGAGTGCTTCATTGGCACCCCATCCATCACCTTAAACATTCACTCCTTCCACCACCAGCACACCATGGCTGAAGTGTGTACTATTCACAAGATGCCCTGCAGCAACTCTCCAATGCTTCTTCAAAAGCACCTCCGAAATCCATGACCTCCACCATCTAGTAGAACAAGGGCAGCAGGCCCATGGGAACACCACCACCTCCATGTTCCCCTCCAAGTCACACAACATCCTGATTTGGAAGCATATCACCATTCCTTCATTGTCACTGGGTCAAAATCCTGAAACTCCCTCCCTAACAACACTGTGGGAGTACCTACAGCACACGGACTGCAGCAATTCAAGAAGATATATATATATATATATATCTTAAGGCCTGTTTGCTGGCATTGCCAGCAACGCCCACATTGTGTGAATGAATAAAGAAAATGATGGCGCCATGCAAATGAAGAAACAATGTCATGCATTTCCTATAATTTATGCATTAACAATGCCGAATACAAGGGATATCTGAGTGTTACTAAGGCCCTGGGGCAGATTTAACTTTAAAAAGATGGTTTCTCAACAGCAGTCAAATAGTGATTGATTATTCTTGGGGAACTGACATCCAGCAGGGGCAGCAATAGAGATTTTGGGCCAGTGCTGTTGGAGGAGTTACCTTGCAGCTGAGGTGGGTGCTTCATTGATACTGTAAATGGCTCAGGCCCATACTTGCAATATGCCAATGCCCTGACTCCAGGAGTTGGAATGGGATCATTGGTGCATTTTTGGGGCAGGTGGACATCTGTTGCCCCTAGATCCACCAACAATCCCTCCAGTGGAATTCCCCCACCCCCACCCCTACCCTTGGTCTATTATCCAGGAGGACAGGTAATTAAAGCTTGATAATGGTGACAAAAGAATATTGTTTAATTATTCAGGATGGTGTTGCTTATCTATAGTAACCCAATGTTCTCTCCTTATTCAATGAAGAGCAAGAAAGTTATCCCTCTTGTCCTGGCCAATATTTATCCCTCAACCATCACAGAAAAAGAGATTATCTGGTCAGTATCAAAGTGCTATTTTTGGGAGCTTGCTGTGCGAAACCTTGCTGTCACATTTCAACAGTGACTACACTTCAAAAGTTCTTCATTGGCAGTAATATGCTTTAGGACATCCTGGGGTTTGTGAAAGGCATTATAGAAATGCAAGTCTTTCTTCCTTTCTTCCTTTCTGAGATAGATTGGTTGCAACCATGAAAAGACATCCACCATCTAAGTAAGGAACTGCAGAACCACGGAGGAAGAACTCTAGGGGGTAGAAATTCTCCCTTTCCTGAAACGGGGCACATGCACCCTGTTTCAAAGGTTTTTATCGCAGCTGTGGTTGAGGTCGCCTCTTGAGTGAAATTCCGCTCTTTGTTGTTTTTTTTAAATTCGGATCCGGAAGTCGCTCTTAATGGGGGCGGTGACTACATGAGAGGAAGTTGGGGTGGTGAGTACCCTTGAGGGGCGGAAATTGGGGGTGAAGGGGTTGCTGAGTGACTGCCGCTATGACATCATCACGGTGCCGCGTCACCATGGCTCTCCCCTTCACTTAAAGGGGAGAGACTTCACGATTTTTAAACTTTGGCCCATTGGGGGTGCCAGGTTGCCTGTTGGTGGCCTGGCCAAACCCAGGGCCATTATAGTCGGGTCGACCTAGCAGTCGTCCAACAAAAAACATGTTAGCAGCGGCAGTGCCTCCTCCCCTTTAAGGGAAGCTGCACTGCAGTTGCAGAAGGCCACAGTCTCACTAGACCACCGGGAAACAACAAGTTTTGACACTGTTGGGCGGGCCGAAGATTTTCAGAGGGTAATATCGCCGTCGGGGGGGGGGGGGGGTAGATCAGCGGTGTGCACGGTGATGACACACTTAAGACAGCAGATGGCAGCAGCGGAGCAGTGGTGGGGGTGGGGGTGGGGGGCGGAATCGGGACACCACTGGGAAACCTCGGAAGGGAAATTAGGCAATCAGTGGCCATTCGGCGAAAAGTCGGTGGCCACTCCACTCCGCAGCATGGCCGCTGATTTGCGATGGTAACAGGCCTTAAGGAGAGGGGCAATTTCAGCCCCGAGAACTCCTGCCTGTAGCCTGTCCCTGATGTCATGCAGCCATAGTTATGTTTCTTCAAGTGCTCTACAGAAAGGTATGGAGTGCTTTTTGTGGCACTTCAAGATTTTTCTCAACCTGATACTTCAGCTACATCAGAGAGTACCACTGATCAATCACTTCAAAATTTTTCCTAAATGAGGGGCTTTATAGTATATATATCATTAGTTTATTTAAACTAAAGGAGATCAATAATTAACCATGTTGTTAATGAATGAATCTGAGGATCCATACATCCCCCAATAGAAATCTTGTTGTGATATATCTCATTGCAAGTCAAGTTCATGCATAAACCATCAGGGGTTTAACACATCAGGAAATATTTTAGCGCTTGAGCTTTTCTTACAGTGATCCTGCTGTGCGCACAAGTTCTCACAAAAGACACAGACAGAAGTTACTTTAGATGTCAAAAGCCTTCAGTAAGCCTCAAGAATCTACTTGGCATGAAAGAGATCCAACACTGTCATTTTGTAAATGTATTCTTCAATATTACTGTGTAACTTTGTCAAAAACTCACTAATATTCATTCAGTAAAGTTAATACTGGTGAATTTTGACTGTCTTAATACAGTACAGTATTTCATTCTACTACAAAGAAAAACAGCAGAAAAAAAACAGCGATTTCTTGGATTAAAGACAGACATACACAAGCAATTTGGTTGCAAGAACGGATGCTTGCTATTCACAGCTGCAGTCTTCTTTGCACTGCTCTCAATGCTCACAGCCTGTAATCATCTTTATGTAGCATTCCCGGTATGCAAAGTTCAGGTACTCACTGCCTTAACCAACGGAGCTATCCAGAAGCACCCACACTTCTCTAGTACACAATTACTAGAGTCTCTCTGTTCGCCAACAGTTGGTAATTTCATTTCATTTTTTTTTCCATGAAAATCTACGAGAAAGTGGATATAAAACCCTCCGTCCAACCTTCAACAAGTCTGGCTCAACTAATTTGTTATCACTGTTGGTACTAAACTGTTTAAGAATCTTATGTAAATCAGAATAAAATATCACTATATGCTAATCTTGTGTTGTTTTACTGGTAGCCTTATATCAGTAACAAATATCCATGGTACTAAATAGTAAAGCTAACTAATAATTGGGGCTTTACCTTGGTCTTACCAGACTGACTCTGTATTCAATGAGATAATTCTTTCTCATTTTACTAATTGGCACAGTTTTCACAGTTGCATTATAATCCAACACATTCTTGGAATTAGGAGGCAATATTCGTAATATATAACTGAGCAGCCAAAAGGGGAAAACTGCAATAATGGTGTTAACTCTACTTAATTGGCACATAAACACTAAATATTGCTCAGTGTGCCAATTCAGCTGTGGAGTATGCAAACTGGAGAACTGTTGGAAGGATTAAGACATAAAAAGGTCTGCTTTACTAATGAGGCCTTTCACATTACAGTGGGCGGCACAAGAAAACAGATACATTTCTCTTTCAGGTCAGATGGATAATCACAACGAAACAGACAATACATCAGATATGAGAAAGAACCATAGATAAGGCAGTCATTGCTGTATGAGTACCACATTTCTCACATGGTAGAAATGCCTTTGCAATGCAATTGCAGGCATCAACCTTGTTTACTTGAATAGTTTCAGAAAAGATTATTGTTACCCCAGTTTACCTCCTGTCTTGCTGTAAGTTCTTGATTTGTGCAGTAATTATCACATTTTCACTGAAGTTATGATTTTTACTTTCCTTGGGCTGGATTTTCGGCTAATGTGCGCCCCATTTGGTGCCTTGGCAGAGGGCAAAAAGGAGTTTTTCGGCGTTAAACGAGGCATCCAAGTTTAGCGCCCGGTCAGGAGTTTCGCCAATGGTTTTGCAGCGATGCAAAACTTAGCATCCGTCTGCTGTTTTGTTCATTAGGATGATGTCAATCGTCATGCTATGCTGCGCTAGCACCCAGGACGGAACATTCGAGCATAACACCCAATTTAACATCAGCCCCAGGACCCGACTAGGAAAGCCTGGCGGTCCCAGGGTGCACTAGGCGCAATGGGCGCCATGTTAAAGGGGCGTATGTCATAGTTGTCACTGACTGGCATGGTTGGGAGCAGAACGCTCCGTGAGTGAACACTTTGAAGAGGGACTTTTTGTGAGTTTACCCTTTGTTTTGAAGGTCATGAACAGAGTTAAATGAGGGCTATGCTAGCTCACCAGCCACTCATGTTGACTGTTATTGGTAAATGGCTTCAAGCTGGAAGAAGGCTTAGTTTGGCATAGAATCGAAGAGGTCGCAGACGTATGGGCAGGAGGCTTTACCCCCCCACGGGTTTACAGGGGACATCAGTCCTACCTGCATCTTTCTGATGTGCAGTGTTTTCGAAGGCTGTGCTTCAGAAAAGAAGTGGTCCGAGAAATCTACCAGCTCGTATAAGCAGACCTACCAGCGGCAACAGGACTGCGCTGCCTGTCGAGGTGAAGGTGATTGTGGCACTGACCTTCTATGCCTCCGGCTCCTTCCAGGCAGCAGCAGGGGATATATGCTGCATCTCGCAGTTCGCTGCACATTGTTGCATTTGACAGGACATAATGGCATTGTACACGCGCACGATGGAGTTCAAAACATTCCCAATGAGCAGGGCGAGCCAGAATGAGAGGGTTACAGGTTTTGGAAGATCTGCAGGCTTCGCCAAGGTTTAGTTTGCCATTAACTGCATGCAGGTGGCCTTGTGAACACTGACACAGAATCCAGAGGTATTCAGAAACTGAAAGGGATACCACTCCCTGAACGTACAGATCGTCTACGACCACACTCAGCGTATCATGGCAGTCAATGCCCGTTATCGAGGGAGCACCCATGATGCTTTTATCTTGCATGAGAGCAGTGTCTCGTGCATGTTCCACTGACAAGCACAAGGTCACAGCTGGCTCATTGCTGACAAATGGTACAGGCCTCGCCACCTAGCTCATGATCCCCCTCCGGAACCCTGCCACAGAAGCCAAGCATTGCTATAATGAGAGGCATGCAGCCGCATGAAATATCATAGAGCAGACAATTAGTGTCCTGAAAAGAAGCGGTGAGTAGCGGCCTGGGAGCAATGTCATGGCCCTGACCTGCGAGGGAACATCTGCGACAGGTCGGGGCCTTAAAAGCAGCGGCGAGCGGCAGCCTGGGAGCAGCGTCAGGGCCCCAACCTGTGAGGGAACATCTGCAGCAGGTCGGGGCCTAAAAAGGAGCATACCACTCCAGAGACCAGCACGAGCTGGTGCAGGAGGGTGATGGCAGTGAAGAGGTCACTGGATTGGATGTCACCAACGTTCAGGCTGCTGATTGGAGTGCGGGCAAGTACAGCAGGAGCCGCGAGGTCGGGGCAAAATTGCAGCGAGACATTGCAGAGCGACATGATCGGGGCACAGGAGAGGCATGAGTTCGGGGCCTGGAAGAAGAGTGGGCCCAGGAACAGCACAGGTCAGCCCACACTGTGATATGTGTGCACCCTAGGTCTGTGCATCAGAGCTGGTCTCCCGTTGTCTTGGTTAATCCTTGCCACTGGACCAAGACCAAGCTCGGTCAAACCCATGTGGTGGCTGGTGTGCAACGAGCACCATACATTAAAAAAATCCAAGCACAAACATCTTCCACCCTTCAATATTAGGTCCTTCATTGAAACACCTGTGAACTCATCGAACTCATCCCTTTATTGGCGTGGAAGCAAGTCATCCTTGATTCGAGGGATCACCTAAGAAGAAGAAGCAGGCCTCCTGAAGCAGCGCTTTCGATGCCTGGACCGCTCTGGAAGCTCGCTTCAATATTCTCCTCAGCAGGTCTCTGAGTTCATTGTGGTGTGCTGCATGCTACACAATTTAGCCATCATGAGGAGACAGGCATTGCCAATGGGGATTGCAGGACCACCTCAGGATGAGGAGGAGGAAGACAAGGAAGAGAAGCCTGGCGAGGAATCCATGCCAGCACCACCACAACCATAGGGGAGACAGCGTGAAGATGTGGCCGCTGCAAGAGCATTACGTCGGCAGCTCATCAACGAATGCTTTGCATGAATGGGAAACTGGAGATTTGAGTGTTGCCTCAATGCCTGATTGTCTGCACCCCAGAGTACTTAAGGAGGTGGCACTAGAAATAGTGGATGCATTGGTGATCATTTTCCAACAGTCTATCGACTCTGGATCAGTTCCTATGGACTGGAGGGAGAGAGAAAACAGGTAACGATAGACGGTTTGCCTGACATCAGTAGTGGGGAAAATGTAGAAATCAATTATTAAGGATGAAATAGCAACCCCTTTTGGAAAGCGGTGACAGGATCAGTCCAAGTCAGCATGGATTTATGAAAGGGAAATCATGCTTGACCAATCTTCTGGAATTTTTTGAGGATGTAGCTAGCAGAGTGGACAAGGGAGAACCAGTGGATTTGGACTTGTAAAAGGCCTTTGACAAGGTCCCACATAAGAGATTGGTGTGCAAGATCAAGGCCCATGATATTGGGAGTAATGTACTGGCATGGATAGAGAATTGGTTGGCAAGCAGGAACAGAGAGTCGGGATAAACGGGTCCTTTTCGGAATGGGAGGCAGTGACTAATGGAGTACCGCAGGGTTCAGTGCTGGGACCCCAACTCTTTGCAATATACATTAATGATTTGGATGAAAGAATTGAGTGTAATATCTCCAAGTTTGCAGATGACACTAAACTGGGTGGCTATGTGAGCTGTGAGGAGAATGCTAAGAGGCTACAGGATGATTTGGACAGTTTGGTGAGTGGGCAAATGCATGGCAGATGCAGTATAATGTGGATAAATGTGAGGTTATTCACTTTGGGGGCAAAAACACAAAGGCAGAATATTAGCTGAATGGTGGCAGATTAGGAAAAGGGGAGGTGCAACGAGACCTGGGTGTTATGGTTCATCAGTCATTGAAAGTTGGCATGCAGGTACAGCAGGCAGTGAAGAAGGCAAATGGCATGTTGGCCTTCATAGCTATGGGATTTGAGTATAGGAGCAGGGAGGTCTTACTGCAATTGTACAGTGCCTTGGTGAGGCCTCACCTGGAATATTGTGTACAGTTTTGGTCTCCTAATCTGAGGAAAGATGTTCTTGCTATTGAGGGAGTGCAGTGAAGGTTACCCAGACTGATTTCAGGAATGGCTGGACTGACATATGAGGAGAGACTGGGTCAACCGGGCCTTTATACACTGGAGTTTAGAAGAATGAGAGGGGATCTCATAGAAACCTATAAGATTCTGACGGGATAGGTTTGATTTGTGAAGAATGTTCCCGATGTTGGGGAAGTCCAGAACCAGGGGACACAGTCTTAGGATAAGGGGTAGGCCATTTCAGACTGAGATGAGGAGAAACTTCTTCACTCAGAGAGTTGTTAACTTGTGGAATTCCCTGCCACAGAGAGTCGTTGATGCCAGTTCATTGGATATCTTCAAGAGGGAGTTAGATATGGCCCTTACGGCTAAAGGTATCAAGGGGTATGGAGAGAAAGCGGGAAAGGGGTACTGAGGTGAATGATCAGCCATGATCATTTTGAATGGTGGTGCAGGCTCGAAGGGCCGAATGGCCTACACCTGCACCTATTTTCTATGTTTCTATTGTTTCTATGTTTCTATTCCCCCACTTACTGTGCAAATGAGACACCAGCCAGTGATGTTTAAGGTGTGGAAAATATTTACTCAACATGCAGTCACATCTATTCAAAAATAAAGGCTGCATCCTGCGGTCACTATCGAAAATAAACTATCCAAAATAAACTTATTGTTTCTTGATCATGCTTTTACCCCCTCTTCCCTTCAACCCCCTCCCATGTCTGCTGTTCCTCCTCAATGTGACAAAAAGGCATGCAGCAAGGCTGCTAGAGGGCTGCTGTGTTGGGGCCTCAGATAATGGAGACAGCCTCTGAGGATGCACTGGAGCAGTTCCTGGCTTGGAAAGCCTGGCTTCTGACTGGCTTCCCTCTTACTCGGCGTTGCCAGTCAGAGATGGTTTGGCTGTCAGCTGTCATTTGTGCTTGGCTGGTGACTGAGTGGGGGGAGGCGGAATGGTGTCATCCTGAAGAATGCCACCACCTCCCATCTTCCTGGAGCCACCCTGTGGCCAACGGGGCCGGACCTCAGCTTCCAGAGCATGAACTAAAGGACCACTTTGCTGTCCTGCTTTGGCACCATCACTTCCCCGTGGGTCAGTGGGTAACGCAGTGAGTATGGAGGCAGGCATGGACTGCATCACCTGCCCAAGCTGAAGCACAGATTGTACTTGTGGTGTGTTCGAGTTGGCATTGTGCTCAAGGGCACGCATTAACCTTTCTGGGACTCCATTGTCACTGCTCAAGGCCATCAGCCACTTGAGTGTGGGCAATGATGGATTCGCTGGACTCACGTCTTTCATCAACAATCTGCGACTGTACCTCCCTAACTGTCGTAGTGAGCTTGTCAATGCTCGCGGGGATCCATCCCAAAGCATCAATCAGCTGATGGCTGATCTCTATTTTAGCCCTGGACAGTTCCTGCAGGTCCAGTTCTATGTCTGCCTGTCTGTTAGCAGACCAACTTTGCCGACTCACTCACTGGAGAGATGGCCTGCGGGATTCCACCCCAGTACTGCGTTGCTGCACACCACTGGGCCCAGGAGATCCTGATGCATCAAACCCTGGGAACGAAGCGTAGTCCCCAGATGAGCTCAGTCCCGATGGCACCTGTGGCGTGGAATGTGGTCGGTGGAGATGTCTCATCCATCTCCTCCTCCGCCTCCTCCTCCTCCTCCAGAGGACGACCTGGCGTGGAGTGTTTCCTCAAGGGATGCGGCGCCTGTCGCTGGCCATCTGGAAGTAGAAAGCAACAGATGAGTGGTTAGCAGCAGGGGAGGGGGAAGGGTGACATGAGGAAGGTTGCATGGCACAGGCTCATTTGAAGGACCGCCGCTATTCCATTAGATGTCTCAATGTAGCGTTTTGAGTTGCGCGATCCATTTACTTACCCTTACTATCCAAAGCAGGCTCAGCACCATCCCCAGCAACTGTCCAACGTGTGGCACCGATGAGGGCTGCCACTCTCTCCTCCACATCTGTGAGTGGCAGGGTCTGTGGTGGATCCCTGCCTGTCTGCAGTTGTTCCCCCCGCAAATATGGGAGTGCTTCGACTAAAAACATGAAAATGGGAATGGTTACAAGAGGGTCCATCTGCTCTTGTGGCACAGATTGCTACCAAAGTAGTTAATGCCATACTCTCTGAATGTTCCAGGAGAATCTGCTAAATGGGCTTCGATGTTGCATGTGCTTCGTCATGAGCTTATCAATGTGTACGGCCATTTCAGTTGAGGTGTCGATGAGATCTTTCAGAAAGCGATGGGAGCAGTTGCAGTGGACTGCGCTGAGTGAAGCTCATCATGTGCATAGATGAATGATCGCAAATAGGGTGCCAATGTAAGCCTTCCTTTCGGTCATGTATTGTGGAAGGCAACCCACAGAGTGGTGAGAGGCACCAAAAGCATGAGAACAGTCTCTGATTTATCTTGGAAGTCATGAAGGAGTGCTTAGATAAAATTGGTACTCACCCTGACGACTCTAGAGAGGTCGTTAAACTTATTTCGGCACTGTGTGCCAATCCTGGGCACTGTGTCTGAGGCAGAGACCTCTTCACCAATCTACCTCCATATTTGTTTAAAGACTGCAGGCAGAGGTCTGGATCCCTCCCCGAAGATGGAGTGCCACCCACCTCCTCTCCACCGCAACCACATGCGCCTCTTTGGCCTCTTGGCTGAATCACCTGCAATCCTGCCTTCCCTCCTCCTCCTCCATCTCTACAGAAGTGGTTGAAGTGGCCTGCTTTAAATGCATATGCGTGCAAGAAGTTGCCACGCCCTGCATTAGCGTTTGCGACAGGAGCGTAAACCAGTAAGTAGAAGAATGAAAAAGCGTATGCGCAAACTGGCCACCTCCTTCAATGCAGGAAATTTTAGCTTTGGCGTACAGTCTGTGGTACAATGCTGGACTTAACGGCAGTGCTCCTCCGAAGTTTCCTCTCAATGAAAGTTCCTTGCTAACGTTATCCCACACTAACTTTACCGATCCGCCGCGAATTGCGCACGAAAATCCGAAAAGCCGAAAATCCAGCTCCTTGGATTCAAAGTAATGTTTGTTCTGTGTTGCAAAACATCGAATGTACAATTATTACAATGCTAATATAAAAAATGTTGATGAAGGTAGTGCAGTAGCTGTTGCATATATCGACTTTTATAAGGCATTTGGTAAAGTATAGGTTGAGCATCCGAAATCCGGAGTTTCAAAATTGGGAATGTTCCGGAATCCAGACACCAAGCCGATCCGTGGTGGGGTCGTCCGGAAAACGGAAAATGTTTCGAAATCCGGACTGCCCCGCCTCGGCGGCCTGACCTCGCCCCACCCCTACCTCGCTCCGGCCCTCAGCGGCCTGACCTCGTTCCGGCCCGACCTCGCTCCGGCCCTCGGCAGCCCGACTTCGCCAAGGCTCTCAATGGCGTGACCTTACCCCAGTCCTACCCCGGCCCTACCTCGCTCCGGCCCTCGGCAGCCTGACCTCGCTCCGCACCGACCTCGCCCCGGCCCTACCTCACTCCGGCCCTCGGCAGCCCGACCTCGCCCGGCCCTCGGCGGCCCGACCTCGCCCCGGTCCGACTTCGCCCCAGCCCCAGCTCCCCCCCAGCCCCAGCTCCCCCCGTTCTCCCCACTCTCCACCTTACCAAGGCGGGCCAACCTTGCCCCCTTACCTCAGCTGCCCTACCCCACCTACCTCGGCTCAGGCAAAGACGTTCCAAAATCTGGAAATACCCGGAATCCGGAATGGTCTCGGTCCCGAGGTTTCCGGATTTTGGACGCTCAACCTGTGCCATTTAACTGACTTATTCGTAAAATAGATGCACATGGTATTGAAGGGACAGTGGTGAAGTGGGTACGTAATTGTCAAAGGGATCGGAGGCAGAAAATAGTGGTGAACGGATATTTTTCTGACTGGAGAGAAGTATGCAAAGGGGCTCCCCAATATCAGTACTAGGACCATTGCTTTTCTTGATATATATGGACTTGGATATAGGGAGTACAATTTTGAAGTTTGAAGAAGCTATAAAATTTGGCAAGGTAGTAAATAGTGAACAAGATAGTAGCAGCTTCAGAAGGACATAGACAGACTGGTAAAGTAAACAATTTAATGTGGATAAGTGTGAAGTGATGCACTTTGGGAGAAACAACATGGAGAGTTTGTATAATTTAAATGGTGTTATATTGAGAGCTTGGTAAGGTTGTTCAGACTGGAGACCAGCTCTGCTGCACAGACCTAGTGCACATATATATCGCAGTGTGGACTGGTCCATGCTGCCCCTGGGACCTCGCCTCTTCTGTGCCCCGATCACGTCCATCTACAATCTCTCGCCGCTCCTTCGCCCTTACCTCGCCGATCCTTTGACCCGACCTCCCCGCTCCTTCGCCCCGACCTCCCCGCTCCTGCTGTACCTGCCCATGCTCCAATCAGCACCTTGGATCTTGGTGATGTCCAATCCAGTCGCCCTCTTCAAAGCCATTTCTCTCCTGCTCCAGCACGTGCTGCTCCCTGGAGTGGTGCGCCGCCACACTGCTCCTTCCGCTCCCCGGCCTGCTCTGATGGTGCTCGCAGGCCGGGAGCCGCGCAGACTGCTGGGCCAGGCTGCCACGCTGCTCCTTCCGCTCCCCAGCCTGCTACGAGGGAAGATAAGGTGTGTGACAAATGTTGAAAGGGGAATTGGGGTTGTGATCACTGGTATACCATGTGAATGATGACATCCTGGATATCCCAGGCAGAAACGGGCTGCCTGGGTTGCATCCTTCGGTCTGCATCCTCCTCTTCAGTTTCTTCCTCTTAATTCAGAGACTAGAGTCCTGAAAAAGAAAGGAAACTTCGACGGTATGAGACGTGATTTGGCTAGGATAGACTGGCGAATTATACTTAAAGGGTTGACATTGGATAGTGGATAGGCAATGGCAGACATTTAAAGATCACATGGATGAACTTCAACAATTGTACATCCCTGTCTGGCGTAACAATAAAACGGGGAAGGTGGCTCAACCGCGGCTTACAAGGGAAATTAGCGATAGTGTTAAATCCAAGGAAGAGGCATATAAATTGGCAAAAAAAAAGCAAACCTGAGGACTGGGAGAAATTTAGAATTCAGAGGAGGACAAAAGGTTTAATTAGGAGAGGGAAAATAGAGTATGAGAGTAAGCTTGCAGGGAACATAAAAACTGACTGCAAAAGCTTCTAGAGATATGTGAAGAGAAAAAGATTAGTGCAGACAAATGTAGGTCCCTTACAGTCAGAATCAGGTGAATTTATAATGGGGAACAAAGAAATGGCAGACCAATTGAACAAATACTTTGGTTCTGTCTTCATTAAGGAAGACACAAATAACCTTCTGGAAATACTAGGGGACCGAGAGTCTAGCGAGAAGGAGGAACTGAAGGAAATCCTTATTAGTCAGCAAATTGTGTTAGGAAAATTGATGAGATTGAAGGCCAATAAATCCCCAGGGCCTGCTAGTCTGTATCCCAGAGTAATTAAGGAAGCGGCCCTATAAATAGTGGATGCATTGATGGTCATTTTCCATCATTCTATAGACTCTGGATCAGTTCCTATGGATTGGAGGGTAGCTAATGTAACCCCACTTTTTAAAAAAGGAGGGAGAGAGAAAACAAGGAATTATAGATCGGTCAACCTGATATCGGTAGTGGGGAAAATGTTGGAATCAATTATTAAAGATGTAATAGCAGCGCATTTGGAAAGCAGTGACAGGATCGGTCCAAGTCAGCATGGATTTATGAAAGGAAAATCATGCTTGACAAATCTTCTGGAATTTTTTTGAGAATGTAACTAGCAGAGTGGACAAGGGGGAACCAGTGGATGTGGTGTATTTAGACTTTCAAAAGGCTTTTGATAAGGTCCCACACAAGAGATTGGTGTGCAAAATTAAAGCACATGGTATTGGGGGTAATGTTAGACTTGGATAGAGAACTGGTTTGCAGACAGGAAGCAAAGAGTAGGAATAAACAGGTCCTTTTCAGAATGGCAGGCAATGACTACTCCACAAGATTCAGTGCTGGGGCCCCAGCTATTTACAATATACATTAATGATTTAGACGAAGGAATTGAATGTAATATCTCCAAATTTGAAGATGACATTAAGCTGGGTGTCAATGTAAGCTGTGAGGAGGATGCAAAGAGGCTGCAGAGTGACTTGGACAGGTTAGTGATACACTCATAATAAAGGATGAAACTGAGTACCGTGAACAATGAGCAAGTGTGAACTTAACTCCTTTAATAAGACTCCAGAGTGCAGATAGGTGGGTGGCCTGCTTATATACAGTGCTCCCAAGGGATGCTGGGATCACTTGGGACTCTAACAGGTGGGCCCTCTGGTGGTAGTGTGATATAGGTTGCAAGGGGTTAAATACATAACATCACTCACTCGTAAAGTTAATAGTACACATATTTACAAGGTGAGATGATCTGGGGCTTTTCGCTCCCTTGTTGATTGTCTTGGTACAAATGCGGGTATAGGTGAGTTGGTTAGTTCTTCATTGGGCAGCCGGCCTTGCTGGTCTGCTGGAGATGGTGAGTTCGGCTTTGTGGTCAATCATGATGTCGGTTGCCACTTGTCTGTGTGTTGGAGGATCAAAGTTAGTGGTGTCTTCTTTGGGTTGTTTGTAGCTTTTGATGAACCGCAATTTGATTTGGTCCAAAAGTTTTCTGCACGTTAGTCCATTGGTCAATTTGACCTGAAACTCCCTACTCCCCTCTTTGACTATGACCATGCCAGCGAGCCATTGGGACCATGTCCAACGGCAGTCGAGAGGCGGCAGCAGTCAGAGAGGTGGGAGTTCGGGGACATTGGAGCAGCCTATAAAGGCCAGCTGGTGCACCTGCAACAGGGAGAGAGGCAAAAGAGAAGTAGAAAGAAATCGAAAGGTGATGTCACAGCCAAGGGGGTAAGTGATTGGCTGGTGATTGTTGAATAGTTTTTCTTTTTCTTTTCTTTATCAGTAAGTAAACATTAGCATTATTGTCGCCAAATTAAGTTAATCTAGGGCTTAAGTCATGGCAGGAGAGCTCGGACACATTATGCTCCTCCTGTACTATGTGGGAAGTCAGGGACGCTTCCAGTGTCCCTCACGACTAATTATGCGGGAAGTGTATTCAGCTGCAGCTCCTAACAGACCGCATTGCGGCACTGGAGCTGCGGGTGGATTCACTCTGGAGCATCCACGATGCTGAGAATGGCATGAATAGCATGTTTAGTGAGTTGGTCTTACTGCAGGTAAAGGTTACACAGCCAGATAGGGGATGAGTGACCAACAGGAAGAGCAGTGGAAAGAAGGTAGTGCAGGGGTCCCCTGTGGTCACCCCACTGCAAAACAGATACACCGCTTTGGGTACTGCTGAGGGGGATGACTCATCAGGGGAGGGCAGCAGCAGCCAAGTCCATGGCACCGTGGGTGGCTCTGCTGCACAGGAGGGCAGGAAAAAGAGTGGGAGAGCGATAGTGATAGGGGATTCAATTGTAAGGGGAATAGATAGACGTTTCTGCGGCCACAACTGAGACTCCAGGATGGTATGTTGCCTCCGTGGTGCAAAGCTCAAGGATGTCTCGGAGCGGGTGCAGGACGTTTTGAAGGGGGAGGGTAAACAGCCAGTTGTTGTGGTGCATATTGGTACCAACGATATAGGTAAAAAACGGGATGAGGTCCTACAAGAAGAATTTAGGGAGTGAGGAGCTAAATTAAAGAGTAGAACCTCAAAAGTAGTAATCTCAGGATTGCTACCAGTGACACGTGCTAGTCAGAGTAGGAATCGCAGGATAGCTCCGATGAATACGTGGCTTGAGGAGTGGTGCAGAAGGGAGGGGTTCAAATTCCTGGGACATTGGAACCGGTTCTGGGGGAGGTGGGACCAGTACAAACTGAATGGTCTGCACCTGGGCAGGAACGGAACCAATATCCTAGGGGGAATGTTTGCTAGTACTGTTGGGAAGGGGATAAACTAATATGGCAGGGGGATGGGAACCTATGCAGGGAGACAGAGGGAAGTAGAATGGGGGCAGAAGCAAAAGATAGAAAGAAGAAAAGTAAAAGTGGAGGGCAGAGAAACCCAAGGCAAAAAGCAAAAAGGGCCACATTACAGCAAAATCCTAAAGGGGCAAAAGCTGTTAAAAAGACAACCCTGAAGGCTCTGTGCCTCAATGTGAGGAGTATTCGGAATAAGGTGGACGAATTAACTTCGCTGCTGGTTAAAGATGAAATTAATGCAATAGTAAGGAAGGACATTAGCTTGGATGAAGTGGAATCTGTATGGGTGGAGCTACGTAATACCAAAGAGCAGAAAACGCTAGTGGGAGTTGTGCATAGACCACTAAACACTAGTAATGAGGATGGGGACAGCACCAAACAAGAAATTAGGGATGCCTACAATAAAGGTACAGCAGTTATCATGGGCGACTTTAATCTAAATAATGACTGGGCTAACCAAACTGGTAGCAATGCAGTGGAGGAGGAATTCCTGGAGTGTATTAGCAATGGTTTTCGAGACCAATAATTCGAGGAACGAACGAAAGGGCTGACCATCTTAGACCGGGTGATGTGTAATGAGAAAGGACTAATTAACAATCTTGTTGTGCGAGGCCCCTTGCGGAAGAGTGACCATAATGTGGTAGAATTCTTTATTAAAATGGAGAGTGACACTGTTAATTCAGAGACTAGGGTCCTGAACTTGGGGAAAGGTAACTTCGATGGTATGAGACGTGAATTGGCTAGAATAGACTGGCGAATGATAGTTAAAGGGTTGATGGTGGATAGGCAATGGCAAACATTTAACGATCACATGGATGAACTTCAACAATTGTACATCCCTGTCTGGAGTAAAAATAAAATGGGCAAGGTGGCTCAACCGTGGCTAACAAGGGAAATTAAGGATCGTGTTAAAGGCAAGGAAGAGGCATATAAATTGGCCAGAAAAAGCAGCAAACCTAAGGACTGGAAGAATTTTGTAATACAACAGAGGAGGAAGAAGAGTTTAATTAGAAGGGGGAAAATAGAGTATGAGAGGAAGCTTGCTGGGAACATAAAAATTGACTGCAAAAGCTTCTATAGATACTGAAGAGACAAAGATTAGTGAAAACAAATGTAGTTCCGTTGCAGTCAGATTTAGGTGAATGTATAATGGGGAACAAAGAAATGGCGGACCAGTTAAACAAATACGTTTGTTCTGTTTTCACGAAGGAAGAGACAAATAAGCTTCCGGAAATACTAGGGGACCGAGAGTCTAGTGAGAAGGAGGAACTGAAGGATATCCTTTATAAAGTGGGAAATTGTTTTAGGGAAATTGATGTGATTGAAGGCCGATAAATCCCCGGGGCTTGTTAGTCTGCATCCCAGAATAAACGGGTCTTTTTCAGAATGGCAGGCAGTGACTAGTGGAGTACTGCAGGGCTCAGTGCTGGGACCCCAGCTCTTTACAATATTCATTAATGATTTAGATGAAGGAATTGAGTGTAATATCTCCAAGTTTGCAGATGTTACTAAACTGGGTGGCAGTGTGAGCTGTGACGAAGACGCTAAAAGGCTGCAGGGTGATTTGGACAGGTTAGGTGAGTGGGCAAATGCATGGGAGATGCAGTATAATGTGGATAAATATGAGGTTATCCACTTTGGGGGCAAAAACACGAAGGCAGAATATTATCTGAATGGTGGCAGGTTAGGAAAGGGGGAAGTGCAATGAGACCTGGGTGGCATGGTTCATCAGTCATTGAAAGTTGGCATGCAGGTACAGCAGGTGGCGAAGAAGGCAAATGGTATGTTGGCCTTCATAGCTAGGAGATTTGAGTATAGGAGCAGGCAGGTCTTACTGCAGTTGTACACGGTCTTGGTAAGGCCTCACCCGGAATATTTTGTTAAGTTTTGGTCTCCTAATCTGAGGAAGGACGTTCTTGCTATTGAGGGAGTGCAGCGAAGGTTCACCAGACTGATTCCTGGGATGGCTGGACTGACATATGAGGAGAGACTGGATCAACTGGGCCTTTATACACTTCAGTTTAGAAGGATGAGAGATGATCTCATAGAAATGTATAAGATTCTGACGGGACTGGACAGGTTAGATGCGGGAAGAATGTTCCCGATGATGGGGAAGTCCAGAACCAAGGGACACAGTCGAAGGATAAGGGGTAGGCCATTTAGGACTGAGATGCAGAGAAACTTCTTCACTCAGAGAGTTGTTAACCTGTGGAATTCCCTGCCACAGAGAGTTGTTGATGCCAGTTCATTGGATATCTTCAAGAGGGAGTTAGATATGGCCCTTATGGCTAAAGGGATCAAGGAGTATGGAGAGAAAGCACGAAAGGGGTACTGAGGGAATTATCAGCATGATTTTATTGAATGGTGGTGCAGGCTCGAAGGGTCAAATGGCCTACTCCTGCACCTATTTTCTATGTTTCTATGTTTCAATGTTAATTGAGTACAAACACAGCGTCATTGAACTCTGTATCGTGTGACAAATTTGCGCGGTCATGGTACACACTTTGTTGCCGCCTGCCCTCCACGTCATCATGGAGATCAGGCTGGACAAGAGACAGCCTTGTTTTGAGCACCCTCTTCATGAGCAGCTCAGCTAGGGGAACCACGATGAGTGAGTGGGGTCTGTTGCAGTAGCTGAGCAGCACTCGGGACAGTCAGGTCTGCAAGGAGCCTTCCGACATTCGTTTCAAGCCTAGCTTGATGGTCTGAACTGCCCGTTCTGCCTAGCCGTTGGATGCGGGCTTGAACGAGACAGATGTGACGTGCTTGATCCCATTGCGGGTCATGAATTCCTTGAATTCAGCACTGGTAAAGCACGGCCCATTGTCGCTGACTAGGACATCAGGCAAGCCGTGCATGGCAAACATGGCTCGTAGGCTTTTAATGGTGGCCGTGAATGAGCTTACAGACATTATTGCACATTCAATCCATTTAGATAAGCATCCACGACAACCAAGAACATTTTGCCTAGAAATGTGCCCGCATAGTCCACGTGGATCCTCGACCACGGTTTGGAGGGCCACGACCACAAACTTAGCGGTGTCTCTCTGGGGGCATTGCTCAGCTGAGAGGAAGTGTTGCACTGGTGCACACATGACTCCAAATCTGAGTCGATGCCGAGCCACCACACATGGGATCTGGCTATGGCTTTCATCATTACAATGGCTTGGTGGGTGTTGTCACAAATGAACGTATCTCTGCCTATCTTGGGGAAGACCACGCGATTACCCCACAACAGACAGTGCGCCTGCAGGGACATTTCGTCTTTGCGCCAGTGGAATGGCTTAATCAGCTCCTGCATCTCCGCTGAGACACTGGACCAGCTCCCACGGAGGACACAGTTTTTTTACCAAGTACAGTAAAGGATCCTGGCTGGTCCAGGTCCTAATCTGGTGGGCCGTAACGGGTGACTTTTTGTTTTCGAATGCTTCCATTACCATGAGCAAGTCCACAGGCTGTGCCATTTCCACCCCAGTGGTGGGCAATGGTAGCCGACTGAGAGCATCAGCGCAGTTCTCTGTGCCCGGTCTGTGGCGGATTACATAGTTGTATGCCGACAGCGTGAGCGCCCATCTTTGGATGTGGGCAGAGGCATTGGTGTTAATTCCATTGCTCTCAGAGAATAGCGATATGAGCGGCTTGTCGTCAGTTTCAAGCTCAAACTTGAGGCCAAACAAGTACTGGTAGGCATTTCTTTTATCCCGTAAACGCACGCCAGAGCCTCTTTATCAATCATGCTGTAGGCCCTTTCGGCCTTGGACAAACTCCTGGACGCATAAGCGACCAGTTGCAAAATCCCCGATTCATTAACCTGTTGTAACACACACCCGACCCTGTATGACGACGCATCGCAAGCTAGCACTAATCCTTTACAAGGGTTATACAGGACAAGCAGCTTGCTTGAACACAACAGATTTCTGGCTTTCTCAAAGGCAGCCTCTTGTGAATTCCCCCATACCCAGTCATCTCCCTCCCTTGCGCAGTAGCACATGCAGGGGTTCTAGCAGGGTGCTTAACCCAGGTCAAAATTACCGAAATAGTTAAGGAGTCCCAGGAATGACCGCAGCTCCGTCACGTTTTCTGGTCTTGGCGCGTTCTTGATGGCCTCTGTCTTGGCGTTGGTGGGTCTGATACCGTCTGCTGCGATTCTTCTTCCCAAGAACTCGACATCCGGCGCCAGGAAAACACATTTCGAGCGTTTCAACCTGAGTCCCTTGCGATCCAACCGACTAAGAACCTCTTCCTGATTCTTCAAGTGCTCAATGGTATCCCGACCGTAACCAGTATGTCAGCCTGGAAAACCACAGTGCGAGGATCTGACTTTAGCAGGCTCTCCATGTTCCATTGGAAGATTGCCGCGGCCGACCGAATCCCGAACGGGCATTTGTTATCGATGAACAGACCTTTGTGCGTGTTGATGCAGGTGAGGCCTTTCGAAGACTCCTCCAGCTCCTGCGTCATGTAGGCCGAGGTCAGGTCCAACTTGGTGAACGTCTTCCCTCCAGCCAGGATCGCAATTAGGTCGTCTGCCTTGGGTAGCGGGTACTGGTCCTGCAGCGAGAAATGGTTAATCGTTCATTTATAATCCCCACAAATTCTGACCGTACCAGGACAATCGGACTGGCCCATTTGTTGAATTCCACCGGCTCGATGATGCCTTCTCGCTGCAGCTTGTCTAGCTCAATTTCCACTTTCTCATGCATCATATATGGTACCGCCCATGCCTTGTGGTGGATGGGTCGTGTACTGGGAACCAAATGGATCTGCACTTTCGCCCCCGAGAAGCTTCCAATGCCTGGCTCGAACAACGATGGAAATCTGCTCAGAATCTGGGCACATGAGGCGTCGTTGACGGACAAAAGCGCTTGGATGTCGTCCCAGTTCCAACAGATTTTTCCCAGCCAGCTTCTGCCAAACAGTGTGGGGCCATCCCCTGGCATGATCCACAGCGGACTTCATATACTGCTCCACCATAGGAGACTTTGACTTCTGCATTGCCAATTACAGGGATTAGTTCCTTGGTGTAAGTCCTTAGTTTGGTGTGAATGGGGCTGAGCTTGGGCCTGTGTGCCTTGTTGCACCACAGCCTGTCGAAGCCTCATTATGGACTGACTCGCACTCGTCCAGTTCCATAGATACTGGAATTCCATTCAGTTCAACTTTCAACATTATTGGTGGACATTTCGTGGTGAATGTGTATACCATGTACACTTCTACCTCCTCGGTACGAGTCTCCAATTCAGCCTGATCCACAGTGGATCGATCTTCCTCTGCAATGTGGTGGTTTGCAGGGTTTGCAGCTCACCTGCACATTCGCTGGAGGTGTCCCATTGTTCTACCGCTGTTGCTTGCATAGTGCTTGAAGCGGCATTGATAGGCCCGATGATCACCTCCACAACGCCAACAAGCATTAACAATAATGGCGGACTCTGGGTCATCTGGGGTCGTGCAGCAGCAGCCTACGTGTATGTTCTGTCATGTATATTCCTGCTCGAAAACAACGTTACTTTGTGCAAAATACTGGCCGAAACCTCTTTACTCTGCGAAATCTGTTTGGTGTTGTTGCTGGTGGACATAAAGGTCTGGGCTATCATTATGACTTTGCTTAGATTCGGAGTTTCAACAGTCAACAGTTTGTGAAGGATTACCTCATGGCCAATGCCCAGTACAAAAACGTCTCTGAGCATTTGTTCTAGGAATCTCTCAAATGCACAATATCCTGCGAGGCACCTTAGTTCAGCGACATAGCTCACCAATTCCTGGCCCTCTGACAATTGACACGTGTAGAACCAATATCTTGCCATCCAAACGCTTTCCTTAGGATTTCGCTGCTCCCAGACCAATGTATACAATTCTTCATAGGATTTAGTTGTTGGTTTTACCAGAGCTAGAAGATTCTTCATGAGCCCATAGATTGTTGCCCCACAGACAGTTAGGAGGAACGCCCTTCCTTTGGCAGCGTTCTCATTCCCTTCCAGCTCGTTGGCTACAAAGTATTGGTCGAGTCTCTCCATGAAGGCCTCCCAATCATCTCCTTCTGAGAACTTCTCCAGATAACAATTGTTCTTTGCATTTTCATGTGGTTGTTCGTTACCTCGTCACCAATTAATACACTCATAAAGGATAAAACCAAGTATTGTGAACAATGAGCAGTGTGACCTTAGTTCCTTTAATAAGACTCCAGAGTGCAGGTACCTCGTAGGTGGCCTGCTTATATACAGTGCTCCCAAGGGATGTTGGGATCCCTTGGGACTCCCACAGGTAGGTCCTCTTGTGGTAGTGTTATACTGGTTGCAAGGGGTTAAATACATAACAGTTAGGTGCGTGGGCAAATACATGGCAGATGTGGTATAATGTAGATAAATGTTAGGTTATCCACTTTGGTGGTAAAAACAGGAAGGCAGATTATTATCTGAATGGTGACAGATTAGTAAAAGGGGAGGTGAAATGAGACCTGGGTGTCATGGTACATCATTCATTGAAAGTTTGCCTTCTTCAAGCAGTGAAGGCATGTTGGCCTTCATAGTGAGAGGATTTGAGTATAGGAGCAGGAAGGTCTTACTACAGTTGTACAGGGCCTTGGTGAGGCCACACCTTGAATATTGTGTACAGTTTTGGTCTCCTAATCTGAGGAAGGACATTCTTACTATTGAGGGAGTGCAGCGAAGGTTCACCAGACTGATGCCTGGGATGACAGGATTGACATACTAACAAAGATCGACTAGGCTTATATTCAATGGAATTTAGAAGAATGAGAGGGGATCTCATAGAAACATAGAAAATTCTGACGGGATTGGACAGTTTAGATGTAGGAAGAATGTTCCCGATGTTGTGAAAGTCCAGAACCAGGGGTCACAGTTTAAGGATAAGCATTAAGCCATTTAGGGCCGAGATGAGGAGAAACTTCTTCACTCAGAGAGTTGTGAGCATATGGAATTCTGTAATACATAAATTTGTTGATATATTCAAATGGGATTTAGATGTGGCCCTTATGGCTAAAGGGATCAAGGGGTATGGCGAGAAAGCAGGAATGGGGTACTGAAGTGTCTGATCAACCATGATCATATTGAATGGTGGTGCAGGCTCGAAGGGCCAAATGGCCTACTCCTGCAACTATTTTCTATGTTTCTATAAGGGGATAAGGGGTTATGGGAAGTGGGTGGGGAAGTGGAGCTGAGTCCATGATCAGATCAGCCATGGTCTTATTGAATGGCGGAGCAGGCTCGAGGGGCCTTATGGCCTACTCCTGCTCTTATTTCTTATGTTCTTCCCTCTGCGAGTAGATTCTGTAAATCTGAATAGCATAAAATCTCGGTCTGAGAAGTGAACTCTGTTTCTCTCTCAATGCTGCATGACCTGCTGAGCATTTCAAGCATTTGCTGTCTTTTCAGAGGCCTTCCTTTACCATCCGAGCCTTGCAAGCATCCAGCAGCAGTCCCTGCACTACCTGCACACATACATTTTTTTTAATATGTATTGCTCCAAGCCACTATTTCAATAAAATAAAAAATTCCAGTGCAAAACCTTAAATGCAAACTTACCTAACTGTGTCAGCTGTGGCTCAGTGGCTAGCACACTCGCCTCTGAGTCAGAAGATTGTGGGTTCAAGTCCCACTCCAGGAACTTGAGCGCATAAATCTAGGCTAATGCTCCAATCCAGTGCTGAGGCAATGCTGCACTGTTGGAGGTGCTGTCTGTCTGATGAAATGTTAAACCAAGTCCCCATCTGCTCTCTCAGGTGGATGTAAATGATCTCATGGCACTATTTCAAATAAGAGCAGGGGAGTTATCCCCGGTGTCCTGGCAAATAGTAATCCCCCAAATCAACATATCAAAAACATATTATCTGGTCATTATCACATTGCTGTTTGTGGGAGTTGCTGAGCACAAATTGGCTGCTGCATTTCCCACATTACAATAGTGACTATGTTTCAAAACGACTTCATTTGGCTGTAAAGTTGTCTGATGGTTGTGAACGATGCTAAATAAGTATAAGTCTTTCATTCTTTTCTCTACAAGACCTTGAGCAGCCATTGGATGTGAATCTGGTATCCCTGAGCAGTTTTCTTTCAAGGATCTTCAAGAAAAGAGACCCCTCAGTGCTCAGACAAAAGCAAAACACTGTGGATGTTGGAATCTGAAATAAAAACAGAAAATGTTGGCAATACTCAACTGGTCAGGCAGCATCTATGGAGAGAGAAACAGAGTTAATGTTTCAGGTCAAAGACCCTTTGTCAGAACTGGTGACAACGCCACCTTCCATACTAGTGCTTTCGATATGTCTTCCTTTTTCCTCAATCAAGGATTCCCCTTCACCATGGTTGGCATGGCCCTTGACCGTGTCCATTTATTTACCGCACTTCTGCTCTAAACACCTCCCCTCCCTTCCTGAACTAAGATAGGGTTCCCCTTGTCCTCACCTTTCACCTCACCAGCCTCCATGTTCAACGGATCATCCTTCGCCATTTCTAACACCTCCAGCGTGATCCCACCATCAAACACATCATCTTGCGGAACATTTGAAAAGCATGATTCAATCGAGCAGAGTCAGCATGGTTTTTTGAAAGGGAAATCATGTTTGGCAAATTTTGTGGAGTTCTTTGAGGATGTAACAATAAGGGGGAATCAGTGGATGTGATGCATTTCGTTTCCAGAAGGCATTCGATAAGGTGCCATATAAAAGGTTACTGCACAAGATAAAAACTCAGTTGGGGGTAATATATTAGCATGGAGAGAGGATTGGCTAACTAACAGAAAACAGAGTCGGGATAAATGGGTCATTTTCTGGTTGGCAAACAGTGACTAGTGGGGTGCCGCAGGAATCGGAGCTGGGTCCTCAACTATTTACAATCTATATTAATGACTTGAAGAAGGGAATGAGTGTAATGTAGCCAAGTTTGCTGATGATACCAAGATTGGTGGAAAGCAAATTGTGAGGAGGACACAAATAATCTGCAAAGAGATGTAGACAGGCTAGGTGAGTGGGCAAAAATTTGGCAGATGGAGTATAATGTGGGAAAATGTGAGGCTATCCACTTTGGCATAAATAATAGAAAAGCAAATTATAATTTAAATGGAGAAAAATTGAAAAGTGCTGCTGTACAGAGAAACCTGCGGGTCCTTGTGCATGAAACACAAAGGGCTAGATTTTATACTTTTGTGCAGATCGCCCAAAAATGGGTGGTATTTCTGGCATGAGTGGTAAAAATGAGTTTTCAGATCGTCGGCTTGTCGCCCATTCTCAAAGCCCCTAGTCTCCATTTTTGAAATTGGGCGTTACCGCGAGCGATATGAAATGGGCGGTAGCGTTAAATCTCTCTGACCTTCTGCCGTAAAGTGACGCCGTCCTTCGCTACGGCATGGCAATGCTCGATTCCCGCGATTCAGAAGGTCAAGGGTCATCATGACATGCGCAGAAGAGGAGACAGAGAGAGAGGGAGCTGAGAGGGAGTGAAGACATGTGTCGGTGTGGTGTGGCTGCTTTGGGAGGAAAAAAGGAGAGTTTAGAGCTTTAGAGCAAATAGGGAAACAAAAATTAGCTGTTACCAGCCAGATACTTGCCTGAATTTGGTGCCTATAATGGAGGGAGAGGAGGAGGCGACACAACATGCTGTGGAGACTGACGCTGGCGAGAGCAGTGAACTGGGAGAGGAGCACATTGGAGTGCGCAGAAGAGCGAGGAGGTTCTCGGGTGAGGCAAATGCCTCCCTCCTGCAAGAGATCGAGTCACGCTGGGGTGAATTGACACAGGGAGGGTATGGGAAGCCCACCTCAAAGGCCTACCAGAAGTTATGGGCCGAGATAGCAGAGGTGGTCTCGCCGGCGACCAACAAGCTGCATGAGGGCAACCAATGCCACAAACGATGGAACGACCTTGTGGAATCCGCAAGAGTAAGTATTACATTTATTTACATGTAATTGTGTATTTATTTAATTTGAGTGACTATCAGCAGATGTGAGGTCTTTCACTTTTACCGGGAAAGTTGTACTCAAAGCCTGCGGTCACGGTGCACGTCTTTAGGTAATAATCATAATAATCATGATTACATCAGTCGGTTATGTGTTGTATCAGTCTCTGTGACAGTACCTAGCAATGATATCACGCAATGATCGCATGCCATGTCGTCCTGTAACCTTTTACAGAAGAAGCTATCGACGATGAGGTCTGTGCAGAGGTGAACAGGTGGGGGGGATACCAGTCACTGGCGACATCACTGAGATGGAGGAGCGGGTGTTCGCTCATGGGGAAGCACACCCAGACAGCCACGGACGCATTTGCAGAACCTGAAGTGATGCGACGTGAGTAAAGTTTACACTATTGCATGATGTAAACTCAATAGATGCCACACCCACTCATATCCGAACAATCATATATAATAAATGATTTCTAAAATTGTCGTATAAATAATGCTGGCCTAATGAAAATCATTGCAATGCAGAATGAGTTGATGGTAATAAAATGTGATGTCTGTGATGATTTCGATATTGATGGTGATTTTATCGTGCATATGCTGTATGTAGTGCTGGAATCACATTGTGAACCGAGCAACCCCTTCTCTCCTAATAACCTAATTTGTTTTTTGCAGCTCACCCAGCAGCGCATCCCAAGGCAAGACCACAGAGGCCAGAAGGTGGGGGCGCGGGGCCGGACTCGCCAGACGATCCGACATCTGGTGCTGAGGAGGTCTGATTCTCGCCCGTCAATCCACTGGGTCTGTTCTCTACAGATGTGAGCGCGGGCTTCGAGGAACTTGCATCGCCACGCTCCAGAAGCCATTCCATCTAATGGTCCTCCGGTCATTCCCGCCTCCACTCTGGAGGTACCGGCCCCAAGCACCTCACCACAGGGCACCCCATTTGTCCCCAGGGTGGCACCGACCCCGCGGAGGTTTTGTGGATGCAGCAGGTCTGGTCCACGAGCGCCATATGAGAGCGGAGAGATGGTACAGTTGGCCAGGAGGACTGTAGACATTGGTGACCAGATCCGCGATGTATTGGGGGGCATATCCCAACAGCTGGCTACCATGACTGAGTACATTCTGCAGATGGTGGAGGCCCTGGAGGCGATAGCCAGGAACACTGCTGGCACAGTCCTCCCAGTGGTCCCGGAGCACGGCACTCCACTCCTAGGTTCCGCACCACCACTGCGAACGACAGATGAGAGCAAGGACCAAGATCCTGCTTCTGCATCAGAGAATGTCCCCCCTCGACACCCCCAGCTCCCATACCCGTGCAACCATCACCTCTGACTTCTCCCCCCCCCAATGAGGCATCGCCTGAGGAGCTCTTCGGCCAGGCAGCGTGGAGCGATGAGGGGTGAAGAAGGGGAGGGGGGAAGGAAATTGAGGTGCATGTCAGCAGGTGATGGCTGTGTTACATCTCCATCTAGGTGTATGCAATTTGTTGTCCTTTATGAGGGGAGGGAGCCACCCTCCTGCTTTGCACTTATATTCTGTGTTGCTGGACATGTTGACCATTTGATTGGTTCTCGACTCCATCCCGCAGCACGCAACCCACCACCAACTCAGTGAAACTCCAACATTGCACGAGGTAGGCAAAGCCATAAAACAGCTCAAGAATAACAAGGCTACGGGTGCGGATGGAATCCCTGCTGAGGCGCTAAAGTATGGCGAAGAGACGCTGTTGGCGCGGATACATGACCTCATCTCTCTCATCTGGAGGGAGGAGAGCATGCCGGGAGATCTCAGAGATGCAGTGATTGTGAACATTTTTAAAAAAGGGGAGAAGTCCGACTGCGGTAACTACAGGTGAATCTCCCTGCTATCAGCCACTGGGAAAGTTGTCGCCAGAGTTCTCCTCAATCGTCTTCTCCCTGTGGTCGAGGAGCTCCTCCCGGAATCGCAGTGTGGATTTCGTCCTTGACGGGGCACAACAGACATGATCTTTGCAGCGTGACAGTTGCAGGAAAAATACAGGGAGCATCGCCAGCCCTTATACATCGCCTTTTTCGATCTTACGAAAGGCCTTTGACACTGTCAACCGTGAGGGTCTATGGAGCATCCTCCTCCATTTCGGATGCCCCCAAAAGTTTGTCAACATCCTTCGCCTGCTTCATGACGACAAGCAAGCCATGATCCTTACTAACGGATTCATTACAGACCCAATCCACGTCCGGACCGGGGTTCAAACAGGGCTGCGTCATCGCTCCAACCCTCTTTTCAATCTTCCTCACCGCCATGCCCCACCTCACAATCAACAAGCTCCCTGCTGGAGTGGAACTAAACTCCAGAACCAGTGGGAAGCTGTTTAACCTACGCCACCTCCAGGCCAGGTCCAAGATCACCTCACCTTTGTCGTTGAGCTGCAGTATGCGGACAACGCCTGCGTCTGCGCACATTCAGAGGCTGAACTCCAGGATATAGTCAATATATTCACTGAGGCATATGAAAGCATAGGCCTTACGCTTAACATCCGTAAGACAAAGGTCCTCCACCAGCCTGTCACCGCCTCTCAGCATTGTCCTCCAATAATCAAGATCCACGGCAAGGCCCTGGACAACGTGGACTATTTTCCATATCTTGGAAGCCTCTTTTCAACAAAGGCAGACATTGATGTGGAGATTCAACATCGCCTCCAGTGCAGCCATCGGCCGTCTGCAGAAAAGAGCTTTTGAAGACCGGGACCTCAAATCTACCACCAAGCTCATGGTCTACAGGGCTGTAGTAATACCTGCCCTCCTGTATGGATCTGAGGCATGGACGATGTATGGAAGGCACCTCAAGTCGCTGGAGATATATCACCAGCGATGTCGCCACAAGATCCTGCAAATCCCCTGGGAGGACAGCGGAACAATATCAGTTTCCTTGACCAGGCTAACATCCCCAGAATTGAAGCACTGACCACACTTGATCAGCTTCGCTGGGCAGACCACATAGTTCGCATGCCAGATACGAGACTCCCGAAGCAAATGCTTTATGCGGAGCTCCTTCATGGTAAACGAGCCAAAGGAGGACAGTGGAAACATTATAATGACACCCTGAAAGCCTCCCTGGTAAAATGCGACATCACCACTGACATCTGGGAGACTCTGGCCGAAGACCATCCGAGACGAAGAAAGTACATCCGGGAGGGCATCGAGCTCTTCAAGTCCCAACGCAAAGAGCATGAAGAGGCTCAGTGCAGGCAGTGGAAGGAGCGCACGGCAATCCAGCCCCACCGACCCCTTCCCTCGACTAATGTCTGTCCCACCTGTAACAGGGTCTGTGGCTCTCATATCGGACTGTTCAGCCATCAAAGAACTCACTTTGGGAGTGGAAACAAGTCTTCCTCGATTCCTGTGATGATGTCAATGGTCGAAAAAGTGAGGTGTGGGCGGTGGTGGAGTGTTTTTGGCCGTGATAATTATGATTTGAGATCAATGTTGATATAAAATGTTTTTTATTCAACATA
Organism: Pristiophorus japonicus; assembly: GCF_044704955.1. Taxonomy (NCBI): domain Eukaryota; kingdom Metazoa; phylum Chordata; class Chondrichthyes; family Pristiophoridae; genus Pristiophorus; species Pristiophorus japonicus. The sequence goes on from NC_091981.1 coordinate 88,171,554, forward strand.
ACCTAGTTGTGCATTGTCTCAGATAGCTGGACCGTTGCACACTGGTGATTGCTTAACATAAAAGGGTTAAATTAAACTTAACTTCAATCAACTTAAACTTTAACTGGCACCAGGTGATGGCCACCATTGATGTCTGAGCTGCACACACACAGCAGTGTGTCAGCGTTGTCACTCACAGCAACTTTCTTTCAGGCAAATCGTTCAGTTTATCAGCGCCTCACATAAGAGTCTTGCAGCTATGTAGCCTCCACGGGTCCTTTCCTGTAGTCTGGAGGGGGGCGTGGGCATGGTTGCACAACCAGCCTGATTGTCTGCCCCTAAGTCAGCGTCCAGCTCCTTGTCATCCTATTCCTCTCTCTCCTGAGATGGAGCATCAATCCCTTCTGGCAATTCTTGTCCTCTCCTGATAGCCAGGTTCTGCAGTATGGAGCACACGACCATGAATTTAGCTACTTGTTCAGGGTTGTATTGTAGCTCCCCAACAAAAGAGTTGTATTGTAGCTCCCCTCCTCAGTGTTCCAGGCATCTAAAGCGCTGCTTAAGCACAGCTATTGTTTTCTGGACCACATTGCATGTGTCTCTGTGGCTCTGGTAGTATCGATTCTCGTCCTTGGTGTAGGTGTCACGCAAGGGGGTCATCAGCCAGGTAGCTAGGCCATATCGGTTATCACCAAGCATCCAGCATTGTCCTTGTGGCTTACTCTAAAACATGTCAGAGACAACGCTCTCACGCAGGATGTGAGGCTCATCGAAGGTGCCCAGACATTTGGCATTCACTGCCATTATGATCTGGTTGTGGTCAACAACTAGTTCAACCTTCAGGGAGTGAAATCCTTTTCTGTTACGAAAAAGCTCTGGGTCCTGAGAAGATGGCCGCATGGCGATGTGAGTGTGGTGTATTGCTCCCTGCACCCTGGGGAACTTAGCAATGCGGTAGAATGCTCCAGCCCTGTCAGTCTGAGCCTCCATGGTCATGGTGAAGCTGATAAAGTCCATCCTACATGCGTACAGGGCCTCTGTGAGCTGTCTAATGCAGCGATGGGTGGCATGGTGAGACAGAGGGGAAACCTCAACCACGGAGTGCCAAAAGGAACTGGACGCGTAGAAAGACAGTGCCGCGGTGACCTTGACCTCGATCGACACTGATGTCCTGATGGCAGGCTGCATATGTGGCATGATTAGCTCGCATATTTCATTGATCACCACCTTGTGGAAGCGCAGTCTCCGAAGGCAGGTGTGCTCAGATACGTCGAGTAAAGACCACTTCTCCCTGCAAGTTCGGGGTGTGTATGGTCTGGACCTCCTCATTCTGGCACATCTTAAATTGGGCACATAATGATGTGCATCAGACATTGAGCCATTTGCACTCTGCAGCATCTGCATATCAATCGATGCAAGCTGATAAATGGCTGGCCCCATTGCAATGAAAGTACAATAGCGATTGATCGGAAGCAATAATTTCCTCACTGAAATACACCTACAGTAAACCGCCAATAGTCTATAGTTTGAAAATATGTCTGTTGAGGTGGTCACTTCACCTGAGACGAACTCCAGAGTCAATCCAAACGCCCCTGAAGTTGAAGCAGATGATGGAGAATTCCAGAACGAGGGGACACAGTCTTAGGATAAGGGGTAAGCCATTTAGGACTGAGATGAGGAGAAACTTCTTCACTCAGAGAGTTGTTGACCTGTGGAATTCCCTACCGCACAGAGTTGATGATGCCAGTTCATTGGATATATTCAAGAGCGAGTTAGATATGGCTCTTACGGCTAAAGGCATCAAGGGGTATGGAGAGAAAGCAGGAAAGGGGTACTGAGGGAATGATCAGCCATGATCTTATTCAATGGTGGTGCATGCTCAAAGGGCCGAATGGCTTACTCCTGCACCTATTTTCTATGTTTCTATGTAAAATCTATGGAATTCTCTGCCCGAGAGAGTTGTGGAGTCTGGGTCATTGAATGTATTTAAGGTGGAGATAGACAGATTTTTGAGTGACAAGGGAGTAAAGGGTTATGGGAAGCGGGCAGGGAAGTGGAGCTGAGTTCTTAATCAGATCAGCCATGATCTCATTGAATGGCAGAGCAGGCTCGAGGGGCCAAATAGCCTACTCCTGCTCCTATTTCTTATGTTCTTATTATTGTATTCCTAACACAGATGAAACTGCACACAGGGAGGTTAAAGTAACAATGACCTCAGTCTTTATTAAGACACACCAGAGTGAGGAGCAGGCCTTAGGGGCTGACTTATATACAGTGCTCCCAAGGGATGCTGGGATCCTTTGGGACTTCAGGGGATGCACTCCCTGGTGGTGGAACATGGGAGTGCATGCTTTACAGATACACAACATCACTGCCCCTCGCAAAGTCAAAGTGAAAACTACTTACAAGATGAGGCGGTCGGGAGCCTTTCTTTCCCTGTTGGACCGCCTCGGTACAAATGTCTGGTCTGTTGTGTTGGCTGTGCCCTCGCTGGGCTGGCGTGTTGTTGGCCCTGCAGGGCTGCTGGGTGAGCCTGGCCTTGCTGGGCTGTTGGGCGTGATGGGTTTGATTTCTTGGTCCGGGGTGGTGTCGTTGATCCTTGGGTGTGTGTTGTGGGCTCGAAAAAGGTGGTGTCTGCTGTGGGTTGTTCAGGGCAGTCTGTGAACCGCAGCCTCGTTTGGTCCAGGTGCTTTCTGCAAATTTGTCCATTGTCTAGTTTGACTACAAACACCCTTCTCCCTTCTTTAGCTATCACTGTGCCCGCGATCCACTTGGGACCATGTCTATAGTTTAGCACATACATCGGGTCATTCAGATCAATTTCCCGTGACACAGTGACGTGACCATCGTTTACATTTTGTTGCTGCCGCTTGCTCTCTACCTGATCATGCAGGTTGGGGAGAACCAGCGAGAGTCTCGTTTTGAGTGTCCTTTTCATGAGTAGCTCATCCGGGGGCACTCCTGTGAGCGAGTGGTGTCTCGTGCGGTAGTTGAGCAGTACTCAGGATAGGCGGGTTTGGAGTGAGCCTTCTGTGACTCGTTTAAGGCTCTGTTTGATTATTTGTACTGCCCGCTCTGCCTGTCCTTTGGAGGCTGGTTTAAATGGGGTCGAGGTGACATGTTTGATCCCATTGCGGGTCATGAATTCTTTAAATTCGGCACTGGTGAAACAAGGCCCGTTGTCACTGACCAGTATCTCAGCTCGGCCGTGAGTGTCAAACCTGGCCCTCAGGCTTTCAATGGTGGCGGTGGCGATGCTTCCCGACATTATTTCACATTCAATCCAATTTGAAAAAGCATCCACCACCACCAGGAACATTTTACCGAGAAACGGGCCCGCATAGTCGACATGGATCCTTGACCATGGTCTGGAGGGCCAGGATTACAAACTTAGTGGTGCCTCTCTGGGCGTGTTGCTCAACTGAGCACACATGCTGCATTGCCGTACACAGGACTCTAAATCAGAGTCGATACCGGGCCACCACACGTGGGATCTGGCTCTCGCTTTCATCATTGCTGTACCCAGGTGTGTGCTGTGGAGATCCGAGATGAACGTCTCCCTGTACTTTTTGGGTAGCACTACGTGGTTACCCCACAACAGGCAGTCTGCCTGAATGGACAGTTCGTCCTTCGCCGCTGGAACGGCTTGATTAGCTCTTGCATTTCAATGGGGATGCTGGGCCAGCTCCCATGCAGTGCACAATTTTTTTTACTAGGGACAACAGAGGATCTTGGCTGGTCCAAGTCCTAATCTGGCATGCCGTTACAGGTGATTTATCTTTTTCAAACGCTTCCATGACGATCAATAAGTATGCAGGCCGCGCCATTTCCACCCCCGTGGTGGGCAATGGTAGCCGACTGAGCATCTGCACAGTCCTCGGTGCGTGGCCTGTGACGGATGGTATAGTTATATGCTGATAGCGCGAGTGCCCATCTTTGTATGCGGGTTGAGTCATTAGTATTTATCCCCTTGTTTTCAGTGAACAGGGATGTGAGGGGCTTGTGATCGGTTTTCAGCTCAAATTTGAGGCCAAACAGGTACTGATGCATTTTTTTTTACCTCAAACACACACGCCTCTTTCTCAATCATGCTGTAGGCCCTCTCGGCCTTAGACAAGCTCCTGGTGGCATAGGCGACAGGTTGCAATTTCCCCGCAACGTTAGCTTGTTGTAATACACACCCGACTCCATACGGCGACGCATCACATACGAGCACAAGTCTTTTACACGGGTTATACAATACAAGCAGCTTGTTGGAGCATAAAATATTTCTGGCTTTCTCAAAAGCAATTACTTGGTTTTTTCCCCATACCCAGTTCTCACCTTTACGCAATAACACATGTAGGGGATCTAAGAGGGTGCTTAACCCCGGTAGGAGGTTACCAAAAAAGTTGAGGAGTCCCAGGAACGACTGCAGCTCCGTGACGTTCTGTGGCCTGGGCGCCTTCCTGATAGCCTCTGTCTTGGTGTCTGTGGGCCGAATGCTGTCCGCCGCGATCTTTCTCCCCAAAAACTCCACTACTGTTGCCATGAAGACGCATTTCGAGCCCTTCAGCCGCAGCCCTACGCGACCCAGGTTTTGTAGGTGCTCGACGGTGTCCTGACCCATGACCAATATGTCGTCCTGAAAAACATGGTACTTACTTGAGTAGGCTCTCCAGGTTTCTCTGAACGGTCGCTGCAGCCGACCGAATTCCAAATGGGCATCTGTTGTAGAAGTCCCTTGTGCGTGTTGATGCAGGTGAGGCCCTTCGAAGACTCCTCCAGCTCCTGCGTCATGTAGGCTGAAGTCAGGTCGAGATTGGTGAATGTCTTGCCTCCTGCCAGCGTCGCAAATAGGGAGTGGGTATTGGTCCTTTAGCGAGAAACAATTAATAGTTACTTTATAATCACTGCAAATCCTGACCGTGCCATCACTTTTGAGTACTGGAACAATCGGGCTGGCCCACTCGCTGAATTCCACTGGGGAGATGATGCCCTCTCATTGCAGCCTGTCCAGCTCGACTTCCACTCTCTCCCTCATCATGTGAGGTACCGCTCGCGCCGTGTGGTGAATGGGTCGTGCCTCTGGGACCAAGTGGATCCGCACCTTCGTCCCGGAAACGTTTCCAACGCCTGGCTCAAAAAGGGAAGGAAATTTGTTGAGAACCTGGGTACATGAGGCCTCATCGACATGTGACAGCGCTCTGATGTCATCCCAGTTCCAGCGGATTTTGCCCAGTCAGCTCCTTCCAAGCAGTGTGGGGCCATCGCCCGGGACAATCCAGAATGGCAGTTCGTGCACCGTGCCTTCGTCGGTGACCTTGACCATGGCGCTGCCCAGGACAGTGATAAGCTCTTTGGTGTACGTTCTCAGTTTCTTGTGGATGGGGCTCAGGGCTGGTCTGAGTGCCTTGTTGCACCACAGTCTCTCAAACATCTTTTTACTCACGATGGATTGGCTAGCTCCAGTGTCCAGTTCCATGGCTACAGGTAAGCCATTCAATTTTACATTTAGCATTCTAGGTGTGCATCCTGTGTACTTCAGCATGTGCCTCCTCTCTCTGAGGCTCAAAATTGCTTTGATCTACCATGGACCGATCTTCCTCTGCCACATGGTAGTTAGCAGGTTTTGCAGAGCTTGCAGCTCGTCTGGAAGCTCATTGGAGGTGCCCCATTGTTCCACAGCTCTTGCAAACATATCCTTTAAAGCAGCATGAATAGGCTGAATGGAAGCCTCCACAACGTCAACAAAGTGTGAATTGCCTTGCATTCATCCTTTGTTGCGGACTCTGAGTCATCTGGGTCACCTGAGGCATGCTGGCAGTTGCAGACTCATGGTTTCTGCCCTGTACATTTCTGCTCACAAACACAGTTCCAGTTAATTTATGAACATTGCTAGCACTTGTGTGCTGAAAGATTTGTTTGGTGTTATCACTGGTGGACATAAACGCCTGTGCTATCGCAATGGCCTTACTGAGGGTTGGTGTCTCTACAGTCAAAAGTTTTCGTAGGATAGTCTCGTGGCCAATGCCCAGTAGAAAAAAGTCTCTGAGCATTTGCTCCAGGTAGCCATCAAACTCACATTGTCCTGCAAGTCGCCTTAGCTCAGCGAAGTAGCTCACCACTTCCTGACCTTCAGATTGCTGGCACGTGTAGAACCGATACATCGCCATCAGCAAGCTCTCCCTCGGGTTAAGATGCTCCCGAACCAGTGTACACAGCCCCTCATATGACTTATTTATGGGTTTCACCGGAGGCAGAAGATTCTTCATGAGGCTGTAGGTCGGTGCCCCGCAGACTGTGAGGAAGACCGCTCTGCTCCTTTTTGCAGCGCTTCCTTCTCCATCCAGCTCATTGACTACAATGTACTGGTCTAGCCGTTCGACATAGGCTTCCCAGTCCTCACCCTCCGGAAACTTCTCCAGGATGCCCACAGTTTGCTGCATCTTTGCATTGGATTCATATACTCGGCGCCAGTTATTGTGTTCCTAACACAGGTGAGACTGCACACGGGGAGGTTAAAGTTACAGTGACTTCAGTCTTTATTAAGACACTCCAGAGTGAGGAGCAGGCCTTAGGGGCCGACTTATATACAGTGCTCCCAAGGGATGCTAGGATCCCTTGGGACTTCAGGGGATGCACTCCCTGGTGGCAGAACATGGGAGTGCATGCTTTACAGATACACAACACTTATGTTCTTAGGTTCCCCTCCCCTCCCCTTTTAGCATTCTGAAGGGACCACTCCCTCCGTGACACCTTCCTGTGCAAGTGCAGGAAATGCAACACTTGCCCTTTTACATCCTCCCTTCCCACTGTCCAGGGCCCCAAACACTCCTTCCCGGTGAAACAGCAATTTACTTGTGCTTCTTTCAATTTAGTATACTTTACTCGCTGCTCACAATGTGGTCTCGTTTACATTGAGGAGATCAAATGCCGATCAGGTGACGGCTTTGCTGAATACCTCTGGTCATGCTGAGGTAAGCATGACCTCGAGCCTTCGGTCGCCTGTCACTTTAATTCTCTGCACCACTCCCATTCAGATCTCTCCACCATTGGCCTCTTACACTGTTCCAATGAAGCTTAAGTTAAGCTCGAGGAACAGCACCTCATCTTACATTTAGGCACTTTACCGCCATCTGGACTCAACGTCGAGTTCAACAATTTCAAACCATCACCTCTGCCCCAATTTAAAAAAATGTTTTTTTCTCTTTCCCACGGCAGCTGTTGATGAATCTGCCCTATACATTTCCACCCTACCTAGACTCATCTTTTGTTTCTTAACCATCTCCTTTTGCCTTGTACCATCATCCCTTTTGTCCCTATAATCTCTTCTGCCTTCCACCCTATCACAGGCCTTCCCTTTTGTTCTTTCCTCCCCTCCATCCTTTCCTTGCCTCTACACTTGCTTACATCTCTAACTTTTTCCAGTTTGGATGAAGCGTCGTCGACCTGAAACGTTAACTCTGTTTCTTTCTCCACAGATGCTGTCTGACCTGTTAAGTATTTCCAGCATTTTCTGTTTCCTTCAGTGCTTAGTTTCTTTTACTTATTGCTATTTTCTTATTTCTTGTTGGTCTTTGTTGTTGCTTTAAGCTAGCTTTGTTTCTTATGGGGTTAATCAATAAATTCGCTTATCCCCCTGCTGGCTCATCTTTCTATTATTTAATCTAAAACTATTGAAATATACAATTGTAATTGGCTAGAGGAATGTTCAAGGGAGGCTAAATTTGAGAGCTCCCAGAAACAGGTGCGTGATTAACCTGCGCCCATTTCATTCTGCTGCAGGCAGCATGCAAACTTTGGGCTGCCTGATAATTTACATGATTGCAGCACTGAGGCCGTGCTAAACAGGCTGTTGACTGTCAGAATGCCTCAGCAGGGGCGCAAAATTGTGTGAGGCAAGCATTACTTAAAGCATGCCTGCAGAACTTGAAGGCAGCCTGCACCATTTAAAGGAAGGTACAATCTGGATGGAGCAGGTGCTGAAAGTCTCTGCAGAAGAGAGTCTGACTTTCAAGAACAGTGATTAATGGTGCAACAGGGATGAGAGCATGCTCCAAGGTTCTGGGACACTGCATAGAAGATCTTGGTGGAGGAGGCGGTAAGTAGCAGAGGGGGCCAAGAGTCCCTCCAGAAAAACTCAGCTAAGGCAGTGGGAGCAGGTAGATGTGGCGCTGAATGACAGAAGTCAAGCACCGAGGACCTGGATACAGTGTTTCAAAACTTCAATTACCTCAGACGAGTGGTCAAGGTCAGTGAATTTATCTGCAAATACCATATTCCATCAACTGCCTCACTAGCCTCACAGACTGCTCAAATCACCACATCCCCCATCACTCAACTACCAACAATCTCTATCAAACAGGACTCATAACTTACATTTCATCGCTTCACCTGACCCTCACACACTTACCACTGCTGCAAGTCTCATATCCACACCTTACAACTTTCACACACCAGCAACTATTCAACCATGACACCCACATCACCCAAACAGATTGCACGGCACTCACCTGCAGGGGATAGGTCGACTGCTTGACTTTACCCTGATGGAATCAATGGTGCTCACCATCATTAGAGTGGCCATCAGCAGCTGGGCTGAATCCATCAAAGATGATGCTATCCTTATACCTAATCCTCCTTCTCACAGCCCACTGCCCCCTCATCCCACAATCTCTTGTGATTTACAAACTGCAGAGGGTGTAAGCATGCAGCTCTTCCTTTCCCCACTCTCCCTTCAATGCCACTCTATTCTTGTGCCTTTCTCCTTTCAGATAACCAAGAGGTGCAACCTGGCCAGGCAGTGGTAGAAGAGCAACAGGTGGAAGGAAAAGAAGGCAGCGATGATGAAGCCACAGCACTGTCACTCGATTTCACATTCACAGCTGTCAGCTCAGATATTGATACTCCACATACTTTAGAGGATAGCTTAGATGCGGGCTCTGCACATGGTGAGACACTTGGCATGAGTGGTCCGCCGCCAGGCAGGGGGCAAGTGTAGTGCAGGTGCCAGCTCCTCAGAGGGTGAGGTCGCACACGAGTTCACATAAGCTTCGATTGCTGGCATTGTGGCTGCGGTTACCACTGTTCAAAGGGGCTTGCATGGTGTCACAGCAGTCCAGCAATCTGTTCTCGAACAGATTACTAATACTGCTGCCACCCATACTGAGATGGTGCTGTCCAAAGATGGGCTTTCTAGGCCCAGAGCTGCTCAAGGTCATTTTCGAAAGTCATCTGCAGTCTCCTCCACTGAAAGTCAGCAGCCTTCCACCAGCCATCCTGCAGCCACTGGGGTAGCACTGCGTAGGACCACTAGGACAGGCAAAGGCACACAGAAGACAGGCACTCAGGTGATTAGTATAAGTCTGTTTGCAATAAGGCATGAATTAATTTAAAATTTGGTTTGGAATGCTTATTTTGTGTTGACTTTTATTTTTGCATTGTGGCCAAATGGTTACAGTGATGGTTAGTGACAGAGGGACTGTAAAGTATGGGACTGTGGTGAATGTGAAATTGAAGTAGCGCAGTCAGATGAGCCTGTCATGGACAACCCAGCCAGAATGGGGCTGTCTGGGTTTCTCCTCCCTTCCTCTTCTCATCATCTTCCTCCTCCTCGTGCTCTTCCGTTTCCTGCTTCTCCTCCTGCTCCTACTCCTCAACTGGTCATTGTATGGCTGGAGGCAAGGGCTGTGCCCTCATGATAGTGAGGTTGTGCAGCATGCATCAGACTACCATGACTCTCAACACCCACTTTGCTCACCCACTCAGCTACAGGGCTCCTCCAGAGCAGTCCAAGCAGCAGAAGCATTGTTCAGCACACCAATGGTCTGTTCGATGATGGCAGCATGGCTTTCATTGTATGATAGCTGCTCATCTGTGTGTGGGTTGCGCACCTGAGTCATGAACTGTGTTGTTAACGGATAGCCCTTGTCGTCCAGTAGCCACATTTTGGTTTGTCATGATGGCTCAAATGCAGATGGGATTGCTGCCAGGCTACCAGGCATTCACCTGTAGGTTTCGTTGAGGCTGGTCGCACAATAGCTGGATATTGAAGGAGTGGAATCCTTTTCAGTTGAGCTGTTTGAATGGAGAAGCGTGAAACAGCTACTAAGATTCTTGATTTAGTTAAGGCTGACTTCAACGCGATGAAATAAAATAAACTGTTCACAGTAAACTGGGTAAATCTGGTAACGGGTAAAATGACAGAAGATCAATGGGAGGTGTTCAAAAATGATGCATAACTAGTTTATACCTGAGAGGCAAGAGGTCTATTTGCCCCCCAAAAAGCAACAATGGATGACTAAAGCGGTAAGAGACAACACAAAACTAAAAGAAAAAGCATACAAAAATGCAACAAATAGCATAGATTCTGGCAAATGGGAAAGATACAAAGAGCAGCAAAGGGCGACAAAAAAGAGAATATGAAAAGAAACTTACTGGGATTTCAAAATCAATGCTAAATTGTTTTACAATTTATTGGGAAAAAGAGGGTCGTAGGTGTTATGTATGGAGAAAGAGTCAGACTGAACACTGTGAGCTCAAAGTAAGGTGTGACCTTAGTCTTTTATTGCAGGTCTCCAGAGTGCCTCTCCAACCTTTGAGGCCTCCTTAAATATCTGTGTTCCCAAGGGATTATGGGATCCCTTGGGATTCCAGGGGATGAGCCCTCTGGTGGCTGTATAGGGTGGCTGTATAGAGTGTTTACAAGTTTACATATATAACAACAATTCCCCCCCAAAGAAAATAGTGTAACTATTTACAATGTGAGTCGATCTGGGGCCCTTCTTGCCTTCTTGCCCTGGTTGATCGTCTCGGTGTGAAAGCTGGTATTGGTGAGTCAATTGTTGGGCCCTCACTGGGCTGCTGTGCAGCTGGCCTTGCTGGACTGCCCAGTTTGGTGGGTTCTGCTGGACTGCTGTGGATGATGGGTGCTGCTTCATGGCCAACCATGTGGCCAATGGTGTGTATGTTGAGGGTTCAAAGAAGGTAGGGTCCAAAGTGGGTTGCTCAGGATAGTCCGTGAATCTGAGTTTGATTTGTTTGAAGTGTTTACGGTGAATGAGTCTATTTGAAAGATTGACCTGAAACACCCTGCTCCCCTCTTTGGCCATGACAAGGCCGGGAAGCCACTTGGGACCATGTCCATAATTCAATACAAATACAGGGTCATTGGATTTCAATCTCGCGTGACACATTTGCACTATCATGGTATGCACTTTGTTGAAGCCGCCTGCTCTCTACCTGTTCATGTAGATCAGGATGAACTAACGAGAGCCTTGTCAAAAGTGCTCTTTTCATGAGCAGTTCAGCAGGTGGAATCCTAGTGATTGAGTGTGGACTCATGCGGTAGCTAAGCAGGACTCGGGATAGGCGAGTCTGCAGTGAGCCTTCCGTTACCCTCTTCAAGCCCTGCTTGATGGTTTGCACTGCTCTCTCTGCCTGACCATTGGACGCTGGTTTAAATGGGTCAGATGTGACATGTTTGATCCAGTTGTGGGTCATGAATTCTTTGAACTCAGCACTGGTAAAACATGGTCCGTTGTCGCTCACCAGGACATCGGGTAGACTGTGTGTGGCAAACATGGCCCGCAGGCTTTCAGTAGTGACAGTGGATGTGCTAGCCGACATTATATCACATTCAATCCACTTGAAGTATGCATCTACAACCACAAGGAACATTTTACCTAAGAAACATAGAAACATAGAAAATAGGTGCAGGAGTAGGCCATTCGGCCCTTAGAGCCTGCACCGCCATTCAATGAGTTCATGGCTGAACATGCAACTTCAGTACCCCATTCCTGCTTTCTCGCCATATCCCTTGATCCCCTTAGTAGTAAGGACTACATCTAACAGGCCTGCATAGTAGACTACAGTTTGGAGAGCCAAGATCATAAACTTAGCGGCGCCTCCCTGGGTACCTTGCTTAACTGCGAGCATTATTACATCTGTGCATGCAGGTCTCTAAGTCCGCATCGATACCAGGCCACCATACATGGAATCTAGCTATCACTTTCATCATTACAGTGCCTGGGTGGGCACTGTGGAGGTCACTGATGAAGGTGTCTCTGCCCTTCTTGGGGACCACTACTCGATTGCTCCACAGAAGGCCGTCTGCCTGTAGTGACATTTCACCTTTGAGCTGCTGAAACAGCTTTATCTCTTCCTGCATTTCCACTGGGACACTGGACCAGCTCCCATTAAGCACACAATTTTTGACTAGGGTCAATAAGTGGTCCTGGCTTGTCCAGGTTTTGATCTACTGGGCAGTGATGGGTGATTGCTCACTCGCAAATGCTTCCATAACCATGGCTAAATCTGCGGGCTGTACCATTTCCATCCCCGTGATGGCAATGGCAGCCTACTGAGAGCATCGGCGCAGTTTTCTGTGCCTGCCCTGTGGCGGATGGCGTAGTTGTATGCAGACAACGTGAGCGCCCATCTCTGGATACGGGCCAATGCATTGGTATTTATCCCTTTACTCTCGGAAAACAGGGATATAAGTGGCTTATGGTTAGTTTCCAATTCGAATTTTAGCCCAAACAGATATTGATGCATTTTCTTTACCCCATAGACACATGCTAACGCTTCTTTTTCAATCATGCTGTAGGCTCTCTCAGCCTTAGATAGACTCCTGGATGCGTAAGCAACCGGTTGTAGTCTCCCAAAATCATTAGCTTGTTGCAATACACACCTGACGCCATATGACGATGCATCACATGCTAGTATCAAACGCTTACATGGATAATAAAATACAAGCAATTTGTTTGAGCATAACAATTTTCTAGCTTTTACAAAGGCATTTTCTTGGCTTTTGCCCCTTGCCCATTCATCCCCTTTACACAGTAAGACATGCAGTGGTTCTAACAGTGTGCTGAGACCCGGTAAGAAGTTACCAAAGAATTTCAGGAATCCTAGAAACGACCGCAGCTCCGTCATGTTCTGTGGCCTCGGTGCGTTCTCGATTGCCTCCATCTTCGAATCGGTCAGCCTGATGCCATCCACCATGATCCTCCTTCCCAAGAACTCCACTACAAGCGCCAGGAAAACGCACGCGGTTGAGTCGACTAAGAACCTCCTCCAGGTGCTGCAGATGCTCGACTGTGTCCCGACCTGTGACCAAGATGTCGTCCTGGATGACCACGGTGTGTGAGACTGAGTTCAGTAAGCTTTTGATGTTTTTCTGGAACATCGCTGCCACTGATCGAATTCCAAACGGGCACCTGTTATAAATGAAAAGACCTTTGTGCGTGTTGATGCAGGTGAGGCCCTTCGATGATTCCTCCAACTCCTGCGTCATGTAGGCTAAAGTCAAATCCAGCTTCATGAATGTCTTTCCTTCCATCAGCATTGGAAAGACTTCGTCAGCCTTTGGTAATGTGTATTGGTCCTGCAGGGAGAAAAAATTGATAGTTACTTTGTCATCGCCACAGAATCTGACGGTGCCGTCTCCCTTGAGGACTGGTTCAATAGGACTAGCCCACTCGTTGAACTCGATAAGGGAAATGATGCCCTCATGTTGTAGCCGGTCTAACTCGATCTCTACCCTATCTCTCATCATATACGGTACTGCTCTCGCCTTGTGATGGACGGGCCGCGCCCCCGGAATTAGGTGGATCTGCACTTTTGCTCCTTGGAATTCCCCGATGTCTGGTTCGAACAGCGAGGGGAGCTTGTTTAAGCCCTGGGCACATGAAGTGTCGTCAGCGGGCAATAGCACTCGGAAGTCTTCCCAGTTCCAGCGTATCTTTCCCAGCCAGCTCCTGCCGAGCAGCATGGGACCATCGCCTGGTACCATCCAGAGTGGTAGCTTGTGCACCGCTCCATCGTAGAAGACCTTTACGGTAGCAGTGATGATTACAGGAATCAGTTCATTTGTGTAAGTTCTCTGTTTCATCCGAACTGGAGTTAAGACTGGCCTAAAGGCCTTGCTGCACCACAATCTTTCAAAAGTCTTTTTGCCCATGATGGACTGGCTCGCACCCGTGTCCAGCTCCATTGACATTGGGAGTCCGTTTAGTTCAACATTCAGCATTATCGAGGGGCACTTTGTGGTGTATGTATGCACCCCATGTACCTCTGCCTCCTCGTTCTGAGGTTCTGGTTCATCGTGATCCTCCATGGATCTGTCCTCTTCTGCAACATGGTGGTTTGCAGGATTACCAGGATTTGCAGCTTGCCTGCACATACGTTGGAGGTGTCCCATTGTTTCACAGCATTGCAAACGTACCCTTTGAAGCAGCATGAATGGAAACGATGATCACCCCCACAGCACCAATAAGGTGTTAATGGCCTTGCATTCATCACCCTTGATGGTGGACTCTGAAATAGCTGCGGACATGCAGCTGCAGGCATGTGTGACCTGCCCTGTACGTTGCGATTTGAAAACAACTTCACTTTGTTGACAGTACTTATAGATTTGCATAATATTGTCACTGGTGGCAATGAATGCCTCGGCTATCACTATGGCCTTGCTCAAGGTTGGGCTCTCTACAGTCAGAAATTTGCGAAGTATGGTTTCGTGGCTAATGTCTACTAGCATGTGCTCCAAATGTCCTTCAAATTCGCAATGTCCTCCAAGGCGTCTTTGCTCGCCATTTCCTAGCCTTCAGACCTCTTGTAGGTGTAGAACCGATACCTCACCATCAGAAGGCTTTCCTTCAGGTTAAAATGCTCCCAGAGCAGTGTACATAAATCATCGTATGATTTCTCTGTGGGTTTCACTGGAGTAAGCAGATTTTTCATGAGGCTATACGTTGGTACCTCACAGATGGTGAGGAGGATCACCCTTCATTTGGCAGTGTTCTCTTCTCCATCCAGCTCATTGGCTACAAAGTATTGGTCCAGTCGCTCCACAAAGGTTTCCCAATCATCTCTCTCTGAGAATTTCTCCAGGATGCCCGCTGTTCTCTGCATCTTTGGGTTCGTTATCTGTATCTCGTCGCCAGTTGTTATGTATGGGGAAAGGTTCAGACTGAACACTGTGAGCTCAATGTAAAGTATGACCATAGTCATTTATTGCAAGTCTCCAGAGTGCCTCTCCAACCTGTGAGGCCTTCTTAAATACCTGTGCTCCCAAGGGATTATGAGATATCTTGGGACTCCAGGGGATGAGCCCTCTGGTAGCTGTACAGAGTATATACAAGTTTACATATATAACAGTAGGTGCAATGTTGGCCCCATGATAACTGATATTGGTAATATTGTCAATCATAATAAGGAAACAGTAGGTCATGACTGATGATCCTGATTGAATTTTTTGAAGAGGTGACTAAAGTAGTGGACAGGTGAATGTCTATGGATCTTATTTACATGGTCTTCCAGAGGGCATTTGATAAAGTTCAGAATAAGAAACTGTCAACCAACATTGAAGCCCATGGAATTGAAGGGAAATTATTGACCTGCTTAAGAAATTGATTGAGTGGCAGGTCACAGAGAGTAGGGATAAAGGGCAGATATTTTAATTAGCAGGATATGATTAGTGGTGTCCTGCAGGATCTGTGTAGGGGCATCAACTATTCACAGTATTTATTAACGGCTTAATGATGGGATAGAAAGCCACATCTACAAAATTGACAATGACACAAAGGCAGGCGGCATTGTAGGTAGAGTAGATGAAAGCATAACATTAAGAAAGAGATATTGATAGATTTAGTGAATGAACAAAACAGTGGCAAATGGATTTCAATATAGGCAAATGTGAGGTCATCCACTTTGGACCTAAAAAGGATGGAACAGGGTGCTTTTGAATGGTTAAATGCTAAAAACAGTGACAGTCCAAATAAATTTGGGGGTCTAAGTACATAGATCATTAAAATGACACGAACAGATACAGAAAACTATTAAAAGGGCTAATGGACTGCTGGCCTTTATATTCAGAGGACCAGAAAACAAGGGGGTAAAAGAGATGCGGTGGTTATACAAAACCCTGGTTAGACCACACCCGGAGTAACATGAACAGTTCTTGACACCACACCTTAGGAAGTATATATTGGTGTTGGATGGAGTGCAGTGTAAGTTTACCAGAATGATACCCTGACTCCAGGGGTTAAATTATGAGAGATTACACAAACTAGGGCTGTATTCCCTGGAATTTCAATGGTTAAGGGGTCATTTGATTGAAGTTTTCAAGATATTGAGGGGAATAGATAGGGTAGATAGAGATAAATTATTTTCGCCAGTTGGCAAGTCTAGGACTAGGGGACATAGTCTAATAATTAGAACCATACCTTTCAGGAGTAAAATTGCAAACACTTCAACACACAAAGGGTGGTAGACGTTTGGAACTCTCTTCCACAAATGGCAATTGATGCTAGATCAATTGTTACTTTTAAATCTGAGAGTGATAGTCTTTTGTCAACTGCAAGGTATTAAGGGATATGGGCCAAAGGTGGGTATATAGAGTTAGGTGGCAGAGCAGCCATGATCTCATTGGATGGCGGAACAGGCTCAAGGTACTAAATTACCTACTTCTGATCCTATGTTCCTCTACATCTCAGAATTTACATGCGGCAGCTGTAAAGGGGTTTGCACATAATCAATGGCACTCTGCACCATTGGGAAACCTGCAATCCTCGTGAAGCCACATGCTCGCTCTGCCTGCAGCTCTCTGGCGAGAGGGAAGGAAATGTATTCAGCTCTCTTGGAATCATCATCATAGGCAGTCTCTCGAAATCAAGGAAGACTTGCTTCCATTCTAAAAGTGAGTTTTCAGGTGGCTGTATAGTCCAATGCAGGAATTACAGTCTCTGTCACAGGTGGGGCAGGCAGTGATTGAAGAAAAGGTTGGGTGGGGAGCCTGGTTTGCCACTGTCTGCGCTTGGTCTCTGCATGCTCTCGGCGATGGGATTCGAGGTGCTCAGCACCCTCCCGGATGCTCTTCTTCCACTTTGGGAGGTTTTGGGTCAGAGATTCCCAGGTGCCAGTGGGGATGTTGCACTTTATCATGGAGGCTTTGAGGGTGTTCTTGAAACGTTGCCTCTGCCCACCTGGGGCTCGTTTGCCGTGTAGGAGTTCCGAGTACAGCGCTTGCTTTGGGAGTCTTGTGTCGGGCATGCGGACAATGTGACCCGCCCAACAGAGCTGGTCGAGTGTGGTCAGTGCTTCGATGCTGAGGATGTTGGCCTGAGCGAGAACACTGACGTTGGTGTATCTATCCTCCCAGTGGATTTGCAGGATCTTGTGGAGGCAGCGCTGGTGGTATTTCTACAGCGCGTGGAGATGTCTGCTATATATAGTCCACGGGCTAAACTTTCTACTTTTTTTGCATTGATACCGCCCACTTACCGTCCATTTTAACGCTGAGATGAGGTATATCGCCCATTTGGCAAAAAATGGAAACTAACACCCATGTATCGATCACTTATCGCCCAGCATAACTTTCAGCATGTACTTAACGCTGAGAAATAATAATATGCCAGCCCACTTTTTTTTGGCGTAAAGATCAGAATGGGCAAAACTAACACCCAAAATATCGCCGAGCATTACTTTCGGCACCTTGCACACATATCACCGAAAATATTTATTGCTCAAAAAAACACCGTGAAAAAGTTGCTCTCACCTGAACTAATCACAGCAGTATGGACACCATTTTGTAAATTGCAGGTCGCTTCATTTAAAAGGTTGCTTCAACTTCTGGGGAGTTTTGATGTACTGTGGAGTTTTTTAAGGTGATTTGAACATCTGAACAAACATCTTATCATACTGTGGACGATTGGAATTTAATTTAGGCGTCTTAGTGGGAAAAATTATTGTTTGTGAACAATAGGTATAATACTATTGTTATAATAGTTCCAATAACATTATTTGGAATGCGGCCAGTCATTTCTCAGCCTTTCTTGATGACCACGCACATGCCGCAGACTAGTGATGGCAGAAGGTATATTCAACAGCATTATGTGCCCGATCTAAGACTTGCCAGCCTGTTGAGGAGGACGAGACCTTAGACCCCATGCACTTACAGGGAGAAGCGGTCTTAACTGAACTTGTCTGATAACACATGCCTTTGGAGACTGCGCTTTCACAAAGAGGTTATCAGTGAGATATGCCAGCAAATCAGGGGAGATATGCAGCCTGCCAGCACCATCAGGACCACACTGTCCGTCGAGGTCAGGGTCACCACAGCACTTTTGTTCTATGCATCGGGTTCCGTTCAGGCCTCAGCTAGCGACAGCAGTGCTTTAGATGCCTTGACTACTCAGGAGGCAAGCTCCAATACTACCCTGAACAGGTAGTTCAATTCATGGTTATGTGCTCCATGCTGCACAACTTGGCTGTCAGGCGGGGACAAGAATTGCCGAGAGAGAGAGCGAGAGAGAGAGGAAGAGGAGGATGAGGAGGTGGACGCTGACCTCGGGCCAGACAATCAGGCCGATGCTGAAACCATGCCCCCGTCCCCCTCTAGACCGCAGGAATGGGCCCATGGTGGCTACATAGCTGCAAGATTCTTACGTTAGCAGCTCATAAATGAGCGCTTTGTTAAAGTTTAGGTTGATTCATGTTAAGTTTATTTATCCCCTTTCATGTTAAGGAATCACCAGTGTGTAACGGTGTAGCTATCTGAGACAATGCGCAACAAGGTTATGGTAAATAAAAAACATTTAACGAGAACAATTGTATGAAATCATAATTACAACTGTAAAAAACACCCCTCCCCACCCCCACCCCACCCCACAACAAATTTATAACATTTAGATCAATCAAATGGTCAACATTTCCAACAACACAGAACACAAATGCAAAACAACAAGGTAACCCCCTCTGCCCTTCCCCCAAACCTCCCAACAAAATAGCACCAACAATATAAAAATATGACCAAGACAACAACTGCAGCCGTGCACCTCACTTTCCTTCCCCTCCTGCTTCTCCTCCCCACCTATACCCCTTCCCCTTCCCCTCCTGACTCCAAGCCGCCTGGCCGAGGAGCTCCTCAGGCGCTGCTTCATTGGGGGGGGGCATGACGCCGGAATCGCTGGTTGGACGGATATGGGAGAGGACGGTCCCGAGGTGGAAACGTGCTCCGAACCAGAAACAAGATGTTCCTCCTGGCTATCATGTGTCATTGGCAATAGGGGTGCAGCACCTTGGGGTGCAGTGCTGTGCTCTGGGACCACTGGCAGGCCACTGCCACCACTGTTCCTGGCTATCACCTCCAGGGCCTCTGCCATCCGTGGCACATACTCCGTCATGGTGGAGCACATGCAGGCCAGCTGGTGGGATATGCCCCCGATTGTCTGGAGGATATGCTGACCTATGTCAACACTCCTCCTGGACA
Organism: Pristiophorus japonicus; assembly: GCF_044704955.1. Taxonomy (NCBI): domain Eukaryota; kingdom Metazoa; phylum Chordata; class Chondrichthyes; family Pristiophoridae; genus Pristiophorus; species Pristiophorus japonicus. The sequence continues at coordinate 88,190,785 of NC_091981.1, forward strand.
AGTCTACCATGTCCCCGCTCCGATCTGCTGCTCGTGGAGCAGACCTGCCACGTTGAACCAACCTCCGCTTGGTCGGCGCCATCTTGGAGACACCTCAGGTGTCCTGTGGCAAGGTGCTCGGGCCCGGTACTTCCACGGTGGAGGTGGGAATGGCTGCAGGAGCACCAGATGTCTTTGGTGTTGACTGCATTATGGAGCTTGGCGATGCAGGCTCTTCAATTCGGCACTGTCATCCATGGAGAAGGGCCCCAGCAGATCCATGGGCGAGAATCGGGGCTCCTCAGCACCAGATGGAGGATCGTCCGGCGAGTCCGTTCCCGCACCCCCATTTTCTGGGCTCGGTGATCTTGCATGTGGCCACGCTGTTGGCTGAGCTCCAAAACATAAATGAGGTTATTGGAGGAGAAGGGGGTGCTAAGGTCACAAGGTGATGCCAGCGCGACACACAGCATAAGCATGACAAAAGCACCACCACTATCAAAATCATCACAGACATCCCATTTCATGACCATCACCAAATTCTGCATTGCAATGATTCTCATGAGGCCATCATTATTTAGAGAACACTTTTATCATTCAATTATCATATATTATTGGTCGGATATGAGTGGGTGTGGCATCTAATGCGTTTACATCATGCAATGGTGTATACTTTACTCACGTAGCATCACATCAAGTTCTGCAGCTGCATGCGTGACCAACCGGGGGTGGCTCCCCACTAGTGCCAGCACCTGCTCCTCAATGTTGGTGAGGTCACTGATGACTGGTGGGCTGCCACCCGTTCACCTCTGCTCGGCCCTATTCCTGGAAAGCTTCTTCTGTAAAAGGAAACACTAGCATGACATGGCATGAGATCATTGCATGAGATCATTGCTAGGTACTGTCACAGAGACTGATGCAACACATAACCGACAGATGTAATCATGATTATTATGAAAATTATCATTCTTTACCTAAAGACATACACTGTCAACGCAGGCTTTGAGTAAAACATTCCCGGTATAAGGGCAAGACATCACATCTGATTTTAATCACTCATTACACTTACAATTCAAATTATATAAATATATAAGTACATGTAAATAAATGTAATACTTACTCTGGCGGATCCGACAAGGTCGTTCCAGCGCTTGCGGCATTGTTTGCCCTCAAGCACCTCTTTGTTCGCCGGCGAGACAACCTCGGCTATGTTGGCCCATATCCTCCGGTAGACCTTTGGGGTGGGTTTCCATGCCCACCCTAGGTCAATTGACCTCAGCATGACTCGACCTCATACATGAGAGAGGCATTTGCCTCGGCCGAGAATCTCCTCACTCTTTTTCGTCCTCCCAATTGTTCCTCTCCCACCTCACTGCTTTCGCCAGCGTCAGTCTCCACAGCGTGCTGTGTCACCTTCTCCATCACTTACATTGTAAAAAAAAAAATTTCCCCAAAAAACTCAGTGGGAACAATGTTATTTGTGCTCTGAATTCTTTTTGCTGTTGGAAAATCTCCCTGCTACCTCCCAAAACAGCCAAACAAGCACACACCACACCCACACACACTTTCAGTTCCTCTCTGCTCCCTCTCATTCTTTCTCCTCTTCTGTGCATGTATGATGACCCCTGACCTCCTGAAATGCGGGAAGTGACCATTGCCATGCCATTGCTATGGGCGGTGACACTTTACCACAGAAGGTCAAAAAATGTTAACACTGACACCCATTTCAGATCGCTTACGGTAACGTCCATTTTATAAAATGGTAAGTTTGGGTTTTGAAAATGGACGATAATCCGTTGATCTCAAAAACCATATTTACTGCCAACACTGGAAATAACGACCATTTTTGGTCAATCTCACAAAAGTAGAAAGTCTAGCCCTACGTCTCTGGAGAGCGGGAATTACTACTGCCCTGTAGACCATAAACTTGGTGCCAGATTTGAGGCCCTGGTCTTCAAACACTCTCTTCCTCATGCAACTGAATGCGGTGCTGGCTCACTGGAGGCAGTATTAGACCTCGTCGTCAATGTCTGCCCTCGCTGAAATTAGGCTTCAGATGTATGGAAAATGGTCCACATTTTCCAAGGTCGCGCTGCGGATTTTGATGACCGGGGGACAATGCTGTGTGGCGGGGTCAGGTTGGTGGAGGACCTTTGTGTAATGGATGTTTAGTATAAGGCCCATGCTTTCGTACAGCTCGGTGAAGGTGTTGACGATGGCTTGGAGTTCAGCATCTGAGTGTGAGCAGACGCAAGCATCGTCCGCGTATTGTATTTTGATGACAGAGTGTGGGACGACCTTGGATCTAGCCTGGAGATGGCAAAGGTTGAACAGGTTCCCATTGGTTCTATACTTTATTTCTACTCCAGTGGGGAGCTTGTTGAGAATGAGATGTAGTATTGCAGCAAGGAAGATCGAGAAGAGTGTTGGTGTCATGATGCAGCCCTGCTTAATCCAGGTCTAGACATTTAGGTCTGTGGTGGATCCATTGGTCAGGATCACGGCTTGCATGTCATCATGGAGCAGGTGAAGGATGGTGACAAATTTTGGGGGCAGCCGAAATGGAGGAGGACGTTCCATATTCCCTCACGTTGACAGTGTCAAAGACCTTTGTGAGGTCAGAGAAGGGTTGATGCTGTTCCCTGCATTTCTCTTGTAGTTTTCGCGCGGTGAAGATCATGTCCGTTGTACCCCATAGTGGACGGAATCCGCATTGCGTCTCTGGGAGGAGTTGTTCAGCCACAGGGAGAAAAGTCCGACTGCGATAACTTCAGCGGAATCTCCCTGCTGTTGGCCACTGGGAAAGTCATCGCAAGAATCCTCCTCTATAGTCTTGGAATACAGAACCTCAGTTACCTGCCTTATGCAACAATGGATGACAAACTGGAAGTTGTTGCAAATATCTCCTGCTCCAGTCTGGAAAGAACTGATGTGTAAAGGTTCCTGGCCACTGTGACCTTCACAGCCATTGGCAATACGGTCCTCATCCTGCTCTGAGGTCAGAGTTGTGGCTGCAGCAGGTGGCAGATTTCAGTGAGAATGTCTTGGTGAAGTGCAGACATCTGACACACTGTTTCTCGATGTGGTTCGGGTAGGAGTATTGGTGCTGAACACCCTGGACAGATATGGACTCCTGCTGACAGCCCTTCTTCCCCTCCTCCTCCTCCCTGTTCAAGCAGCTGGTCCTGCTCCGTGTCGCCTCTGCTCTTTGTCCCTGTCACCTCTACTCATTGTCCCTGACATGCTGTAGGCCAAGTGAAATGCCCAATACTGCACCCATGTTGTGAAGCAAGTGGTCTGTGCTGAAGCTTTTAAGTCAGGACAAATTCCTTCATTCGTTGCTGCACTACTCCCTCTAGACTTTAGCAGCTATATAACTGTACAAACCACCAAACACTTGTACAAACTCAGCAACAGCCAGGAGAAATCAATCAGCAACTAATCGGTACTTGGATGTTGATCCCTTTAAATAGCGCTGGTGGGGGATCATTTTTGCTGCTGAATGTGTGTTCAGCTGTGCAAGCTTAAGAGAGGACATTAGCTTGAGCATTGAGCTTCAAAATGGCAGTGCTGGCATCAAATCAGTATTACACAGTGATTGACGTCACGATCTGCCTACACTGCTTAATTTTGTCGCACGCTCCCTGCGCTTACGCTAATGCCCTAACCAAGATGGTATCCAGCGAGGCTTGCACGAAAAGTGCATGCAAGCTCTGCGGACGCCATCTTGGAACCAAAATGGCACCCATAGCGCCCAACCAACAGGCACTATGGAGCCAAATTTTGCAGCCAAGCTCTTTAAATATAACCAAAAAAATTCTAGGATTAAAAGTGTAATTACATGTAGCAGAATTAATGTTCATGATTTCTAATTTTTTTTTGTTGCCGTTTTACCCATAGAGAGGAATTTTTGAGAGAAATGTATTGAAACTGGCCTTCATGGTAACACTGTTTATTTTCCATCCCTTGAAAGGCTTTAGCCAAGATCCCAGGGCTGCTTCTTGTTAACAATGATTGAGGTATTCTTGGAACAAAAGCTGACAAAGCATCTTTCATCTGGTAGTGCACAAACAATCAGAATACAGAATGCAATCTGGTAGTCTTGATCTGTGCAAACTCCTTGACATAGAAGGAATATTCAGGTCCAGCATAACTTCTGACACCACGGAGTGGTTTCAGGACAACAGATACCAGAACAACTAACTACAAAAATAATCTCTGTAGAATAACTGCCGACCACAGGTCAAGAATTTGGTGGTAGCGAGCTGGCATCTTTGTGAGATTAATAATAACTAGAAGAGGCTACTCGTGGAATACCTTGGCACCCAGTGCTCAACCCTACTTCAGTGATTACATCAGTCAGCCTTTAATGGCAGGCAGCACAAGTAGATGCTACAGGCTTTTCTTAGTACTTGAGCCAGCTGGATGGTGATGTGGCTGCAAGCCTGAGGAGGGAGAAAAGGAAAACAGGATATTTGAGTTTTATGTAATTTTGTTGGCTTTGAACTTGATTTTTTTTTTCCTTTTTAGGTATGTATAAAAAATACATTCTTTGCGAGAACTCAGTTACAGTAGCTTGTGTTATTTTATGGGGGGAGGGGAGGGAAATCTGTCATCAAAAATCAGGCCTTAGATTTGGATTTAATTCTGTTTCATATTTTTTGTGAATTGTCAGTACCTTTAAGCACACATGCTTCACCAATTACTATCTGAATACTTCATGGATGACCTACTCTTGGTCATTCTTAAACTTATCTGCTTTAAGATTGTTGGAAAACTCTAAATCCATAATATTGGGGCACTGCCACCTTTGAAAGTCAGGCTCAGTGCCGTGGATGACATCAATTTTGTGCAGAATACTAGAAGCCAGGAATATGTCAGGGAATTTATTGGAGCTGTTTCACAATATGCCACCAGATGTATCTGGAAAATGGGGAAGAGAAAGAAAACCTTTCAAGAAGCTAAATGTCTTTCCAGTGACATAACTGATCACACAGTTATGTCAGTCAACAGTATTGGACAGAAGGGTAGTCGGAGAAGGGGAATTTATCCATGTCTTCAAAGTATGACAGTAGTTTTGCAATAAAAAGAGGAGAAAGGCATGAGTGTTTATATATATATGAGCAGTTAACTAACCACACTTATTCATAAACCAGGTTATTACAATATCTGGACTCAACATATCACCTAGGGTGTAAGGTTCTTACTTTAAAGTTTGTTTTAGGGTACATTGTAATCCAATGGTGCATTCATACCATAAATATAGCACTTTCTTTCCTTCAGTATAGTGTGATATGCAGAGTGGATAACAGGGCCAGGACCTCTTATGACAATGGGCAGGGATCTATCACATCAGTTCTGTTTTTTTTAAGGCACCACTTCTGCTGGCTGCTGGAATTGTCTGTCCAAATATAGAAGCTTTGCTGGGGTCAACATCATGGCATCAGACAGGCAAAAAGCGGACCTACTACTCTTCTGGAAGGCACTGCTGTTGAAGCATAAAATCTCAGCTGTAGCATATAAATCAGGTGCAAAAGTTCAAATTAACTCCAATACCAAGTAAAGTGAGACTCCCTCCTCCATGGACTCTCATGCTGCTTTGTTGCAGTCACAGTTTGAGCCCTGACTCTGATCTTAGACTGTAATTACACAATAACTGCTTCAAACCAATGTGACAGTTGTTTTATGAGTAAATCCCAAAGCTGAATGAAACATGAATATATTTGATTAAAGTTTTAAAACCTCTGTTTACAACGTCACCTTGCAGATTCCTGGCTAGTCAGTCTTGATCTAACGAGCTGTGTAACAAATAGCTAGTTAGATCAAGACTGACTAGCCAGGAAGAACATAAGAAATAGGAGCAGGAGTTGGCCATACGGCCCCTCGAGCCTGCTCCGCCATTCAATAAGATCATGGCTGATGTGAACTTAGCCCCAACTCCGCTTTCCTGCCTTTTCTCCATAACCTTTGACTCCGCGATATTTCAAGAATCTGTCCATCAGTCTTGAATATATTCAATGACCAGTTTCCACAGTTCTCTGGGGTAGAGAATTCCAAAGATTCACGACCCTCTGAGAGAAGAAATTATGAGGAGGACATAAAAAACCTGCAAAGGGATGTAGACAGGCTAAGTGAGTCGGCAAAAATTTGGCAGATGGAATACTATGTAGGAAAATGTGAGGTTATCCACTTTGGCAGAAAAAATAGAAAAGCAGATTATAATTTAAATGGGGAAAAATTACAAAGTGGTTCAGTACAGAGGGACCTGGGGGTCCTTGTGCATGAAACACAAAAAGTTAGTATGCAGGAACAGCAAGTAATCAGGAAGGCAAATGGAAAGTGGCCTTTATTGCAAGGGGGATAGAGTATAAAAGCAGATAAGTCCTGCTACAACTGTACAGGGTATTGGTGAGGCCACACCTGGAGTACTACATACAACTTTGGTCTCCATATTTAAGGAAGGATATACTTGCATTGGAAGCTGTTCAGAGAAGGTTCACTAGATTGATTCCGGAAATGAGGGGGTTGACTTATGAAGATAGGTGGAGTAGATTGGGCCCTTACTCATTGGAGTTCAGAAGAATGAGAGGTGTTCTTATCGAAACATATAAGATAATGAGAGGACTGGGCACGATGGATGCAGAGAGGATATTTCCACTCATGGGGGAAATTAAAACTAGGGGGCATAGTCTCAGAGTAAAGGGCCGCCCATTTAAATCTGAGATGAGGTGGAATTTCTTCTCTCAGAGGGTTGTAAATCTATGGAGTTTTCTGCCCCAGAGAGCTGTGGAGGCTGCGGCATTGAATATATTTAAGGCAGAGATAGAGATAGGGCGATAAGGGAATAAGGGGTTATGGAGAGTGGGCAGGGAAGTGGAGCTGAGTCGATGATCAGATCAGCCATGATCTTATGAAATAGATGAGCAGGCTTGAGGGGTCAAATGGCCTACTCCTGTTCCTATTTTTTGTGTTCTTGTGTTCTTGTGTTCTGCTCATCACCATCTTAAATGGGGGACTCCTTATTCTGAAACTATGTCCCCTAGTTCTAGATTCTCCCATGAGGAGAAACATCCTCTCAGCATCTATCCTGTCAAACCCCTCAGAATTGCATAAACTTTTGGACTTTAAGTTTTGGACATTGCTTTAAACTTTGCTGTTACTGCAGAAGGGCAGACAGCATGACGTAGGACAGGTTCAAACATGTTCCACAGGAATACATATCAGGTGGGCAGGAATGGATCAATGGCTGAAATCGCAGGAAGATGGTTGATGGGGGGGACCCTTTGTCATGTAATGGGAACCCATCAGTGAGAGATCAAAAAGATTGGTCAGTGCTCAAGACACAAAGGAAGCTTTTCAACCACCCAGAGTTGTTGAAGTCTTATCCCCAGGAACAGGACAGTTAACAAAGACACTGTCCGAAAAGGTGTTTCATTTGCTCTTTTTACTTGTACTGCCTCAGGCGAAGGACTAACTTTTTGCACAAGAAGAAGCATTTTTGCATGTATAAACGAGGCAGTTTTGGCTGCCATCTCTTTCTCTCTCTCCTCTTCTATGCTTGCTTGCTTCGTTCAACGCACTCAAACACTGAGCACTCCGTCTGGGACGGAGAGAAGAAACACCATTTTTGAGCAAAGAGAGCCTCGCTACTTCGATTGGGAAGCTGACCTTGAGACTGGACTTGAATACTATTGATTGGTACAGAACCAGAAGATACGTTCATCGGGAAAAGCAGCGAGTAAGCCAGAGGGCTAATTGATGAGCATTTAATCCAGCCCATGCATCTTTAAGATCACCGCATAGTGTGCTGGGGTGTCGTGTGTCCCAACCAAATCTTAGGGGTTTACTGGGAGGTTTTTTTTCTGCACGGATCATAGATGTACGCACATTCTGTTGGACAGATTTAGTGGTGCCCTATTGAACCAAGCAGGGGTGTTTTAGTTGTGGGTACTTTGTGTTTGGGGCCTGTTCAGATGGGCCAGTGTTGTGTGTTGTACCGTGTTTGTTTGTTTTACACCACCAGTGATGTTTTACTGGTTGCAGGTGTGTGCTTTAACTTGAATAAAAGCATTGTGACGGTTGAGACTGAAAGATCTGGCTATAACTGTCTATTTCTGTTCACTACTATATCGAGAACTATTGTAAGAGGGATGATTCGAAACCACCAAGTGCAAAACCACTTACAGAATCTGGCAACCATGGCAGGACACTTGGTTTGAGTGAACAGACTGTTATGGAAGATCTCAAAGTCAAGAGTTCGGCAATGTGGGATAGGATTTCCTCGTACGTATTCAGAAAAGTTAATGTAACACAGCAGTGGGTGTTAGACCTGTTGTGGGCTGAGAGTCCTGAGGACAAAGCTGTTGAGTGGACAGGGAGTAGGAGCACAAAAAGACAAAAGAAAAGGCCAATTGGCTCCTGTGTTTGTAGAAGCAAGTCCAGCTGCTCAGGGAACAGGTTGGTCAGCTTAAGGCAGAGCTCCAAGAGTCAGAGGAGCAGTCAGCTGCAAGGGAGATAGTGGGGAACAGATTAATGGATGAGTTACGCGAGGAGAGGCAGGAAAGGCGTACTCGGGAGGAAGCCTCCCGTAACACCGGAGAGTACCCGCAATGCCAGGTCACCGAGGCCAAGCTCAACGAGCAGGCTTTACGGAAGGAGAACGCCCGCTTAATGGGTAAAGTTGACAGACTGGAGGGGCAACTGAGAGATATTAAGACAGCTTTCAGGGTAGCTAGCAGTAGGGGGTTTGAGAGTGGGAATCGCGGGCTTTGTGTCTTAATGCAAGGAGTATCCATAATAAGGTGGATGAATTAACTGTGCAAATAGATGTTAACCGATATGATGTGATTGGGATTACAGAGACGTGGCTCCAGGATAATCAGGGCTGGGAACTCAACATCCATGGGTATTCAACATTCAGGAAGGATAGAATAAAAGGAAAAGGAGGTGGAATAGCATTGCTGGTTAAAGAGGAGATTAATGCAATAGTTAGGAAGGACATTAGCTTGGATGATGTGAAATCTATATGGGTAGAGCTGCAGAACACCAAAGGGCAAAAAACGTTCGTGGGAGTTGTGTACAAACCTCCAAACAGTAGTAGTGATGTTGGGGAGGGCATCAAACAGGAAATGAGGGGTGCATGCAATAAAGGTGCAGCAGTTATCATGGGTGACTTTAATATGCAAATAGATTTGGCTAACCAAAATGGAAGCAATACAGTGGAGGAGGATTTCCTGGAGTGCATAAGGGATGGTTTTCTAGACCAATATGTCGAGGAACCAACTAGGGGGGAGGCCATCTTAGACTGGATGTTGTGTAATAGAAACATAGAAACATAGAAAATAGGTGCAGGAGTAGGCCATTCGGCCCTTCTAGCCTGCACCGCCATTCAATGAGTTCATGGCTGAACATGCAACTTCAGTACCCCATTCCTGCTTTCTCGCCATACCCCTTGATCCCCCTAGTAGTAAGGACTTCATCTAACTCCTTTTTGAATATATTTAGTGAATTGGCCCCACAGGTTCACCACTCTCTGAGTGAAGAAGTTCCTCCTCATCTCGGTCCTAAATGGCTTACCCCTTATCCTTAGACTGTGTCCCCTGGTTCTGGACTTCCCCAACATTGGGAACATTCTTCCTGCATTTAACCTGTCTAACCCCATCAGAATTTTAAACGTTTCTATGAGAGAGGATTATTTAGCAATCTCGTTGTGCGAGGCCCCTTGGGAAAGAGTGACCATAATATGGTGGAATTCTACGTTAGGATGGAGAATGAAACAGTTAATTCAGAGACCATGGTCCAGAACTTAAAGAAGGGTAACTTTGAAGGTATGAGGTGTGAATTGGCTAGGATAGATTGGCGAATGATACTTAAGGGGTTGACAGTGGATGAGCAATGGCAGACATTTAGAGACCGCATGGGTGAACTACAACAATTGTACATCCCTGTCTGGCGTAATAAAAAAGGGAAGGTGGCTGAACCATGGCTAACAAGGGAAATCAGGGATAGTATTAAAGCCAAGGAAGTGGCATACAAATTGGCCAGAAATAGCAGTGAACCCGGGGACTGGGAGAAATTTAGAACTCAGCAGAGGAGGACAAAGGGTTTGATTAGGGCAGGGAAAATAGAGTACGAGAGGAAGCTTGCAGGGATCATTAAGGCGGATTGCAAAAGTTTCTATAGATATGTAAAGAGAAAAAAGGTTAGTGAAGACAAATGTAGGTCCTCTGCAGTCAGAATCAGAGGAAGTCATAATGGGGAACAAAGAAATGGCAGACCAATTGAACAAGTACTTTGGTTCGGTATTCACTAAGGAGGACACAAACAACCTTCCGGCTATAAAAGGGGTCAGAGGGTCTAGTAAGGAGGAGGAACTGAGGGAAATCCTTATTCGTCGGAAAATTGCATTGGGGAAATTGATGGGATTGAAGGCCGATAAATCCCCAGGGCCTGATGGACTGCATCCCAGAGTACTTAAGGAGGTGGCCTTGGAAATAGCGGATGCATTGACAGTCATTTTCCAAAATTCCATAGACTCTGGATCAGTTCCTATGGAGTGGAGGGTAGCCAATGTAACCCCACTTTTTAAAAAAGGAGGGAGAGAGAAAACAGGGAATTATAGGCCAGTCAGCCTGACATCAGTAGTGGGTAAAATGATGGAATCAATTATTAAGGATGTCATAGCAGCGCATTTGGAAAGAGGTGACATGATAGGTCCAAGTCAGCATGGATTTGTGAAAGGGAAATCAGGCTTGACAAATCTTCTGGAATTTTTTGAGGATGTTTCCAGTAGAGTGGACAAGGGAGAACCAGTTGATGTGGTGTATTTGGACTTTCAGAAGGCTTTCGACAAGGTCCCACACAAGAGATTAAGGTCCCACACAAGAGATTAATGTGCAAAGTTAAAGCACATGGGATTGGGGGTAGTGTGCTGACGTGGATTGAGAACTGGTTGGCAGACAGGAAGCAAAGAGTAGGAGTAAATGGGTACTTTTCAGAATGGCAGGCAGTGACAAGTGAGGTATCGCAAGATTCTGTGCTGGGGCCCCAACTGTTTACACTGTACATTAATGAGTTAGACGAGGGGATTAAATGTAGTATCTCCAAATTTGCGGATGACACTAAGTTGGGTGGCAGTGTGAGCTGCGAGGAGGATGCGATGAGGCTGCAGACTGACTTGGATGGGTTAGGTGAGTGGGCAAATGCATGGCAGATGAAGTATAATGTGGATAAATGTGAGGTTATCCACTTTGGTGGTAAAAACAGAGAGACAGACTATTATCTGAATGGTGACAGATTAGGAAAAGGGGATGTGCAACGAGACCTGGGTGTCATGGTACATCAGTCATTGAAGGTTGGCATGCAGGTACAGCAGGCGGTTAAGAAAGCAAATGGCGTGTTGGCCTTCATAGCGAGGGGATTTGAGTACAGGGGCAGGGAGGTGTTGCTACAGTTGTACAGGGCCTTGGTGAGGCCACACCTGGATTATTGTGTACAGTTTTGGTCTCCTAACTTGAGGAAGGACATTCTTGCTATTGAGGGAGTGCAGCGAAGGTTCACCAGACTGATTCCCGTGATGGCGGGACTGACCTATCAAGAAAGACTGAATCAACTGGGCTTGTATTCACTGGAGTTCAGAAGAATGAGAGGGGATCTCATAGAAACATTTAAAATTCTGATGGGTTTAGACAGGTTAGATGCAGGAAGAATGTTCCCAATGTTGGGGAAGTCCAGAACCAGGGGTCACAGTCTAAGGATAAGGGGTAAGCCATTTAGGACCGAGATGAGGAAAAACTTCTTCACCCAGAGAGTGGTGAACCTGTGGAATTCTCTACCACAGAAAGTTGTTGAGGCCAATTCACTAAATATATTCAAAAAGGAGTTAGATGTAGTCCTTACTACTCGGGGGATCAAGGGGTATGGCGAGAAATCAGGAATGGGGTACTGAAGTTGCATGTTCAGCCATCAACTCATTGAATGGCGGTACAGGCTCGAAGGGCCGAATGGCCTACTCCTGCACCTATTTTCTATGTTTCTATGTTTCTGTGTTTGCCAAGAAAAATCCAAAGCTTGACTCAAGCTCTACCCAAAGCCAAAGGTATGGTTTGCTTGATAGCCCCAGAGGAAGCTCAGTTGAACTTGGAAGAGAAAGGAGAAGATAGCAAGGATTGGGGATAGGTAGGGACGTCTGACCACCGACTGATGCGACAAAGGGACCGATGTGTTCCATACGGCAACAGAAGTACGGGCCGCCCGTAGACTGTGAGGATCAGGGCGCGCTGCAAAGCGACTCCATGGATCCATTCACCACACCGCAGCTGCAGAATATGATCTCTGAGGTGCCCATGTTAAAGAAAGAAGGGTCCCCTCAGTTCACTTCACCGAGGTGGACCAGGATGGGGCGATTAACGTGCGTAGTGAGGCCGAGGCTCACTAGCTGTTGCTGTTTTCCCTGGATGGGAAACTGTATCAGGCCCTGTCCGCCGAGACTAAATGGGGACAGGGGACCACGGCCAGCTTAAAGGAAGAAATCCTGAGAGCCAAGTGTCACAGCCAGGGTAGTCCATTCTCTAGGGTAGAGAGGACACTGCAACTGGCAGGGGAAGCACCTCAGTCATTCGCGGACAGGCTCTGGCCCATCTACGAAATGGCCACGGGTGGAGTGCTTGACAGAGCACAGTTTCGGGGGGGGGCCGAGAAACCATTGCCTCAGGACCCTCGTGGCAAACAGTTTGCCATGAATAAGGGTAAAATCGGAGGCCTGGTTTGACTCCGAGGACCTCGCGAACACGGAGGCCGACGTGCTTTTAAAACCGGCTCAGAGAAGGTCAAACTCAGTAATGGCAAGGTACATGAAATAAAGACCAGTGAGGCTAGTAAAAAGGAATGGCGTCAGGAAGGGATTAGCGCAGGGAAGGCTAGGACGTGTTTCAGGTGTGGGCAGATGGGACACTGGAGGAAGGACCGCCCGGCCCCGAGGAAGGACAAGGCAAAGTGGATCCTCCAGTGCCTAAGACGAAACCTGTCGAGGCGAAGGGACCGACCGCGGAACAATTTGATGTTCAGGTGGCCGTCCTTCAGACAGTTTTTGTGCCAGAGCAGGGAAGGGTAGATGCTGCCGTGAGCAGGGAAATCCCCACCGCTCCGGTAATCCCACCACCCTGACTAGCACGCACCCAGCCTGAGTACCTGTGTTCGCTCACGTACAATGAGTGAAGTAGACCATGGGTGAGAATGGGGATGGAGAAGGTAGAGGGAAAGTGCTTGGTGGACACCGGAGCTTCGAGCGCAGTGATCCATGTGAGTAACCCGACCGATTCACCCTGGTTCAGTCAGGTTCCATACAGTCTTGTGGGGTTCACCGGGAACGAGCAGGCGGGGTTGATGTCCAGGCCATTCGCCATAGATTTAGGATCCCTCCACACTAGGTGGGAATGTGTCCTAATAAAGTGGGAACAGCCAGGGTCAGGAGTCCTCGGGGCCAACTTTATGTGAGCCCAGAGGATTATCGTGGATTTGAGGAATCACTACCTTTGGGAAGCAGTGGGTTCCGATAAGGAGAGAGAAGTTGTAGTGATCCCAAGGAAAGGGGAAGGAAAAGGCAACATGTGTACCATGAAACCGAAGGGGAGTTACGACCTAGAGCAATTGGTCAACACTACCCCGGCCAAGTACCAGGCGTACGTGCGGGACAACCTCGCATCGTTCGCCACACACAAGCACGACTGTGGTGGGGTGACGGGGGTGGAAGTCCGAATACAGGGGGTCCCCATGTCACGGCCACAGAAGCAATACGGTTTCCCCAGAGAGGCAGAGGCCAACTTGGAGACGGCACTGGGATCCCTGGTAGCACGAGAAGTGTTGAGGCCCATAGCCACACACGTGAACTCGTCACTTTGGCCGGTTAGGAAACTGGACTAGTCGTGGAGAGCTACCATGGACTATCGGGTGTTCAACAAAAACATCCCAGCCTGCACGCCCACAGTCACAGCCGTAGCTGGTCTGATAGGGAGTATTCCAGCAACCACAACCACATTTACATGCTGCATATTTCAAACGATTTTGGTCGATTCCTCTGAAACGGGAAGACCAGTACAAGTTTGCCATCACTTTTAAAGGACAGCAGTACACATGGACATGCCTTCCCCAGGGATTTCATAACAGTCCTTCCACATTCCACCAATGTCTGGCAGACGCCTTAAAGGGTTTCAGCAGACCCCAGCAGTTGGTGCAGTATGTGGACGATTTGCTTTTGTTCTCCGATGAGGGGGAGGAGCATGGTCCGCTGCTGGCCGAGCTGCTGGAGCTGCTGAGAGAGACAGGGTTCAAGGTCAATCCTAAGAAAGCTCAGATCGGTCAGAGGGAAGTAAAATTCCTCAGGCTGAACGTGAGGGCAGGGGAAAGGGCTATAGATGAGGTCAAATGGACGGCGGTACAGGAGTTACCAGTCCCCACGACTGTGATGGGGATGAGATCCTTCCTGGGGCTCACAGGGTACTGCAGGGATTTCATTGAAGATTACGTCGCCACGGCAGCCCCTCTGCTTCGACTCTTCTGCAAGGGATTCGGATGGGAGTGGGATGTGGACTGTATGGCAGTGTTTAATCACCTCAAGGGAGACCTACAGACGGCACCCGCATTAGGGACGATTAGTGGTGAGGAGGACTTCTTTTTGGAAGTAGCAGCCAGCGGGGATAGTTTGAGTACGGTGCTGCTCCAGGAGCTGAGGCCCGTGGTGTACTCGTCAGGAGTCCTCATGGATGTAGAACGGGGATATTCCAATTGCGAGAGGCATCTCCTAGCCACGCATTGGGCCGTGAAGCGCTCACAGCTCTTTATGGGATCGTCCCTGATCGTTCTACGAACCCACCATACCCCCACTCAGATGTTATTAGATGGGAGGGCAAAGGACGGCACGGTGAGCAGTTTTCACTGGACTTTATTGCTCTCACAAATGCATCTAAGACTGCAAGGCATGAGTGAGCCCAAGTTGGCCGCCAACATAATCTACCCAGGGACGGCCCACAAGTGTACGGTGGAAGGAGTATGGGATGTGGACGTAGGATTCAGGCCAGGATACATTCAGCGAGATCAACGTTGACGGGTCTAGTTCAGAAGTGAATAGGGAGCGATTCACCGAGCGCGGGATTTATGACCATACGGCTGGGATAGCAAGGGCCATTCAACTCCCGAGCACCCTGAGCGCCCATCACGCCGAACTTCCGGCAGTGATGTACGTCGTTACTCACGCCGATGAGCTCCCGGCCCCATGCACCATCTGCTTGGATTCCATGTTTACGTGCAATTCGTGTACTGAATACATGGCCATCTGTGCTCGTCACGGTTTCACGTCTGCAGACAGAAAGCCCTTAGCAACAGCACCGTTGCTGAGAAAGGTCTTAGATGCCACGAGGACCCTGGGATGTCAGTACATCCACAAAGTAAAGGCTCACTCTAAGACAGAGCCCAGAAGGGAAGGCAACTAAAGGGTAGACGAGTTAGCAAAGGAGGGAACCAGGGAAGGAGTTTTTTGAATCCATACGGGTCCAACCCAGTAGCAGCAATCCGGGACAAAGGGGGGACACCAGGGAGTGTAGTGGTAGCATTGGCCTCGGACTTGAGGCAAGTCCAGGCACAGGATCCCGTCCTCAAGGTCGTCCTGGAGCAGCTGGCTCAGGGCGAGAAGGTAGAAGGTCTGTTCGGGGTAGTGGGCATCACCTAAAGAAGGGAATGCTCTTTAAGGGGGATCGGTGGATAGTTCCCGAGATGCACCAGAGAGAATTCCTCCAGTTGGCCTACAGGGGCCCAGGAGCAGGACACTCAGGGCCGGAGACTGCCTGGCATAGGGTAGAACAGGCAGTGTAGTGGCCGCAACTGAGGGAGGATGTCCGCGATTTTTGCACAGTCTGGTGTGTGTGGCGAACAACCCAGATCCGCAATGTTGAAAGGTTCCCATGGGGCACAGGAGAAGGGTAGAGGGACATAGAAACATATAAACATGGAGCCTGCACCACCATTCAATAAGATGATGGCTGATCATTTTTGCAACTTTAGTACCCCACCCCTGCTTTCTCTACATACCCCTTGATCCCTTTAGCCGTAAGGGCCACATCTAACTCCCTTTTGAATATATCTAACAAACTGGCCTCAATAACGTTCCATGGTAGAGAATTCCACAGATTCACAATTCTCTGAGTGAAGAGGTTTCTCCTCATCTCAGTCGTAAATGGCTTACCCCTTACCCTTAGACTGTGATCCCCTGGTTCTGGACTTATCAACATTGGGAACATTCTTCCTGCATCTAACCTGTCCAATCCCGTCAGAATTTTATATGTTTCTATGAGATCCCCTCTTTTTTCGAAATTCCAGTGAATATAAGCCGAGTCGATCCAGTCTTTCTTCATATGTCAGTCCTGCCATCCCAGGAATCAGTCTGGTGAACCTTCGCTGCACTCCCTCAATAGCAAGAATGTCCTTCCTCAGATTAGGAGACCAAAACTGTACACAATATTCCAGGTGTGGCCTCACCAAGGCCCTGTACAACTGAAGTAAGACCTCCCTGCTCCTGTACTCAAATCCTATAGCTATGAAGGCCAACATGCCATTTGCCTTCTTCACCGCCTGCTGTACCTGCATGCCAACTTTCAATGACTGATATACCATGACACCCAGGTCTCATTGCAACTCCCCTTTTCCTAATCTGTCACCATTCTGCCTTCCTGTTTTTGCCACCAAAGTGGATGACCTCACATTTATCTACATTATAGTGCATAATTCAAGCATTTTCCCACTCACCTAACCTGTCCAAGTCTGCAGCCTCTTAGCATCCTCCTCACAGCCCACACTGCCACCCAGCTTAGTGTCATCTGCAAACTTGGAGATATTACATTCAATTCCTTTGTCTAAATCATTAATGTATATTGTAAAGAGCTGGGGTCCCAGCATTGAAACTTGCGGTACCCCACTAGTCACTGCTTGCCATTCTGAAAAGGACCCATTTATTCCTACACTTTTCTTCCTGTCTGCCAACTAGTTCTCCATCCACGTCAATACATTACCCCCAATACCATGTGCTTTAATTTTGCACACTAATCTCTTGTGTGGGACCTTGTCAAAAGCCGTTTGAAAGTCCAAATACATCACATCCACTGGTTCTCCCTTGTCCACTCTACTCGTTATATCTTCAAAAAATTCTCGAAGATTTGTCAAGCATGATTTCCCTTTCATAAATCCATGCTGACTTGGACCGATCCTGTCATTGCTTTCCATATGTGCTGCAATTACGTCTTTAATAATTGATTCCAACATTTTCCCCACTACCGATGTCAGGCTAACCGGTCTTTAATTCCTTGTTTTATTTCTCCCTCCTTTTTGAAATGTGGGATTACATTAGCTACCCTCCAAACCATCAGAACTGATCCAGAGTCTATAAAATGACAACCAATGCATCCACTAGTTCTAGGGCCACTTCCTTAAGTACTCTGGAATGCAGACTTTCAGGCCCTGGGGATTTATCAGCCTTCAGTCCCATCAATTTCCCTAACACAATTTCCTGACTAATAAGGATTTCCTTCAGTTCCTCCTTCTCGCTAGGCCCTCGGTCCACTAGTATTTCCGGAAAGTTATTTGTGTCTTCCTTAGTGACCATGGAAATCGGTACAAGTCGATTACATCGGGCCATTGCCCACCAAAAAGGGGGATTACAATTACTGTTTGGTCCTAATAGACGTGTTCTCCAAGTGAGTGGAAGCCTTCTCTTGCCAATCAGCCACGGCATTGGCGACAGCAAGGATTTTGGTAAGCGAAGTGTTCTCCAGGTGGGGACTGCCACAGATCATGGAGTCCGACCAAGGGTGCCACTTCACGGGGCAAGTCATGCAGGTCACCTTGAAGGTTCTGGGAATAGAGGGTAAATGGCATGTGGCTCACAACCCACAGGGGTTGTGGAGCGACTTAATCGGACCATCAAAGAAAGGCTGTGGAAGGAAACAGGGCTATCCCCGAAAAAGTGGGATGAGGTCCTGCCGTTAGTTTTGATGGGGGTCCGAGCCAGCCTCTCCAGGAGCACAAGGTACTCCCCGCATGAGCTCATGACCGGGAGGGCAATGCGCACGGCCACTCATGTTCTGGCACCAGTTCTCACCGAAGGTCGTGAGAGAAGTAAACCGCGATATGTCTGTCAAGAATCTGTACGAGAGGTTGAAGCAGATTCATTGGCAGGTAGCCAGTAACATGGGGAAGCAGCACTGGAGTAATCGGTTGCTGCTCGAGCCCCAGAGAACGCACGAGTGGAAGGGAGGGGACCAGGTGATGGTCCGAATCTCCGTTCATGTAGAGACATTTGAGCCACTGTATATAGGGCCTTACATTATAGTGGATAAGACAAGTCCCATGGTTTACGCAGTAAAACCTCCAAGGCGCACAAAGCGGTTCCACATGAACCAGTGTAAGTTGTTTAACCCGGGGGAAAGGCAAAGGAAAGGAAAGAAACACCAAGGCATTGTAAACAGCATGGTGGACACGGGTCTTCCTCCCATAGTTTGGGACAGTGAGGACACTGTGGTGGGGGTTGTAAGAAGGAGCAGCAGGATCCCACAGCCAAGGGCGCCGTGGACGCCTCCTTACACGCCGACCAGGGGCCTTAAAAGCCCTAGGTAAGAGGTGCCCTAGTGGGGTCACCCGGCAACACGGGTATTATTGTATATAGTTTTCTTTTAAAGTGTTTTGCTTAGTTGTAATGAAGCCAGACCTGTGGAGGTAGACCCTCTCACAGCAAGATGCTTGTTAGTTTTGTTTTGCAGGATGCTGAGGATGGAATGGAGACAACCCTGAGACTGAGCTGTATTTGGATGTTGGCCGGAATGGAGCACAGCAGGAGGGGGGCCACCGAGTCGTCCTTCCTCTACGGCTGTACTGGGGGTAACATACCCACTATGACACAGTTGGGTTGGACAGGGAACACAGACGGGGTGGCAGTCTACTTCCACGAGGGAAGATGGCCAGGCTGGCTGGGGTCGAATACTCCAGTCAAGCCGGGTTCACATTTGGGGCAGCTTCCATATCATGTCCCAGACTGAAGGTCACAGCCAGACGGGTTGGGGTGACTGAAGGCAAGCGCGTATGCTTGAAGAGCAAGGAACACATTCCCTGGGATGGTGGTGGTGGCTCAGGAAATTGAATTAGGACACGAGAAACCAGACAGCAGACTGGGAGAGACGAGAGAATGATACATACTGACAGATTACGGGGACACAGCGGGGAGTAGAAGTGTGCTGGGACAAGTGGGGGTCGGAATGAATCTGTCCAGCGGGTTGATTGCCTTTTCGAGACAATGGCAGGATGCCAGGGCTGGGATGAGATGGGATCGGTGTACGGACTCCTGCGTGATCCCACACCCTCGCAACACAATAACTTCCACGGAGCTTGCCGCACCCAAGAGAAAGCCCCTGCCCACAGCCCCATCGGTACAGGCAACAGAAGTTAGGTGTCCAGCCACCACACCAGGCCCAGGGAATGGTTTAGTTTTAGTTCCGACCGGGAAGGTTCTATTCCAGGGAGTGCATTACGCGGTCGCGTCGGTCATTGTGAACTTAACCGGGGTACATCTGCCCGAGTGGTGTCCAAAAGAAACTGAGCAGCTGTATGAGGCTCTCATTAAAGAAATGTTCTGCCAGTTCTTTGAACTCAGTTACGGGAATGTGAGTCAGGAAAAGTTGTACATCATGGGAGTGTACAATAACATTAATCCGGGGAGGCAGAGGCGAGGGGTGCTCAATGATGTCGCTACTGCATTTAGCGCGGGTACATATCTCGTCAATAGTATGGACGCCGTGCAGCTGCAGATGCAGATCAGTGGTTTAAAGGATCAGTTGAGGAAGATCCTGGGGGAAGGGAACGAAGTGGTAGGGTCGGAGCTAAAGGAGGACCAGGCGATGACTATTCACTTAAAAGAGATTTACGCGGAGCTGGAGACACATGCTAAAGCGGTTAATGAATTGATACGAGAGGACAGGAATGCCTCGACACAGGCAGCCATGAATGAAGTGTGCTTGTTGTATGGTGCCTGGTTGCTGGCGAGGGATGAAGTCATTTGGAAGACCTCCAGCAAAGTCGTGTCCCATCGTGGATCAGCAACCGGCACCTCACAGCGCTCAGCCCGTAATATAATTCGATAAGTCCGTGTCAATTCCGTTTAGTTTCTGAACCCTACCCAGTCCCAGTGGATTGCAGTCGATCCAATCACTCGGTTATGGGGATTGTGTTGCGTATGCCGGTGATGGGCGGGACACCACAGCCAGCACCGGTATACCGAGTGGAAAACATTGGCATCTTACGGGAGGGGTGCACGTGGGGCTCCACCATTTGTAATAAAGTGGGAGCACGCCATGACCGGCACTGACCTCAAGAGGTGCCAGAGCAGGGGCGCACACGTCATATTGTGTCCCCAGCACTTGAACGTATTCGATTGGCCAGAGTGCGGGTTTGAATCAGAGAGTGTAGAGCCTATTAATTGCACCACGGAGGTGATGGCTCAGAGCCACGTTCCACCTCATGTAGCATATGTGGGCAACGGGACATACTGCGTCACGACGAGCGTGGACCAGTACCGGATGCACTGAGACCCTTGGTGTTCGGTCACCGACACGACTTTCTGTTTCAATACCCACACCGAAGTTCAAGTGGCCCAAGAGTGCATCCTTCCAATCCCAGAGCCATTCACTGTACACATCACGGTGAATGACACAATCCATAATCTGCAGCATCACATCACACAGTTCGGATATCAGATTCCTTTTCTGCCCGAACACCTCACAAAGTTAAAAAAGACATTGAGCAGAAACATTATTTTACATTGGAACAGAAAAACCAGAACACAGGGGGGGAAATTAAAGGGATAAATTCCCCGCCCAGGTGGGACATTGGTTTGAATGTAGAAGTTCCTCCGTGGATCCAGATTTGCTCGCACACTCTTGTAATTATACAGTTTCTCATTGCAATGTATTTTTCAGCTGTCTTGCAAAAGGTGAAGCAAGGTGCTCCGAAGTCGGTGGGAGGTCCTGGTTAAAGGTTGAACCTGAATGTTTTTCTCGATAAATCTGTTGTACGAATGTGTTTGTGTTGTATTTTGAGGGATATATTCAGGGTGTTTAAAAGTAAAGTACATAGGGTTGGTTAGAGGCCACGATGTTTTTTCACTAGCGGACGTTTGATATTCCAGAAAGATTCTTGAAATATCATGGGGGGACTGTAAGGATTCAGTGAAAACAGCAAACACATAAACGTTTGGATTTTAAGTTTTGGACATTGCTTTTAACTTTGCTGTTACTGCAGAAGGGCAGACAACATGATGTGGGACAGGTCCAAATCTGTTCCACAGGAATACACATCAGGTGGGCAGGAATGGATCAATGGCTGAAATCGCAGGAAGATGGTTGATGGGCGGGGTCCTTTTTCATGTAATGGGAACCCATCAGTGAGAGATCAAGATGATTGGTCGGTGCTCAAGACACAAAGGAAGCTTTTCGACCATCCAGACTTGTTGGAGCCTTATTCCCAGCAAAATGACAGTTGACAAAGATATTGTCTGAAAAGGTGTTTCATTTGTTCTTTTTAGTTGTACTGCCTCAGGTGAAGGACTAACTTTTGGCGTGAGAAGAAGCATTTTTGCAGGTATAAACGAGGCAGTTTTGGCTGCCATCTCTCTCTCTCTCTCTTCTTCGACACTTGTTTGCTTTGTTCAACGCACTCAAAGACTGAGCACTCCATCTTGGACGGAGAGAAGAAACACCATCTACAAGAAAAGAGAGCTGACCTTAAAACTGGACTTGAAGACCACAGATTGGTACAAAACCAGAAGATACACTCATCGGGAGAAGCAGCGAGTAAGCCAGAGGGGTAATTGATGAGCATTTATCCCAGCCCACGTATCTTTAAGATCACCGCATAGTGTGAAGGGGTGTCATGTGTCCCAGCCAAGTCTTAGGGGTTTCGTGGGGAGGTTTTTTTTCTGCATGGATCATAGGCGTATGCATATTCTGTAGGACAGATTCGGTGGTGGCCTATCGAACCAAGCAGGGGTTTTTAGTTGTGGGTATTTCGCATTAGAGGCCTGTTCAGATGGGCCAGGGTTGTGTGTTTTACTGTGTTTGTTTGTTTTAGAAACATAGAAACATAGAAAATAGGTGCAGGAGTAGGCCATTCGGCCCTTCACGCCTGCACCACCATTCAATAAGATCATGGCTGATCATTCCCAGTACCCCTTTCCTGCTTTCTCTCCATACCCCTTGATCCCCTTAGCCGTAAGGGCCATATTTAACTCCCTCTTGAATATATCCAATAAACTGGCATCAACAACTCTCTGCGGCAGGGAATTCCATAGGTTAACAACTCTCTGAGTGAAGAAGTTTCTCCTCATCTCAGTCCTAAATGGCCTACCCCTTATCCTAAGACTATGTTCCCTGGTTCTGGACTTCCCCAACATCGGGAACATTCTTCTTGTATCTAACCTGTCCAGTCCCGTCAGAATCTTATAAGTTTCTATGAGATCCCCTCTCCTCCTTCTAAACTCACTGAATAAATGTCCACTTGATCCAGTCTCTCCTCATATGACAGTCCTGCCATCCCTGGAATCAGTCTGGTGATCCTTCGCTGCACTCCCTCAATAGCAAGAACGTCCTTCCTCAGATTAGGAGACCAAAACTGAACACAATA
The DNA here is from genome assembly GCF_044704955.1 of Pristiophorus japonicus. Classification (NCBI taxonomy): domain Eukaryota; kingdom Metazoa; phylum Chordata; class Chondrichthyes; family Pristiophoridae; genus Pristiophorus; species Pristiophorus japonicus. The sequence continues at coordinate 88,213,474 of NC_091981.1, forward strand.
TTCCTGGTGAGACCTCACGAAGGTCCTTTACAACTGCAGTAAGACTCCCTGCTCCTATACTCAAATCCCCTAGCTATGAAGGACAACATACCATTTGCCTTCTTCACCGCCTGCTATATCTGCAAGCCCACTTTCAATGACTGATCAACCATGACACAAAGGTCTCCTTTTGCTAATCCACCGTCAATCAGATTATATTCTGCCTTCATGTTTTTGCCCCCAAAATGGATAACCTCACATTTATCCACATTATACTGCATCTGCTATGCATTTGCCCACTCACCTAACCTGTCCAATTCACCCTCCAGCCTCTTTGTGTCCTCCTCACAGCTCACACCACCACCCAGTTTAGTGTCATCTGCAAACTTGGAGATATTATACTCAATTCCTTCACCTAAATCATTGATGTTTATCGTAAAGAGCTGTGGTCCCAGCACTGAGCTCTGCGGCACTCCACTCGTCACTGCCTGCCATTCTGAAAAGGGCTCATTTATCCTGACTCACTGCTTCCTGTCTGCCAACCAGTTCTCTATCCACGTCAGTACATTACCCCTAATACCATGCGCTTTAATTTTGCACAACAATCTCTTGTGCGGGACCTTGTCAAAAGCCTTTTGAAAGTCCAAATACACCACATCCACTGGTTCTTCCTTGTCCACTCTGCTAGTTATATCCTGAAAAAATTCCAGAAGATTCGTCAAGCGTGATTTCCCTTTCATAAATCAATCCTGACTTGGTCCGATCCTGTCACTGCTTTCCAAATGCGCTGCTATTTCATCCTTAATGATTGATTCCAACATTTCCCCACGACTGATGCCAGGCTAACTGGTCTATAATTACCCATTTCCTCTCTCCCTCCTATTTTAAAAAGTGGTGTTACATTAGCTACCTTCCAGTCGAGAGGAACTGATCCAGAGACGATAGACTGTTGGAAAATGATCACCAATGCATCCACTATGGGACCACTTCCTTAAGTACTCTGGGATGCAGACTATCAGGCCCCGGGGATTTATCGGCCTTCAATCCCATCAATTTCCCTAACACAATTTCCTGCCTAATAAGGATACCCTTCAGTTCCTCCTTCTCACTAGACCCACTGTGCCCTAGTACATTCGGAAAGTTATTTGTGTCTGCCTTCGTGAAGACAGAACCAAAGTATTTGTTCAACTGGTCTGCCATTTCTTTGTTCCCCATTATAAATTCACCTGAATCTGACTGCAAGGGATCTACGTTTGTCTTCACCAATCTTTTTCTCTTCACATATTTATAGTAGCTTTTGCAGTCAGTTTTTATGTTCCCTGCAAGCTTCCTCTCATACTCTATTTCCCCCCTCTTAATTGAACCCTTAGTCTTCCTCTTGCAAGGGATGGTTTGCAGGGGGTCAGCTTTCTCTTCTGACCTTATATGAGCTGTTCCGAATTGCACCCACACCCTTGGTTCTAGACACTGGAATTATGAAGGGACTGTGACAGACTTGGACAGAAAATCGGTTTCAAGGTCGGAAGCAGGTATGGCTTTATTGTGTTTAAAAAGAAGTAAAAAGGCACACCTTTAATAACACACACAGAATATTAATACCAATACACACTGAGGGGTACAACATATTGAAGAAAATGTCAAATTACAGCCTGTGGGGAAAAGAATACAGCTTAAACTCTAAATGGGGTAAAGAGGAGAATGCAGACACATTTACACAAGTTAGCCCAGCCTCCCCCCTCCCAATTCCCCATACTAACTAAGTTATAGCTCTGCGGTTTCAGGGGCCATGCTCACCAATTCCCTTTTGACAGTTCTAACTCTGGGGTTCGCCTTAGTTGTCCACGGTCTGTAGTCTGTACCCCTTGGTAGCATAGGACCAGCTTGTAGAGTGGAAAATCTTCGGTTTTCTCCGGTTTTGTTAGGTTGGTTCCGGTTGACTGTTTGGTTGGTCGCGATGGCCCGCAACTTTCCGATAGTCGTTTTGACAGCCTGTTTGCTGTCGTGGTGCTGTCCTTCTGGGTTTTAGAGATTCCTTTCGCCGATGTTTTGGGGTCCCACTTTTTGAGGCTGGTGTGGAACTTATGCAACGAGACTGCTAACTTAATAGTGTCTCTAGATGCACACCTAACTGCCAGAACAGGCCTTCAATTATCCTAAAAGAGACTTCCTTATCTTTGCGTCAAATCAGTTCTTGGGCTTTGTTTAAACTGTTCTGTCCATTGATTTTCAAATGTCTCCTTTGTCAGTGTTTTTGGTGGGCTAGTCAGCAGTAACTCAATTAGGGTGTGATAATGTGCTATCATTGGTTTTGCATTGTTTTAGGATTGTCCAGTTTCCTGACCATCAAGTTGGGCCTAGGATTTCCATTGTGCTTGATTGGGTAATTTGATTATCTCTTAGGGGGTGAATTGGTGTTGCATAGTTCCCCCCAGAGAGTCTGGGATCCTTAATACACAAATTTGCTTCACAGAGGTTAGCCCTACCTCCTGTATTCAGTAACTCTTTTTCGCAGCCAAAATGTTGTAAAATCTTAAAATTGATATGCTCCTTCCCATAGATGTTTAGTGGATCTCAGGCTTCTGTAATTTAGGTCTATTTTGAATTCTCTTTTCAAAAAGTCCAAACACTGCGGGGGGGTCTTCATGAATGCATCCCCTTTTATCCCCTGCAGGCTTCATCTCCCCCTATAAATTAATTTTAAAAGTCCAGCAAGGGGTTCTTCTCCTCTGCAGGGGAAAGGTACCAGGAATCTTGCGAAATATTGGTAAATTCTACACTCTGTTGAATCCTAAATTTCTCCCACTCCAAAGGTTTGTTGCTTTTTCTAGCAAATTTATATGCCTCTTCCTTGGCTTTAACACTATCTTTAATTTCTCTTGTTAGCCATGGTGGAGCCACCTTCTCCATTTTATTTTTACTGCAGACAGGGATGTACAATTGCTGAAGTTCATCTATGTGATATTTAAATGTTTGCCATTGCTTATCCACCGTCAACCCTTTAAGTATCCTTTGCCAGTCTATTTTAGCCAATTCACGCCTCATACCATCGAAGTTCAGGACCCTAGTTTCCGAATTAACTGTGTCACTCTCCATCTTAATAAAGAATTCTATCATATTATGGTCACTCTTCCCCAAGGGGCCTCGCACAACAAGATTGCTAATTAGTCCCTTCTCATTACATATCACCCAGTCTAGGATGGCCAGCTTTCTAGTTGGTTCCTCGACATACTGGTCTCGAAAGCCATCCCTAATACACTCCAGGAAATCCTCCTACACTGCATTGCTACCAGTTTGGTTAGCCCAATCAATATATAGATTAAAGTCACCCATGATAACTGCTGTACCTTTATTGCACGCATCCCTTATTTCTTGTTTGATGCTGTCCCCAACCTCATTACTACTGTTTGGTGGTCTGTACACAACTCCCACTAGCGTTTTCTGTCCTTTGGAATTCCGCGGCTCCTCCCATACCGATTCCACATCATCCAGGCTAATGTCCCACCTTACTATTGCATTAATTTCCTCTTTAACCAGCAATGCCAACCCGTTTCCTTTTCCTCTCTGCCTATCCTTCCTAAATGTTGAATGCCCCTGTATGTTGAGTTCCCAGCCTTGGTCACCCTGGAGCCATGTCTCCGTGATGCCAATTACATCATATCCATTAACTGCTGTCTGCGCAGTTAATTCGTCCACCTTATTCCGAATACTCCTCGCATTGAGGCACAGAGCCTTCAGGCTTGTCTTGTTAACACACTTTGCTCCTTTCGAATTTTTTTGTAATGTGGCCCTTTTTGTTTTTTGCCTTGGGTTTCTCTGCCCTCCACTTTTACTATTCTCCTTTCTATCTTTTGCTTCTGCCTCCATTTTATTTCCCTCTGTCTCCCTGCACAGGTTCCTATCCCCCTGCCATGTTACTTTAACCCCTCCCCAACAGCACTAGCAAACACTTTCCCTAGGACATTGGTTCCGGTCCTGCCCAGGTGCAGACCGTCCGGTTTGTACTGGTCCCACTTCCCCCAGAACCGGTTCCAATGTCCCAGGAATTTGAATCCCTCCCTTTTGCACCACTGCTCAAGCCATGTATTCATCTGAGCTATCCTGCGATTCCTACTTTGACTAGCACGTGGCACTGGTAGCAATCCTGAGATTACTACTTTTGAGGTCCTATTTTTTAATTTAGCTCCTTGCTCCCTAAATTCATCATGCTGGGACCGGCCGGTCCGAACAGCTCCTCGGCAGGGCCCACCCGACCACCTCCTCCTCGGCGGTGCCCTGCCGGCCCGAACAACTCCTCCATGATGGGGCCTGCCTGAACAGCTCCTCCTCGGTGGGGGCCCCGCCGGCCCGAACAGCTTCTCCACGGCTGAGCCCTGCCAGAACAGCTCGTCCATGGTGGGCCTGCCCGAGCAGCTCCTCCATGGTGGGGCCCCGCCCGACAATCTACTCAATGGGGCTGGCTGGCCCGAACAGTTCCTCGGCGGGACCACCCGCCCCCCCACACCCCCGCATCCCTTTCTGATGTTCCAAAAATCTGGAAATACCCAAACTTGGGCTTGGGTGTTTCCGGATTCATGACATCAGAAAGACAATCAAAAGCCCCGAAAAGCCCAGAACCCAGAATGGCCTCGGTCCCGAGAGTTCCGGATTCTTGACACTACATCTGTATGACATTACATGGGAGATAGTTAGCTATAATATTGGCGTTATGGCATGATGACATGACTTTAATAATGTTATTTGTGATCAGGTGTGGGCTATTTTCATGGATTATGGAAGTTGTTTTGTTTCCAGAAAGAAAAATCACATTTTATGAAAACTTCAGTGCTGTGCCTTTTCGTTTGATTTAAATGTGATTGGCTAAGCTTTATGCCTCTAGACTTGACTATTCCAATGCTCTCCCGATCAACCTCCTATCTTCCACTCTACATAAACTTGTGCTCATCCAAAAGTCTATTGACCGTATTTTAACTCGCACCATCTCATTCACCCATCACCTCTGTGCTCGCTGACCTACATTGGCTCCTAGTCTGGCAATGCCTCAATTTTAAAATTCTCATCCTTGGTTTCAAATCTCTCCATGGCCTCACCCCTCCCTATCTCTATAACCTTCTCCAGCCCGACAAGCTATTGAGATCTCAGCGTTCCTCTGCTTCTGGCATCTTGCTCGTCCCTGAATTTAATCACTCCACCGTTGGTGGCCATACCTTCAGCTGCCCAGTCCCTATGGCCTGGAATTCCATCAGTAAACCTCTCAGCCACTCTACTTTTATCTCCTTCATTAAGACGCTTCTTAAAACCTATGGGAGAATAATCCGTGTTCGCCAGCAAACTTGCCGGTATTCCCGACAATTGCAGTTACCGGACGCTGGAAATAGCCGCTATGCTAACCGTTATTCTGGGGGCATGGAGATAGATTGTGCAGCACTCACGTTCCATGCAATACCGTCCTGGTGGCATTGCTGGAGGGATCAGGGCCAAAGTTTTTATCCAGATGCAGAGCTGCAGCTTCCCATAGCCTCTGTGAGTGGAGCTATGGAGTTCAGAAGGAATTATGGGAAGTGAAAAGTTCTGAGAATTAAAGGGGCCATGCAACTGAAGCAATACAAAATGAAATGCAGTGAATCAATATATTTTTCAGCCCTTTCTGCCTTTTAAGAAATATTCAATATTTAAAAGGAGTTTCAAATGTGAATATTCAGCTGTGAAAGCTGAGTTACCTTCCTAACCTCAACAAATGGTAAACCTGCCTCAGCACCAACACAAATGGATCAGCCATCCAGGGAAGGGTCACCCAAGGTCTCACATGTAGCACTCCAGCTTTATGCAGAGGTCAACACTGCAAGAGCTGTCCTCTAACCACAGGGGCCAGGAGGTCCTCCAGAAAGAACGATGTGGGAATGTATCATGAAGGTTGTCACTGCCAGCAGTGTTATCCCCACCACCTGGCTCCAGTGCACAAAGATGCTTCATGACCTCAGACCACTGGTCAAGGTCAGTGAATGCATCTTCAAACATAACCCCCAATCACCCACCTACCAACAATCTACACCAATGATGAGGCACATCTCCCATTCCTAGCCTCACCTCACCTACTTGGAAGAGATGGTGCAGGCCATTCTTGGCAGGGGCATGGCTGAGGCCTTGGTCAGCGATAAGGCTGAAAGGTTATAAAATGTGGATATCCTCATACGTTATCCTTCTTCTGGCATGCAGCTCTTGAGTTCCTGCCCTCCCGTCAGCACACAACTCCAGCTTTTGCCTTCCTCAATTCACACACCTAAGAAATGCAGCCTGCCCAGCTAGTGGCTCAACAAAAAGGGGCAGCCTGCCCGACCAGTGGGACAGCAGGCAGATGATTCCATTCCAGATATCTTGTCCAAAAAGAGGCTGTCTGGGTTGCATCCTTTTGTCATATTCCTCCTCTTCGGCTTCCTCCTCTTCTGCATCTTCCTCTTCCTTCTGCAACCGAATGCTGTAAATGTGAAATGACAGCATAAAATGCTGGAAATACTGAATTGGTCAGGCAGCATGTCAACCTGAGATGTGATCTCTGTTTTTCTCTCCATGGATGTTGCAGGACCTGCTGAGTATTTGCAACAGTTTCCGTCTCCTCAAAGGCCTTCATTTACCATCCGAGCCCTTGCAAGCAGCCAGCAGAACTCCCTACACACTTAAAAAGCTTTTCACATCTATTGCAGCAAGTCACCACTTCAATAAAATTTAAAAAACAGTCCAAACCCTTAAATTTAAACTTACCTGAATGATATGTGTGTCCCTTTAAGAGCTACAGGCATCACCACTGTCAGCCTGCTTGCATGCCAGGGTAACCTGGCTTTTTTTTCCTCCATGGGGCTGCTAGTTACCGGCAGCGCAAAGGGGGAGAGCTATATGGTGGCGATAGCAGGAACCACAACCAGTGGCTGCCATTTTATCGCCATTTCATGGGACGATGAATTGCCGCCTAACAGATGAATTTCTAGCCCTACCTCTTTGACCATGCTTTTGGTCATCTGTCCTCATATCTCCTTCTGTGGCTCTGCAGTCAAAATTCTGAGTGATAACGCTCTTGTGAAGTGTCTTGGGATGTTTTGCCACATTAAAGGTGCTATACAAATGTGAGTTATTTTTTGTTATTGTTGGATTGAAAATGCTTTTGGTGAATTGGCCTCGTTTAGTAGGTATGTATTGAACCTTTGTAAAAAGAAAGAAAGACTTACATTTATATAGCGCCTTTCATGACCACCGGGTGCCTCAAAGCGCTTTACAGCCAATGAAGTACTTTTGGAGTGTAGTCGCTACTGTAATGGTTTTGTAGCTGGTTTTGCTTTTGCCAGCTCAGAACAAATTTACTTTCCTCTCCCTATTTCATTTGGATGTGAGGATGTGTGACTGAGTTCGTCATTTGTATCTACCAATGTCAATCTGAAACAACCACTGGGATATGTGCACCAGCTACACGGCAATGGATATTGCTCAATTTCAACTTTTGTGGAATTCACTGGCATAGAAGGGAGATTGAACTGCTGGCTAGGCTGAAGAAGTGGAGTATACTCGGTCCACAAGGAGTGCAGAGGAGAAAACCTGTGACTTCCAGCATTGCATTGCCAAATATAACTTTTTATTTTTTACGTGTTTCACCATGGTGGGCCTGGAAATTCCGCTGTCCCTGATGAAATTTAGCATGAAACACCCATCAGTTCCAGGCAGAACCTACTTGGGATTGCACAATTCCTGGAGCAATACTATTTACGATGATATTGATGCACGGAAAGTTCACTGGTGCTTACATGCTTGTGGTTGACTGCTTTCAACAAATCAGTGCATCAAGGGGAAGTAAAACTCCTCATATGTTCTGAACAAAACAAAAATCTGCAGAGGCCGTAAATCTGAAATAAAAACAGAAAATACAGGAAACACTCAGCAGTTTAGGCAGCATCTGAGAAGAGAAAAGACAAGGAGTATCATAACGGCCGCCTGTTCTAAATGTCGTCCAATATTTTGTTGCATTGCACTACCACTCAAGATTAATTTCACCACCAAGTTGTTTCAATATGGATCCATCCAATTTCTCAGCCTAAGTCGTCCACCGATGGCTTCATTATGGATGAAGAACTGGCTGGGAATGTGGTTTAAGACTTTTTTCGGGCCAGAGATAGGCAGTAACTGAAGAACCAAGGCTCATCTCAAATTGTGCGTCAAGCCACATCAGGATATTTCAATCGGGCATCGAAAGGCAGCTCCCTGGTTCAGAGAGAACTGAATTAGGCCGGTTTCAACACCAGCAGTGACCCTCGGGTAGGCATGTGCGGACTGGGAGGGATTGGTTCCACATCAAGGTAAGTTAATGTTGTGTATAGAAGAACTCCACGAGGCTGAGTACTGTGAGCTAAACTTAGTGTGACCTTAGTCTTCTTTATTACAACTCCAGAGTGCCTAAACAACATGGCAGCCAACCTTTTATACTGGCCCTGCACGTTTGTGCAGGTGACCATTAGGACTCCAACAGTCGCACCCTCTGGTTGCAAGTATTACGTAGTTACATACATAACAGTTAAAAAGTTAAAACGTACCGGTTTGTTGGTGACCTGGAGCAGTCCCTTTCTGAACTGCTGGCTCGGCTGAGGAAGCGGAGGATACTCAGTCCTGACTGGATTTTTTTCAATCTCCCTTCTATGCCAGTGAATTCCACAAGTTGGAACAATAGTATAAATTTTATAAACTGTTAACAAAATTGTTGGCAGCACTGAAGTATTCATTGTAAAGTAACTGCAGAAAAAATTAGTCACCATTTCTGGGATGTGTCTTCAGAGAACTTTGGTTTATTTCCAGTCTTCGAGAAGTGACCAGCAAGAACCCAATCTAACAGGCTTTTCCTTTTCAGTGGCAGGAGGCTACGAGGGTACATTTTTATGATGAATTCATCAGCTGATGGAAATGTAAGTTTACAGGTTGTGTAAGTGAGAGACCATTAGGGAAAACTTTGTGGTGAATGAACATATTTGAAAATATTTATCCACCATTTATTTACCTCCATTTTATTTACATGGGGCTAGATTTTTGGTTAATTTGCATCCCATTTAGTGCGTCAGTGGGATATAAAAATTATTTTTTTGGCCATGAAACAAGGCGCACAAGATTTTGCGCCCGCATGGAACTTTCAGCAATGGTTTTGCGAGGGTGCTAAAACTTACCGCCCTGCCTCTGTCTTGACCTGTTGGGATGATGTAAATCGTCGTGCATCGCTGCGCTAGCGTTCCGAGTGGAACTTTCAAGCATTTTGCCCGATTTAGCACCCACCCGAGGATCCAGCCAGCAAAACCAGATGGACCCAGGGTGCACCAGGCGCTAACGGCACCATGTTGAAAGAGAAGGAGCTGTGAATGATTAAAAGGATTGCAAGAAGAACACTGCGATACTGCATGCTTTTGATTGTGAAGTTTTATGTGAGTTTCTAGTTTGTTTTATAAAGGACAGTTAAGGACATTTTAAAAGATGGGGGCCTTGCAAGGCTGGAAGTCTATAACCCTAGCTGCTATTGCCATATGGCTTCAAGCTGGAAGAAGGCTTATTGTTGATCATTTGCAATGCAATCGAAGGGGTCGCAGGCATATGGGGAGGAGGCCTTACCCCCCAGGAGCTTACAGGGAACATCGCTCATACCTCCAGCTCTCTGAGGCACAGTGTGTTCTGAAAAGAAGTGCTGACATAGATATGCGAGCTACCACAGGCAGACCTACAGCTTACCAGCGGCTACAGGACTGCACTGCCCGTCAAGGTGAAGGTGGCACTTGCCTTCTAAGCCTCTGGCTCCTTCCAGGCATCAGCGGGGTTCATATGTTGTATCTCGCAGTTCGCTACACATTGCAGCTCTTGCTAGGTGGCTAATGCACTGTATTCGTGCAGGATGGTCTTCATGAAGTTCCCAATGACCAGGAAGACCCAAAATGAGAGAGCTGTAGGTTTTGGATGATTTGCTGGCATCCCCAAGGTTCAGGGTGCCATTGACTATATGCACATCGTCCTGCGATCACCATTACAGAATGCAGAGGTTTTCCGAAACCGAAAGGGATTCCACTCTCTCAACGTGCAGATTATCTGCAACCATAGTCAACGCATCATGGCAGTCAATGCCCAATATCCAGGGGGCATCCATGATGCTTTCAACTTGCATGAGAGCACTGTGTCACGCATGGTCCAGGGTTAACCACAAGGCCAGAGCTGGATACTTGGGGACAAAGGATATGGCTTCGGCACTTGGCTAATGACTCCCCCCCGCCAACCCTCCGGAAATCTCAGACAGAAGCCGAGCATCGCTATAATGAGAGCCATGCAGCCACAGAGACAATTGGAGTGCGGAAGCAGTGCTTCCGATGCCTGGACCACTCTGGAGGCTGCCTACAATATTCCCCTCAGCAGGTCTCTGAGTTCATTGTGGTGTATTGCATGCTACACAACTTAGCCATCATGAGGGGACAGGAATTGTCAATGGAGATTGCAGGAAAACCTCAGGAGAAAGAATAGAAGGAGGTGAGGATAAGGAGAAAGATGAGGAAGAGGAGCCTGGTGAGGAGCCCATGCCACCACCACCATCACAACCACAGGGGAGGCATCGTGGAGATTTCGCCGCTGCAAAACATAGAAACTTAGAAACATAGAAAATAGGTGCAGGAGTAGGCCATTCGGCCCTTCGAGCCTGCACCGCCATTCAATGAGTTCATGGCTGAATATGCAACTTCAGTACCCCATTCCTGCTTTCTCGCCATACCCCTTGATCCCCCTAGTAGTAAGGACTACATCTCACTCCTTTTTGAATATATTTAGTGAATTGGCCTCAACAACTTTCTGTGGTAGAGAATTCCACAGGTTCACCACTCTCTGGGTGAAGAAGTTTCTCCTCATCTCAGTCGAAAATGGCTTACCCCGTATCCTTAGACTGTGACCCCTGGTTCTGGACTTCCCCAATGTTGGGAACATTCTTCCTGCATCTAACCTGTCTAAACTCTTCATAATTTTAAACGTTTCAATGAGATCCCCTCTCATTCTTCTGAACTCCAGTGAATACAAGCCCAGTTGATTCAATCTTTCTTGATATGTCAGTCCCGCCATTCCGGGAATCAGTCTGGTGAACCTTCACTGCACTCCCTGAATAGCAAGAATGTCCTTCCTCAAGTTAGAAGACCAAAACTGTACACAATATTCCAGGTGTGGCCTCACCAAGGCCCTGTACAACTGTAGTAACACCTCCCTGCCCCTGTACTCAAATCCCCTCGCTATGAAGGCCAACATGCCATTTGCTTTCTTAACTGCCTGCTGTACCTGCATGCCAAACTTCAATGACTGATGTACCATGACACCCAGGTCTCGTTGCACCTCCCCTTTTCCTAATCTGTCACCATTCAGATAATAGTCTGTCTCTCTGTTTTTACCACCAAAGTGGATAACCTCACATTTATCCACATTATACTTCATCTGCCATGCATTTGCCCACTCACCTAACCTATCCAAGTCACTCTGCAGCCGCATAGCATCCTCCTTGCAGCTCACACTGCCACCCAACTTAGTGTCATCTGCAAATTTGGAGATACTACATTTAATCCCCTCGTCTAAATCATTAATGTACAATGTAAACAGCTAGGGCCCCAGCACAGAACCTTGCGATACCCCACTAGTCACTGCCTGCCATTCTGAAAAGTACCCATTTACTCCTACTCTTTGCTTCCTGTCTGACAACCAGTTCTCAATCCACGTCAGCACACTACCCCCAATCCCATGTGCTTCAACTTTGCAGATTAATCTCTTGTGTGGGACCTTGTCGAAAGCCTTCTGAAAGTCCAAATACACCACATCAACTGGTTCTCCCTTGTTCACTCTACTGGAAACATCCTCAAAAAAGCCTTACATCAACAGCTCATAATTGAACACTTTTATTGAAGAGTGAACGGCATGTTTGAGTGTTGCCTGGCCACTCTGTCCCAACATGTTGACTATTTCCCCTCTTATTCTGCAAATGAGATACTACACAGAAATGTTTAAGGTAAAGAAAAAATGTATTGATCAATGTAACATTGTAAACTTTGTAACATTGTTACATCGTGTAACATTGTAACATCGTGGCCCCCCCTCCGCCCCGCCCCCGACCTGTGAGAGAACAGCTCCGCAGGACGGGCTATAAAAGAGCTGGAGCGGCGTACTACTTCAATCTCCAGCATGAACTGCTCCAAGTGTGCAATGATTTTGAGATGGGCGACTGGGTGATGTCATCAAAACCCTGGTCGCCGTTTTGGAGTGTGGGCAGGAACATCGGCAGGTCCAAGGTACATAGAGGAGTGGGAAGGTCGGGGCGGATGAGCGGCGAGTGTTTGTGGGGAGATGCGGTGAATGTTTATGGTGGAGGAACAACGAGGGATTGTAGCGGATGTGCGACAGATGAGGGTACGAGGCCCAGAAGAGCCGAGGGCCCAGGGGCAGCACGGGCCAGCCCACACTGTGATATGTGTGCGTGCTAGGTCCGTGCAGCAGAGCAGGTCTCCAGTCGTCTTGGTTAATCCTTGCCATTGGACCAAGACCTAGCTCTGTCAAGCCCGTGTGGTGGCTGGAGTGCAATGGTCACCACATGTTAAAAAAATTCACGCACAGGCATCTTCCACCACCTCAATTGGGGTTCAGGATGGAACATCTGGTCCTTCATCGAAACACCTGTGAACTCGTGGAAGCAAGTCATCCTCATTCGACGGACCACCTATGATGATGATTGTAAACTTTGCAACCTTAATTGTGAGACTTAAATAAAATAAAATAATGAGATGCATCCAGCAGTGTGATAATTCAAAAACATTATCAGAACATAATCCAGCATCAAGCATCAATTACATTATCCAGCAATGTGATACCGTAACATAAATAAGCTGCATCCAGCATCAAGAACATAATCCAGCAATGTGATACTATGACATCAATTCCTGCCCCACTATTTTTCCCCACTGTCTTTTGTCCCCCTTCCCTTCATCCCCCTCCCTTGCCTGCTGCTCCTAATCAAAGTGGCACCAAGTGCAGTAAGGCTTCCAGAGTGCTGCTATGTTGGGAGGAGAGACCATGGAGATGGCATCTGGGGACGCACTTGATTAGCTCGTGGCGCAGAAGGCCCGGCTTCTGACTGGCTAGCCTCTTCATCGGCGTCGCTAGTCACGGGTGGTTTGGGTGATAACTGTTGCTGATGTTTGGTTGGCGACTGAGTTGGGGGGGACAGAATGCTGTCCTCCGGAGAAATGACACCACCTCCCATATTCCTGGAGCCACTCAGTCGCCGATGGGGCTGGTCCCTAGCAACCGGAGCACCTTGCTAACCTGCTTCGGAACAGTCACTTCCCTGTGTGACAGTGGGGAATGCAGAGAGTATGGCAGCAGACATGGACTGCATCACCGGCCCAAGCTGAAACAGAGCTTGTGCTTGTGATGCGTCATATTCTGCTAGGGTTCGCGCCACACTCTCCGGGACTCCAGTGTCACTGCTGGAGGCTACCAGCTCGTGTGGGCATTGATGGCCTCGCTGGTATCACGGTTCACACTGACAATCTGTGATCCTACCTCCGTTAACGTCGCTTTCGACTGTCAATACTCGCGAGAATTTTACCCAAGACATCAAGGAGCTGACGGCTGATTTAGATGCTCTCCTTGGACAGTACCACCGTGTCCAATTCCACGTTTGCCTGTCGGTCAGCAGATTGACTTTGCCGACACCCTTTGGAGAGATGGCCTACAGGATTCAACCCCAGCCACTGGTACCAGGAGCCACATAATCCTCAAACCCTGTGTACGTCATGTCATCCTCAGAGGACCTGAGTGCCGATGGTGGACCACGGGTCGTAGGATGGTGCTCCGGAGTCGGCTCATCTGTATTCTCCTCTTCCCCCTCCTCCAGATCATGGCTTGACGTGGAGGGGTCCCTTGAGGGTTGCGGTGCCTGTGGCTGGTCATCTGGAAGGAGAAAGCAATAGATGAGTGGTTAGCAGCAGGGGTGGGGGCAGGGTGACCTTAGGAAGGTCATATAGCACAGGCTCATTTGAAGAACCACTACTATTCCACTATATCTAGTTCAGAGACACTGTAGGACATTGCCCCAACATGAGTCCAGGGGCACTACATGACATTGCCCCAACCCAGCCCAGCGAATGTGCAGGACTTACCCTCAGTAGCCGAGCGTGGGTCAGTGCCCCCAGTGGCAGCTGTCCGACCTGTGATGCCGATGAGGCCTGCTTCCTCGATGTCAGTGAGTGGCAGGGTCTGAGGTGGACTGCTGCCTGTCCTCACCTGCTCGTGGCGATTATGAGACTTCTTTGCCTGCAAAGATGAAAATGGGAATGGTTACAAGAGGGTCCATCTGCTCTTGTGGCACAGAAAGCCACCAAAGCACTTATACCATACTGTCTGAATGTAACACAGTCCTCTGTTTAATGGCCTTGGAACTTACATGTGGGTCATCAGGAGGACATCAATGTGGGGAGCCATCTTATGAGATCTCAGCAAGCAATCTTAATAATGTGTAAAGATCATTCATGGCAAATAGGGTGCCGAAGGAAGCATACCTACGTGTCATGCATTTTAGGAGGCAATCCACACAATGTTGAGAGGCAGCATCGGCATGAGAACAAATAGTGTGTCAGATTTATCCTTGAAGTAATGAAGGAGTGCACGAATGAAACTGGTACTCATTCTGACAATCCTTGTGAGATTGTTAAATTTCTTTCGGCACCGTGTGCCAGTCCTGACCACAGAGTCCGAGGCAGAGACCTCATCAGCTACATCTCTCCAAATCCTCTTGAATATGGAGGGCAGTGGTCTAGAACCACCCCGAAGATGCAACTCCTGCCATCAACGTTCCACAGCACCCAATAAAGCTTCATTAGCTTCATGGCTGAAGCACCTAGCACGCTGTCTTCCATCATCCTCCCCGTTATCAATTTCAAAATCTGAAATGGCTGATTCAGCCCTGGTTGTACTGCGCATGCGCATGCAGGAAGTGGCCACGCTCTGCATTAGCGTTTGCAACAGGAAACCAGAAGGTGGGAGCGCAGGAAAAAAAAAGCGCACGCGCAAAATGGCAGATTGCATCAACACCGGAACTTACGGCTCCCGTGCACAAAGTCTGTAGTGCAATACCGGAGTTAACACTAATGCTTCTCATGAACTTTCATTCGGCGAAAGTTCCTCGCTCTGCCGCTAACGTTATCCCGCCGCTAAATTTTTCACTCTGCCACGAATTGCGCCCAGAAACAGTCGAAAATGTGAAAAACAAAAATTCAGCCCTTATTCGTTTAAAACTGGAACTGCTCAAGCTAGCACACATGAAGGCACAAGTAAATCACTGTATTGATGGCACCATACAGTGTGCAACGGATACTCACTGAATATAGAAACAGAAACATAGAAAATAGGTGCAGGCCATTTGGCCCTTTGAGCCTGCACCACCATTCAATGTGATCATGGCTGATCATGCAACTTCAGTACCCCATTCCTGCTTTCTCTCCATACCCCTTGATCCCTTTAGCCTTAAGAGCCACATCTAACTCCCTTTTGAATATATCTAACAAACTGGCCTCAGCAACTTTCTTGGTAGAGAATTCCACAGGTTCACAATTCTTTGAGTGAAGAAGTTTCTCCTCATCTCAGTCCTAAATGGCTTACCACTTATTCTTAGACTGTGACCCTTGGTTCTGGACTTCCACAACATCGGGAACATTCTTCCTGCATCTAAACTGTCCAATCCCGTCAGAATTTTATATGTTTCTATGAGATCCCCTCTCATTCTTCTAAATTCCAGTGAATATAAGCCTAGTCGATCCAGTCTTTTCTTCATATGTCAGTCCTGTCACCCCGGCAATCAGTCTGGTGAACCTTCGCTGCACTCCCTCAATAGCAAGAATGTCTTTTCTCAGATTAGGAGACCAAAACTGTACATATTCAAGCTGTGGCCTCACCAAGGCCCTGTACAACTGCAGTAAAACCTCCCTGCTCCTATACTCAAATCCTCTCGCTATGAAGGCCAAAATGCCATTTGCCTTCTTCACCGCCTGCTGTACCTGCATGCCAACTTTCAATGACTGATGTACTATGACACCCAGGTCTCGTTGCACCTCCCCTTTTACTAAACTGTCACCATTCAGATAATATTCTGTCTTCCTGTTTTTCCACCAAAGTGGATAACCTCACATTTATCTAAATTATACTGCATCTGCCATGCATTTGCCCACTCACCTAATCTGTCCAAGTCACCCTGCAGCCTCTGAGCATTTTCCTCACAGTTCACACTGCCGCCCAGCTGAGTGTCATCTGCAAACTTGGAGATATTACATTCAATTCCTTTGTCTAAATCATTAATGTATATTGTAAATAGTTGGAGTCCCAGCACTGAACCTTGCGGTACCCCACTAGTCACTGCCTGCAATTCTGAAAATGACCGGTTTATTCCCACTCTTTGCTTCCTGTCTGAACAAGGAATATACTCCACATGTGAAGAGATTCAAATAACAGTCAGGCAAGAAAAGGCATGAATCTGTGGGGTAAATGCACATTTAGCAACTAAGCATTGTGAATAGTCTGGCCCTTAAATTCCTGTGTTTAAAGCAGGCAATAAACAAGGTTTCTGCTTGAGGAGGGCCAGCAATTTGGGGCAGCATCTGGATTCCACCCCATTTGCACTGGCATTTAAATTTTGGTGCAGGGCTGATCTTCAGCACACTCGTGGAGTGAGTTCCTGAGTCTCTCTGGGAAATTTCACTCATTCCACACTCTTAAAAGACCCGAGAGCTGGTGTGAGTATCGCTGAGCTGCTGGAAAGGCCCCAAAAGCTCATAAAAGAAAGACAATTCATCCCAGAGGCATTCAATTAGCTGTTTTGTTAAAATGGTGCATGGCTCCTTTTTTGCAGAAGACAATTTTACCTTTATCTTCCTCAGCCCCAGGCTTTGTCTTCCCTGCTATGACCATTGTATTTTCCAGTGGATGGACCGTGACAAGGTTTCCACTCCCCCAAACAGAGTGGGTCCTCAGGAATTTCAAGGCCTTTGTTTATATTAGATATGTCACTTAAAATATATTCAAACAAATTTGCTTTTTATTTTCATATCATTTTTACAGGGGCTACACCAAGTATGAAGTGCCTTTAATGCTCAGTTAGTTTTATGGGCCTCAATTTTGGCTGAGCCCATTTATCAGCGCACTTACCGGAGTTGCGCCACTTATCTGCGTTCCGAGGTGCGGCAAAAAATGTTGTTGCCTCTTTAGCCGCTGTCCGGCCTCTTCACTGCAGCCGCGCAGCGTAGCCAGTCGAGTCTGGGGTGGAGCCAGTGTTCTGCGCTGGAAAATGTGCTGGGTCGTCTGCACATGCACAGAGGAGTCCGCTGGTGATGTCCGCGCATGAGCAGTAGTGCTGCGAGTCTGCAACAACAGTAGGTCTCTCTCCGTTTCAGAGTGTGGCAATGGGCTCCTTCAGGTAAAGTTCTCTGCATTTATTCTGCCTCCTTCATTAGGCTAGGGGCGGGCAGAGAAGAGTTATGAGGTTGATCTTTAATGTCAGGGGTCTGAGTTGTGAGGAAACACTTGAGAAACAGGCTTTTCAACTTGGTGGTGATCTTAGCGAGATATACAAGATTATAAATAATAGAAAATGTAAATCCAGAATATTACTTTAAAATAAATTGGAAACATAAGACAAGGGGACACAGATTCAATCTAGTAAAAGATAACTTTTTGGCTGCTATCAAAGTTCTTCGCACAGTGCATGATCAAAACATGGAATTGGACTCCCAGGCATAGTAGTGGAGGTGAAAAGTCTGGGTGGCAGGCCTGCCCCTAGCCCTGGCTGAGTGGCCTACCGGTGCGAACGATCTTTTAGAAATCACCGGCAGGCAGGAGAACTCCCAGGCCGAGTTTGAAGATGAAGGTAGGACTTACTTCAATTTTTTATTTCTTATTGAATTCTTAGTGCTTTTTGTTTGCAAGGTTTGGTTGTTTGTAAGACTTGGTGGTTTAGGTGCAGGCAGGTCCTCTCTGCTTCCCACCCCTATCCCAGGCCAAATGGCCTTTGATGCACCAACCTTCGCCGATTTCTTTAACTCTCCGCAAGGGTTTTCTGAAGTGGCTACATACACTGGCCTAAGTAGAAATGGAGTAACTATTAGCTGGCCAAAGTGGCCTAAATGGGCAGAACTGGTGTAGGTGCCTGGTAACGCCCCCTTTTGAGAAAAAAAACTATCCTAAAATAATCGTAACTATCTCGGTTACGCTGGTGCAAATTGATTGGGGAAAATGGGGATTTTTAACTTACGCCAGAAAAAACAAATTACTCCAAAAAAACCATAACAACTCCTGGCCAAAATTGAATTCATGTAAAGCAACTCTTTCCAGACCCCCATTATGGAATCCCCATTGCCTCAAAGTAAGGCAAAAACTTTTAAAATTACAGACAAGCTCAACCCCAAAAGATCATGGCCTAGAAATTTGAGGGCATTGTGCCTGTTTTGGGGCATAAAACAGGTGTCTGAGCATCCAATATGGCAGACGCTAACTACCTAATAGAAGAGTGCTGCCCATCATATTGGTAAAGACAGAAAAAGAGGCACTCGGGAACCATGCCTGAAACAGGTGTTAGTCCTTTTGCATGTACAAATATGGGGTCCAGTGTTTGTTTGAGGCCCCCTGTGCAAAAGCGTAGTCTGCATGCCATCTAAGCAGCAATCACCATCAGACCACTGGAGCCTGCCATTAAAAAGGTAATTAAAAAAAATAATTATCTGAAAATGGAGCATGAAGGTGCAGGGTGCTCCTCCTGGCTCCATTGCAGAGCCGAAGATCATTGCCTCTCACTCGCGATCGTACTTACCCAACTTCTCCTGGTCTTCCACTTCCATCCCGATCGCTTGCCCCCTCTCCCAGGAACTAGATATGTGCCATTGTCAGCGATGTAATGAGGACCAAGGCCCAATATTGGATGAGGCTGGCGCTGACCAGATCTGGCGCAGGGTTTGTTCAATACATTTCTAGTCACATATGTTAATAATTCATCATTGAGACAGTTTACATTTCTCCTTCTGCAACTTCTTCACTGACTTTGTACTCACTACAACAATATTAATACATTAAGTGTTATGTATGTAAACATGTAAATACCATGTCTAACCACCAGAGGGCTGATCCCCTTGAGTCCCAAGGGATCCAACAATCCCTTGGGAGCAACTGTATATAAGGAGGCCTTACAGGTTGGAGAGGCACTCTGAGATCTGTAATAAAGGACTACTGTCACAACATACTTTGAGCTGGTCTGACTCTTTATTCAAGTCATAACTGGCGACGAGATACAAAATGACGAACCCCACCGCAACAATGCAGAGAACCGTGGGCATCCTGGAGAAATTTTCGGAGGGACATGATTGGGAAAACTTCGTGGAGCGACTCGACCAATACTTCGTGGCCAACGAGCTGGAAGGAGAAGTGAATGCTGCCAAACGAAGGGCGATCCTCCTCACCGTTTGCGGGGCACCAACTTATGTCCTCATTAAAAATCTGCTCGCTCCAGCGAAACCAACAGACAAGTCGTACGATGAGTTGTGCACACTGGTCCGGGAGCATCTAAACCCGAAGGAAAGCGTTCTGATGGCGAGGTATCGGTTCTACACGTACAAGAGGTCTGAAGGCCAGGAAGTGGTGAGCTACATCGCCGAGCTAAGGCGCTTTGCAGGACATTGCGAATTTGAAGGACACTTGGAGCACATGCTCAGGGACTTCTTTGTACTTGGCATTGGCCATGAAGTAATACGTCACAAAGTTTTAACTGTAGAGACCCCAACCTTGAGTAAAGCCATAGCGATAGCCCAGGCATGTATCGCCACCAGTGACAATACCAAACAAATTTCTCAGCACACGAGTGCTGCTGCAAGTACTGTGAACAAAGTAATGTTGTTTTCGAATCAAAATTTACAGGGCAGGATTTGCACGCCTGCAGCTGCATGTCCACAGATGATTCAGAGTCCACCATCAAGGAAGTTGAATACAAGGCCATTAGCACCTTGTTGGCGCTGCAGGGGTGATCATCGTTTCTATTCAAGCCACTTCAAAGGATACATTTGCAAGGGCTGTGGAACAATGGGACACCTCCAACGCATGTGCAGGCGAGCTGCAAACCTTGCTTATCCTGCAAACCACCATGTTGCAGAAGAGGACAGATCCACGGTGGATCACGATGAACCAGAGCCTCAGACCAAGGAGACAGAGGTATATGGGGTGCACACATTTACACAAAGTGTCCCCCGATAATGCTGAAGGTTGAATTAAAGGAACTCCCGGTGTCCATGGAGCTTGACACAGGCGCAAGCCAGTCCAGAATGAGCAAAAAAACTTTCGATAAATTGTGGTGCAACAAGGCCTCAAGGCCAATCCTGACTCCCATTTGTAGTAAACTGAGAACGTACACAAAGGAACTGATTCCCATAATCGGCAGTGTTACCATAAAGGTCTTCTACGATGGAGTGGTACACAAGTTACCACTCTGGGTGGTACCGGACGATGGCCCCACGCTGTTCAGCAGGAACTGGCTGGGAAAGATACGCTGGAACTAGGACGACGTCCGAGCGCTCTCGTCCGTCGACGACACCTCATTTGCTCAGGTCCCAAACAAGTTCCCCTCGCTGTTCGAACAAGGCATCGGGAAGTTCCAAGGTGCAAAAGTGCTGATCCATTTGATTCTGGGGGCGCGACCCATCCATCACAAGGCGAGAGCATTACTTTACATAATGACAGAAAGGGTGGAGGTCGAACAGGACAGGCTGCAACGAGAAGGTATCATTTCGCCGATCGAATTCAATGAGTGGGCCAGTCCGATTGTTCCAGTTTTCAAGGGAGACGGCACCATCAGAATCTGTGGTGATTATAAAGTAACTATCAATCGTTTCTCACTGCAGGATTAATACCCGCTACCGAAGGCAGACGACCTATTTGCAACTCTGGCGGGAGGGAAAACGTTCACGAAGCTGGACGTGACCTCGGCCTACATGACGCAGGAGCTGGAGGAATCATCGAAAGGCCTCACCTGCATCAACACGCACAGAGGTCCCTTCATTTACAATAAATGCCCGTTTGGGATTCGATCGGCTGCAGTGATATTCCAAAGAAACATGGAAAACTTGCTGAAGTTGGTCCCGCGCAGCGTGCTCTTCCAGGTAGACATCGTGGTTACAGGTTGGGACACCGTCGAGCACCTGCAGAACCTGGAGGAGGTTCTTTGTCGGCTTAATCGTGTGGGGCTCAGGTTAAAATGCTCGAAGTGCGTTTTCCTGGTGCCTGAGTGGAGTTCCTAGGGAGAAGAATCGCGGCAGATGGCATCAGACCCACCGATTCGAAGACGGAGGCAATCAAGAATGCACCGAGACCACAGAACGTGATGGAGCTACAGTCATTTCTAGGACTCCTGAACTATTTTGGTAACATCTTACCGGGTCTTGTCACATTGTTAGAACCCCTGCACTCTTTCCTATGTAAAGGAGATGAATAGGTATGGTGTAAAAGCCAAGAAAATGCCTTTGAAAAAGCTCAGAAGCTGTTATGTTCAAACAAATTGCTTGTGTTGTACGATCCATGTAAACATTTGGTACTAGCATGTGATGCATCGTCGTACGAGGTCAGGTGTGTATTGCAACAAGCTAATGAATTTGGGAAACTGCAACCGGTTGCTTATGCATCCAGAAGTATGTCTAAGGCTGAGAGGGCCTACAGTATGATCGAAAAAGAAGCGTTAGCGTGTGTTTATGGGGTAAAGAAAATGCATCAATATCTGTTCGGGCTCAAATTTGAATTGGAAACCGACCATAAGCCACTTATATCCCTCTTTTCTGAAAGCAAGGGGATAATTACGACTGCATCAGCCCGCATCAAGAGATGGGCACTCACGTTGTCCGCATACAACTATGCCATCCGCCACAGGCCAGGCAGAGAAAACTGTGCCGATGCTCTCAGTAGGCTGCAATTGCCCACCACTGGGGTGGAGATGGCACAGCCAGCAGATTTAGTCATGGTAATGGAAGCATTCGAGAGTGAGCAATCACCTTTTACCGCCCGACACATTAGAACCTGCATGGGAGTTGGTCGAGTGTCCCGTTAGAGATGCAGGAGGAAATAAAGCCCTACCAGCGGCGCAAAGATGAAATGTCCATACAGGCAGACTACCTCCTATGGGGTAATCGGGTAGTGGTGCCAAAAAAGGCACTTTTATCAGTGATCTCCACAGCACCCACCCAGGCATTGTAATGATGAAAGCGATAGCGAGATTCCACCTGTGGTGGCCCGGTATCAATGCAGAATTAGAGTCCTGCGTGCACAAATGTAATGCATGTTCCCAGTTCAGCACTGTACCCAGGGAGGCGCCACTAAGTTTATGGTCCTGGCCCTCCAAACCGTGGTCCATGGGCCCGTTCTTGGGAGAAATATTCTTAGTGGTTGTCGACGCGTACTCCAAATGGATTGACTGTGTGATAATGTCGGCAGGCACGTCCGCTGCCATCATTAAAAGCCTACGGGCCATGTTTGCCACGCACGGCCTGCCTGATGTCCTTGTAAGTGACAATGGGCTGTGCTTTACCAGTGCCAAGTTCAAGGAGTTCATGACCCGCAATGGGATCAAACATGTCATGTCTGCCCCGTTTAAACCAGCGTCCAATGGTCAGGCAGAACGAGCAGTTCAAACAATCAAGCAGAGCTTGAAAAGGGTAACTGAAGGCTCACTGCAGACTCGCTGATCTGGAGTCTTGCTTAGTTACCGCACAAGACCCCACTCGCTCACTGAGGTCCCTCCCGCTGAACTGCTCATGAAAAGGGCACTTAAGACAAGGCTCTCATTAGTACACCCTCATCTACATGAACAGGTAGAGAGCAGGCGACTTCAACAGAATACATATCATGACCGTGCAAATGTGTCACGTGAAATTGAGATAAATGATCTTGTATTTATGTTGAACTATGGATAAGGTCCCAAGTGGCTTCGTGGCACTGTTTTGGCCAAAGAGGGGATAGGGTGTTTGTGTTCAAACTCTCAAATGGACTCACCTGCAGGAAGCACTTGGACCAAACCAAACTCAGATTTACGGACTATCCAGAACAACCCACAATAGACTCTACCTTTTTCGACCCTCCAACACACACACACATGTGGCAACCGACCCAGCGGTTGACCACGAAGCAGAACCCATCACCCTCAGCTGCCCAGCAGGACTCACCACCCCCAGCAGCCCAGCAAGGCCAGCTGCGCAGCAGCCCAGTGAGGGCCCAACAAACAACTCACCAAAACCAGCATTTGCACTGAGATGATCAACCAGGGAAAGGAAGGCCCCAGATCATCTCGTATTGTAAATAGTTACACTATTGACTTTGGGGGGGAGTGTTGTTATGTATGTAAACCTGTAAATACCATGTCTACCCACCAGTGGGCTTATCCCCTGGAGTCCCAAGGGATCCCACAATCTGTTGGGAGCACCTGTATATAAGGAGGCCTCACAGGCTGGCGAGGCACTCTGAGATCTGTAATAAAGGACTACGGTCACACCTTACTTTGAGCTTGCAGTATCTGGTCTGACTCTTTATTCAACACATAACATTAAGCATGTGAGCCTTACTGTTGATCGGTATTATCTGGGATGTTAGTGTTCCCAATTTCAGTCAGGCACTCTTTGTCTATCTACTACACTGCTGCTTGGAGAACTGATGGTGAATTCTTTTTAGTAATAAGGCACAGTGTTAAAATACTTTTATATATTTTTCATATTTGCAAACGCAATGAGCCACAGAGCTGGAAATGTGAACTAGTTTTATAACAATTATTAAAATATGGTTTCCTTTTCAAGCTTTGCATCCAGTAATTGTGGAGATGTTAGGTTTAATAGAGCCTGTTCCTGCACTTGAATAAGTTATGCAAATGAGGAAATAAGGAACAATATACAAGCCATTTTGAGAAAACATAATAGTGATTCTGAATACACACATAGGGAAAGCAGATAGATAAGTTTACTAACAGCATAGCATTGTGTTTTCATAATACCTGACAATTGCACATTATCAGATTCATAGCCTGGTACCAGTTCCATGGACGTTTTGCTTGTCAAGCTGGAAATGTATAGAAACATAAATCACATCCAATGTGCTTTCAGATGCTATAGTTGTGACCTGTCCTCTCTGTAGAAGATTTGCTTCTTCAAAAAGTAATATGGATTTAACTGGCAGTGTTACATTGCATTTTTGCAAAATCCTGCTAACTCGAAATGCACTGCACTATCTATTCTCTGACTCAGTGTAAGATTAAAGAACTACGAGTGAGCTACAGAACCAAAATTATAGGACAGAGTTACGTTAGGCTGTATGCATGGAAAAATATCTTTCAAAGCAGTAAAAACAGGAAAAGTATGATAAATTTTCCTACCGACAATGACAAGAATATAGCCTTTGCGCTGTGTAACAGGTTAAATAATAAAATTCATCCATATGGGTCAAATACATGACTGGAATTTCTGGCAGTGAAGATGAACGTGATGGCAGACAGTGCAAGCACTGATTAACAGAGTGCAGATAATATTAGTGACAGATGTGTTTGGGAGATTGAACAAAGTGTGATGGCATTTCCTCAGCATGTGAAATGCATTTTTTAAACATTACCATTAATAAGAACAATTCAGAAATATAAAGTTATGCTTTGTTCTTTTCTGTTGTAGCACTAGCAAAATGTTAGTTTTTTTTAAAGAATATTCATATAAATCTCATAATTAAGAGTTTCAAATATGCATTTCTTTAAAGATGTAATTGATGTATTTGTATATATAAAATCTACGAGTATTTATACAATATTTATAGAGTATATTTTATGTTTGTATTTTTGGATCAGTTTAAAAACAACCACTGCTGACTTTGGCTCTGAAAAGGCCTTGGGTGGTTGGTTTCTTCTGAAATAAGCTTGTTAAGTTTTATGTATGGGATCTGGATCATTAGTACAAGCAGCTTAAATGCCTGCTTTGAACTGGTCTTTTAAAAACCCACTTCAAGAGTTTCAAATTGATCTCCGTATTTTTCTTATTTCAGTCAGACACAAACAAAAATAATATTAAACACCATTGAGCTTATTTCCTTTTTTTAACATTTAATATTTCCTAACCATTTCAGAATTCTGCATTTACCATCAATACAGTTGATTAGAAAATACTGGATAATTCTGAGTGAAGCTCGAACAGCTGATCATCTTTTTCATCTGACTCTTTTGACGGAATTACCAACTTAATATCATTGGGGTGAAACTGGTCTATCCCAGTAGTGCAAAATAGGCTCATAGTGAATTGGCAGCCCATTTTACACTGCTCCCAATTATCTTTTCCATTGAAGTCAAAATTGGGCATGTATAAGACAGCCTGCTGATTCACTGGCCAAAATCTTCCCGGGGGTGAGCGGGCGGGATCGGTGGCAGGTCGGGTGCCAGGTCAGGGGGAAATTTGGATTTTTTTTTTGACAACGGGTCAGGAACCCATTGTCATCCCGCCGCAACAAGAGTAAGAGGGTAACTAAAGAAAAGGTAGGGTCTATTAGAGACCATGAGGGTAATCTTTGTGTGGAGGCAGAAGATGTTGGGAAGGTTCTTAACGAATACTTTGCAGCTCGCTTCACAAAGGAAAGGGGCAATGCAGATACTGCTATCGCAGAGGAGTGTGATATTCTGGATGAAATAAATATAGTGAGAGAGGAAGTAATAAGGGGTTTAGCAGCTTTGAAAGTAGATAAGTCTCCAGGCCCGGATGAAATGCAGCCCAGGCTGTTGAGCGAAGTAAAAAATGAAATAGCAGTAGCGCTGACCATCATTTTCTAGTCCTCTTTGGATCTGGGCATGGTGCCGGAGGATTGCAGGACTGCTAATGTAGTACCCTTGTTTAAGAAGGGAAAAAGGGATAGGCCGAGTAATTACAGGCCTGTCAGCCTAACCTCAGTGGTGGGAAAATTATTGGAAAAAATCCTGAAAAACAGGGTAAGTCTACATTTGGAAAGGCAAGGATTAATTAGGGACAGTCAGCGCGGATTTGTTAAGGGAAGATCTTGTTTGACTAACCTGATTGAATTTTTTGACGAGGTAACCAAGAGGGTCGATGAGGGTAGTGTGTGCGATGTAGTGTATATGGACTTTAGCAAACATTTTGATAAGGTCCCACATGATAGATTGGTCACAAAGGTTAAAGTCCATGGGATCCAGGGCAAAGTGGCAAGTTGGATCCAAAATTGGCTTGGAGGTGGGAAACAAAGAGTAATGATAGATGGATGTTTTTGTGACTGGAAGGATGTTTCCAGTGGGGTTCTGCAGGGCTCAGTAATGGGTCCCTTGCTTTTTGTGGTATATATCAATGATTTAGATTTGAATATCGTGAGTATGATTAAGAAGTTTGCAGACGATACTAAAATTGTCTGTGTGGTTGATAATGAAGAGGAAAGTCATGGGCTGCAGGAGGATATTTATCTACTGGTCAGGTGGGCAGAGCAGTGGTAAATGGAATTTAATTCCAAGAAGTGTGAGATAATGCACTTTGGGAGGGCTAATAAGGAAAAGGTATACACATTAAGCGGTAGGTCACTTAATTGTGTAGAAGAACGAAGGGACCTTGGAGTGCTTGTCCACAGATCCCTGAAAGTTGCAGGCCAGGTGGATAAGGTGGTTAAGAAGGCATACGGAATGCTTGCCTTTAATGGCCGAAGCATAGAATATAAGAGCAAGGAGGTTATGCTTAAATTGTATGATACTTTGGTTAGGCCACAGCTGGAGTACTGCGTGCAGAGGAGGTTGAGAAGAGACCTCATTGAGGTGTACAAAATATTGAGGGGCCTGAACATTGTGGATAGTAAGAGCCTATTTCCATTGGTGGAGGGTCTATTACGAGGGGGCATAGTTTTAAAATGGTTGGTGGAAGGTTTAGAGGGGATTGGAGAGGGGGCTTCTTTACGCAGAGGGTTGTGGGGATCTGGAACTCACTGCCTGGAAGAGTGATGGTTGCAGAAACCCTTCCATATTATAGGAAGGATGTGATTGCAATAGAGAGGGTGCAGAGGAGATTTACTAGGATGTTGCCTGGAATGGAGAAACTTAGTTATGAGGACAGATTGGATAGGTTGGGTTTGTTCTCATTGGAACAGAGGAGGTTGAGAGGAAACCTCATTGAGGTGTACAAAATATTGAGGGGCCTGGACAGAGTGGATAGTAAGGGCCTATTTCCATTGGTGGAGTGGTCTATTACGAGGTGGCATAGTTTTAAGGTGGTTGGTAGAAGGTTTAGAGGGGATTTGAGGGTGGCCTTCTTTACATAGAGGGTTCTGGGGATCTGAAACTCACTGCTTGGAAGAGTGATAGATGCAGAAACCCTCACCACTTTTAAGAGATGGTTGGATGGGCACTTAAAGTGCTGTAACCTGCAGGGTTATGGATCTAGAGCTGGTAATTGGGATGAGACTCGATAACCTTTTGTTGGTCGGCACAGATATAATGGTAAGTACTGCAGGGACTCGAATACAGCCAGGGTGATCTCCTGGACTAGTTTTGATCACCAGATGGGTCGGAGAGGAATTGCCCCAGATTTTTTTTCTCCCTAAGTTGGCCTGGTTTTTTATCTGGTTTTTGCCTCTCCCAAGAGTTCACATGGCTCTGGTTGGGGTGGAGTGTAGAAGGTTTCAGTATAAGGGGTGTCGCAGTTGTGTGAGGCGGACTGGTTGGGCTGGGTGCTCTTTGCCTTTTCACCGTTGTTCGTAGGTTTATATGTAACCTTCAGGGCAGTTGACCGAGGGTCATGCGGATCTTTGTCGGCTGACATGGACATGATGGGCCAAAATGGCCTCCTCCTGCGCTGTAAATTTCTTTGTTTCTATGTTTCTAACTCGCCTTTCCCAGTGGAACGTCTGTGATCTTGGATCGGCCCTGACCCGAAGAGGCGGGCAACCCATTAAAGCAATTATTGGCTTGTTGACAGACCCTTAATAATGGTTTTAACCTTACCTTTTAACTTTAACTGCTCACCCACGGGGTCCATGCTGCTCGTGGACCATGTCTGTTAACCTGAGGCAGGAGTTGAATAGCCATTGAAACAGCTGATGAGTTGATGACTTGAAATGTATTATAAAAGCTCCCACCTCACAGCTGTCCACTTTCAAAGCTCAGAAACTGTTGCTTACTCCATATGGAACACAGATTGAGTGTATACAGGCTACAAGTGTTTGAAGCAAACGTTCCATCCAGTGTCACCTCATTGGAACAACCTCTCTCACCATTGACAGATTGCTTCTGTCACCTCAACTTCACTTGCCATCTATTCCTTCAGCATGGGTACCATTTATAATTTTTCACCTTGGTCCACAGACTCCCACCTTGATCAGCCCCAACACCAGCAGTACCAGGCACACCAGCAGCACCAACAATAAAAGCAACCTTCTTCGCAATCACCTGAAGCTGCACAGGACAGAGGGCATCAGCACCCGACCACAGTGCTGCCCCGGAGGCCAGGCATGGCCTCACCATGGCCAGATTTGCTTCACCTGATGCTGTACACCGTAATGATGTGCAAGGTTGGCACCACCCCACACCAACACCATAAAGCATTCCTACAATGACCAAGCCATTTCTTTCGCACTCATCACCATTGCAGGGTGTACCTTTATATCTCACAATTCACTGCAACTCACTGAGCCACTTCCAAAGGTGCACACAAATCTGTCCAAGAACGCAAAGTATTGAAAATAAAGATTTCAATGTTTGGCAGCACATTAACAAAAACTTTACATGAACATTGAATAAATCACCCAAGTGGCTACCCTTGTGTGTTGTTAGTTGGTATGATTTTACTAGGATGAGGGTGAGTGTGATGGATGGCTAGTGAGATGGGGATGTGATAATATAGATAGGGAGAGAGGGATGGATGGAGGTGCAAGGTAAGTTGGTGTGAGTAAGGATGTGAAGGAGTAGGGTAGGGAAGCCAGAGTGACGGAGATGTGATGAGAGGCACAGCAGGATGAAGGTAAATATGGCTTTGTACTCACCTTTCCTGATCTAATGAGAAAATTCAAACATTTGTGCCACTAAATCCAGGTCCTCCTGACAACATCCCTGCATGTGCTCTCCACTGCAATATGAAACCAGGCAATTTTGGTCTCCTGGGGTGGTCTATTCCACCCATCGGAAGGGATGAGGACACCTTGCATGCTGTGACTTCCTCCATAAGCA
Source organism: Pristiophorus japonicus (assembly GCF_044704955.1). Classification (NCBI taxonomy): domain Eukaryota; kingdom Metazoa; phylum Chordata; class Chondrichthyes; family Pristiophoridae; genus Pristiophorus; species Pristiophorus japonicus. The sequence continues at coordinate 88,242,719 of NC_091981.1, forward strand.
TATGGAGGGAGTCATGGGAGAACCTGGCTGCAGCCCTTCTACTTTGTGCAGTGATTGTCAGTGTTTGCAGCACTTCAATGCTGTAAAACACTTACAGCACCAACATTAAAAGTAAGGTGGCCATGGTCCCTTTAAGGAAAACCGTCTCAAGATGCATCATGAATGACATCACCAGACCCATTCCTTCTAATTGGCCGGGAAACATGCGAGGTGGGCTTAACAAGTCCCATAGAGGTAAGTTCATTTTAGGCAGCGGAACAAATCCAGCAGTGGGGCCATGACCTAACACGAACACTAGTCACACCAGACACACCGAGGTCAGCAAAATCTCAGCCATTATGAGCCCTTAGGTCTACTGGCTTAGACCAATTTCACTCCCAATGAGCATTAAATATTATATTATTATAATTACATATTACAAATATAATATGCATATAACAATTTGGTATTTTTAAGTGTTGAATATGTTTTCTCATATTTCAGTGTATTGCTTGTAGTTACGCATCATCAATGAAAAGTGTATTATGCAGTTAGTTCAATTTTCATTCGACAAAATGGGCATGTGACATAAGCTCTAAGTTTTATGAAACACGATCTTAAGTATAAGCTGTATATTACATTATTGTACCCCTACACCCTTCAAAATAGGTGACATGAACAGTTTATACTGCACTCAGCCATCCACATGAACACCACAGTACAGTCAGTATCTGTGGCCTTTGATGCATGTATAAAGAACAAGATGTAACTTTTTTGGTAATCATGGTCTCAATCAAGAAATAGACCATTGAAAATAAATAGAATGGAAATAGTGCTGGAAATAAAAGGCAAACTGGAGAGGATAAACACTGCAGAGAAAAGGTTAATAAAAACTTTCATTTGAACTTGCATTCTCATTAAGCAAATAAGAAAGTATGAAGGTATAGAATGTGAAAGGATTCTTCAGACCATTCTCTGCATAATCCAAAGATGCAATTTGTACTCTTGTGGACTCCAACCAACACACTTAAACTCCCAGAGAATCGGAACTACATTACAGGATGAATGCTTTTCAAAGTAGTAAAAATAGAAAAGCTAAATTTGCATAGTGATGATGAAAGAGATATGGCCCTTGCCCTATGCAATGGGGGAAACCGTGTTTGAAGGAAGTACAGGAAGGAGATCGGACTACAATAGTGCACCCTTTGGTGCAGCTTCACACTGGGACTGGAAGGTTGTTAAATTCACCCTTTATTCTCCTGAGCAAAGTAACCAACCACAGGTTGAAGAAGGCCAAACTCGCTGAGGTTTCTTAAGTAAAACTTCAGGATATTAGCCTTACGATTCAACTTTGACCAACTACATCCACATGAGTGGTAATTGTTATGGCTTGAATAAAGAATCTGACCAGATACTGTAAGCTTAAAGTAATGTGTGACAGTAGTCCTCTATTCAGGTCTCCAGAGTGCTTCTCCAGCCTGTGAGGCCTCCTTATGTACAGGTGCTTCCCAAAGGATTGTGGGTTCCCTTGGGACTCTAGCGGATGTGCCCTCTAGTGGTTAAATAAGGTATTTACAGGTTTACATATATAACAACACTCACCCCACCGCCCCCCCCACCCCCCCTCCGCTAACAGTCAATAGTGTAACTATTTACAATGTGAGTCGATCTGGGGCCTTCCTTTCCCTGGTTGATCGTCTCGATGCAAATGCTGGTTTTGGTGAGACATTTGTTGGGCCCTCACTGAGCTGCTGCGCAGCTGGCCTTGCAGGGCTGCTGGATGTGGTGAGTCCTGCTGGGCTGCTGCAGGTGATGGGTTTTGCTTCGTGGTCAACCTCTGGGTCGGTTGCCACTTGTGTGTGTGTTGAGGGGTCGAAAAAGGTGGAGTCTATTGTGCGTTGTTCTGGATAGTCCATGAATCTGAGTTTGGTTTGGTCCAAGTGTTTTCTGCAGGTTAGTGCATTTGAAAGTTTGACCAGAAACACCCAACTCCCTCCCCTCTTTAGCCATGACAATGCCGGGAAGCCACTTGGGACCTTGTCCATAGTTCAACAGAAATACAGGATCATTAATCTCAATTTCGTGTGACACATTTGCGCGATCATGATATGTATTCTATTGAAGCAGCCTGCTCGCTACCTGTTCATGTAGATCAGGGTGGATTAATGAGAGCTTTGTCTTAAGTGCCCTTTTCATGAGCAGTTCAGCGGGGGGACCCAGTAAGCGAGTGGGGTCTTATGCGCTAAATAAGCAAGACTCGGGATATGCGAGTCTGCAGTGAGCCTTCAGTTACCGTCTTCAATCTCTGCTTGATTGTTTGCACTGCTTGCTCTGCCTGACCATTGGACGCTGGATTAAACAGGGAAGATGTGACATGTTTGATCCCATGGCGGGTCATGAACTCTTTGAATTCGGCACTGGTGAAACACGGCCCACTGTCACTCACAAGGACATCAGGCAAGCCGTGCGTGGCAGACATGGCCCGTAGGCTTTCAATGGTGGCAGCAGACGTGCCTGCCGACATTATCTCACATTCAATCCATTTGAAGTACCCATCTACAACCACTAAGAACATTTTTCCCAAGAATGGGCCTGCATAGTCAACATGGACCGTGGACCACGATTTGGAGGGCCAGGACCATAAACTTAGTGGCGCCTCCCTGGGTGCATTGCTTAACTGTGAACATGTGTTACATTTGTGCATGAAGGACTCTCAGTCTGCATTGATACCGGGCCAACACACATGGGATCTGGCTATCGCTTTCATCATTACAATGCCTGGGTGGGTACTGTGGAGGTCACTAATGAAAATGTCCCTGCCCTTTTTTTGGCACCACCACCTGATTACATCATAGGAGGCAGTCTGCCTGTATGGACATTTCACCTTTGCGCCGCTGGTACGGCTTTATTTCTTCCTGCATCTCTAACGGGACACTAGACCAACTCCCGTGTAGCACACAGTTTTTTACTACAGACAGTAAGGGGTCCTGGCTCATCCAGGTTCTAATCTATCGGGCGGTAACAGGTGATTGCTCACTCGCAAATACTTCAATTACCATAACTAAATCTGCGGGCTGTGCAATCTCCACCCCTATGGTGGGCAATGGCAGCCTACTGAGAGCATCGCACAGTTTTCTGTGCCTGGCTGTGGATGATGGCGTAGTTGTATGCGGACAACGTGAGCGCCCATCTCTGGATTCGGGCCGAAGCATTTGTATTTATCCCCTTACTTTCAGAAAAGAGAGATATAAGTGGCTTATGGTCGGTTTCCAATTAAAATTTGTGTACAAACAGATATTGATGCATTTTCTTTACCCCATAAACACACGCTAATGCTTCTTTTTCAATCATACTGTAGGCCCTCTCAGTCTTAGACAGACTTCTGGATGCATAAGCAACCAGTTGCAATTTCCCAGATTCATTAGCTTGTTGCAATACACACCCGACACCGTATGACGACGCATCACATGCTAGTACCAAACGCTTACATGGATCATACAACACAAGCAATTTGATTGAGCTTAACAGTTTCCTTGCTTTCTCAAAGGCACTTTCTTGGCTTTTGCGCCATACCCATTCATCTCCTTCACACAGTAAAGTGTGCAGGGGTTCTAACAGTGTGCTTAGCCCGGTAAGAAGTTACCAAAGTAGTTCAGGAGTCTTAGAAACGACTGCAGCTCCATCACGTTCTGTGGTCTTGGTGTGTTCTTGATTGCCTCCGTCTTCGAATCGGTCAGTCTGATGCCGTCCGCTGCAATTCTTCTCCCCAGGAACTCCACTTCAGGCACCAGGAAAACGCACTTTGAGCATTTTAACCTGAGCCCCACATGATTAAGCCGACTAAAAACCTCCTCCAGGTTCTGCAGCTGCTCGACGGTGTCCCAACCTGTAATCAAGATGTCATCCTGGAAGACCACTGTGCACGGGACCGACTTCAGCAAGCTTTCCATGTTTCTCTGGAATATCACCGCGGCTGTTCCAATCCCAAATGGGCATCTGTTGTAAATGAAGAGACCTTTGTGCATGTTGATGCAGGTGTGGCCCTTTGATGATTCCCCCAACTCCTGCGTCATGTAGGCCGAGGTCAAGTCCAGCTTCGTGAATGTTTTTCCTCCCGGCAGCGTCGCAAATAGGTTGTCTGCCTTTGGTAGCGGGTATTGATCCTGCAGGGAGAAACAATTGATAGTTACTTTGTAATCACCACAGATTCTGACGGTGCTGTCTCCCTTGAGGACTGGAACAATCAGACTGGCCCACTCGTTGAATTCGATCGGCGAAATGATGCCCTCTCATTGCAGCCGGTCCAGCTCGATCTCCACCCTCTCTCTCATCATGTACGGAACCGCTCTCGCCTTGTGATGGATGGATCGCGCCCCCGGAATCAAGTGGATCTGCACTATTGCTCCTTGGAACTTCCCGATGCCCGGTTCGAACAGCGAGGGGAACTTGTTTAGGACCTGGGCACAGGAAGTATCGTCGACGGGCGAGACCGCTTGGATGTCAACCCAGTTCTAGCGTATCTTTCCCAGCCAGCTCCTGCCGAACAATGTGGGGCCATCGCCCGGTACCACCCAGAGTGGTAAATTTTGCACTGCTCCATCGTAGGAGACCTTTACGGTAGCACTGCCGATTATGGGAATCAGTTCCTTTGTGTACGTTCTCAGTTTAGTACGAAATGGAGTCAGGACTGGCCTTCAGGCCTTGCTGCACATCAATTTATTGAAAGGCTTTTTGCTCATTATGGACTGGAAATTGTGTTGGGGGTATTGATGGGATTGAAGGCCGATAAATCCCCAGGGCCTGATGGACTGCATCCCAGAGTACTTAAGGAGGTGGCCTTGGAAATAGCGGATGCATTGACAGTCATTTTCCAACATTCCATAGACTCTGGATCAGTTCCTATGGAGTGGAGGGTAGCCAATGTAACCCCACTTTTTAAAAAAGGAGGGAGAGAGAAAACAGGGAATTATAGATCGGTCAGCCTGACATTGGTAGTGGGTAAAATGATGGAATCAATTATTAAGGATGTCATAGCAGTGCATTTGGAAAGTGGTGACATGATAGGTCCAAGTCAGCATGGATTTGTGAAAGGGAAATCATGCTTGACAAATCTTCTGGAATTTTTTGAGGATGTTTCCAGTAGAGTGGACAAGGGAGAACCAGTTGATGTGGTGTATTTGGACTTTCAGAAGACTTTCGACAAGCTCCCACACAAGAGATTAATGTGCAATGTTAAAGCACATGGCATTGGTGGTAGTGTGCTGACGTGAATTGAGAACTGGTTGGCAGACAGGAAGCAAAGAGTAGGAGTAAATGGGTACTTTTCAGAATGGCAGGCAGTGACTCGTGGGGTATAGTTATAAAAACACATTTTATTGTTAAAAACCCTCCCCTCTATGGTAAGTTTAATTTAAGGCATAACTAAGAAAACTTTTTAAAAAGTCGGGAAAATATTTTTTCTTCTAAGAACTTTAATTTAAATGAATCTTAAATATGTCGTGTATTTTCCGATTTTTTATTAGTGTTTTGTGTGTTTGGTGGGTTTCTCATTGGCAGGCAGTGACTAGTGGGGTACCGCAAGGTTCTGTGCTGGGGCCCCAGCTGTTTACATTGTACATTAATGATTTAGACGAGGGGATTAAATGTAGTATCTCCAAATTTGCGATGACACTAAGTTGGGTGGCAGTGTGAGCTGCGAGGAGGATGCTATGAGGCTGCAGAGTGACTTGGATAGGTTAGGTGAGTGGGCAAATGCATGGCAGATGAAGTATAATATGGATAACTGTGAGGTTATCCACTTTGGTGGTAAAAACCGAGAGACAGACTATTATCTGAATGGTGATAGATTAGGAAAAGGGGAGGTGCAACGAGACCTGGGTGTCATGGTACATCAGTCATTGAAGGTTGGCATGCAGGTACAGCAGACGGTTCAGAAAGCAAATGGCAATTTGGCTTTCATAGCGAGGGGATTTGAGTACAGGGGCAGGGAGATGTTACTATAGTTGTACAGGGCCTTGGTGAGGCCACACCTGGAGTATTGTGTACAGTTTTGGTCTCCTAACTTGAGGAAGGACATTCTTGCTATTGAGAGAGTGCAGTGAAGATTCACCAGACTGATTCTCGGGATGGCGGGACTGACATATCAAGAAAGACTGGATCAACTGCGCTTGTATTCACTGGAGTTCAGAAGAATGAGAGGGGATCTCATAGAAACGTTTAAAATTCTGACAGGTTTAGACAGGCAGGAAGAATGTTCCCAATGTTGGGGAAGTCCAGAACTAGGGATCACAGTCCAAGGATAAGGGGTAAGCCATTTAGAACCGAGATGAGGAGAAACTTCTTCACCCAGAGGGTGGTGAATCTGTGGAATTCTCTACCACAGAAATTTGTTGAGGCCAATTCACTAAATATATTCAAAAAGGAGTTAGATGTAGTCCTTCCTACTAAGGGGATCAAGGGGTATGGCGAGAAAATAGGAATGGGGTACTGAAGTTGCATGTTCAGCCATGAACTCATTAAATGGCGGTGCAGGCTCGAAGGGCCGAATGGCCTACTCCTGCACCTATTTTCTATGTTTCTATGTTTCTATGGCTCGCGCCTGTATCCAGCTCCATTGACACTGGGAGTCCCTTTAATTCAACCTTCAGCATTATTGGGGGACACTTTGTGGTAAATGTGTGCACCCCATATAGCTCTGCTTCCTCAGTCTGAGGCTCTGGCTCATCGTGATCCATCGTGGATGTGTCCTCCTCTGCAACATGGTGGTTTTCAGGATTAGCAGCCCTTTGCAGCTCACCTGCACATACGTTGGGGGTGTCCCATTGTTCCACAGCCCTTACAAACATATCCTTTGAAGCAGCATGAATGGAAACAATGAACACCTCTGCAGCGCCAACAAGGTGTTAATAGCCTTACATTCACCACCCTTGATGGTGGACTCTGAGACATCTGTGGACGTGCAGCTGCAGGCGTGTAAGTCCTACCCTGTACATTTCGATTCGAAAATAACATTACTTTGTTCACAGTACTTGTAGCAGCACTCATGTGCTGAGAGATTTGTTTTGGTATTGTCACTGGTGGCGATGAACGCCTGGGCTATCCCTATGGCTTTACTCAAGGTTGGGGTCTCTACAGTCAAAAGTTTGCGAAGTATTACTTCATGGTCAATGCCAAATACAAAGAAGTCCCTGAGCATGTGCTCCAAGTGTCCTTCAAATTTGCAATGTTCTGCAAGTCGCCTTAGCCCAGCAACGTAGCTCGCCATTTCCTGGCCTTCAGACCTCTTGTACATATAAAACCGGTACCTCGCCATCAGAATGCTTTCCTTCGAGTTTAGATGCTCCCGGACCAGTGGGCACAAATCATCGTATGACTTCTCTGTGGGTTTCACTGGAGTGAGCAGATTTTTCAATGAGGCCATATGTTGGTGCCCCCAAATGGTGAGGAGGATCGCCCTTCATTTGGCAGCGTTCGCTTCTCCTTCTAGCTCGTTTGCCATGAAGTTTTGGTCGAGTCGCTCCACGAAGGTTTCCCAATCATCTCCCTCCGAAAATTTCTCCAAGATGCCCACGGTTCTCTGCATTGTTGCGGTGGGGTTCGTTATCTGAATCTCGTCGCCAGTTGTTATGTCTTGAATATAGAATCTGACCAGATACTGTAAGCTTAAAGTAATGTGTGACCGTAGTCCTTTATTGGAGATTTCCAGAGTGCCTCTCCAGCCTGTGAGACCTCCTTATGTACAGGTGCTCCCGAGGGATTGTGGGATCCCTTGAGACTCTATGGGATGAGACCTCTGGTGGTTAAACAACGTATTTACAGGTTTATACATATAACAGTAATTTAATGACTTCGCACTCCTGAAGGGAAGCAGCTGTTCCAAAAGTGCATTTAAAATTCCAGTGCATGCTGTGCATGGTATTCTGACTATTTAACTGATTAGAAAATCACACATGACATGCACCAGAATTTTCATCATCTAGTCTTGGTGTTGAGTTTCCCTGCCAGGCAATTAAAGTCGGAAAATTACCCCTCTGAAATTTCAATAGTCCTACATTGGTATAAAATCACATATTGTTCCACGGAATATTTGATCTGCTCTCATTCAGAAATAAAAATGGAAATACTGAATGCTGATGGCAGGTTAATCAACATCTGAAAAAGTAAAGATAGGTTAACAAATTGAGCGAGACCCCGTTCTAGAACTCTTCATTTGTTTTGATGAAGGGTCGCACCTAGAACATTAATTTACTTTTTCTGGCAGATGCTGGTTAATTAGCTTTGAATTTCCAGAATTTGCAATTTTTATTTCAGACTTCCAGAAGCTACATTTTGTTTTTCATCTCACAAACTTAGTTCCTGTTTCAACCAGATCCTTAACATTATTTTAATTAATGTCTTCATGAAGGACCTAAATGATTTATATTTTAATATTCATGCAGGCATGTGGCTTAAGCAATTTTTGATGTGCATCAACAGTAAGTTATGTAGATGGGAGCAGGACGTTACAAAGGGACACAGTAGAATAAGTGAGTGGGAAAAACTATGGCAGATGGTGTTCAATGTATAGAAGTGTGAGGTCATCCACTTTGGTTCTGAGAAAGACAAATCAGAATATTTTCTTGATGGTGAGAATCTAGGAGCTGTGGAGGAGAGATTTGGGTGTCCATGTGCACAGGTACAAAGATTAATCAAATAGGTTAATGGAATGTTGACCTTTATCTCAAACAGGTTGGAATACAAAAGCGAGGAAGTGATGCTTCAGTTGTACAGAGCCATTATCAGATACCATCTGGAGTATTGTGTCCAGTTTTGGGCACCGAACCTCAGGAAGGATATATTGGCTTTGGAGGAGATTTGGAGATTCACCCAATTAATACCAGGGCTTAAAGGGCTAAATTGTGAAGACAGGTTGCAAAAACTTGATTTTTATTCCATTGAACTTAAAAGGTTGATGTCTGATCTAAAACAATGCAGCATCATAAAATTAGAGCTCGGTCATTTACAAGTTATATCAAGAAGTATTTTTTCACACAAAGGGTAGTAGAAATCTGGAATGTCCTCTGAATGGCTGTGGATAGTGTATCACTTGAAATTCTCCAGACTGAGATCAATAGATTTTTGTTTTGTGAGGGTACCAAGAGATAAGGAGCAATGGCAGCTAAATTGAGATACAGTTTAGCTATAATTTAATTGAATGGCAGAATAGGTTTAAAGGACTGAATGGCCTTCTATTCCTATATTTTATTGCAGACATTAATGAACAAAAAATAGGCAACATTTTAATGAAAGTCTACTCCACACATTTATTGTCACATTGGGAGGAGAAGCATTCTTCTAATCAGTAATCTCACTTGATGCTTTTTAATGTTGTACTCATTCCCTTGTTCTTCAATGGCAAAGATAAAATTAAGGCCAGAATTTACCTTACCTTGGCAGGTTCGGTGTGGCCGTGGTGATCCCGAGCCCACTGCTGGCTTCATCCCACTGTACAAAATTAGCTTACTTTAATGGAGCCTATTAAGCCTGCCCAGCACGTTGCCTGGCCCAATTAGATGGAGCGGGTCTGGTGACATCACTCATGATGCATTTTAAGCCAGGGTCCTTGAAGGGACCCCGTCCACATTAAAGTTTAAGTTTATTCTGATAGCGTGAGTGTTAAATTTTTACTGTACAATCATATAATAAAATTTATATATGAGTGACAAAGAAATATTTAAATAAAATAATCATTAAGTAATATGACTCCATCTACAAATACAATCATGAACATAATTTTAAAAGTACATTAATTGGGAAGCTGTTGGTGCTTTAGTTACAAATCTATAGACTTTTTTTTAATCAGTAACTGGTATAAATAAAAGATGTGTGTGTCTAGGTCATACATAAAATTAAGCAGATTTTAAATGTAATTTTAAAGGGGTGGATTTATAATCTTATGCAAGTTCAGCGGAAGAGCTGCGGAATCCCTGACAAACAGTGTAAATTATGCTTACAATATGTTTTTTGCATTTCTACAATTCTTCCATTGAATGTAACCATGGACAAGTGAGAGAACCTCTGCAGAAATTCACCCTAAAGTCTCAGACTGAAAAATTAAATAAGTCATTTTCAGGGACCAAAATCAAATTGAACCAGTGAAATGAGTGATGCGAATTAAATTATTGCAGTTGATGACTTGATTTAATGTGTAACTGGACAATCACAGCATACTGTGAGAAAAATCTGACCAGAAACAAAACAAACATTTATTCAAATGGTCCATATCATTTTTATAGTGTAGATCCATTCACTGCAAATACTGTTTAGTTGGAAGGCAACAGCCAAGAATGGCCAGTCAAAAATTAACATTTACCAGTAGATTTTCAAGTAGAACAGGATCACCATCAATCTGTTAGCTGATGTCGTCAACCTGTTTTTATTTTGGATAGTTTTCCATGCTGTCAAGTAATCAGCTGGAGCTATGGCTACAGAAGTCACGCCTCAGGTTGACAGATGTGGTTCCCGAGCTGTGTGCCTCCCGTGGCCATGCAGAGAAATTTAAAAAGTATGGGGAATAAAGGCTCTTAAGTAGCTGTAAAGTACCTCTTTATGATTTCAATCGGCTCCATGTGGATAGATTCGTCTGCGGCAAAGGCGGGTGGGAGCGAGTTGACAGTGGGGGCGGGGGCGGGAGAAATTGCCCCGCACCCAGATCGGGGGTGGTAACCTTCCAGGGCCAGGACTTATATCGCCAGGACTGGAAGTCCCACCCCCGACGCAGAATTGGGCCTATCGCCCCTCAAAGAAAGCTGAGTGTTGTCTCCGATGCTCCGCTCCCTTTGGGGTCGGTGCTGGGACGGTAGTGCGGTGCTGAACCCAGTGCTACATGGATGTGCTGCATAGCGCTGATGCGCTACAATGCCCCTCCCCTTGGATTAAACAGTTGCACAGTGGCCCGGAGCAAGGCAGTACCTACCAAACCTCCGGGGAAATTTCCCAGGATGTGGTAGCACCCCCTCCCCCAGACGAAAACTGCCTTGCGCAGGTGCTAACAGGCCTATAAAAAGGGGCAATTTTGCCCACCAGGTTCCCGATCTGCTCTCAAAAAGAACAACTTTTCCACCTGACCCGCCAGCGATTGCACCCACTACCACCATAGAAAATTTAGCCCTAAATATCTTGCTTCTACAACAACAACATCAACTTATAATTATATAGCACCTTTAATATAGAAAAATGCACCAAGGCACTTCAACAAAGCATAATCACACAAAAATTGAAGCGATGGCAAAGAAGAGATGCAGCACAGATTCACCAGAATTATGCTGTGCTAAAAGGGTAAAATTATGAGTTCAGTGTGCAGGGACTAGGCTTGCATTCCCTTGAATATAGGGGATTAAGGGGTGATCTGATTGAGATGGTTAAGATGATTAAAGGAGTTGATAAATCTTTATAGAGAATTAGATAAATAGAGATAAACTATTTCTTCTGGTGGAGGATGCACAGAACAAAGAGACATAACCTTAAAATTAGAGCTAGGCCATTCAGGGTTGATGTCAGAAAGCACTTCTTCAGATAAAGAGTAGTGGGAATCTGGAAATCTCTCCCCAGAAAGCTGTTGAAGCAAGGTCAATTGAAAATTTCAAAACTGGGATCGATAGATTTTTGTTTGGCAACGGTATTAAAGGTTACTGAACCAAGGCTATTAGATGGATTTAAGATACAGATAAGCCATTATCTAAATGAATGGCAGGACAGGCTCATGGGACTGAATGGCCTACTCCAGTTCCATAGGGCCCAAATTTCCCCATGAGTTGCACCGTTTTTTTTGATGTAACTTGATTTTTCTGGTGTATCTTTTTAGTTGCAAATAATGCCATTTAATTTGCGCTAGTGTAAGTGAGTTAGTTAGGTTTTTTGTTAGGTCATTTTTTTTTTCAAAAGGGGGCGTTCCCAGCCACTTACACCATTTATGTCAATTTGGCCAGAAAAAAGTTGTACTAAACTAACTTAGGGCAGCATATGTGGCCACTTTTGTCCGCACAGAAAGACCTTACTTACAGATAAGGAATCGGTGCAAGTAACTACATTTAAAGCACCACCAAGCTCCAAACAAAGCACAAAAAGTAGTTAGCAATTAATTAACAAATAAAATAGAAGGAACCCTGCACCTAAAGCACCAAGACCAAAGTAATAAGCAATCAATAAATAACAAATAAAAAAATAGAAGTAACCCTGCACCTAAAGCACCAAAATCAATCAGTAAATAACAAATAAAAAATAGAAGTCCTACCTTAGGGAACGCAGCGGGCCGACGATGAGGGAGCCCATTCGGCCAGGGCTAGGGACGGCCTGCTTCGGCCCCTCCCACACAGCCTGCAGCGCGCGTTTGCCGAAACGGCCTGTCAGGAGCTACTGTACATGTGCGCAGACTCTAGCGTGCACGTGCAGGGGTCCCAGCACTGTTTTCAGCACCGGGACCTAGCTCCGTCCCCCTCTCGTCATTGTGCATCACGCCAGCTCCACAGATGGCCCAAGAATCAGCCATGATCGTAGGGAGTTTTTTCGGCGCTGCTTCTGAGGTAAAATATTGGCGGGGGGCTCGGAGGGGCGCGGAAAAAAACGGAGGGCCAAATTTGGGTCCTATTTTCCGACTAGGAAGAGTGAACAAAATCGGTCAGTTTTAGGAAATGTCTTAAGGGAGGAAAGGAAGATAGAAAGGCAAAGGGGTTGAGGAAGGGAATTCCAGAGCATTGGACCTAGATGTGACTACGAATATTTTGGGCTTGAGGTGGGAGTTGCATAAAAGGCCAGAGTCAGAGAAAAAGAGAGTTTGAAGGAGGAGGGTTGTAAGGCTAGTGGAGGTTACAGAGGTAGAATGGGTGGGGACATGCAGGGATTTAAACATGCGAATGATCATTTTAAATTGGAGCATATATTGGTCAGCAAGGACATGGATGATGGGTGAGCTAGACTTGGTGTGGAATAGGATATGGACATTAAAATTTAGGATGAACTGAAATTTATAGTGGATGGATGATGGGAGACCAGCCAGGAGAGCATTGGAATAGTCAAGACTGGAATTGGCAAAGGCATAGCTGAAGGTTGCAGCACCAGAAGGGCTGAGATATGGGTGTAGGCTGGCAATGTCAAGGAGGTGTAAGTAGGCAGGCTTTGCATTGATGATCATATGGGGTTAGAAGCACAGCTTGGGGCTCAATTGGCTGCTGAGATTGTGAACAGTCTCGTTCAATCTGAGAAAATAGCTGGAAAAGAATATGGAATCGGTGGTCATAGTTTGAAGCAGGGGACAAAGACAATTGCTTCAATCTTCCTAGGGTTTAACTGGAGGAAATTGCTGCTCATCTCATACATGTGGAAGCTGACCCCATAGTGTGGAGTGGGAAGGGAAGCCATTGCTAGGATGCCATTGATGGAGATGCCCTGGCTATGATTGACTCGGTAAGAGTGAAACCAAGCAAGGGCAATCTCACTGAGCTGGACAATGAAGGAAAGGTTTCGGAAGAGAATGGTGTGATCAACTTTGACAAAGGCTGCAGAGAGGTCAAGGAAGTCAAGGAGGGATAATGCACCATGGTCACAATCACAGGGGATGTCATTTGTGATTTTGGTTAAGGCCATTGCAGTGCTGGAGCAGGGATGAAAACCTGTTTAGAGAGATTCAAGCATGGAGTTGTGGGAAAGATAGGCATGGATTTGGGAGGCAAAATTATACTCACAAACTGTGGAGAGCCATGGAGAGGAAAACGGAGTTGAAGATGTGATGATAGACTGCAAGGACAAAAGGGTCAATGGTGAAATGTTTTGAGGAGTGGGGTGATGACATTGGTTTTGAAAAGGAGAGGACCAATGCCTGAGGAGAAGAAACTATTTATAATGTCTGTGAGCAAAATGCTACACTATCTAACTGTCAGCCCACTGGTACAAAACTTCACTGGATCAACAACTTCAACAAACATTAAAGCACTTCACAAAGCAAGACCTACAAATTCAACAGAATTTCTTTTTAGTGAGTCTTCCTCTGTTGGTTCAGTCGGTTAATGACACATCAGTCGGTGTGTAGTTCTCCTTCAGTCACCTTTGTAATTGATAGTTGTCACTATTTTAGAGACTTTTTCAATCTCTTTTTGAAAGAGGCTGTCATCACAACTTAAAGCATTGTATTCTCTGGACCCTTTTCAAAGTCGTAACGCTCTTTTTTATGTAAGCTGCTGAAAATTACTTCAAATGCTCCAAATTTAGCTCCATCAATAAATTACATGAACTAAAATAATCTGTTTGAAATCATAATTAAATGTCTTTGAGATACCACCCAATACTTGCTTACCCTTGTTCAAAGCAGCTTGACATGGACTGGATAATTTAAAATAAATAGTCAGTAAACACACTTATCTATCTCCTTTTCTGCTTTTGAATATGAATACTTCAGAAGTCTCTTTGGTTATGCAGTCCCAATGACATAATGGAAAGGGAAGCAGGGAAGTTGATTTCAATAACTTCACTTCCCACCCGTTCATACTACAAGTCTATATTGCTTTAAAAAAAAGCAAATACACCGAATACAATGTTAGGATGCTGGTAACCTAGGGTGACGCAAGGTCATCTGAAGTCTAAAAGACTGCCAAATGAAACAAGAAAGCTCTGAGTAAAGTATAAGATGGGTGATTATCAGTAATAAAACAAAAGGTTTAAATTTGTTGTATATGTTTATGGTTTGTCATTTTTCTAGCACAAAGCAGCAAAACAAGTTATTAACTATCAACCGATAAAAATTGACATTAAAAATCTGGGCCTTGAAATGAATGCTAGCATATGAATGTTTAACATGATCATAAGAAATTCCTTTGTCTGCTATTTATTTTGGCACCTCCATTAAAATAGGAATGACATGAATTTCACACAAACACTGCTTGAATATTAGCTCACAAACACAAACAAGATAAGTGGTTGTGAGCTAATATTCAAACAGTGTAAATTCAAGGCCCTAAGGTCTTCTTTGCAGCTCTTGTAATATAAATACACAAATTCAACTATTTGTCATCTGCCTGTCTGTACAATACCAATATAAAATAATATAAAGCAGAATTCTAGAAATGTACACAAGCACGAAGCGTGTTTTATTCACGTTAAAACAAAAAAAATATAGTCTGGATGAGAGTTTAAAAAATGTTTTGTACTGAAATATAGCTTGTTTGAAAGTAAATTTAAAAATTGTACATCCAAACATTGTTCACAATATATTTATAACAAAATAAGACAACTTGATAGGATGGTATATATATGCAATTGCAAATTCTGACCGAATGAAATAGTTCAGCACAGCTTGTTCACACACTCTTCTGACAATTTGAGTTCAAGTGGTAGTAGGTCACTGAGGCTAAAGGTGTGTACAGCATCTTCCCTTTTAACTGTAGACCGGTGTTACTGCGGTGCGCCACATCCCTTAAAATATTGATCAAAGCTGTCAAAATATCAGCAGTTGCTATGAGGCAGGCAGTGTGCACAGGATTGGCTTATAAAGTCAACTGGAGTTCTAGGTTCATAGCATGCGACCTTGCCTGTTGTTTGTTTGCCCACCACTACAATCGTGGTACCCTGCGAAGCGCTATCTGTTGTATTATGCAGCACTTAGCTGGGCAGAGAACATTGATTTTTGTCTCCTCAGGAAACACTACTGAGAAAATCTTTAGGACTCCTGGGTCTTCTAGCACAGGCAAAGTTGCTAATTCCACAGTGCAAAGTTAGGCTCTAGCCAGGACGCTTGAAGCATATAACTGACATCATAGGGTGAAGCTTTGTATCGCTTCCTGTGTGGACGCTACAGCAGAGAGTGTTAATTGGTCAGCCTGTGATGTGTGATACACACCCTGTCGTATCAGTTATTGAATGCTTACTGTAGAAAGGGGCTATAGCACTAGCGTCTGTGATCACTCAGTGGCTGACCTTTCTGACTAGCAAAGGAAATTCAAAGCTCTTCGAATCATCTATCAATACAAATAGGAATATGTTTGAACACAAAGTTCTTTCAAATCTCTCATCAAGAGTACTGCTCCTCTGTCCTTCCTCCACATTGGTGACCTGTTCCAATTGTATGTTGTTAGTGAGAAAAAACAAATCATTCTTTTAAAGGAGGCCATCTTAAGTATTGCTGCTTTCATCTCCATAAGTTAATAAATGTACAAGCTGGTTACAGTTTGCATACTGCAGCATCACACTATAGAAACCCTGTCAATTGATTTGATCAGCCCTCAGCTTAGCAAATGGAAAACTGCTGTCTCAGCTCCAGAGGATAAAAAAAAGCTTGCTATTTGTCCCAGAGGTTGTGCAGATGAAAGTAATGAAGAAAAAGAGGCAAAAAGTGAGGCTTTATCATTTACTTTGAGTGTTGTCTGGACCTGATTACCTTAGAGGCAGTTCTCTGGAGAGTTAAAACTGAAAACAGTGGGTAAATACAGGCCTCTACAACTCCAGTTTTGATTTAAAGTCACTTCTCACCTCCTCACTCATGTCAGAAATAGGAACTCTTTAGATTTATTTTTGGTTAAGTTCCCCAGTGGGTACATAACCCATTCCTTTCTGGTGATAAATTAGTGTCATGATGAGTTAAGGGATTCTTTCACTCAGCTCTAGAACTACAGTACATCCAAGAACCCACAGCATTACCCTCATCATGTCATGAATTGACATGACAAAGTGTGTAAATTAGGGATGGAAGTGACTACTCATAGATACTGTTTGTTTTGCAATGCATTATTAGATGTACTCTTCCTCTGTGACATTTTTATCAAATGTGTTAAAGCGATGATTAACTGAAAACTCCAAAATGTGTTATAGCACAAGCTAAACAAAATAGAATGGGATATATTTTGCTTTTCTATTTAAAAATGCTTTCTTGACATTTATAGATTTAAGCACTTGGCAATCAAAATGGTGGCAGCTTTCCTGTGATTGATTTGAGAAATATGAATTTTATAATGGGAATAATATAAAAGTGACCAATTGCAATGCAATGATAACAATGCTGCCTTCACATCCTTAATTCCGTTAAATTGTCAGCAAAGAAGTAGAATAGGTGTAAAGCTTGTGCAGCCAGCTGAAGAAAAACTTGTACAAATGGCACCACCAAAATGTAGAAGATTCTACTGTGTTCTAAAGCTTTGTGTGTAGTAAGAATTCCAGTTTTTTGTTTGGCATCTTGTCATTAAATTAACTGCAACCTGAGCAGTTATGTATTAATTTATCAAAGCTTGCATCGTCACAAAAAAGGTCTTCATTATTATAAAGCTATATAAGTGTGATTCTAGGTAAGTGCTACAGCTGTTTGCTATTGGTCTTTCATCACTGTAAAAGACAATTGAATTGACTAACCAATTGCACACAATGGATTTCAGAGGCATCTTATAAACAAAGCCCGTTTCTGGCAGCTCAACTAAAGATTATTTTATTGCACATAAGCAATTACTGGAGCTAATTATGTAGCTAATGAAGAAACATGTTGAAGAATCTCTGAAATGCTTCACTAAAGTGCTTTATTAATTAAATTCAGTTTTGCGGTATCCATGTGACAACCAACTCTGCCGTATTTCCAATCAAACAGATTTATTTCTACCCTCCTCCCATGTTTAATGATTTCTTTTGATTATTCTCAGACCCTCTCTTACTAATATTGTCACAAATCCCTAATCTCCTTTAAACATTTCCAGCCCCTTATGTAAAACTGTCCATCCTCAGGCTTTGATCATATGTCCATTATTGACCTATTCCTGTACATCATTTCAAACCCCAGAAACTTGTTTGTAACCCTGAGGGTGGATCCTTCAATTTCTCATCCATGGTAAGGAACTTTGCCTGCCACAAGAACATTTCAGGTTGTAGGGCCCTTGATTTTCTATTCATTGAAATCAGTGGAATGGCCAGAAAATTAAGATTTTTGATGTGTGCTGGTGGTAGGCAAGGATGTGTAAATCTACCCTTTTATCTTGACATAAATACTCATTTTTAACATTTTTATAGCAAATCCCTCCTGTGTGTTTATTTCACTTCTTAATATTTTTTCTCACCTCCCTCATTACAGATATTTACCCAAAAATGGTGGAAGACTCGGGTTGCTGTAAATTAGCACAAAGATTCCCAGCTTTGCTATACCTAGTAAAATTGGAATCATTCTAAAAAAAAGTTCTTAAGATTTCACTAGAGGTAGCAACCAGAGAAAACCTTCCCACTCCGTTTATAATGTCACTAGCACACAATGACCAGAAAAAATCTTCCCACTATTTTTTTTCTTAATCTTCATTTCATGCATTTCCATCCTTGCTCCCTTGGTTTCTAATTTCTATTCCGTTTGGAGAATATTGGATTTTCATAACTATCCTCATGCATATTTAATTTTAGTCTGTTTCTTCTAGACCCTTTCATGAAACCCACCCAAATGTAAACCAAAAACAATCTAATCATATGACCAAACTTTCACATATCAACTGCCAGCTCATGATGTTGCAGGCTACTGCGAAAAATTACAAAGGCAATTTCTTCTTTCCCAATTTCATCTGAATGATTCCAAATTACCTTCTTATTTTCCTTTTGTTCCTGTACAAATGTATGCATGCAATCAAAAATATCTCTATAATGCAAATACTACTGGCCAACTGAGTTAAAGATAGATTTATAATGACTTTGAATCACCAAATCCCATTCTGTGTTCCACTTTCTTTCACTATACCCATATGCAAATCTACCTATTTATAAAACTTTATCAAGGCTTTGCAAATATTTACAAGCATTTGACAAATGTGTATCCCTTTTTTACTCTCTTTTTCAAAATACTCTTTAAACTGACTATATTCTATGAGTAAAACTGAGGCTAGCTATAATAAACAATTCTGTCGATGACTCAGTCACATTTACCTTTTTGTTTACATTAACACTTAAAGGAAAATATATCCCATGTTTTTTTTAATTCTGTGTCATCCAGTGCTATACAATGAAACAAGTATTTTTACTCAATAGAAATAAAACAAGTCTTATTTTAAATTGTCATTTTTATAAATAATAATATTAGAACTGAAATGTTCCAATGTAAAGGAACTGAAGGTATGTTGTAAGAAGTATCTAGTAAATTATTAACAGCTGTATGATGCAATAGAAAAATGAGAACGCCGTTACAGGTCAGAACTATAAAATACCACAAAACGTATTACAACAACTCTAATCTTAATGCTTTTTCTAATAAAAGCATACATTTTCAAATAAACTAGCCACACTTACTTGACTAACAGTCCAGTCCTGAACCTATTGCCCTACATGTATTTGGCAGGAGGCCCCATATGGTGATACAAATGACCCTTTGTGAAGACAAATGAAAATTAATGTGATCCACATCTCAACCTATCATTTCTCACCTGTTTGAAGGCTGTTTCCGCATTTTCAGTGCCCTTTAGAAGTTATTCTTTGTTAAATTATTTAAACTCTTTCTGTCTGATATTTGAAGTACAGACTTGTACAGGCTAAAGTATTATATATTATATATACACAAACTACATATATTTTGAAATAACGACTATTTAGCATCAATTTTAACCTGGTTGATCCCTCTGACTAATTGTTTGCAATTAAATTGAAGAGGCTGAAAGGATATTCTCACATCACATAGATAAACATATTGACCAGCCATTTCCAGTATATTTGCCAAAAGTACCCTTAGTTAATAACAACCATTTCAGCTATTTTAAAATGATTTTTTTCAATAAAAACATAAGAACATCAGAAATAGGAGCAGGAGTAGGCCATACGGCCCCTCGAGCCTGCTCTGCCATTTAATACAATCATAGCTGATCCGATCATGGACTCAGGTCCACTTCCCTGCCTGCTCCCCATAACCCCTTAATCCCCCATAATCAGTTAAGAAACTGTCCATCTCTGTCTTAAATTTATTCAATGTCCTGGCTTGCACAGCTCTCTGAGGCAGTGAATTTCACAGATTTACAACCCTCTGAGAGAAGAAATTCCTCCTCATCTCAGTTTTAAATGGGCGGCCCCTTATTCTAAGATTATGCCCCCTAGTTCTAGTCTCCCCTATTAGTGGAAACATGGGGCTAGATTTTCCACTTCACATCGCTGGGCTAGTGCCCATATATCGCGCAAAACGGCCTGCTATCGCCCATTTTGACTGAAAAAACATCGCCGGAAAATTGTCATCTCAACTTTCGGCTCACATCATTGAGGTGATCACCCGCACATCGCCATGTGCAACTTTCGGCACATCGCCGGGCTGATTGTTCACCAAGAACATCGCTGGAGAATAGTTGCTTTTCCCGGACCTTCCTCACAGAATTCAGCCTTACAGACGCCATTTTGAATGTCGGAGGAAGGGAGGAAGCTGCTAAAACAAGGGGCTTATCATTTGTGAGTTATTTAAGGGTCTTTTACAGATAGATCCACACACATTTATACTTATATATAATAATTATAATTATTTTTGCATTTATTTTATTAGCTTCGGCAGTTTAGTAGTACAAAGGGCATTTATATCAACAGTGATACTATTAGTGATAGTGATGGGGCCTATAGCTTCTCTGTCATTACTTATAAATGCTCGCATGCTGGCGTCTGAAAGGGCCAATCGAAGAGGTGGCAGAGTAATGCGGAGGCGAAGGAGGTGAACATGCAGGGAAAAGCAATATTACCTCAACTTACCTCAGTGTGGCTTAGGAGGCTGTGCTTCCGGAAGAAGGTCATCAATGATAAACGGCAGCTCATCAAGGGGGATCTGAGCCTACCAGCACCATTAGGACCACACTGCATGTTGAGGTCAAGGTTACTGCGGCACTATCCTTCTATGCATCTGGATTCTTTCAGGTTTCAGCTGGCGACATCTGTGGTATCTATCAGCATGCCACACACTACTCCATTCAACAGGTAAATGAAGCCCTTTACACTCACAGGATGGATTTTATAAGCTTCCCTATGACCAGGGAGGCACAAACTGGAAGAACTTTGGGTTTCTTGAGAATAGCAAAATTCCCCAAGGTGCAGGGAGCAATAGTCTGCACGCACATCCCTCTGAAAGCCCCTTTGTAGCCAAAAGGGATTCCACTCCCTGAATGTGCAGCTCGTTGTCGACCACAACCAAATTATCATGGCAGTAAATGCCACATTTACAGGCAGCAACTATGATGCGCACATCCTGCGTGAGAGTGCTATCTCGGACCTGTTTGTCAATCAGCCAGAAGGTCACGGTTGGATGCTTGGGGATATAGGATATGGCCTTCCAAGTTGGCTCATGACCCCCCTGCATAATCCCCTGATGAAAGCCAAGAAGCGTTACAATGAAAGTCATATAGCAACGTCATCAAAAAGACAATTGGAGTGCTCAAGCAGCGCTTCAGATGCCTGGACCACTCTGGTGGCAGCCTACAGTACCACCCTGACCAGGTCGCTGAGCTTAACCCAGCTATAATGAGAGGACAACAAATGCCAGATGGGGCTCCTGGTCCACCTCAGGAAGGAATGGAAGCGGAAGAGGCAGACAACGAGGAGCAGAAGGAGGAGGAGGAGGAGGCTGGTGAGGACTTCGGGGAGGACAATCAGCCTGGTGATGAATCCATGGTCCCACCACCACACCCCTCCCCCCCCGCCCCAGAATACTGGAGAAAGCCCATGGGAGTTACTCAGCTGCAAAACTTTGCATGAACTTACATTGGGGACAGTCACAGTTACAGTTACGGTTAGACAACAGTTGCATTTGCGTTGAGTTATGTTTTAGCCTTGCCTGCTCTGGACTAGCCAGTGTTGTACAACAGTTGCATTAATGTTTTCGCTTAACTTAACTTACGTTATTATAAGACAATGCACAACAATTGTAAAAGTCAATACATTTTTTTATTAATGTAACACTTTTTCATTTTTAACAGCCCCCCCCACACTATAAACCAACAATGAATATAAAAACAGTAACAATAAGATAAAAAAACACAACAATAACAATAATAACAGGAATAACAACAACACCCGCCTCCCTACCCACGGCCACGTTTCCCTCCAGATCCTTCCCCCACCCCCGTATCTTAACCCCACTGGCCAGTTTTGGTCCCCAGGGACCGAGACGACGCTGGCGTGTAGCGGACAACCTCAAGACTTCTTGCCGTGGTGGGGGCGAAGGTGGCACGATCGGCTGTTGAGGGGGTGATGGAGGGGAAGACAAAGCTGTGGGATTGTCTTCCGAGTAAGAAGGAAGTTCTTCCTCCCGACTCGCTTGAGTGCTTGGGCCAGTACTCGGACCGACAACTTGGGGTGCAGCGCTGTGCTCAGCCAACAGCGTATGCCGCAAGGCATTGGTGACGGCGGTCTGTGCACGCATCTCCTCAAGTGTCTTCTGCGCTACCTCCTCTTGCGCAACAGACACCTGTAAAAAGTCCTGCGACCGTCTCCACGCACAGGGAGATCAAGCCCTCCAACCGATCGTCCGTAGGAGGTGAGTGCTCAACTCACTGACCCTACCTCCGTGGGGTCGGCGTACACACTATAATGCGCCTTGGCATTGCCGGCTGCATGCCGCTTGATCTCTGTGCCTCTTCTATCTCAATTGAGATCTCCAAGGTGGCCGCAGGTTCATCCCGCTCTGTGAGTTCCATAAATTGTTCCTCCTCCTCCTCCGGTTCAGTGGTCGTGTAGTCCTCTTCCTCCTCCTGTTCCTCTCCAACCGTAGGTGCAGGTGCGACCTTCACTCGAGTCTCTGGTTGACCTTCAAAGCACATTTGAGCTTATTGAGCTTCTTAGAACAGAAAGGTGCACACTACTGAGTGACGTTACATATTAAGGCATCAAGTGGATTTCACTGCCCAGAAAGCTGTCGCGGCTGTATCAGTCACAGATGGACAGAATAAGGGAGTGAGGGTTTATGGGTGGCGCACAGAGAAGGGGATAGGTAGCCAGATGACCTTCCCCTGCTCTTATTGCTTAGGTTCTTATGTTGTCAACCTGAGAGTAGCACAAAGACTGCATGCATGCATGACATGACATAATTCGCATATTGCATTATAATTAAATGACGTTGGATTATTTTAAAACTGTTTGACATATTACTCATGTGACGCATGGGACGTTTTTGCAACACCACTGGTGGTGGCCGAGCGATTGTGCGTCGCGACAAGTGCCGCTGCATGCTCAAGTTCGGTGAGCGGCTGCACCTGAGCAGGGCCCCCTCTGGTGCGCCTCCACTCACATCGGTTGTTAGATATCTTCTTCTGAATATGTGAAAATAGTGTGGCATAAGCTAATTGACTATGTTGTATCATGCAAACACAACAATTTCAAATGTTACATGCAAATAGGATCAACAATTGATGCACGGCTATTGTTTAGGAGCTAAAGTTTGACACATACATCTCTCTATACTACAGCAGCCAGAGAAACTTTAAAAGGGCACAGGTTCATGGCCCTGTCCAGACCTTAGCAGGGACTATATGTATGTATGTAAGAATTTACAAAATTTAATTCAATCCAGGAGATTTACTATTATAATTATTACAATGTTCATCAATACAATATAAAATCTGCACTTACTCTTGCTGATGCCACAAGGCTGTTCCAACACTTACGGCACTGGTCGGGCCCCCTCGCCTCATGGAACGTCGAGGAAACGACGTCCGCGATCTGACTCCAAATTTTCCAGTACTCCCGGGGTGGAGTTTCCCACTGTCACCCCAGCTTAATTCGGCACACCTGGAGTGCACCTCCTGGACGAGGGCCTCTTCCGACCCCAGTCCACAATACATGAAGATGACATATTGATCTCTTTTTTTTTACAATCACCTCTGGAACTGCTTTTAACTCATTTTTTACGATCTCTGACTCTTTATAATCTACTGTCTCCAACCTCTCCTTTCAATCTCCCCTCTCACACCCTCCACAACGGCCTTCTGCGCATGTATGGATGACCCCTGACCTCCCGAAATATGGGCAAAGCTTTCCACTAAAAAAAAAATTGCATGCGCAGAAGGCCGTTGCTAGGGAAGCTTATGCCTTCCACATCACTGGCTTATCGCTTTGCCCATTTCACATTGCTGGGCTATCACTGAGGCGAAAATCGCGATCCAAAAAATGGGCGATGTGCCAGCGATCATTAAGACTGACACAGCGCCAAGGCTGGAACATCACCCATTTTTTGGGCGATAGCCAGCAAAGTGGAAAGTCAAGCCCATGCTCTATGCATCTACCTTGTTAAGCCCCCTCATAATCTTATATGTTTCGCTAAGATCACCTCTCATTCTTCTGAATTACAATGAGTAGAGGCGCAACCTCCTCAACCTTTCTTCATAAGTCAACCCCTTCATCTCCGGAATCAACCTAGCGAGCCTTCTCTGAACTGCCTCCAAAGCAAGTATATCCTTTTGTAAATATGGAAACCAAAACTGCACGCAGTATTCCAGGTGTGGCCTCACCAATACCCTGTATAACTGCAGCAAGACTTACCTCCTTTTATACTCCATCCTCTTTGCAATAAAGGCCAAGATTCCATTGGCCTTCCTGATCATTTGCTGTACCTGCATACTATCCTTTTGTGTTCATGCACAAGCACCTCAGGTCCCACTGTACTGCAGCACTTTTTCTCCATTTAAATAATAACTTGTTCTTTGATTTTTTTCTGCCAAAGTGCATGACCTCACACTTTCCAACATTATACTCCATCTGCTAACTTTTTGCCCACTCACTTAGCCTGTCCTTTTGCAGATTTTTTGTGTCCTCCTCACCCATTGCTTTTCCTCCCATCTTTGTATTGTCAGCAAACTTGGCTACGTTATACTTGGTCCTTTCTTCCAAGTCATTAATATAGATTGTAAATAGTTGGGGTCCTAGCACTGATCCCTGCGGCACCCCAGTAGTTACTGATTGCCAATCCGAGAATGAATTATTTATCCTAACTCTCTATTTTCTGTTAGTTAGCCAATCCTTTATCCATACTAAATTATTACCCCCAACCCCATGAATTTTATCTTGTGCAGTAACATTTTATGTGGCACCTTGTCAAATGCCTTCTGGAAGTCCAAATACACCACATCCACTGGTTACCCTTTATCCACCCTGTTTGCTCCATCCTCAAAGAATTCCAGCAAATTTGTCAAATATGACTTCCCCTTCATAAATCCATGCTGACTCTGCCTGACCGAATTATGCTTTTCCAAATGTCCTGCTACTGCTTCTTTAATAATGGACTCCAACATTTTCTCAACCACAGATGTTAGGCTAACTGGTCTATCGTTTCCTGCTTTTTGTCTGCCCCTTTTTTAAATAGGGGAGTTATATTTGCAGTTTTCCAATCCGCTGGGACCGCCCCAGAATCCAGGGAATTTTGGTAAATTACAACAAATGCATCGACTATCACTGCTGCAACTTCTCTTAAGACCCTAGGGTGCAAGCCATTAGGTCCAGGGGACTTATCCGTCTTTAGTCCCATTATCTTACTGAGTACCAGCTCCTTAGTGATTGTAATTGTGTTAAGTTCCGCCACCCCACCCCTCCCTGCATAGCCCCTTGACTATTCACTGTTGGGATATTGTTTGTGTCCTCCAACGTAAAGACTGATACAAAATATTTGTTCAGAGTTTCTGCCATCTCCATGTTTCCCATTGCTAACTCCCCATTACTAAATGTTCAAACCAATCTTCTAATGTCAAAAAACAGCTTTATTCTTTTCTACTAATTTGATAGCACAGGTGCAGCAAGAATAGGATGAGGTTCAAATTGAGCAGACATTCCTTTCAGGTAGACATATATGAAACACTGGGCAAGATTTTCCACTTCACATCGCCCATCTATAGCCCATCTATCACCCAAAATGGACCTCTATCGCCAATTTTGAGCAAAAAGTGGAAACTAGACCTAAAATATCGGCGGAAAAACAGGTGCCTAAGTTTCCACTTTGATCGCCGAGATGATCGCCCAACAGATCGCCCAAACAAGGCCCATCCCAAGTTTCGGCACCGAGCATACACTTCACTGGGGCGATGCAAGGCCCAAAAGAGTGCTGAAAAATAGTTATTTTTTCTGAGACTAAGAGAAGGAAATGGGCACTACGGACGCCATTTTGAACTTCGGAGGAAGGGTGGAGAATTAGTTGTGAGTTATTTAGAAATATAGAAAAAAAAAGAGAGAAAATAGGTGCAGGAGTAGGCCATTCGGCCCTTCGAGCCTGCATCACCATTCAATAAGATCATGGCTGATCCTTCACCTCAGTACCCCTATCCCGCTTTCTCTCCATACCCCTTGATCCCATTATCCGTAAGGGCCATATCTAACTCCCTGTTGAATACATCCAATGAACTGGCATCAACAACTCTCTGCGGCAGGGAATTCTGCAGGTTAACAACTCTCTGAGTGAAGAAGTTTCTCCTCATCTCAGTCCTAAATGGCCTACCCCTTATCCTAAGACTGTGTCCCCTAGTTCTGAACTTCCCCAACATCGGGAACATTCTTCCCGCATCTAACCTGTCCCGTCCCCTCAGAATCTTATACGTTTCTATGAGATCCCCTCTCATCTTTCTAAACTCCAGTGCATAAAGGCCCAGTTGAACCAATTTCTCCTCATATCTCAGTCCAGCCATCCCTGGAATCAGTCTGGTGAACCTTCATTGCACTCCCTCAATAGCAAGAAAGTCCTTCCTCAGATTAGGAGACCAAAACTAAACACAATATTCCAGCTGAGGCCTCACCAAGGCACTGTACAATTGCAGTAAGTCCTCCCTGCTCCTATACTCAAATCCCCTTGCTATGAAGGCTAACAAACCATTTGCCTTCTTCACCGCCTGCTGTACCTGCATGCCAACTTTCAATGACTGATGACCCATGACACCCAGATCTCGTTGCAGCTCCCCTTTTCCTAATCTGCTGCCATTCAGATAATATTCTACCTTCGTGTTTTTACCACCAAAGTGGATAGCCTCACATTTATCCACATTATACTGCATCTGCCATGCATTTGCCCACTCACTTAACCTGTCCAAGTCACCCTGCAGCCTCTTAACATCCTCCTCACAGCTCACACCGCCACCCAGTTTAGAGTCATCTGCAAACTTGGAGATATCACACTCAATTGCTTCATCCAAATCATTGATGTATATTGTAAAGAGCTGGGGTCCCAGCACTGAGTCCTGCGGCACTCCACTAGTCACTGCCTCCCATTCCGAAAAGGACCCGTTTATCCCGACTCTCTGCTTCCTGTCTGCCAACCAATTCTCTATCCATGTAAGTACATTACCCCCAATACCATGTGCTTTGATTTTGCACACCAATCTCTTGTGTGGGACCTTGTCAAAGGCCTTTTGAAAATCCAAATACACCACATCCACTGGTTCTCCCTTGTCCACTCTACTAGTTACATCCTCAAAAAATTCCAGAAGATTTGTCAAGCATGATTTCCCTTTCATAAATCCATGCTGACTTGGACCGATCCTGTCACTGCTTTCCAAATGCGCTGCTATTTACATAAGAATTAGGAACAGGAGTAGGCCATCTAGCCCCTCGAGCCTGCTCCGCCACTCAACAAGATCATGGCTGATCTGGTTGTGGACTCAGCTCCACTTACCCGCCCGCTCCCCATAACCCTTAATTCCCTTATTGGTTAAAAATCTATCTATCTGTGATTTGAATACTTTCAACGAGCTAGCCTCAACTGCTTCCTTGGGCAGAGAATTCCACAGATTCACAACCCTCTGGGAGAAGAAATTCCTTCTCAGCTCGGTTTTAAATTGGCCCCCTCGTATTTTGAGGCTGTGCCCCCTAGTTCTAGTCTCCCTGACCAGTGGAAACAACCTCTCTGCCTCTATCTTGTCTATCCCTTTCATTATTTTAAATGTTTCTATAAGATCACCCCTCATCCTTCTGAACTCTAACGAGTAAAGACGCAGTCTACTCAATCTATCATCATAAGGTAACCCCTCATCTCCGGAATCAGCCTAGTGAATCGTGTCTGTACCCCTCCAAAGTTAGTATATTCTTCCTTAAGTAAGGTGACCAAAACTGCACGCAGTACTCCAGGTGCGGCCTCACCAATACCCTGTATAGTTGCAGCAGGACCTCCCTGCTTTTGTACTCCATCCCTCTCACAATGAAGGCTAACATTCCTTTCACCTTCCTGTTTACCTGCTGCACCTGCAAACTAACTTTTTGGGATTGTCTCTCTGCACCGCAGCATGTTGTAATTTCTCCCCATTCAAATAATATTCTCTTTTACTGTTTTTTTTCCCAAGGTGGATGACCTCACATTTTCCGACATTGTATTCCATCTGCCAAACCTTCGCCCATTCGCTTCACCTATCTAAATCTCTTTGCAGCCTCTCTGTGTGCTCTGCACAACCCGCTTTCCCACTAATCTTTGTGTCATCTGCAAATTTTGTTACACTACACTCTGTTCCCTCTTCCAGGTCATCTATGTATATTGATAATTGATTCCATCTTTTTCCCCACTAAATTGAAGATAATTGTTTTCAGAATATTGGGACAGGGAATATAAATAGGTATTATCAACTTATTTTTGGCAAATACTTTTTATATATTGAAATTATTTTGTAAATAGCTTTTACATAGTGAAGTTATTTACTGATATTGTTGGGGCCTATCAAACTGACTGGTATACAGCTTAGAGAGTACAGAGAGTACAGAGTACAGTGATTAGAGAGTATAGAGTAGAGAGATTATTAACATTAGTGAAAATAATTATTGATAGTGATGGGGCCCATGCTTTCCCTGCCTTTAATTGCAACTGCTCACACACAGGTTACTGAAAGGATCAATCGAAGAGGTGGCAGGGAAATGCGTAGACGAAGATGAAGACAGAGGAGGAGACCGTACAGCAATGAAGGTACTTGGAAAAGCAATCTTACCTGAACTTGTCTGAAAATGCTTGTCTTAGGAGGCTGCGATTCCGGAAGGAGGTTATCGATGAGATATGTCAACTCGTCAAGGATGATCTGCAGCCTTCCAGCACCATCAGAACCACACTGTCCATTGAGGTGAAGGTTACTGCTGCCCTTGCCTTTTACGCATTGGGATCTTTTCAGGCTTCAGCTGGAGACATCTGCCATATCTCTCAGCACGCTAAACACTGCTGCATTCGACAGGTGACTGAAGCCCTTTACGCTCGCAGGATGGACTTCATAAGCTTCCTAATGACCAGGGAGACACAGACCGAGAGGGCTTTGGGTTTCTCTGGAATTGCAGACTTCTCCAAGGTGCAGGGAGCAATAGACCTCATGCACATTGCCCTGAAAGCACCCTTAAAGAACGCAGAGGTGTTTCGTAACAGAAAGGGGTTCCACTCATTAAATGTGCAGCTTGTTGTCGATTACAATCAAACAATTTTAACAGTGAATGCTACATTTCCTGGCAGCATCCATGATGTGCACATCTTACGTGAAAGTGCTATCCCTGACCTGTTTGTCAATCAACCAGAAGGTCATGGTTGGATGCTGGGGGATAAAGGATATGGCCTTGCCAATTGGCTGATGACCCCTCTGCATCATCCTGTCACTGAAGCACAGAAACGGTATAATGAAATTCACATAGCGACTCGCAACATTATTGAAAAGACAATTGGAGTCCTAAAGCAGTGCTTCAGATGCCTGGATCATTCTGGAGGCAGCCTCCAGTAGCACCCTGATCAGGTAGCAGAGTTTATTGTGGTGTGTTGCATGCTGCTTAACCTAGCTATAAAGAGAGGACAAATAATGCCAGATCATGCTGCAGGTCCACCTCCAGAAGGAGATGAGACAGAAGAGGCAGCCAGCGAGGATGAAGAGGAGGAACAGGCGGGAGAGGACAAGGGCGAGGACATAGGGGAGCTTAATCAGCCTGGCGATCTAGCACCGGTATCACCACACCTTTCCCGAAGACCAGTAGCCAGTGGCAGTTACACGGCCGCTAAGCTTTTGCGTCAGCAGCTCATTAATGAACGCTTTGCATGAACTATTAATTGTGGATAGTCAAATGTTCAATTACAGTTAGGGTTAGTCAAAAGTTTCATTTGCGTGGGGTTTCCTTGTTGTTTTTCCTGCACTGGCCTATCATCTGAATTGGTTTAAGTAAAGGTTAAAGTACTGGCAAAGTAAAAGTACTGGTATAATAACAGAATAAACAAACAAATATGCATGAAAAACTGTACGTTTGAAAACTAATGTAACTAAGAGAGAAGGCACAAAAGTTGTTGAATAAATTTTTTTTTATTAACAATGATAGAATTTTTTTCATTAACTAATGAACAACACCCTCCTTCAAACCCCCCCCACCCCCCACACCAACCCACCCTTCCCTAAAATCCCCAAAACGTTAGAAGAAGAAGAAATTGAACATTTAAGTAATAATAAGTGACCATTTAAGTAATAATAACAAGTGACCATTTAAGTAATAATAAGTGAACATTTAAGTAACAATGAAACTATTGTAAAACACACCCCCCTCCCTACCTGCGGCCACGTTTCCCTCCAGATCCTGTCCCACCCCGTGTTCGCATCCCACCCGCCCGTTTTGGTCGACGCAGACCGACACGAACGCGTTGTGCAGTTTGTAACGGCAAGACTTCCTGCCGTGGTGGAAGTGACGGAGTGGAAGCAGAAGCCTCAGGCTCTACTTCCGAGTCAGGAGGAACTGTGTCCTCTGTACTCGCTTGCGTGCTTGGGGTCTTGCTGCGAGTGGACACGACACCTTGGGGTGCAGTGCCGTGTCCAGCCAGCAACGCATGCCGTAGGGCATTTGTTGCGGCTGTCTGCTCCCTGATCACCTCCAACGTCTCCCAAGCAGTCTGTGACTGCTCAGAAGACCAGCTGGAGAAGCGCGTGCAGAACTCGCTCCAGGTTGTGGAGAACTGGCTCCAATTGGCTAAGAAACCCGCGAACCCCTGGATAAGGTCACGACCAATTGCGACCGTCTCCCTGCACAGGGATAGTAAGTTCTCCATCTGGTCCTCCGTGGTAGGCGATTGCATATCATGCTGACCGGACCGCCGTGGGGTTGGCGTGTGCAATGTCACGCGCCTTGGCGTCACCACCTGGACACCACTTGGTCCTGGTGCCTCATCTGTCTCAAAAGAGATGGCCCCAGGTTGTTCCCCCCTCCCCCCCCACATAAAAAAATCTCTTCTTCTTCCTCCTCCTCCTCCTCCTGCTCATGCACAGCAGCAGGAGTCTGCAGTGGCTTCTCCTCTGGCTCTTCCTCCTGTGAAGTTCCAGAAGGTTCAGTGAACGTGTCCACTGACTCCATGGTAACTTGTTGACCTTTGAAAGACAAATGAAATTTATAAACAATGTTTAACAATTCAAATTAATACATCTCAATTTTTCAAGAACTCAAAACATTACAATGCTTTCAATTATCTCATATGCACAAGCGATCACCAGGCCTAACATAACCTCATTCGAAGATCAATAGTACATCTCAATTATATATTAAATTACATTATAATTGCATAAGATTACCTGCATAACAAATGTAGTATTTACTATTGATTCACACATTGCACAATGCACAGTTCTCATTACTCACGTGACTCAAGGGTGGGTTCGGCCACACCACAAATGGCTTTCTAGCCCCATCAAGGCCAACACAAGCTCCTCATAAGCACTTACAGACTGCAGCATGGCACAGCCCCCGCCCATTCTGCATTGCTCGCAGTGGTTGATAGATATCTTCTTCTGCAAATGATAAGATACATTGCACGGCATAAGCAAATGGATTTGGCAATAAACATTTAAGACTGACAGATTTATATGTTCAATTACAAATTTGCACTACATTGCCTAGGAATAAAATATTTCATACTATAACTTTCAACTTAATGTTGGGTGCATCAATTTATTCATAATTTAGTTATGTTTAAAAATTACGAAATAACATTGCAGATTCTAGTTCCAATTTCCATACATCATTAAATAATACATATGGATGATTTCAAATATAAATTTCAACTTACTCTGGCAGCCGCCAGTAGGCTGTTCCATCTTTTGTGGCACTGGTCCGATGTCCGCGCTTCATTTGATGCCGACGTGACCATGCCGGAAATCTCTGCCCAAATCCTCCGATATGCACGGGGTGGAGGTTTCCCATGCCCACCCCGTGTCAGATCCTCCCACCTTGTGGCTGACTATGTTCACGAGGGCCTCATTGGCCTCCTCGCTGACGGGCTTGGCCCTTCGCCTTTACGTTGATCCCTCCACTTTCGAAATATGGGTAATATTATTATTATAAATTCCAACAATCCAGTAACTGCTTTTTCCTTTCTCTTTTCTCCTTTCTCCTTTCTTTCTCTCTCCCCGACCCTCACAGAGCTTCTGAGCATGTGTGATGACTCCTGACCTCTCAAAACGCGGCAAAGAAAATCAACATTAAAAAAAATCAAGCTACACATGCGCAGTATAGCATTGCTAGGGAAGCTTCTTTTTTCATTTACATCCTTTTTCTTTGGGCGATCGTGAGATCGCCGAAAAATCACATCGCCCATTTGACATGACTGGGGTAAGGCCGAATGGAAAATCGCAAAAAAAAAATGGGCCTTGTGCCGGCAATCAACACTAGGCCTTAGCCACCTAGTGGAAAGTCTAGCCCACTGTTATTTACGAACTTTGCTTAAGGTGCAGAAATATTTCCTCTACAATAGGAGGAGAGGGGATGTTTTCTTCTTTATTACGAAGCATGAGGATGGTGGGATAGAAAGTACTGCTGGTCAACCACTGGCCAGACAGGCTGCATCTCGTGGGTGTCTGAAGTGAGGAAGGCACAAGTTATGCTGAGGAGAGGGTGGGAAAGCAAGAGGTGCATGCGAGAAGGAGGATAACGTATGAGGATACCATCATTTTGTATCCTTTCACTTCCGCTGCTGACCAAGGGCTCAGCCATGCTCCTGCCAAGAATGGTGAGTACCGTCTCCTCCAAGAGGGTGAGATAATGCTCGGAATGGGAGTTGTGCCTCGTGATTGGTAGAGATTGTTGGCAAGTGAGTGATTGGGGGAGGGGGTGCTGTCATGCATTGATCACTGTGTGAGGCTAGTGGTGCAGTTGGTAGGAGATGGCTTTGTGAAATGCATTCGCTGACCTTGATCAGTGGTCTGAGGCTATGAAGTTGCTTTGAGCACTAGAGCCAGGTGGTGGGGCTGACACTGCTGGCAGTAACAGCCTCAGTGATCTGGTTCTACATCGTTCTTTCTGGAGGTTTTCCTGGCCCCTGTGGGTAGAGGATCTCGCTTGCAGTATTGATCCCCTTGCACAAAGCTGGAGTGCTGTGTGTGAGATGCTGGGTGCCCCTTCCCTGGCTTGCTAAGCCATTTGTGTTAATGATGTAGCACATTTCCATATTTTAGGTGCAGAAGGAAATTTAGCTTTAAGAGCTGAAGGCTCCCATTTGGGTAATCTTTTCAATGTTAATTTTTTTTTCAGAAGGCAGTTGCGCTTTAAGGACTAAAAGCTACATATTGTTGCAACACTTTTATTTTTATCACTTCAGACACAGTGACAATGACAATGCAGTGCCCTTTTCAGAATCCCATGATGCTTTGTGAAATTACAGCCTCGCTTTCAGAGGTTGTTGAGGCAGCAATGCTGCTTGGGCACGCTTCCGGGACCAACGGCACCAGGACAGCATTGCACCTTAAGTATAGCGCTGAGTTAATGCTATTAGCTCCCAGCACCAATTTTTCAATCCTGCTAATGCCACCATTTGCAGCAACCATTTACCCCACTCTCATGGTAGCACTGGCAGCTTTAGTGGTGGCCACAAATTTCTAGGCCCTGGAATTTAAAAATTGGTAAAAATAACATGAAGCTGTCAGAATGTTATAAAAATCCAACAGGTTCACAAATGCCCTTTAGGGAAGGAAACTTGCTGTCCTTATCCGGTTTGTACTGTTTCATCATCAAATAGGCAGTCCCATGAATGAGGATGACTTGCTTCCACGTGAAAAAGTTCACTGGTGTTTCAATGAAGGACCTAAAATTCCAGGTCCCGAACTAAATCTTGAATGGTGGAAGATAACCTGTGCGTAGATTTTTTTAACGTGTGGTGGCTGCTGCACACCAGCCACCACACGGGCTTGACAGAGCTAGGACTTGGCCCAGTAGCAAGGATTAACCAAGGCGACTGGAGACCAGCTCTGCTGCATGGACCTAGTGTGCACATATATCGCAGTGTGGGCTGGCTCGTGCTGCCCCTGGGCCCTTGCCTTTCCTGGGCCCTGAACTCATGCCTCTCCTGGGCTCCAATCACACCCCTCTACAATCTCTCGCCGCTCCTTCGCCCCCGACGTTGCTGCTCCTGCTGTACCTGTCCACACTCCAATCACCGACCTGGACCTTGGTGACATCCCTCTTCGATGCATTGCTCTCCTGCTCCAGCGTGTATTTCTCTGTGGAGTGGTACGTCTCCACGCTGCTGCTTCCATTCCCTGGCCTGCTCCGATGATGCTCGCAGGCTGGGGTCTGGACTGTTTATGACTCCAGTCTCACACCAATGTGCTTGACTCTTAATTGTCTAGCAAACCTCTCAGTTATATCCAGGGTAACTAGGGATGGACAATAAATGCAGCCTTACCAGCAATGCCCAAATCCTGACAATGAATTAAAAAGAATTTTGTTAGCAAGTGTTGAGGATCAAAAGCAAATCAGCTCTTCCTGTTTTAAGGATTGATTTTCCTCCATAGCTTATCACCACATAAGTATATTTTTCCATTGCTGATCTGTGTTGTGCTAGTATGTTGGCCCCAGAAATGTGGGGATACGAACCTGACAGTAATGCCAGGATCATGCCTGCTGGTACCCTCCAACCATGACCCTGTGGGAGTTCACTGGATCAAGTGGGCAGACGCTTCATCTGCATGAATCTGGTGGGCGTCACCACTACAGCTACATTTTCAGCATCTGCTTGTCAAATTATGCTATTTTGTGCCTAGCCAACACCTGGAGGATTATCAGGCTTCGCCCATACATCTTCCCCTAAACCTTTTGTGTATGGTGGGGATAATACATCTATAAGTCTGTAAAAAGGAAGAGAGCAGCAAAAGTAATAGAAACTTAGAAACATAGAAAATAGGTGGAGGAGTAGGCCATTCAGCCCTTCGAGCCTGCACCATCATTCAATAAGATCATGGCTGATCATCACCTCAGTACCCCTTTCCTGCTTTCTCTCCATACCCCTTGATCCCTTTAGCCATAAGGGCCATATCTAACTCTCTCTTGGATATGGCCCTTAAGGCTTATCTTTGGCCCCTTAAAGGTTGATACAGGAGACATTATAATGAGGAATAAGTAAATGATAGAGACGTTAAACAAATAATCTGTCTTCACAGTAAAAGGCATAAAAAGCATACCAAAAAGAGTGGGGAACCAAGGGGCTAATGAGAGTGAGAAACTTAAAGTAATTATAATCAGTTGAGAAAAAATACTTGAGAAACTAATGGGACTAAAAGCCAATAAATCCCCTGGACCTGACGGCCTGCTTCCTAGGGTTCTAAAAGAGGCGGCTGCAGAGATAGTGGATGGATTGGTTGTGATCTTCCACAATTCCCTAGATTCCAGAATGGTCCCAGCAGATTGGAAGGTAGAAAATGTAACCTTGCTATTTAAGAAAGGAGGGAGAGAGAAAACAGTGAACCGCAGAACAGTTAGCCTGACATCAGTTGTTGGGAAAATGCTGGAATCCATTATTAAGGAAGTGATAACAGGGCACTTAGAAAATCATAATATGATTAGGCAGAGTCAACATGGCTATATGAAGTGGAAATTTATTAGTTTATTGAGGATGTAACTAGCAGGGTAGATAAAGGGGAACCAGTAGTATAATTGGATTTCCAAAAGGCATTTAATAAGGAGGCATATAAAAGGTTGTTACACAAGTTAAGAGCGCATGGGGTTGGGGATAATATGGTTAGAGGGTCGGTTAACGGACAGAAAACAGAAAGTAGGGCTAAACAGAAAATTTTCAGGTTGGCAGTCTATAACTAATGGGGTGTCGCAAGGATCATTGCATGGGTCTCAACTATTTGCAGTTTAAATTAATGATGTAGATGAAGGGACCGAGTGTAATGTATCCAAGTTTGCTGATGATACAAAGCTAGGTGGGAAAGTGAGATGTGAAGAGGACACTGAGGGCTAGAAATTCGGGTATTAGTGATTTTGCTCATTTTTGTGCAATAATCGTGGAGTAATTTTTTTTAGCACCGGGGTAGCGTTATCGCTGGACATCGCAAAAATCACCAAATGGTGATCAGCGATAGTGACAGTGCTAAATCTGGCCTTGCACGAGTGAATTTGCGCACTGGAGCTGAAATTTGCAACAACAAAAAACAGACCTTCTGTGCATTTGCAATTTTTTTCCCGATTTTTTTTTTTTTCTCTGATTTTTTTTTCTTCTTCTCGCGTTTCTGGTCAGGTGTCAGGGTGCGCCGCGCATGTGCAGTACATCCAGGGCTGAATCTGGTACTTTTCACAAACCAAGCAGCCACGATGGAAGGGGACTCCAGCAGGCAGAGAGCCGAACAGTTTAGCTATGAAGCAAACAAGGCCCTGATTGCAGCTGTGCAAACCAGGCGGGGGGAATTTAATAGGAGGGGTGCTAGTTAACCCCTCCCAGCTGTTCAAAGGCGTCTGTGGACCAGCGTGGCTGAGGAGGTCTCCTCAGTCGATAATATCAAGAGGGACAATCAACAATGTCGTAAAAAGTTCAATGACCATTGCGGGATCCTTAGAATAAGTAATATTTTTATTCATGCACTTGTTCATTGCTTACATTGTAAATCTAACATATGTTGGTACAGGTAGGCTTAGTGTTGCACCTTATTTGCCATGAATGATCATTACAAATTAGTAAGACATCTTTTTGACATCTTAAAAGATGTTTCTGCACTTTGATGTCTTCCACATGAACCTTGTGCAACTACTAGGGCCATTAAACAGAGGACTGTATTAAATACACACAGTATGGTATTAATACTTTGATGGCTATCTGTGTGTGTCACAAGAGCAGAAAGGCCCTCTGGTAACCATTACAATTAGGAAAAGTTGTCACATAACCGCCAGGAACAGTGGTGCATAGGTGGTGGTCCAACTCGGACACTGCCGTTAACAGATCTGGAAGAGTGCATGGCAGCTCTGATGGATGCATCAGCGAGGTCAATTACCTGTGGGGATGCTGATCCCCTGTTCAAAACTGAGAGTAAGTCCTGCAAAATCCCCGTGTGTTGAGGCAATGTGATAGACTGTCTGTGGACTAGGGTTGGGGCAATGTGATGCAGTGTCTGTGGACTAGGGTTGGGGCAATGTCATGCAGTGTCTATGGGCTAGGGTTGGGGAAATGTCATACAGTGTCTGTGGACTACATATAATGCAGTAACACCGGTCCTTCAAATGAGCCTGTGTTATGTGACCTTGCTCATGTCGCCCTACCCCATCCCCTGCTGCTAACCACTCGTCTGTTGTCTTCTATTTCCAGATGAGGAGGCACCAAATCTGCCAATGGAAGCCTCCACCTCAGCCCATCGTGTGGGGGTGCAGGAAGGGGACCACGAAAACACCAAGGACGAGGAACCTCAAGAAGCTATTCCAGGTGGAGGGGGAGGTGGGGGGCCGATGCATTCGACACCTCTTTTAGCTGCGGCTAGTAGCTCTGAGCAGGAAGACACATTCTCGGACTTTGGCCAATCCAAGGTTCCGGGTCCAAATGGCGGGCAACCATGGACTCGTAGGGTTGAATCCCATATGCCATCTCTCTGGAGGATGAGTCGGCAAAGCCGGTCTGCTGACAGACATACAGACGCACACCTGGACATGGTGGCACTGTCCAGGAAGAGCACTCAGCTCAGCCGACAGCTCCTGGAGGTCTTGGGTGGTTTTCCCGCAAACATTGCAGCACTATCGGCAGACACAAGGGAGGGCATGTCTCAGATTGTTGCGGCAGTCAATGACCATGCCCAATTGATGGTCTCGACCTTTGGCACTGCAGACCCCAGTGTCACAGACCCGGAACCACATCACCTATGAGTGGTGAGGCTGAGCAAAAGGCTCGGCACTCAGAAGCCGGGCTTTCCATACCCCGAGCTTCTCCAGGGGATCTACACGTGCCATTGTCTATCCCCCTTTTCGAGCAGGACTCTGGCCGCATTGCTGCCACCTTGGAATCACCATATTGGTACAATCTTGAGTATGGACATGGCGCGAGGGATGGGTGTTAGGATGAGTGCGGGGGGGCGGGGGGGAGAAGGAAGGGCCGCAGGTAAAAGACGTTTGGTGCAGGGTTTGTTCTTTCGTTGTTTTGTTGTTGTTGCTATTTTATAAAAGTTTTGAAAATTTCACAATGCTGTTAAGTTATTAAAAGTTCACAATAATTTTTAATACATTTTATTACAGTTTTCAAATTATGTTTACAATGTTTAATAAATCTTATTCAAGTTACTGTGTGTTAAATAAATTATTTTGTTCACCGTAACCATTCCTGTGTAGTGTCTCCTTTGCAGAATAAGAGGGGAAATAGTCAACATGGTGGGATAGAGTCGGCAGGCAACGTTGAAATGGGCCATTTACTGTTGAAGCAAAGCGATGAATTATGAGCTACTGACGTAAGGCTTTTGCAGTGGTGAAAGCTCCACGATGCCTCCCAAGTGGTGGTGGGATGGGTATGTCGCCAGGGTCCTCCTCCTCCTCCTCGTGGTCCTCCTCCTCCTCGTGGTCTCCTCCTCCTTCCACCCCCCTCCTCCCCTCTCTCCTGAGGTGGTCCTGCAGTCCCCAGTGGCAAATCCAGTCCCCTCATGATGGCTAAGTTGTGTAGCATGCAGCACACTACAATGAACTCAGCGACCTGCTGAGGGGAGTATTGCAGGCAGCCTCCAGAGTGGTCCAGGCATCGGAAGCTCTGCTTGAGTACTCCAATTGTCTTTTTGACAATGTTGCTTGTGGCTATAGAGCTGTCGGCTTGTGTCTGAGGGTTCCGGAAGGGGGTCATGAGCCAGGTGGCGACGCCGTAACCTTTGTCCCCCAGCATCCAGCTCTGGCCTTGTGGCTGGCACTCGAACAGGGAAGAGACAGCGCTCTCATGCAAGATGAAAGCATCATGGATGCTCCCTGGAAATTTGGCATTTACTGCCATGATGCGCTGAGTATGGTCACAGACGATCTGTACATTCAGGGAGTGGAATTCCTTTTAGTTTTGGTAAACCTCTGGCTCCTGTAAAGGTGCTAGCAGGGCGATGTGTGTACTGTCAATGGCAGCCAGCAATTCGTGCAAACCTACATCCTTCTCATTCTGTGCCTCCTTGGTCATTGGGAACTTTATAAAGCACATCCTGCTTGCATATAGTGCCATAGTTGTCTGGTGGATGTAGCGATGTGTAGAGATCTGTGAGATGCAGCATATGTCCCCTGCTGATGCCTGAAAGGAGCCGGAGGCATAGAAGGCAAGTGCCGCAGTCACCTTCACCTCGACAGGCAGTGCAGTCCTGTTGGCGCTGGTAGGTTGTAGATCTGCATTTATGAGCTGGCTTATTTCTGTGACCACCTCTTTAAGGAAGCGCAGCCTTCAAACGCACTGTGCCTGAGACAGCTGCAGGTGTGAGCTCTGTAAGCTCGTGAGGGGCAAGGCTTCCTCCCCTTACGTCTGCGAGCTCTTCGATTATGCTCAAAATGCTCTTGAATAAACCTTCTTCCAGCTCAATGCTGCATCAAAAAAGCAGCCAGGAATAATGGCAGAGATATTATAGCCCCCGTTCTGTTAAATGTCCTTAAATATCCTTAAAAACAAACTATGAACTAACATAAAGCTCACTGTGTAAAACGCAGCCTTCCCTTCAAATCCTTTTATGCAATGAGCTACTGCTCCATTTTTCAAGATGATGTTGTTAGCGCCAAGTGTGTCGTGAGGCCGACCTGGTACGACTTGATTTTTTTCGGGTGTGCTTTTGGGCCAGCAACAGAAATGGCGATATCGGCGAATTTTCCACCCCGGCGATAGCCATAAAAACGGCAAAAAAATGGGCCAACAATAATTTTTAGCACTGGTGCATCACCGCTGCCGAATTTATCGCCCAGGTGCTAAATTTTGTGTGACTCTTTAGCGGCAAAAAAAAACTTTTTCAGCTTCGCCATGGCGCTAAACGGGCGCAAACCTGCCGAATTTCTAGCCCTAAGAGCCTGCAAAGGACTATAGGCAGGTTAAGTGAGTGGGCAATAAGGTGGTAAATGGAGTATAATGTGGAGAAATGTGAGGTTATTCACTTTGGGAGAAAAAAATAGAAAAGCAGAATATTTTTTACATGATGAGAAACTATTAAATGTTGATGTTCAGAGAGTGTCTTCGTACAGGAAGCACAGAGAGTTAGCATGAAGGTCCAGCAAGCAACTAGGAAGGCAAATGATATGTTTTCCTTTATTGCAAGGGGAATGGAGTATAAGAGTAAGGAAAAAAGAAAGAAAAAAAAGACTAGCATTTATGTAGCAACTTTCACAACCACCAGACGTTCAAAAGTGCTTTACAGCCAATGAAGTACATTTTGAAGTGTAGTCACTGTTGTAATGTAGGAAGCCTTGCTACAGTTGTATACGGCTTTGGTGAGACCACACCTGGAGTACTGTGTACAGTTTTCTCCTTATCTGAGGCAGGATATAAAGAGGGGATTGAGAGGGTAAATGCTGAGAGGTTGTTTCGCCTGGAGAGTTTATAACTACGGGACATAGAGGGTAAAATTCCATTGCACCCCATTTGGGGCGGTAACATCCGGGAGACAGGATATTCTGTGCCAGGTGCGGAAATCCCGCCCCACATGAAAAATTCAGGCTACCGCCCCCAAAAGGAAGTGGAGCACAAAACAACGTGCTCCACTTCCTTTCTGGGGCGATAGTATGGCAGACCTTTCGGGAGCAGGACGCAGCATTATGCACTGGGACATGTAGCGCTGCCACGCAGGAGGGGCTCTTTCCTTCATTAAAGGGACGGGCCCAAGCTGCAAATGCTGCAGGTAAGAAATGGGCCTCCATGGACCACCGGCGAGTGGGGTTGCCGTGCCAACTGTCCAGCACTCATGCAAAAAGTCGGGCTGAACAATCGCAGCACAGAACTCGCGATCAAGGGGGCGCTGAAGAAAAATGCCACTTTTTTTGCCATGGCCGCCACCGCCCCTTTAAGTAGCGTCCGGCGAGCGGCCTGCAGCCCCATTCATGTCCCCTGAAGCTGTCGTTGGCATCGCCCGGCACAGCTTCAGGTGGCGCTCCCCAATTTTTGTTCTGGGGCAAAAACGGGGTGCTGCGCACAGTGATGATGTTGTCATTGCCAGCGCATTGGAGCGGGATGCTGTGGGTTAGCGCCGCCGCTAAACACCCACAGAATTTTGCGGGAGTCGTTAGAGGCACTGCGGCAGGGTAAAAAATCATTTGCGCCCCGTTAGCGTCTCGGGGTGCTAACGGGAGGTGCAAATTACTCAAATTTCTAGGCCATAGTCTCTGGATAAGGGGGTCAGCCATTTAAGGCTGAAATGAGGAGGAATTTCTTCACTCAGAGATTTGTGATTTTTTGGAATTCTCTACCCCAAAGGGTTGTGGATGCTGAATCATTGAGTATTTTCAAGGCCAAGATAGATACATTTTTGGACTCTATGGGAATCAAGGGATATGAAGATTGGGCAGGAAAGTGGAGTTGAGGTCGAAGATCAGCTATGATCTTATTGAATGGCGGAACAGGCCCAAGGTGTCAAATGACCTACTCCTGCTCCTAAGTCTTATGCTCTTATGATCCATAAAATTAATGCAAAAAATTCAGATGGCACCCACATCCTCTCTTGTAGTATGTCCCAGCTCACTGGGTGTACCATAGTTGGTTGGAAGTGATTCCTGGTGGGTTGATTACATGATTTTCTGATCACATGACATCTGACCATGTGATTTCTGTTCATGTGACTCCTGATCTCATGACACCTGATCACGAGTCCCAATTCCCAAATCTCCATCTCTCCTCAGCCCTAATCTGCAGTCTCCATCTCTCCCCCAAGCCTCCAATCTTCATTTCTCACCCAGAGCCTCCATTCCCCAATCTCCCTCCCACAAGCTCTCATTCAACGGTCTCCCTCTTTCTGCAAGCAACCATTCCCCTGTCTCCCTGTCTCCTGGAACCCCAATTCCCCAGTCTTCCTTTCCCCAAGATCCCATTTCTCTGTCCCCCTCTCTTCCTGAGTTCCCATTCCCCAGTCTCCCATTCCCCCAAATCCCCATTCCCCAGTCTGTCTCTCCCCCGAATCCCTATTCCACAGTTTCCCTCTCCCTGAGCCCCCATGCAGGTAGAGCAAGTAATTAGGAAGGCAAATGGATTGTTGGTCTTTATTGCAAAGAGGATGGAGTATAAAATTAGGGAAGTCTTGCTACAAATGTACAGGGCGTTGGTGAGACCTCACCTAGAGTACTGCGTACAGTTTTGGTCTCCTTATTTCGGAAGGGATATACTTGCATTAGAGGCAGTTCAGAGAAGGTTCACTAGGGGTTGATTCCTGAGATGAAACGGCTGTCTTAGGAAGAAAGGTTGAGCCGATACGCATTGGAGTTTAGAAGAATGAGAGGTGATCTTATTGAAACATATAAGATTCTGAGAGGGCTTGACAGGGTAGATGCAGAGAGGACATTTCCCCTCATGTGGGAATCTAGAACTAGGGGGCATAGTTTCAGAATAAGATCATGCCCATTTAAAGCGGAGATGAGGAGGAATTTCTTCTCTCAGAGGGTTGTGAATCTTTAGAATTCTCTACCCTAGAAAGCTGAGGAGGCTGGGTCGTTGAATATATTTAAGGTGGAGATAGATAGATTTTTGAACTATAGGGGAGTCGAGGGTTATGGGGAGCGGGCAGGGAATTGGAGTTGAGGCCAAATCAGATCAGCCATGAACTTACTGAATGGCAGAGCAGGCTCAAGAGGTCAAATGGCCTACTCCTGTT
Organism: Pristiophorus japonicus; assembly: GCF_044704955.1. NCBI lineage: Eukaryota > Metazoa > Chordata > Chondrichthyes > Pristiophoridae > Pristiophorus > Pristiophorus japonicus. The sequence goes on from NC_091981.1 coordinate 88,285,630, forward strand.
CCTATTTCTTATGTTTTTATGTTTCCCAGTCCCCATCTCTCTGAGTCCCCATTCCCCAGTTTTAATCTCTGAATCCCGACTCCTGAGCTTCCCCGATTGCTATCTCCCGAGCCCCATCCTCTCCTAAGTTCCCCCCCACACACTCCTCTGCCCCCTTCCACACATATCTGAGTTCCCCCCCACCATATAGCCTCCCGCACACCACACTCCTAAGTCCCCCCCTCACTCCACATTAAGTCCTACCAACTCACTCCTATCCACCTCCTCCCTGACTCACTCCAAAGTTCTCCGATTCCCGAGGCCCCTCTAACTCCCAACCCTCGAGTGTTCTGGACATACCTGCTGATTGAGCTGTCTGCAGCGGTGAGGGTGGTGAGAAATTGCACTGCACAGTTGACCCAGCCCAGCCCTTGAAGGAAGCTGAAGGGTAGGTGACCCAGTCCTGGTCTCAGCCCTTGAATGAAGCTGAAGGGAAGTTGTCCCAGTCCGGATCCTGGTGTCCCGGAGTTCATAATCCCACACAGGGTCAGACTGCAGGGCCAACGCGCATGCGTGAATTGGCGATATGACAAACATTTCTGCCAAGTTGCCAGCAACAATGCTCGTGAGAGGAAGCGCCAATTCTGGGAGACTCCAGCTGAAACTGAGTGTTGGGAACCCTAGTGTACTGGCCTCCAGTGTTATGACATGTCCCTTATAGGCCGAATTGTCACTGGCCTTGGCCCTTCCGTGTAAGTGGCTTTTCAAACCCAAGCAGGAATTCCCAAAGATGTGCAGCTGGACGGGCTGAGTCCGGACAACAGAAAACAGAGAGTCGGGATAAATTTTCTGCTCGGCAAACAGTGACTACTGGGATGCCACAACAATCGGTGCTGGATCTTTAAATATTTACAATCTATATTAATGACTTGGATGAAGGGACCGAGTGTAATGTCGCTAAGTTCGCTGACAATACAAAGATGGGTGGGAAAGCAAATTGTGAGGAGGACACAAAAAATCTGCAAAGGGATATAGACAGGCTAAGTGAGTGGGCAAAAAAATTGGCAGATGGAGTATAATGTGGGAAAATGTGAGGTTATCCACTTTGGCAGAAATAATAGAAAGGCAAATTATAATTTAAATGGAGAAAAATTGCAAAGTGCTGCAGTAAAGAGAGACCTGGGGGTCCTTGTGCAAGAAACACAAAAAGTTAGTATGCAGATACAACAATTAATCAGGAAGGCAAATGGAATGTTGGCCTTTATTGCAAGGGGGATAGAATATAAAAGCAGAGAAGTCCTGCTACAACTGCACAGGGTATTGCTGACGCCACACCTGGAGTACTGCGTACAGTTTTAGTCTCCGTATTTAAGGAAGGATATAGTTTCATTGGAGGTTATTCAGAGAAGCTTCACTAGGTTGATTCTGGAGATGAGGGGTGTAGAATTTACTAATATTTTGCAAAGATTCCTTATACCTTTCCCCTGCAGAGGAAAATAATCCCTTTTTGGACTTTTAAAATGAGTTTAAAGGGCAGACAAGGCCTGCAGGGGATAAAAGAGGATGCATTCATGGAGACCGCCCCCCCCCCCCAGTGTTTGGACTCATAGGAAAGGGAATTTAATTTAGAACTCGATGAACATTTTGATATCCTAGGAAAAACTCTGAGGAAGATACCTAAGAGCTTTACAAGTTTAAGATCTCTAAAGGAGCATGTTGAAAGTGACTGCCAGAACAGAGGATGGGACTTCACTCAGGAATTGGGTATGGGAGCTAATTCAATTTGTCTGGGAGAATGAGTCAAGCGATAACTGACAAGAACTGTGAGGCATAAAAATTCACTCCCGAGGACATAAACGCATCAAGAGCTATCAGGCTAATCATCGGAGACCATTATTGGCATGCATGTGCAAATAGACCTATAGAAATCACGGGCCCAGCCAAACTGCCCAAGAGTTTAAACACTGCTTCAACAATGCAACTGGTGATTTTCCATATTACCACATCATAATCAAATTACTACGGAACGAGCCCACCAAATTCTGACAAAGAAGAGAGCTCAAAACTAATGAGCAGCTTCCTTGAAACACAGAGCTGGGCCAGATTTGGCAATAGATAAGGAAGACTTTTTGGGGTATATCTATTCCCAGTTTTACAAGGGAAAATCAACAAGCAGCAGGAGGTGGGGAGTGAAGAAATGGAGTAGTGGAGAAAACTACAAGAAACCAACAAGGACCGACCGAGCACGCTGACAGCAAGAGGCCCACGAAACGGAAGGTTGTCAGCAACCAAATTGACAACCTGGGCCACAACAACCAGCGAAACGACCAACCAAAACCAACTCAGCAAAAAACAAAGAATCGGCATTTATTTCCACTCTACAATCTACTTCTGAATGACCAACGAGTGCGGAATTACCTAAAAGGACTAACTAAAACTATTCCTAACCAAAGAAAGTGAGTACTTATCCCATACATCCAAAACGCGACTTACTGCATCAGCGGACTCACCCCAACTGAAGACTACGCAGTCCGAAGTCCTCTCCTCCGTCCGGGGTACGGCTTGCCTAGAAGGCAAAGTGCAGTGAACCCCAAAACCACAATTCACCGGCAACTGTCAAAAGGGATTGGTGAGCATAACCCCCTGAGCCCCCAGAGCTATAACTTAGTTAGTTAGGGGAATTGGGAGGGGGAGGCTGGGATAACTTGTATAAATGTATCTGCATTCTCCTCTTTACCCCATTTAGAGTTTAAGCTGTATTCTTTTTCCCACAGGCTGTTTTTTGACATTTTATTTAATGTGTTGTGCCCCTCAGTGTGTATTGTTATCACTATTCTGTGTGTGTTATTAAAGGTGTGCCTTTTACTTCTTTTTAAACACAATAAAGCCATACCTGCTTGCTACCTTGAAACCGATTGTCTGTCCAAGTCTGTCACAGTCCCTTCGTAATTCCAGAGTCTAGAACCAAGAGTGTGGGAGCGATTCAAAACCGCTCATATAAGGTCAGAAGGGAAAGCTGACCCCCTGTAAACCACCCCTTACAAGGGGATGACTTATGAGGATAGGTTGAGTAGTTTGGGCCGATACACATTGGAGTTCAGAAGAATGAGAGGTGATCTTATTGAAACTTATAAGATAATGAGGGGGCTCGACAAGGTGGATGCAGAGAGGATATTTCCACTCATAGGGGAAACTAAAACTAGGGAACATAATCTTAGAATAAGGGGCCGCCCATTTAAAACTGAGATGAGGAGAAATTTTTTTCTCTCAGAGGGTTGTGAATCTGTGGAATTCTCTGCCCCAGAGGGCTGTGGAGGCTGGGTCATTGAATATATTTAATGCGGAGGCAGACAGATTTTGAGCGATAAGGGAGTAAAGGGTAATGGGGAGCGGGCAGGGAAGTGGAGCTGAATCCATGATCAGATCAGCCATGATCTTATTGAATGGCGGAGCAGGCTCGAGGGGCTAATTGGCCTACTCCTGCTCCTATTTCTTATGTTCTTATGTTCTTATGATGTAATAAATGAGGAAATTCAGCCCCAATGTCTGTGTGCAACTCTTTGTTTTCATTCAGCGTGGCATTGGCTGAAGTTTGAGATCAGGTCATTCCCCCCACTCAGCTCTTTCAACTGGGACATGGTATGAGACATGAGGAAAATCTACAGTACAAGAAAATATAAGGCAGAAAAATAGGAACAGGGAGTGGGTGGAGAGAGGAAGAACATGAACATGGTATAATATCCTTTTATTAAAAAGTGATAGCATCTGGTGTATCAAGGCCTTGCACGAAGGCTTTACTACTGCTTACCTTTTAACCAAAAGCACATATTTGATTTTTAATTGACAGCCAGTTGAGCAGCATAAGCAAAAATTACTTGTTGACGAAAAACTTGCATTTATATAGCACCTTTCATGACCTCTGGACGTCCCAAAGAGCTTTACAGCCAATGAAGTACATTTTGAAATGTAGTCACTGTTTTAATGTAGGAAATGCGGTAACCAATTTGCGCACAAGCAAACTCCCAAAACAGCAATGTGATATTGACCAGATAATCTATTTTTGTTATGTTGATTGAGGGATAAATATTGGCCAGGACAACTGGGATAACTCCCCTGCTATTCTTCAAAATAGTGCCATGGGATCTTTTACATCCACTTGAGAAAGCAGATGGGACCTCGGTTTAACGTCTCATCCAAACGATGGTACCTCTGACAGAGCAGCACTTCCTCAACACTACATTGGAGTGTCAGCCTAGATTTTTGTGCTCAAGTCCCTGTTATGAACAGATTAGGATCCTTTCAAGAGAAGTTTGCATTGAGTAGTGTTGTAGTAAGGCATTATGAAGAATAACTAAAAAAGCTGATTTTGTGGTATGGTAGTGTAGTGGTTATTTTATCAGTGTAACTATTTGACTGTACTTTTTTTGATAGACATGCATCTGTCAAGCCCTGCACCCCCCACTCCCGCCACGTCTGTCAAGCCCTGCCTCCCTGTCAAGCTGCGCCCCCCTCCCAGCCCCGAATCATTCCCTCCTCGAGAAGCAGGACCTGAGGCCCCAACTCTCTTCGCCCACTCAGGCCCCGGCCCTGACTCCCCAACTCTCTCCCCCCCACCCGACTCTCTTTCCCCCCTGACTCTCTCCCCCTGACTTTGCCGCCACACTTACTCTCTTCCCCCGCTCAGGCCCTGACCGCTCTCGGGGGGCTGAGAGTGGCGGCGGGGGCTGAGAGGGCTGGTGAGCGGAAGCAGGGGGGCGAGAATGGTGGCGGTGGGCAGATAGGCGGGTGGAAGAAAGAGAGAGACTGAGCGAGGGAGAGGGAGAGAGAGACTGGAGGGAGAGAGTGAGAGACTGGGGGAGAGAGAGAAACTAGAAGAGAGAGAGACTGGGTGGAGAGAGAGAGACTGGGAGAGAGAGAGAGAATGGGGGGAGATTGAAAGAGATGGGGGGAGAGAGAGAGTGGGAGAGAGAGGGAGAGACTGGGAGAGGGGAGAGACATGGGTGGAGGGGGACAGAGCCATGGGTGTAGGGGGGATCAGAGGGGAGAGAGGGAACTCAGAGAAGATGGATCATTTTTTTCCAACGCCCCACAAAGGACATTGTTGGAGTGGATGATATCCAGAAGTCACGACACTGTCACTATTCACTTCATATCCAATAAACCTGTTAACAATCCATACACAATGCCTGCCCCATCTATAGTGGGATTGGGGGTGGGGGGGTGGGGTGGAGGATGCACTTGCGCGGGGTAAGGCAATTTGACTGGCGGACGGATGCATTTGGACTAGAGTAAGGCACTTTGGCTGGGGGAGGCATACATTTGCGCTGGGGTATGGGACTTCAGCTGGGGGAGGGATGCACTTAGACTGGGGTAAGGCACTTTGGCTGACCCTTGCTGTCTTCTGGTGAGCTCTGTCCTCTGTCACTTCAGGAAGTCAAAGTGGATGGAGTAATAATTTGCAAAGTCAGTGAGACTTGGGATGGATGGTTCCAGTTACACATTCCTGTGAAATTTCAAGGTGTGGCTTATGCTCCAAGGGGACCAATCATAGACAAAGGATGGATCATAGTGGCCATTTTTCCAGTACAAATAAGCACATCCTTATTTTATTGGACTGGTAATCCAGAAGTCTGGACTATTAATCCTGAGAAAGTTTGTTCAAATCTCCTCATGGCAGTTTCCTACATTACAATATTGGCTAACTTCAAAAGTACTTCATTGGCTGTGAAGCATGCTGGGACATCCTGAGGTCATGAAAGGCGCTATACAAATGCAAGTCCTTTCTTTCTATTGCTGCACAGCTTCTAATAGAATGTGCCTATGAAGTAAAAATCTGATGTAAATATGTGAATAAACACCACTTGAATGTTACAAAATTTCATTTAAAAATTCATACTGAATTTTGTGGGGTGAAATTAGCCTTGGCCAACCACACAAAACAAGCGACGGTGAGTCGGAAGCCCATTGGCTTCAATGGAAAAGAAAACCAGGCGGAGTGTAAAACCGGCTGCCGATACATGATCTCCCACTTTGGGCTCCTGTCCAAGAATAATTTCATCGACCTTGATCTTCTCAGTTCAGGCAGCTAACAAATGACTACAACAACACAAAAGCAAAATACTACGGATGCTGGAATCTGGAATAAAAACAGAAAATGCTGGAAATCTCAGCAGGTAAGGCAGCTTCTGTGAAGAGAAAGTCTATGAAGTCTACTGTTCTAACAAAGGGTCATCGACCCAAAACATTAACTCTGCTATCTCTCCACAGATGCTGCCTGACCCAGCATTTCAAGCATTTTCTGTTTTTATTCGAGATTCCAACATCTGCAGTATTTTGCTTTTGCCTGGAGCAAATATGTTGAATTGTATGGGCAGTGTGACCTCTTGTAGTGCATCTGTTTCATAGATTCGGGATCTCTATTTGCCTTGCATGCAATCTGAATTTTGCTGACCCTTTTTGGGATTATTTCCAAGCATGTAAAATATATTGGCCCAGAAATCCCAGCCTCCCCAGGTCCGTACGGAGTTTGTACGGACCTGGGAAGGCATCGCAAAAGCTGGTTTTCAACGCACTATGCGCATGCACTGTAAACCGGCTTTTCTGATCTGTCAAGCTCTAGCCCAGAAAATATCCTGAAAACTCTTGCGCCTGATTAAAGCAGGCATGTACCCTACTTTTACAGGCATAAGAGTTTTAAAACATGCAAAAACGCAATAAAATTAAATTTAAAAAACACATTTTATTGTTTAAAAACCCTGCCCACTATGGTAAGTTTATTTTAAACCACAATTTTTAAAACTTTTTTAAAAATCAGAATTTTTTTTTTGAAGACATTTATTAACTTTAATTTCAATTAATTTTAATTTTGTGAGGGGTATTTTTTTTATTTTTTATTATAGTGTTTAGTGTGTTTGTTTTTTCTCATTAATAGCAATGAGAACTCGTAGATATGGAGTTCCCATTGCTATTAATGAGAAAGCTGTGGAATACTGTACCTGATTGGCTGAGCAATCACATGTGACTGTACCTTTTGCACTGGAACCTCGAGGACCGGAGCGCGTTTCACCACGCGGGAAGAGAAGGCCTCCCCACCGGAATCCCACGCTCCTCCGGGACCACCAGGTAAATTAGTAAAAATTCTCCGGTTGGAGGCATTCGTCTGAAAGAGGCCTCCTACCAGGATTTCAGGGCCATGAGCAACAAATTGATTTAGACATGAAAACAATTAACAAAGATCAACCCTATCCATCTTTTTAAGTCATCACTGCTGCCATGAATAGATGCATCTCCGACAGGTGGATTGGTGAGGAAGAGGTCAAGTATGTTTTTCCCTCGTGTTGGTTCTCTCACCACCTGCCACAGGCCCATCTTATTGCTTCACATCAGCAGCAGCAGAAGCATCCATGAGAAGACGTCTGCCGTCAATGCCGTAACTATGTCATTGCAGGCTGACAGATAGGAAGTTGAAACTAGGACCAACATCTCGTCCTTTAGCTCATGCTGGTTTGCTACATTTTTTTCGACTGTTCCAATGGAAGCCCTCTGAGATACCCTTGTAATGATACTCTATCCTTGTACGTGCTACTGATTTTTCCATCATTCCTGATGAACCATCTGTAGGTTCACAATCGAACAAGTCATTTTCCACCATCAGTACTACTACCAGAAGAGGAGTACAGATGACAGCAGCATAGTCAAGTGCTGACAGGGTGAATAAAGGTACATGGTTCACATGGGAGTCAACCATAAATACAAACACTAAACAGATATTTCACTCATGTAATGAATTCAATCAAATTGTTTATTTTACCACCTCTGCTTGTGTCTCCCCTATTGAACCTAGTACATCAGCCAAGTAATGCACCATGGCAGATTCCATATGTCCCTCTGCTTTCAGAACGGAGAATTTTGTCTCCACTGTGTTCTGACCAAGGAACTAAGAAAAAGCTGAAACAGTCTCAGGGATTGATGATGAGGAAAGTGAGTAATGAAATGAATGGCTTTCTCATGGGGTTTAGTTTTCCTTTAAATATACCAAGAGGTTTAATGTGCATTGACACTGGTGATAATGTGTGATTATTGCGTAACAACCACCCAGTATATTTGAAAGACCTGAATAAATCAATGACTGTTGCCTTGCCTGTAGACTTCACTCAACGACAGTCACATAGACAAAACTCTCTTAGTTTCACAGGTCAGTAATTTACTACTGCTGATACTACTTTGTCTTTGACACCCTCAGGATCTAGTTGAAACCTTGTGGCATAATGACTACTATCCTTATTAATCTTTATATTTTTTTAGCAATGGAGTCAAAATATGTTATCAATTTAGAGTAGACTATTACAGGAATCAGTTAAATTTGTGTGCGCCAATTTATTTCAAAATAGAAACAAAAGTAAAGCTGCTTTTATATTGTGCAGAATGTTTGCTCTTGGCACTGGCTTCCAACACTCGGGTCTCACACGATTCACTAAGGCCACTTGCGAGATTTACTAAAAATACTGGCACTGAACTTGCAGTGCCTGTGATGGCATACTCTCAGAGTACGCTGTCGTAACCCCTCTGAAATGCCCCGCAAGTTCCGATTTCCGTGAAATCCAGAAGTTGTGGCCTGCCAACATACACATTGAAAGGTCATCCATGGGGGCTCCGATAAAGCAAACACTGGCACAGATTTGGGCTACATGCCCAGCAACTGCTCAGAAATTGCCCATGTAAGTCTTATGCTTGCAACAACCGTAAGGGGATATTTAAGGCTTAAATAAAACATATAAAAATCCAAAATTATGCACTTTATTAAATGAGTTTATGCAAATATTGGCCTGGCTTACAGTCTTAATGATGTTTAAAATTATCAAAAAATTCTTTTTTTATTGAAGTTGGTGCAATGAAGGAACTCATGAATAAAATTGCAATTCTATATATTGTATAATTTTTACATTTCGGGATTCCATTGCATATTATTGGGGGATTCCCTTCGTAAATAATTGCAATAGAATTCTCCTTTGTCGTGGCCCACGTGATCCCAGGTTTGTTTCCAAACCACCTGCGTCTTGGGGATCCGTGGGCCATTACGTAAATGTTTCACGGGTCAGAGGCATACTTCGGAGGTATGCCTCCGACTGCAATTTCTAAACCAATATAAGAAAAGCTCAAGGAAGAAAAAAAGAATGTGAAAAAATCCTGTCACAGCCTTTTGTCAATTATCAAAGTGAAGGACTTGGTGGAAACTAATCTTGAAATGAATATGGCAATCAGTGCATGAATGAATTTGGGACCTATAATCAGTCTGTTGGCAATATTATGCCTGCTAACCCCCATGCAAAAAATGGCATCCCAGATGCTAAAGCTGTTTTAGACAGTGTTACCAATTTGGCTCAAGTCACCTTTTTATCATTTGGCAACTTTGACAATATATATATGTGATGGCCTCCTGCAGTAATACTAATGATTTTCTCTGGTGCTGTTGCATGTTGCAAAGCATGCAATGCATTATCTTTGCATTGCATTACATGAGCAATGCAATTTGATTGGCCAGTCGTGCCTAGGACATATGCATAATATGATAGAATGTGAATGTATCAGTGAGCGTCAGAGTGTAACCAAACTGTGCACATAAATAAACATTGTTAACAGCCTGACGAAACAGGCACATACAGCAGAAAAGCAAAGATGTCCACATCCTTCTTCAACTGATTTTTGGATAGTAGTGATGATGTTGCAGAACTAGGATCTGTATTATGTGATTGAAATGTGCACTGTTCTGTTGTTGCAGAACCTTTAGTTTACATTGTATACATCAGAGAAGACACTGGCCTGTGATTTGCGGTCAGCAGTGAAGCAAAGGCATTCACTGCTGGCCCCAAAGTACGCTTCCCACAAAAATCTCGTGACCTCTGTGGCAAGAAGTTTGGCTTTTCCGACACGTAATTTAAATCAACACAAGTTAATGGGGAATCCCTAGCGTGAGCTGCTGTGATGTCAAGAAGCAGACTAAGCAGCCAAACTAAATGCAGAACTCTTACAGACAGCGAACCAGGAAATGGATAAGCTCCTTCGACTCTAACTTTTTAACAATGTTATAGATTGGGACTCTCACATGGGGAAAAGGTAAATCTGAAATAAAGAAGAACAAATTAAAAAAAACATTTTAAGGTTTTTAAAAATGTTTAATTTTTATTAAAATGGATAAATTTGACACTCCACAAACTTAAAATTAGTTTTTAAGGGCCATAACATCTGTTTATCAGTCAATATGTACTTGAAATCCCAGTTACATCTGATACAAAGTGGTCTAACTTTTCATGGGGTATTTAACAACAGTATTGCCGCAGAAGTGCTGGAGTTTTCCTGATTCCACTGATTGCCGGCTGTGAAGGGAAGCAGGGCATAGTACAGCCAGTGTCAGAGCAGTGAATGACGGACCGCAACTTCAGGATTTCCACATTAGGATGCACATGCGCTACATCCTGAAGTTGTGGTTAGTTTTAAAGGGGTAACGACAATGTACACTGTTCATTTGCTGTTATTATCCACCACAAATTCTGGGCCATTGTGAGTAATCCAAGAGTTAATAAAAGGGTTTCTAATTGGTATGGAGTGTAGTTTGGATTTTGTGCTTGTGTACATGTGTTTAGCATCTAATCCTCTCTGCTTTTTTCTGCGGTTCAGTGGATGTTAAAGTCCGATGGCATTATTTACAGAGCAAGGAACTCTTCAGTGTGCTTCTCCCTCAATCCACAATGCCAAAAAAAGATTAAACATGGCAACTGACCTATTTACAGGGAACCTCTGGAAACAATACTGCACAATGTTAGATCTAAACCACTGTGAGCACTCACATTGTCTGCTGCAATGTGTTTAAATGGAGCCTGTATCTACAAGTTTGATAACAATGGTATACATGCAAACATGTGGGTCATAGGAAGCATCCTGGTCAGACACAGCCCTTTAACTCAATATTCTCAATTTGCAAAGGAAGTTAGCACATAGCCAGTACCTAAGAAAATTGAAGGACAACAATTTTGGAAACATTGCACTCAATTTTCCCCAGTTATCTGTGCCGCTTTTTTGGCGTGTGCCGCTTTTTTTGGCCTAAATTAAAACATTCAAATTTCCCCAAAGTTTCTGCGCCAGTGTAACTCAGTTAGCTACGATGTTTTTAGGTTCATTTTTTTTTGAGTCATGGGGGCGTAACCTGATGTCTGCGCCGGTTTTTCAGATTTATGCAAGTTTGGCCAAGTTATATTCCTGCTAGGACGGCGTATGTGACCACTCCCAAAAAATCTTCTGAGCACTTAAGAAAAACCAGCGCACATCAAAAAATCTGCATGGAAAGACGCCATTGTTTTTATGCGGTTTTGGAGGGAGTTAAGAAGACATTAAATATATATCATGACGCTTAATTTTTTCAAACTTAAAATGGAGAAAATGGAAGTCTAATGCAATCCTTTAATTTTAGATTATTTTCAAAGTGCCCTGCCACCACCGAACATCTCCTCACCGGGCTTGAGGGTCGGAGCATCGGCCGGCAGAACTGCTTCCTCGCCCGGACACAAGGGCTCGCGGCTCAGCTTCAAAAGAAACCCGGTGGGGGTGGGGGAGGGGGGAAGCCGAACTGAAGGCATGAGAAGCCTTACACTATGCTGCAGCTTCAAAAGAAGCCCGCGGAGGGATGTGCTAGGTGTTTGCCGAGCCCCTGTGTCCGGGCGAGGGAGCGATTCTGCCGGCCCCTCGAGCCCGGTGAGGAGATGTTCGGTCGGTAGTGGGGTGGTACTTTGAAACAAATCTAAAATGAAAGAATTACATTATAATTCGTTGCCCCAAATGTCCCCATTTCAATGCCGAGCTTCCCGTTCTAAGCAAGCCTATTGCAAATGTGCATACCAGGTTGTGGTCCATACTAGGATATCTACCTTCAGGAGAAAGAGAGCTGAGAAGCTTTAACTCCTTGGCCTGTTATTTTGAGCTTCTTGCAAACGTACAATTTAATTATGGGACAATGCCATACCTCATGCAAGACTTCTGCATGATGGTGCTGCGGAGGAGACGATTGATCATCGCATGAGGAACCTCAGAGCACATAGGATGATGGGCAGGAGGCCTTACCCATGTCGGGTATATCGAGAAAGGCATTTATTGTGTTCCTAACACAGATGAGACTGCACACAGGGAGGTTAAAGTAACAGTGACCTCAGTCTTTATTAAGACACTCCAGAGTGAGGAACAGGCCTTAGGGGCCAGCTTATATACAGTGCTCTCAAGGGATGCTGGGATCCCTTAGGACTTCAGGGAATGCGCTCCATGATGGCGGAACATGGGAGTGCATGCTTTACAGATACACATCACTCCCCCCCCAAAGTCAAAGTGAAAATTATTTACAAGGTGAGGCGGTCGGGAGCCTTTCTTTCCCTGGTGGACCGCCTCGGTACAAATGTCTGCTCTGGTGTGTTGGCTTTGCCCTCACTGGGCTGGCGTGTTGTTGGCCCTACAGGGCTGCTGGGTGAGCCTGGCCTTGCTGGGCTGTTGGGCGTGATGGGTTCGATTTCCTGGTCCGAGGTGGTGTCGTTGATCCTTTGGGTGTGTGTTGTGGGCTCGCAAAAGGTGGTGTCTGCTGTGGGTTGTTCAGGGCAGTCTGTGAACCATAGCCTCGTTTGGTCCAGGCACTACTGCAAATTTGTCCATTGTCTAGTTTGACTACAAACACCCTACTCCCTTCATTAGCTATCACCATGCCCGCGATCCACTTGGGACCATGTCCATAGTTTAACACATACACAAGGTCATTCAGATCAATTTCCCGTGACACAGTAGCGCGACCATCGTTTATATTTTGTTGCTGCCGCCTGCTCTCAACCTGATCATGCAGGTTGGGGTGAACTGGTTTTAAGTGTCCTTTTCATGGGTAGCTCAGCCGGGGGCACCCCTGTGAGCGAGTGGGGTCTCGTGCAGTCGCTGAGCAGTACTCGGGACAGGCGGGTTTGGAGTGAGCCTTCTGTGACTCATTTGAGGCTCTGTTTGATTGTTTGTACTGCCCGCTTTGCCTGCCCATTGGAGGCTGGTTTAAACGGGGCCGAGGTGACATGTTTCATCCCATTGCGGGTCATGAATTCTTTAAATTCGGCACTGGTGAAATATGGCCCGTTGTCACTGACCAGTATGTCAGGCAGGCCGTAGGTGGCGAATATGGTCCTCAGGCTTTCAATGGTGGCGGTGGCGGTGCTTCCCGACATTATTTCACATTCAATCCATTTTGAAAAAGCATCCACCACCACCAGGAACATTTTACCGAGAAACGGGCCCACATTGTCGACATGGATCCTCGACCACGGTCTGGAGGGCAAGGACCAGAAACTTAGTGGTGCCTCTCTGAGCGCGTTGCTCAACTGAGCACACACGCTGTGTTGAGTCCTTAACTCTTAAACATAATCACACGAGGCACTTACTGCAGACACAGTCACTCTGTGACCTTCACCTGTATTACCTGGACCAAGGAGTCTGGCCCTGCGAGGAACCTCCCCTTATATACCTAAATCTCCAGGTAAGGAGTGTCTCCCACAAGTACACCCACTGTGGTCAAGGTGTGCATTTCTCGTAAGTATGTACAGTATGTAGTGGTTACATGAGGGTTACAATTGTATAAGGGTTACAGTAGTATGCTGGTTACATACATGACATTACCTCCCCCCTCACGTCTTTTTGACTCAAAGGTTAAGTCTATCAGTTGGTCGACACTCTCTCGTGGAGCGCCGCAGTTGAGGCTCTGGTGGCTGAGCCTTGGCATGCGTTTCTGTCACCTGAGGTGCTTCCGGCCTGTCCGGGCTGGCTGCAGGGACTGTACATGCTGGTGATTATCCTTGTTGCTCGTCCACTGGCAGTGATGTGGTTGACATCTCATGCTCTTCTTCATGTTCATCGGTGTCTATGTTGAACCTTTTCTTTACTTGGTCCAAGTGTTTGCGGCATATCTGCCCATTATTGAGTCTGACCACTATGACCCTGTTTCCCTCTTTACCAATTACGGTGCCCTCCAGCCACTTGGGTCCCAATGCAATTTTAAGTAAAAATACCGGATTATCCATTTCTATATACCTCTCTCTTGAGTTACGATCGTGGAACTCGATTTGGGACTGGCGCTTGCCCTCAATAATGTCTGCCAGGTTTGGGTGGATGAGGGACAGCTAGGTTTTGAGCGTACGTTTCATGAGGAGTTCCGGGTGGAACTCCCGTGAGCGAGTGCGGCCGGGACCTATAGGCCAGCAGGAGGCACGATAGGCGGTACTGCAGAGAGGATCCTTGAATGCGGAGCATGCCTTGCTTTATGACTTGGACCGCACGTTCCGCCTGGCCATTGGAAGCCTGCTTGAACGGCGCCGTCCGGACATGTTTGATGCCATTACCCGACATAAACTCCTGGAATTCATGGCTGGTGAAACATGGGCCATTGTCGCTGACCAGAATGTCCGGTAAGCCGTGGGTCTAGAAAACCGTGCGCAGGCTCTCCACGGTGATGGATGTCGTGCACGAGTTTAATATGATACACTCGATCCATTTCTAGCATGCATCGACAATTATCAAGAACACTTTTCCCATGAACAGGCCCGCATAGTCCTCGTGAATGCGTGACCAAGGCTTGGTGGGCCAGGGCGACGGGCTGAGCGGGGCCTCCCTGGGGGCGTTGCCCAGCTGGGCACACGTCGTGCACCTGCGAACTCAGTGTTCCAGGTCTGAGTCAATCCCCGGCCACCATACATGTGACCGGGCAATGGCCTTCATTAACACGATGCCAGGGTGCTCGCTGTGGAGTTCCCTGATGAACACTTCCCTCCCCTTCTGGGGCATGCCACTCGGCTGCCCCATAGCAGGCAGTCGACTTGGATGGAGAGCTCATCCATCCGTCTCTGAAACGGTCTGACCTCCTCGTGGCACACCCTGTGCGTGAGCGCCCAATCCCCCGTCAGGACACATTTCTTTATCATGGATAGGAGGGGGTCCCTGTTGGTCCAGAGTTTGATCTGGCGGGCTGTGATGGGGGAGCCTGCAGTGTCAAAAGCCTCAACGGCCATGACCATCTCAGCGCTTTGCTCCACCGCCCCCTCGGTGGTGGCAAGGGGAAGCCTGCTGAGCGTATCAGCGCAGTTTTCGGTGCCTGGCCAGTGCCGTACGGTGCAGTCATACGCAGCCAGCGTGAGAGCCCATCGCTGTATGTGAGCTGACGCATTTGCATTGACCGCCTTGCTGTTGGACAACAGAGAAGTTAACGGTTTGTGGTCCATTTCTAACTTGAACGGTCTGCCGAAAAGGTATTGGTGCATTTTTTTCACACCATAAATGCAAGCGAGTGCTTCCTTTTCGACCATGCCGTACCCACGCTCTGCCTGGGAGAACGACCTGGAGGCATAAGCCACCGGCTGGAGTTGTCCATCTCCATTACCCTGCTGCAACACACATCCAACCCCGTATGATGATGCATCGCCTGTTAAAACTAATTTTTTACAGGGGTCATACAATGTTAACAGTTTGTTAGAACAAAGCAGGTTCCTCGCCCTGTTAAAAGCCCGTTCTTGACAGTCCCCCCAAAACCATTCACAACCTTTACGCAGGAGCATGTGTAATGGCTCCAACGATGTGCTTAAGTTCGGCAGAAAGTTCCCGAAATAGTTCAAAAGTCCCAGGAACGATTGCAACTCCGATTTGTTGACAGACCGGGGCGCACGACGGATCACCTCCGTTTTGGATTCGGTTGGCCGGATCCCGTCTGCGGCAACCCTCCTGCCCAAAAACCCGACCTCTGGGGCCAAAAACGCACACTTGGCCTTCTTTAGCCGCAGGCCTAACCGGTCCAGTTGGCGTAGCACCTCCTCCAGGTTGTGGAGGTGTTCCTCAGTGTCTCGACCTGTTATTAGGATGTCGTCCTGGAATACGATTGTGCCGGGAATGGATTTCAGCAAGCTTTCCATGTTTCTCTGAAAGATGGCAGCCGCCGAACGGATGCCAAAAGGACGCCTGTTGTAGATGAATAAACCCTTGTGCGTCGTGATGGTGGTCAGAAGCTTGGATTCTTCAACCAGTTCCTGAGTCATGTAGGCCGAAGTGAGGTCCAATTTAGTGAACAGCTTGCCACCTGCCAATGTGGCAAAAAGGTCTTCCACCCTCGGGAGCGGGTATTGGTCCTGCAGGGACACCCGGTTGATAGTGGCCTTGTAGTCATCGCAGATCCTAACCAAGCCGTCCGCTTTAAGGACAGGAACAATGGGACTTGCCCAGCCACTGAATTCAACGGGCAAAATTATGCCCTCTGAGCAGCCTGTCTAGTTCACTCTCTATTTTCTCACGCATCACGTACTGCACCGCTCTGGTCTGGCGTCCGGGGTGATGCGTATAACTACTTTTGTGCCCTTGAATGTTCCGACACCGGCTTGAAACAGTGACCCGAATTTTTGTAGTACCTGTGGGCATGAGCTTCACTCCACAAATGAAATGGCGTGCACATTCCCCTATTTCCTGTTCATCTCAGCTAGCCAGCTCCTTCCAAAAGCGCGGGGCCATTTCCCGGAACAACCCAGAGTGGCAGCCGGTTCTGTGACCCATTGTGTGTTACCACCACGTTTGCACTGACTAGCACTGGAATGGTCTCTTGCGTGTACGTCCGTAGCTGCGTATTAATTCGCTCCAGTTTGGGCCTGCTAGCTCTGTGTGGCTATAGTTTCTCAAATTGTTGTGCACTCATGAGGGACTGGCTAGCTCCCGTGTCCAGCTTCATGCACACCGGGATGCCATTCAATAAAACTTTCATCATCAAGGTGGCGCTTTAGTGTATGAGCTGTGGACGTCAGCCACATGAACCCGCTGAACTTCGGCATCCATGTCTTTACCCCAGGCATTGTCCTGCACTGCAAGCCCCTCATCTGATTCCTCTGTTTCATAGATTAGCCTCGCTACCGGCTGTTTGTAAACCCTAGCCAAATGTCCTCTGGCATTACAATTCCTACAGACGAACTGCTGAAATTTGCAGCTTTTCACATAATGTCTGCCCCCGCATCTCCAGCATTGGCTGAGATCGTTGTTCACAAAAGGACTGTTAGCAGGCATTCCTCTCTGATTGTTCCCTTGGTTGTTTCTAAACACTCTGATGGTGATTTTAATGGTCCCATTGATGGCGTGAATTGCTGCTCCCCTCTCCATTGTCCCTGTCGGGGACCCACCTTAGAGTCGGTTTCAGCTTGGGCCGTTACAAAATGCCTTTGTCTGACTGCTGCAGTTTCAAAATGCCTTTGCCTGACTGCGAGATCTTGAGCCACGTTTATCACGTATATTCCTTGGTCCATCGCCACTCGCGTAAATTAGCTTGGTCTCTTCTTCCCCGGCTATGAAAGTTGAGCTATCAATGCTGCCCCTTCTAGAGTTAAGTCCTTGGTCTCTATGAGCTTCCTGAAAATCCCGGCATGGCTAATGCCCTCAATGAAAAAAATCCCTTAACATCGCCCCCCTGCAGGCATCTGGGAACTTACAGAGGCTGGCCATGCGCCGCAAGTCTGCCACGAAGTCCGAGATGTTTTGCCCTTCCCGACGTCGGTGTGTGTAGAACCGGTGCCGGGCCATGTGTATGATGCTCGCCGGTTTTAAGTGTTCGCTGATCAGCTGGCTGAGCTCTTCAAAAGACTTTTCGGCCGGTTTGTGGGATGCGAGCAGGTCCTTCATCAGCGCGTGCACTTTTGTCCCGCAGCTTGTTAGTAGATGCGCCCTCCGCTTGTCAGCCATATCCTCTCCCAGCCAGTCCTTCGTGACAAAGGTCTGCTGGAGTCTCTCCACGAAATTGGCCCAGTCTTCATCCACACAGTAATGTTCCTCTAAGCTACCGGTGGCCATCCTCTGGGTTCAGTGATTCCCGTTTCCCGTCGCCAGGTGTTGCATCCTTAATTCTTAAACATAATCACACGAGGCACGTACTGCAGACACAGTCACTCTGTGACCTTCACATTTATTACCTGGCCAAGGCGTCTGACCCTGCGAGGGACCTCCCCTTATATACCTGAATCTCCAGGTAAGGAGTGTCTCCCACAAGTACACCCACTGTGGTCAAGGTGTGCATTTCTCGTAAGTATGTACAGTATGTACTGGTTACATGAGGGTTACAATTGTATAAGGGTTACAGTAGTATGCTGGTTACATACATGACACACTGCATTGCCGTACACAGGACTCTAAGTTAGAGTCGATACCGGGCCACCACGCGTGGGATCTGGCTATCGCTTTCATCATTACTATACCCGGGTGTGTGCTGTGGAGATCCAAGATGAACGTCTCCCTGCCCTTTTAGGTTACCACTACACGGTTACCCCACAACAGGCAGTCTGCCTGAATGGACAGCTCGTCATTTCACCACTGGAAAGGCTTGATTAGCTCTTGCATTTCAACGGGGATGCTGGCCCAGCTCCCATGCAGTTCACAGTTTTTTACTAGGGACAGCAGAGGATCTTGGCTGGTCCAAGTCCTAATCTGGCAGGTCGTGACAGGTGATTTTTCATTTTCAAATGCTTCCATGACCATCAACAAGTCTGCGGGCTGCACCACCATCAACAAGTTTGCAGGCTGCGCCATTTCCATCCCCGCGGTGGGCAATGGTAGCCTACTGAGAGCATCCGCACAGTTCTCGGTGCCTGGCCTGTGGCAGATGGTATAGTTATACGCTGATGGTGCGAGTGCCCATCTTTGTATGCGGGTTGAGTAATTAGTATTTATCCCCTTGTTTTCAGTGAACAGGGATATGAGGGGCTTGTGATCGGTTTCCAGCTCAAATTTGAGGCCAAACAGGTACTGATGCATTTTCTTTATCCCGAACACACACGCTAATGCCTCTTTCTCAATCATGCTGTCGGCCCTCTCGGACTTAGACAGGCTCCTGGAGTTATAAGGTTGCAACTTCCCAGCAACGTTAGCTTGTTGTAATACACACCCATCTCCGTACGAAGACACATCACATGCTAGCACAAATCTTTTACACAGGTTATACAATACAAGCAGCTTGTTGGAGCATAAAATGCTTCTGGCTTTCTCAATAGCAATTACTTGGTTTTTTCCCCATATCCAGTTCTCACCTTTGCGCAATAACACATGTAGGGGCTCAAAGAGGGTGCTTAACCCCAGTAGGAAGTTATCAAAATAGCTGAGGAGTCCCAGGAATGACCGCAGCTCCGTGACGTTCTGTGGCCTGGGCGCATTTCTGATAGCCTCTGCCTTGGCATCTGTGGGCCGAATGCTGTCCGCCGCGATCTTTCTCCCCAAAAACTCCACTTCTGTTGCCATGAAGACGCATTTCGACCTCTTCAGCCACAGCTCTACGCGATCCAGTCGCTGGAGGACCTCCTCCAGGTTTTGTAGGTGCTCGACGGTGTCTCGACTGAATGGTGACAGATTAGGAAAAGGGGAGGTGCAACGAGACCTGGGTGTCATGGTATATCAGTCATTGAAGGTTGGCATGCAGGTACAGCAGGCGGTTAAGAAAGCAAATGGCATGTTGGCCTTCATAGCGAGGGGATTTGAGTACAGGGGCAGGGAGGTGCTGCTACACTACAGGGCCTTGGTGATGCCACACCTGGAGTATTGTGTACAGTTTTGGTCTCCTAACTTGAGGAAGGACATTCTTGCTATTGAGGGAATGCAGCGATTCACCAGACTGATTCCCGGGATGGTGGGACTGACCTATCAAGAAAGACTGGATCCACTGGGCTTGTATTCACTGGAGTTCAGAAGAATGAGAGGGGACCTTATAGAAACGTTTAAAATTCTGATGGGTTTAGACAGGTTAGATGCAGGAAGAATGTTCCCAATGTTGGGGAAGTCCAGAACCAGGGGTCACAGTCTAAGGATATGGGGTAAGCCATTTAGGACTGAGATGAGGAGAAACTTCTTCACCCAGAGAGTGGTGAACCTGTGGAATTCTCTACCACAGAAAGTAGTTGAGGCCAATTCACTAAATATATTCAAAAAGGAGTTAGATGAAGTCCTTACTACTAGGGGGATCAAGGGGTATGGCGAGAAAGCAGGAAGGGGGTACTGAAGTTGTATGTTCAGCCATGAACTCATTGAATGGTGGTGCAGGCTAGAAGGGCTGAATGGCCTACTTCTGCACCTATTTTCTATGTTTCTATGTTTCGACCCGTGACCAATATGTTGTCCCGAAAAACCACAGTGCGTGGTACTGACTTGACTCTCTGGAAGATCGCTGCAGCTGACCAAATTCCAAATGGGCATCTGTTGTAGATGAACAATGCCTTGTGCATGTTGATGCAGGTGAGGCCCTTCGAAAACTCCTCCAGCTCCTGCGTCATGTAGGCCAAAGTCAGGTCGAGCTTGGTGAATGTCTTGCCTCCTGCCAGTGTCGCAAATAGGTCATCTGCTTTAGGTAGCGGGTATTGGTCTTGTAGCGAGAAACGATTAATAGTTACTTTATAATCGCCGCAAGTCCTGACCATGCCATCACTTTTGAGTACTGGAATAATCGGGCTGGCCCACTTGCTGAATTCCACTGGGGAGATGATGCCCTCGCATTGCAGCCTGTCCAGCTCAATTTCCACTCTCTCCCTCATCATGTGAGGTACCGCTTGCGACTTGTGATGAATGGGTCATGCCTCTGGGACCAAGTTGATCTGCACTTTCATCCCGGAAAAGTTTCCAATGCCTGGCTCAAAAAGGGAAGGAAATTTGTTAAGAACCTGGGAATATGAGGCCACATCGACATGTGATACTGCTCGGATGTCATCCCAGTTCCAGCGGATTTTGCCCAGCCAGCTCCTTCCAAGCAGTGTGGGGCCATTGCCCGGGACAATCCAAAGTCGCAGTTCGTGCACCATGCCCTCGTAGGTGACCTTGACCATGGTGCTGCCCAGGACAGTGATAAGCTCTTTGATGTACGTTCTCAGTTTCGTGTGGATGGTGCTCAGGGCTGGTCTGAGTGCCTTGTTGCACCACAGTCTCTCAAACATCTTTTTACTCATGATGGATTGGCTAGCACCAGTGAGCAGTTCCATGGGTATGGGTAAGTCATTCAATTTTACATTTAGCATTATAGGTGGACATTTCGTCGAAAATGTGTGCACCCCGTGTACTTCAGCATCTGCCTCCTCTCTCTGAGGCTCGAAATTGCTTTGTTCCACCATGGACTGATCTTCCTCTGCCACGTGGTTGTTAGCAGACTTTGCAGAGCTTGCAGCTCATCGGCAAGCACATTGGAGGTGCCCCATTATTCCACAGCTCTTGCAAGCATACCTTTTGAAGCGGCATGAATAGGCTGAATGGAAGCCTCCATAACGCCAATAAGGTGTGAATTGCCTTGCATTCATCCTTTGTTGCGGACTCTGAGTCACCTGGGTCACCTGAGGCCTGCTGGCAGTTGCAGACTCGTGGTTTCTGCCCTGTACATTTCTGCTCGCACACACAGTTCCAATTAATTTATGAACATTGCTAGCACTTGTGTGCTGAGAGATTTGTTTGGTGTTATCACTGGTGGACATCAACCCCTGTGCTATCGCAATGGCCTTACTGAGGGTCAGTGTCTCTACTGTCAAAAGTTTTCGTAGGATAGTCTCGTGGCCAATGCCCAGTACAAAAAATGCTCTGAGCATTTGCTCTAGGTCGCCATCAAACTCACATTGTCCTGCAAGTCGCCTTAGCTCAGCGACTTAGCTTGCCACTTCCTGACCTTCAGATCGCTGGCACGTGTAAAACCAATACCTTGCCATCAGCACGTTCTCCCTTGGGTTAAGATGCTCCCGAACCATTGTACACAGCTCCTCATACGATTTATCTGTGGGTTACACCAGAGCCAGAAGATTCTTCATGAGGCTGTAGGTCGATGCACCGCAGACCGTGAGGAGGACCGCTCTCCTTTTTGCAGCGCTTCCTTCTCCGTCCAGCTCGTTGGCTATGAAGTACTGCTCTAGCCGTTCGACATAGGCTTCCCAGTGCTCACCCTCCGAGAACTTCTTCAGGATGCCACAGTTTGCTGCATCTTTGCGTTGGATTCGTATACTCATCGCCATTTATTGTGGTCGTAACTCAGATGAGACTGCACACAGGGAAGTTAAAGTAACAGTGACCTCAGTCTTTATTAAGACACTCCAGAGTGAGGAACAGGCCTTATATACAGTGCTCCCAAGGGATGCTGGAATCCCCTGGGACTTTAGGGGATGCTCTCCCTGGTGTTGGAACATGGGAGTGCATGCTTTACAGATACACAACAGCGTTCAAACCTGTATCTGAGTGCAGACTGTGTGAGAAGGCTGTGTTTCTGCAAAGAAGTTGTAAGCGAGATCTGTGAGTTATTTAAGCAGACCTCCAACCTAGAAGCGACAGGAGGACTGCTTTGTCAGTTGAAGTGAAGGTTACGGCTGCACTTTAATTCTATGCATCTGGATCAGTCCAGGCCACAAATGGGGATGTGTGCACCATTTCTCAACATGCAACACCTGTCTGCATTCGGCAGGTGACTGCTGCACTATATGCCTGGAGGAATGACTTCATAAAGTTCCGCATGACTGCCCAGGCAATGCGTGACAGGGCTGTGGGCTTCTCCATGATTGCTGGCTTACCAAAGGTACAGGGCTGCATTGATTGTACCCACATCGTCTTGCGAGCACCTTTGGAGGATTCCGAGATACACAGGAACAGAAAAGGCTTCCACTCCATTAATGTGCCGTTCGTGTGTGACGACATGCATCGCATCATGTTAGTTGATGCGAGATACCCTGGGAGCACCCATGATGCATTCATCCTACACGAGAGCGCTATATCTGTCTTGTTTTAGCAGCAACCAGAAGGGCAGAGCTGGCTGCTGGGAGAAAAAGGATGCAGCCTCGCCACCTGGCTCCTGGCATCCCTACATGTAATCATTACAACATATCACACATTGCGATGCACAGCATAATAGAGAGGACCATTGGCATCTTGAAACAGCGTTTCCGATGCCTGGACCATTCCAGAGGCTACTTGCAATACTTCCCTCAGATTGTCGGTCAGTTCACTGCTGTTTGCTGCATGCTGCATAACTTAGCCATTTTGAGGCAGCCGCAGCTTTTAGTAGAAGACTCACCTGCGGTGATAGTGGCTGATGATAATGAGGAAGATGCAGGTGATGAGCAGGAGATGAGGACGAGGAAGCCATGCAACTATCTGAACCCACAGCACGACGGCAGAGGAAGGTGGGCATTCATGCCCCTTTAACGATTACTCGAGCTTTGCATCAGCAGCTCCGCCGTGAACACTTTGCTGCCTGAAGGCTCGGCGACAACTATTCCAAATGGACCACGTTTACTGTTTGGACCTGTTTCATAATGTTGTGTTGTGCTAATGGAATAAATAATGGAAATTCTTCTTCTTTACTTCAAAAAGTTGTGTTAATAATGGAACAAATAATGGAAATGATTCAGTTATAATTTAAAATGTATTTTATTCAAAAGCTTAACACTTGTTTGTACTTAACCTAATTTTAATAAAAATATTCGAGAAGCAAACTTTAAAGTTTTTAGTTAAAATCACGTAAAAACTTTAAGATCACTTACAAACTTTTAAACTTGTAAATTTATATAACTTACAAAAAACTTTAAACTTGAGAACAGTTACAACAGTAACAACAATAATAACAACAACAACAGCAGCAAAGAAAGGCTGCTCCCATCTCTCCTCCAACATATTCTAAGACCGCCCGCTGTGTTTAGTCTTGTTGACTCCACCCCTGCCCACAGGTGGTGGCGCAGCGTTTCTTGGGTTGGTACATCACGGGTAATGCGCACTTCTTGATGGGGGCGCGTGAGCAGGCGGTAATGTGGAAGACCCGGCTTAGGCCAATTCAGAGGCTGGTTTGGGGATTGTAATGGGAGTGGCAGTTGATTCTGTCAATGGGCACGGGGTCTGGGCATCTTCCCTTATTGCAGCAACTAAATCCGACATTCCCTCCCTCACGTGCCGTGAGAGTGCCTCAACGACCTGCAACATTCCCTCCCTCATGTTCGCCAACAGTGTATCAGCTACCTGTGACATTCCCTCCCTCATGTTCAACAACAGTGTATCAGTTACCTGCGACATTCCCTCCCTCATGTGCTCGGATATTGTTCCCATTTCTCGTGAGAGTGTTGTTACTTCTCCTGACAGCCCTGTTACCTCATCACCCACCCCACTGATGGTGTCCAGGAGTGATTGTGGAAGGTCAATGCTCTCCGCAATCATTGTCATCACATCATCTGAACCACATCTGTTAGATCCGCACTCTCCATCCCCTCCTCACCCTGGGTGTGCCTCGCTGCATCCCAATGGGACCCACAGCCTCGGACGATGGGGCCCTGGGTGTGCCTTGCTGCTTCCCACTGGGACTTGCAGCTTCGGATGCTGGGGCCCTGGGTGTGCCTCACTGCACCCCACTGCAATCCCCAGCCTCGGACTGTGAGCAACCATGGAATGTTCCAACACTCATACCACTTAGGAAGGAGCACAGCACCACAACATGAGGCACCAGCACCTCCTCCGGAGTGAGTACAACAGTAGAGGTTTCATCCATCCCCTCCCCCTGCCCCTCCCCCTCACCCCCATGCTCTTGGCTGGAAACTGGGATTGGAAGATGTTCTCCTCTTCAGGCTAGTCCACATTTGAATCTTCTGCATTGGCTTTAGCCTTGTCAGGGTTGGCCTCAAGTTCTGCAAAATATAACAGAACAGACAAATGGTTAGCAGCAGAGGAGGGGGCAGGGTGGCAGGAGTAGGCTCACACAGCACAGGCAGCTGAATCATTTGAAGGACCACGATGAATGATAGCACATTGCATTAACCGAAGCATAGCTGATGGAGAGATCACTGTAAAGTCCTGTCCCCTCAGTACTGATTCACACGAGGCATGTAGTGAAGTCAAGGTCACTCTGGACCTGCACCTTTATTTCACAGCTCTGGAATGCTGCACTTGCCTGAGACCTGTCCTGATATACCTGTCTCTTGCAAGTGCACCCCTGGTGGTAAGGTATGCTGGTGGTTACAGGTCATATCTTATTACAGTCATGTATAGCATGTTAGGATACAGTTATATAAAATAATGTAAGATACATGACATCACCCTCCCCCAAGGTCTTATTGTCTTTATAGGTTCAGTCTCTCACGTTGTCTACGCTCTCGCATGGAGCGTATGAGTTGTGGTTCAGTTGTTTGCCTTGGTGTCTGTTTTTCTTTGGGTGTGGTTGCTGGTATCTCGCCTGGGCTGTCTGTTTTGATTGGTGTGATTGTTGTTGACTCGCCTGGGCTGTCTGTTGGAATTTCCCTTTCCTCAGGTTGTTCCCTCTGTCTGTCCACCAGGTGTGGTGCGAGTTCCACATTGTAGTCTGCCTCTGGTTCCGCAGTGTTGTTGGTAAATCTGCTTTTGACTTGGTCTACATGCCTCCGGCAAGTTTTGCCATTGTCCATTTGTACTACCAGTCGCCTGTTTCCTTCCTTGTCCGTTACTGTCCCTGCAAGCCATTTGGGACCCCTGCCATAGTTTAGTACAAACACTTTGTCCCCTATCTCATTCCATCTCCCCTTCGAATTTCTGTCATGGTACTCAGTCAGCTTACAGCGCTTTGCCTCAACGATTTCATGCATGTCTGGGAGGATTAATGAGAGCCTTGTTTTTAAAGTCCTTTTCATCAACAGTTGCGCGGGGGGGATCCCAGTCAATGAGTGCGGACGAGATCTGTATGCCAGCAGCAGTCGCGACAGGCGACCCTGTAGCATGGGACCTTGGATTTTAAGCATGCCTTGTTTAATGATTTGCACTGGCTATTGGAGGCCGGCTTAAACGGTGCCACCTTGACGAGATTTATG
This sequence comes from Pristiophorus japonicus, assembly GCF_044704955.1. Taxonomy (NCBI): domain Eukaryota; kingdom Metazoa; phylum Chordata; class Chondrichthyes; family Pristiophoridae; genus Pristiophorus; species Pristiophorus japonicus. The sequence goes on from NC_091981.1 coordinate 88,311,450, forward strand.
CCGTGGTCAATTATAAAGCTTTGGAATTCTGCACTGGTGAAGCACGGACCATTGTCACTGACCAATATGTCAGGGATTCCGTGCATTGCAAACATGGTTGCGAGGCTCTCCACAGTGGTGGAGGTTGTGCTCGAGTTTAAAATAGTGCATTCGATCCACTTTGAAAATGCATCGACAACTACGAGGAACATTTTGCCTATGAATGGGCCCGCATAGTCTACGTGCACCCACGACCCGGGCTCAGTGGAGCTTCCCTGAGGGCATTGCTGAGTTGGGCACAAATGGTGCACCTTCAGACGCAGAGCTCCAAGTCCGCGTCAATACCAGGCCACCAGACGTGGGATCTGGCTATGGCCTTCATGAGAATGATCCCCGGGTGCTCGCGGTGGAGCTCCCGGACAAATGCCTCTCTGCCTCACAGAGGCATGACTACTCGGCTGCCCCACATCAGGCAGTCTGCTTGTAGTGATAGCTCATGCATATGCCTGTGAAAGGGTTTTAATTCCCCGGGGCAGGCATCGCGAGCCTCTGCCCAGTCACCGGTTAGGACACATCTTTTTACGATGGATAACGTGGAGTCGCTGGCCATCCAGGCTCTGATTTGGAGAGCCGTCATGGGCGAACCTGTGGACTCAAAAGCATTGATTGCCATGACTATCTAACAGTCCTGTTCGTCAGACCCTTCCGTGGTCGCCAGGGGTAGCCTGCTGAGCGCATCAGCACAGTTGTCTGTGCCTGGTATGTGCCTTATGATATAGTCGTAGGATGCCAGCATAAGTGCCCACCGTTGAATTCGCGCCGAGGCGTTGGCGTTTATTGTCTTGCTCTCAGATAGGAGGGACATGAGGGGCTTGTGGTCGGTTTCTAAAGCGAACTTGGCCCCGAAAAGGTATTGGTGCATCTTTTTAACACTGTACACGCACGCCTGCGCCTCCTCCTCTACCATTCCGTACCCGCGCTCCGCCCGCGAAAGTGAACTGGAGGCATAAGCTATGGGGTTGTAATTTGCCCGCACAATTGACATGTTGCAAAACACACCCGACCCCATACGCTGATACATCGCATGTGAGAACTAGCTTTTTACCTGGGTCAAAGAAAGTCAAAACACTGTTGGAACACAGAAGGTTGCGTGCCTTATTGAAGGCGCGTTCCTGGGCGTCCCCCAAAAACCAATCGCATCCCTTCCTGAGTAGCACGTGGAGAGGCTCCAGCAGCATGCTTAAGTTCTGCATAAAGTTTCCAAAGTAATTGAGTAGCACGAGAAAGGCACGCAGTTCTGAGACATTCCGGGGCCTGGGTGCCAGGCGAATTGCTTCTGTTTTGGACTCTGTTGGGCGGATTCCATCAGCGGCATTCCTTCTGCCCAAAAATTCAACCTCGGGTGCGAGAAACAGGCACTTGGATTTCTTGACTCGTAGGCCTACCCGATCCAACCACTTTAGTACTTCCTCCAAATTACGGAGATGGGAGTCGGTGTCCCTGCCCGTGATAAGTATATCGTCTTGAAATACAACCGTCCCCGGGATGGACTTGAGCAGACTCTCCATGTCACGCTGGAGTATGGCAGCTGCCGACCTGATGCCGAATGGGCATCGATTGTACATGAAAAGGCCTCGATGTGTGTTGATGGTGGTGAGTAGCTTGGATTCCTCAGTCAATTCTTGTGTCACATACGCAGATGTGAGGTCTAATTTTGAGAAAAGTTTTCCTCCAGCCAATGTGGCAAATAAGTCCTCCGCTCTGGGCAGCGGGTACTGTAGGGAGACTCTGTTTATGGCAGATTTGTTGTCCCCACAGATTCGTACGGATCCATCAGGCTTCATGACTGGGACGATGGGACTTGCCCAGTCGCTAAATTCTACAGGTGATATAATGCCTTCCCGCAGAAGCCTGTCTAGTTCGTGTTCAATCCTTTCCCTCATCACATAGATGCAGCTCTGGCCTTGTGATGGACCGGTCTAGCATCCTGTGTGATGTCGATTTTGACTTTGGCCCCTTTGAAAGTGCCCACACCTGGCTGAAAGAGATGTTCAAATCGCTTTATAACTGTTGAGCAGGAGGTCCGTTCCTCTAATGACATGGCATGGACATCATCCCATTTCCAGTTTAGTTTTGCCAGCCAGCTTCTCCCCAGCAGTGCTGGGGGGTCTCCGGGGACAATCCACAGGGGAAGTCGGTTCACTGTCCCTTTGTGTGTGACAGAGAGCATGGCGCTGCCGAGGACTGGTACGATTTCTTTGGTATAGGTCCTTAGTTTGGTGTCGACCCTTGTGAGTTTTGGTCTGTCTCTTTAATGCGGCCACAGTTGTTCAAATTGTTGAGCGCCCATGAGAGATTGACTCGCTCCCGTATCCAGCTCCATGTTGACAGATATCCCGTTGAGTAGGACCCTCATCATTATAGGAGGCATCCTGTTGTAGGAGCAGTGGCCATTGATCGTGTTGACCCGCTGTACATTGGTGTCCCAGGTACTGTCCCCACCATCTTCTGGTCCACTTTCTGACCCATCTGATTCATATACCAGCCAAGCTGCCCTTTTTTTGCACATGCGCGCCAGATGCCCTGTATATTCACAATTTCTGCAAACAGCCTGCTGAAATCGACATCCCCTTGACGAGTGCCCACCCCACACCTCCAGCACAGACCTGTTCCATTATTCAATGTGTTCCCAAAGAATGAGCTGCATCTGGCTGATCTCTCTTGAGCTTCTCTCAGTTTGTAGTTGATTGCTGACATTGTGGGTTGATGAGGTGTGAATGGCCGTTCCTGTGGCCCTTGATGGCTTCTGCCTGCTGTCGAGAGCCTGTTCTCCCGGTTTTGTCTGTGTGTGGGGGTAGCAGCTTGTTTAGTGCTGTGAACTTCTTGTTCCGATATTTCGTTAGTTGTCGGACCTGCATTGTAAATCAACCTCGTTTCTTCTTCCCCGACCAAGAATGTCTGTGCAAGCAGTGCTGCTGCCTCTAAGGTCAGGTTCTTGGTCTCTATGAGCTTTCAGAATATGCCTGCGTGGCCTATTCCTTCAAAGAAAAAGTTTCTCAGCATTTCTCTCCTCAGTTCATCGGAGAACTCACATAAACTAGCCAATCTCCGAAGTTCCGCCACAAAGTCAGGTATGCTCTGGCCCACACAGCGTCTGTATTTGTAGAACCTGTGTCTGGCCATGTGTAGGCTGCTCACTGGCTTCAGGTGGTCTCTTACCAGTGTGCTCAATTCTTCAAACGACTTGCTTGCTGGTTTCTCAGATGCCAACAGATCCTTCATTAAAGCGTATGTTTTCGAGCCACAGCTGGTCAAGAGATGGGCTCTTCTATTGTCTGCCTTATCGTCGCCTAACCAGTCTTTGGTTACAAAGCTTTGCTGGAGCCTTTCTATAAAGTCCTCCCAATTGTCTCCCGCATTGTACTTTTCATCTGATCCGTTATTCGTCATTCTGTGGATTCTGTAATCCCGTAACTCGTCGCCACTGTAAAGTCCTGTCCCCTCAGTACAGATTCACACGAGGCATGTAGTGAAGTCAAGGTCACTCTGACCTGCACCTTTATTTCACAGCTCTGGAATGCTGCTCTTGCCTGAGACCTGTCCTTATATACCTGTCTCTTGCAAGTGCACCCTTGGCAGTAAGGTATGCTGGTGGTTACAGGTCATATCTTAATACAGTCATGTATAGCATGTTAGGATACAGTTATATATAATAATGTAAGATACATGACAATCCCCATGAACTAAGCATGGCTAGCCTCGCAGTACTTAACATTTAGCAAAGCCAAACTATGGAATTTGCAGGACTTACCCTCTCCCTCAAGTGTGGGCCCCGCTTGTGCAGTGGTGGTTGCTTTTCTCCAGGCAGGACCCATCATAGCAGCGACCCTCTCTTCCAAGGATGTCAGTGGATGCAGGATTCCTGGGCCTCCTCCTGTTCAAGTTCTTTCCCTTTTGTTGTGTGCCACCTTCCACTGCAAAGATGAAAATATAACTTTTTAGAGAGGGTGTTTTTCTGCTGGTCACTTTTACAATTGCAATTCCAGTGAATGAATGAAAATATTACTTACACTAACTACTTGACCAAGATCCTGCCACTTCTTTTTGAACTAGCCTCCAGATCTCGGGGTGGTCACCATTGCACCGTAATCTTCTGCAAGTTGGTTCCAGCATTTCTTCATTTCTTTGGGTGAAACTTTTATGTGACCTCTGCTAGTGTCCAGCTCGTGCCATCTGGCCTCAATCACAATAATTAGTGACTTCACTTCATCCTGTGAGAAATTCTTAGTCCTTGAGCTGCGTTGCATATTGTATTGTAGCTCTGATTTTTCCACTGAGAATTAATGTTCTCACACACAACTGGCTCTTTAAAAATGGCCAAATGCAGACCGGGAGCTATATTGGCATGCGCACCCATAAGAGTTACGTCAAAAGCGTCAATATTTTTCACATATGTGCAGAAGATGGGGGCATTGTTTTTTCGGCGCAGAGAGCAGGGTCCACCCCCCCCCCAAGGCTAAAGGACAGGCTGCGCAGTGCCAATTTCAAAAAATAGAATGGGGAAACTTGCAAGTTTTTTTTTGGAGTAGTCGGGACCAATAAAAACAGGCTTAACTCTTGCAATTCGCCAAAAAACGGCATTGGGGAACATTGAACCTATTGAGTGGAATGTTATCTTGGAGGAGCGCATGGGTTTTGTTGCAGGTGGGGAGTTAAAACCGTCAAAAATGCAAGCCGGTCGGGAAGCTGGTTCCAACCCTTCAACTTCTGGGTTTAACTGGAGCGTGTTAGGCAGTTTGTGCGCAAACCCCTTGGGAGGGGCAGGTTGACTATTAATATATGCTAATCACTCAATTAGTGCGATATTTCAACTGACTTTCAAATTTAACGCTGCATCCATGGGTTTCCCATGCTGCTTGAAACTCGCCAGTGAAGGCAAGGCAAGAACACAATGATAATTGAGGGGCAGAATCAAAACTCATGGAAATACTGCAATAAATACTCAGGGGTTGAAATTCGGTTGATAACGGATACTGATAACGCATTAGGTGTGAACTGGGAGTTAGGCATCTGGGTGTGGCGCTTGGAGCTGTTCACGCCTGTCGCGAAATTCACTTTAAATTTTTTTAAGGGCGCAAACACTTAACGTACCACCGGCTTACACCACGGAAATCATGACGTCAGTACGTGTGCAACGCCTCCTTGGTACCTTGCTCGCCACATTCACTTTTGCCACCTTAGTTAACGGCAGACACCCATGATGCCTATAGAAGTTGAACTGCACAAGGCGGAGAAAGAAATCAGGGGCGTTATTTAAAGGGAGTTACAACCGTAGCTCAGAGGTCTCCGTCAGTACTGTGTTTGATGCTCGCACAGGCAGTCGGGTCTTGACTTCGCACTGCTGTTGACTCGTCCAATTAATTATTAATATCTCAGACACATTGCTGGGTTCAATCTTGGAGAAAAGTGAATGTTGGATTTCGCCGTGACCTCTCCAAAGTTGTGAGGGCAGTGATCGCACACCACATCGTCCTGCGCCGACGACTTGAAAGGCGCGGCTGCAGAGGCAGCTTAGGACAAATGTGATTCCTCCCTAGAGGAGACAGCCCAGGTGGCAGGGCAGGAGGTGGTACAGACGCAAGCTTTACCGTGTGCATTACTCTTATCTTGAGATACCCGAGGAACACTGCTTCAGAAGGCTGAGGTTCCTCAAGGAGGTGGTCACAGAGCTTTTCAACCTTCTGCAGACATACCTGCCAGATGACATCGGCACCAGGATCTCGCTGTCAATGGCAGTGAAAGTGATAGCAGCACTCAACTTCTATGGTACCGGCTCCTTCCAGTCTCATATAGGCGAAATATGCAACATCTTGCAGTTTGCAGCACATTGCTGCATTCGCCAGGTTACCAACACTCTCTACAGCAAATGATTAAACTAGATCAAGTTCAGCATGTCCAGGGAAGACATGGATGAGCGCACCCGTGGCTTTGCCATGATAGCGGCCTTCCCCAGGGTTCAGGGAGCCATCGATTGCACTCATCTGGCATTGCAGGCCCCACCTCACCTGACCAGTCTCTTCACCTGGCCATTTACTGAAGACATTGGGTCCCACCCTTGAAGCCTCTATGCATACAAACGGCAACACAAGATTGTGACAAATGGAACAAATTTTTATTGACACAAAACAACACAATGTGCTGTAAAAAAGCACCAAAGGACACCATCATCCACAGCAAGCAATAGTTGAAACCTGTCCCATTTAAATATTATGAACCCACATGCACATGCAACTACTCACATTACTTCATTATGGAACAAGGACAACATCTCTAGCCAGCATCACACAATTCTTTATTGGCTCATATAACTCCAACTATTTTGCCTCCGGATCCTTGCAAGGCTTTACCAGAGACATATTCAGGATCTCCCAGTCGGCGGCCCACAAATGCATAAGACAGATGACAAGCAATTATGTCAACTTCGCCAGCGATGACGCCTGTCAGAATGAGTGGGCACACTGGTTTGGGGCTCTGGCTAGCTTACCACAGGTGCAGGGTGTCATCGACTGCACACATATGGCAATCCGGGCACACCCTGTTCAACCAGAGGTATTCATCAACCACAAAGGATTCCACTCATTCAATGTGCAGCTAATTGCAACCACAAAAATATATTTCTGATGGTGTGCATTATTCCCGGGCAGCTTCCATGATGGTGTCATCCTGTGGCATTCCAAGCTCCCTAGCTTTGAAACACAGGAGACAAGGGATACCTACTTCAAACTTGGCTAATGACAACTGTCAGAAACCTGACCAATGAAGCCCAACAGCACTACAATGAATGCCATCTCATCTTCTTTTTCTTAGGCGGTCCTTCATATCGAGGATAACTTGCTTCCACACCAAAAAGGGATGAGTTCACAGGTGTTTCAATGAAGGACCTGATATTCCAGGTTGCAAACTACATGATTGAAGGGTGGAAGTTGCCTGTGCATGGATCTTTTTAACATGTGGTGGCCGTTACACACCAGCCACCAAACGGGCTCGACAGAGTTGGGTCTTGGTCCAGTGAAAAGGATTAACCAAGACGACTGGAGACCAGCTCTGCTGCATGAACCTAGTGCACATACATAATCGCAATGTGGGTTGGGTCGTGCTGCCCCTGGGCCCTCGCCTCTTCTGGGCCCCGAACTCATGCCTCTCCTGTGACCTAATCATGTCGCTCTACAATCTCTCGTTGCTCCTTTGCCCCGACCTCGCCTGCTGTACTTGCCCACGCTCCAATCAGCAACCTGGATTTTGGTGACATCCAATCAGTCGCCCTCCTCCAAGTCGTCACCCTCCTGAACTGCATTGCGCTGTACCTTGCAGTTGTACGCCGCCACGCTGCCCATGGCCACCGCTCACCGCTCCTTTTATGGCCGCTGATGATTCCACGCAGATCGGGGCCACAAAAGGAGCGGCAAGCGGCGGCCATGGGCAGCATGGCAAATGCCATATGACCACCAGATGTGTCATTGAAAAAGCCATCGGCATGCTGAAGATGTGCTTCAGGTGCCTGGATAGATTTGGAGGCATCCTTCAATGTGCACCAGCCAGGATCTCCAGAGTGGTCATGGTGTGCTGCGCCCTGCATGAGCTTGAGGAACAAGGCACAGAACACAGAGCCTCTTCAGATGATTGCAAGGAGGAGGAAGCTGATTAGGGCAATGCAAGTCCAGCTTCTCAAATTGCTGCCCAGTTTGCCATAGATGCCCTTATTAATGCAACTTTCACTTAGGTTGCACCAGTGGATTGATATCGCATGCAACACACCTCACCCTCCCCACCCTCAATGCCACTGACGCAAAGCAGTCCTGCAAAAAAGCAAACACCCTTTGAACATCCAACAATTCATATCTTCTCATTCATCATTAAACAGCTTAGAAGGCGACTTGATATCAAGCAATCAAGAATGGTCAAGACGGAAAAGTGATGCAAAAGAATAATATTTATGTGCTTTAATTAAACAACAGAAAATTAACAACATAATATTTTGTCACACACCCATGTGCATGCCCTTGTGCAACTACAAAGCCTTACTCTACTTTTTCCTGATACTCCTACATGATGCAATTGATGTGGCTTGAGGAGAGGTAGGGTCAGATTCCTGCTCTGACTGTTGAGATGCTCTTGGGCGACAATCTTTGGGTGTTGGAGCCTACGAGTGTCCCACCAAAGACTGTTCCTCCTGCACCTGTGCAGGGACAAACTCGACCAGCAGGAGACAAGTCAGCACGTAAGCTACTGAGTAAGGGAGAGGTGACAATGGGTGAGAAGTGGAAGCACTTTAAGTGGAGTGCCAACTTCCATGTCTCCTTTCGCCACCATCCCTCTCATGGCTCAGCTGCATTTCACTACTGCCACCCTTACCTTTAACAAGTGCGAGGAACTTACGGACTTCTTTGTCACTTAGATTGAGACCATGCAATCAATTGCCTCCACCACTTCCCTCCCTTCCCCTAGCCCACTGGGCCAAACTTCCTCTAAGCGTGCCCCCTGTTCTAACCCTGAGCTTGCATCTTTCGCTACCTTCTCTCCTATCACACCTCACTCCCTCTTTGAGCTCATCTTGTCCCTGAGACCCACCTTCTGCTCTCTCGACCCTATTCCCACTTAACTGCTGAGCACCCAACTTTATTATTAACGGTTCTCTCTCCTCAAGTACTGTCCCCCTCTGCTTCATATCTGCCGTCATCAACCCTCTCGTCAAAAATGTATTCCTTGACCCCTCCATCCTTGCAAACTGTTGCCCCATCTCCAGCCTCCCTTTCCTCTCCAAATCCTTGAATGTGGTGTTGCCTCCCAAATCCGTGCTCATTTTACCTGAATTCCATGATTGAATCCCTCCATTCAGGTTTCCGCCCCTGCCACAGTACTGAAACAGCTCTTATCAAAGTCACAAATGACATCCTATGTGACTGTGACCAAGGTAAACTATCCCTCCTCAGCTATTTTCACCTGTCTGCAACCTTTGACATGATTGACCGCACCCTCCTCCTTGAATGTCTCTCCACTGTCGACCAGGCGAGTGCAGTCCACTGTGGGACTGCACTCGCCTGGTTCCATTCTTATCTATGCAGTTTTAGCCAGACAATCACCTGCAATAGCTTGTCTTTCCGCTCCTGCACTGTTACCTCTGGTGTCCTCCTAAGGATCTATCCTTGGCCCCCACTAATTTATCATCTAAATACTACTCCTCAGCAACATCATCTGAAAACACAGCATCAGTTTCCACATGTAAATTAATGACACCCAACTCTACCTCACCACCACCTCTTTCAACCCCTCCAATGTCTCTAAATTGTCTGACATCCAGAAACCTAATTCTCTGTCTATATGACCCCACCAAAGTGCGAGTATCTGAGCTGGTGTGTTGTGTGCATGACTCCTATGAGTGTACACCCTCCAAAAGACTCAGCTCCTCTGAGTCCTGCACCGGCTTCTGCTGCACAGATAAAGTCCTTGTCAGAGATAAAAGACATGAATTAGTACTGGCAAGGTAAGAATGTGGCTGTGAGTTGGAGGAATGCCTGCGGGGGGAGGGGGCGCCGGTGGGGAAGCGATCTGAGGCCCTGAAAAGTGGTATCCAATCATAGGGGGTGGATTCGGCAGGGACCCTGTATCCAGGAGGTAGGTATGAAGGCACTTACCTCCTGGATACAACAGTCCCTGCCTTGTTGTAACTTCCGGGTTTCATGAGTTGTTTGAAACTCGTCCACATGCAGTTAAAAACAAAACAGAGAGTAAAAAATAGGTTTCCAGCCTCATTATAATATTTAAATGGATATTCTGCCCCCTGAGAGCGGGTTACTTGCCCACCCCAGACCCATGTCCCGCCTCCGTCAAAACCGGAAGTGTCCGGATTGGAGGCAGCTTCAGGTTGGGAAACCAAATGTTCACGAACCTTTTTCCAGGATCTTCCTACTTACGGTCAGGGACAGACCAGCCTCCAGATAGCGGTCCACTCCCGTTCTGGCGCCGACTCCCGCCCGCATGAATATGGGAGATCGGCAGGTGGGAGGTCAGTTGCGCCATTCAGCCATCCGCTGACGTCAGTTTCCGGTGGCTCCAGGCCAACTCGAAAGTGGCACTGGGCAGATCTTCCAGTGGACAGCTGTCGGCGGCAGTGGGCGATGAGTTGATCAATTTCGGCCCCCTTGTGTCTCATGATATATCCTCAGTGTATTACAACTGAAATATTTACTCCAATACAAATAAAAACAAAACAATAAGATAAAAAAGAGATCTATTGATGTGAATGACATTTGTTGTGAGGATAAAAATAAAATCTCTCAGTGATAACAAAAAAGGTGAATTATCACACTCGCTCTAGATCTATGTTTAATATCACTATTTTTTCATTAATCTGTTTGATTTAGTGATAGCTCTGTAAGGCATTTCCTTTTCATATTTGAAGAAGTGCAGATGCTTGTTGAGAATGGATCTAAGATGTCTATATCTTAGTGCCCAAATTGTAACTGAATACTACTAAATTTATTCACAAGAATCTGCCAATTCATTTTTGTTTCATGTTGATTATACTTAACCTTGTAAGTAATCATTTGTTCCCTAGTGCTTTAGCAGGAAGATGTATTATTTTCTTTAAAAGTCAATTATTTATCTGGAACAGAAAGCTAGAAAGCTAATTAATTTTTCAGAAGTATTTTATAAACCATTTGGAAGGAAGGCTTGAAGTCATCATGTTTCAGTATGCTTTCATTCCTGAGTCGTAGGTTTTTTTAAAACATCCAGTCGAAATGTGTTCAAAGGCTTTTGGGTGTGCAGAGCATGATTTTGTCCCAGTGCATGTTTTTCAGAAACCTATTTGAACATGTAGAAGCTGCATTTTGTTTCTGTTCCTTCTTTTCCTCCAACACAGTCATGTTTGCTAGTTGTGACTCTCACAGGCTGTCTCAGGTATTGCATGGTGACACACATTAAGGAGAGGTGAAGTTTACTTCTAGGCCCCAACGTAACACCACCCCTCCCCCTGTGGAAGATAAAAATAGCATTCATTTTGAAGCTTTCATTTGTTTGCCAGCTCTGTCACAGTTTATTTCCATATGATCTGAGCAAATTGCTTCAGATACTTACCTCCTGGATCCAGGATCCCTGCCATGTTATTTCCATTATTTCTAGGAATAAAAAAAGAGGGGAAGGCTTCATCTGTGACCTTCCATAAAGTACCTACCCTCACCTACAAGAAAGAAGGGACGTCATCACTATCTTCAGCAACTGAATATTACTGTCTCAACTTAATCTTTCTTTCTCCCTGGCCTGTACCTAGTAAATTGCAAGTTTCTGTTGGCAGACAGGACTTTGTAATGTCTGTAACATTTTGTGCTAAAACATTGTGAAATAGCAAGTTCTTCTAGCTGTTGATGGTTACCTCTGGGTGAGGTCATTAAAAGTGTATGTAAAACATACTTATGATCATGCTCAGTATAGTGGAACAGGCGTGAGTATAGATTGTGCTGCACAGTGTCAAGTACATATTTAGTGCTTCATGAGAATGTGGCTTGGTGCTTTGAAAATGAGTTAGTTATGTTTCCTACAGGATAAAAGCTTTTACAAGTGGCATGTTAACCATCTGGAAGAAGGATGGCAAGTAACACAACAACACATTTCTGTGAATCCAACACTTCCCACCCAGAAATAATGGACAAAACCAGTTCCTTTTATGTTTTAGTAACTGTTAAGTAGAGTGTGACTGTGCAGTTCAAATTCTGAGTTTGTTGGGTCCATAAATGAAATAATTATATTGAATTTGATCTATATTTAGTCTATTTCCACTTCTATTTCTTTCCACTTTTACTCGGTTTCTCCTCCCCCACACTATTTGTAAAAAAATCCAAATCCTACCATGCAGTAAAAATCAAAACTGTTCCTCTTCCCACTCCTCACAAAAAAAATTCTGTACCCCAAGATCACAAGATACTTATTGGTGAGGAAGATCTTTCAGTCCATCTTAATCTATCCATTATATACTTCCCCATTCCTCCATTTAGCTGTTTCTTAAAAGATTTCAGTGTGTTTTACTTGACTACTCTGTCTGGAAATCGATTCCAAATGTTGATTACTCATTGAGTGAGAACAGCCTCGTGAAATCACTCCTAAAGTTATCTTTTATTAGCTAAAAGCTGTATTTCCATTGCTACTTCTATTGTTTAATTTAAAGTAGTATTCCAGATTAAATTTTCACTACCACTTGATATTTTATATGCCTCCACAAGATCATCTCTCAGATACCTCACTTCCAGACTGAAAAGTTCAAATCACTCCACTCTTTCCTCAGAATTAAGACACCTGATACCAGAGATTCGCATGGCGCCTTCTCTGCAATGCCTCTACTTTGCGTCTTCGGCGCCAGCAACGGCCGCAGCTCTCTGGGTCGATGATAATGAGGCCCGAGGTCCAATATTCGGGCCTATTTGTTCAAGCGCGAGGATCGTTCCAGGCCCCCACTTCTGACACTCCAAACACACATACACATGCATCTCAATATAGATTTTTTTTCTTTCACGTCTCTCAGCTTTTTCCTGGGTTGCTGAAATGTACGGCTCCCATGTTAAAGTGTTCATATCTCCCTGTCGATTGCCTTCTACCCAGTTATTTTCACCATCCTGACTTATTTTTAACCTCTCCCTCAATGCTCCTCACAAGTTTCTTTCTTCCTATTTGATTAAGGTGCAGCGTGTCTCTTCTCTAAAAGGTCTTTTTGTTCAGGAAATTTTCCCAGTTATTTATGAAGTAGCATTGTCATTTGACATCAGGTTTCCAGCCATTTATTTATAGCTTTAATTTTATTATTGAACTCCTTGGGCTGGATTTTTGAGAAGTTTGCAACCATTTCAGCGCTTGGGCAAAGCGCTAAAATGAGTTTTTTTTAGCGCCGGGGCGGAAGTTTCAACATTGTTTTTGCAGCGGCGGTAAAATTTAGCACCTGCCCGATATTTTCAGCGGTTGGATGATGTCAATCATCGTACAACTCTATGGTAGCACCCTGGGTGGAACTTTCGAGAATAGCGCCCGATTTAGCGTCCGCCCAGGAACCTGCCAGCAAAAAGCAGTCAGACGCATGTCGGACCCAGGGTGCATCCGGCGCTAACGGCGCCATCTTAAAAACCAAGGACAGATAAGTTTAATGCTGTTTTGTAAGGATACAAAATTGTTGGTTAATAAAAATATACAACTTTACTACAGCGCTGATCTTTTTTTCTGTAACTCAAAACCTGAGTATATCAAAAGAACATAAGAAATAGGAGCAGGAGTGGGCCATACGGCCCCTCGAGCCTTCTCCGCCATTTAATACGATCATGGCTGATCCGGTCATAGACTCAGGTCCATTTCCCTGCCTGCTCTCCATAATCCGTTATTTCCCCATGGGGAACTGGGCGTTATTTCCGTCGTGGGCATTAAAAAAGGGTTTTCAGATCGCTGGCTTCTCACCCATTCTCAAAACATCTAGTTTACATTTTGGAAAATGGTCGTTACCATGAACGATATCAAATGGCCGGTAGCGTTAAATTTTTCTGACCTTCTGCCGTAAAGTGTGGCTGTCCTTAGCTTGATTTCCACGATTCAGGAGGTCAAGGGTCATCATGACATGCACAGAAGAGGAGACAGAGAGAGAGGGAGCTCAGAGGCACTGAAAGTGTGTGTGGCTGTGGTGTGTGCTTATTTGGCTGTTGTGGGAGGAACGACGGAGATTCACCAGCAGCAAAAAAGCCTATTAAGCACCAAGAACATAGTTGGCACCGAGTTTTTGTCCAACAAATAAGATATAACATGGAAGGGATGGAGAAGGCCCTGGAGTTGGTAGCCAGGAACTCTGATGGCAGAGGGCTCCCAGTGGTCCCGGAGCGCTGCACTGCACTAAGGTGATGCACCCCCATTGCCAACCACACATGAAAGCTAGCAGCAACATCTTGCTTATGGCTCGGAGCACATTCCCACCTCAGGACTGTCCTCTCCCATATCCATCCAAGCAGTGCTTGGGCCATCACCACCTCCCCCCCAAACCCTCAATGAAGCATCGCCTGAGGACCTCCTCAGCCAGGAGGCTTGGAGTCAGGAGTGTAAGGGTAAGGGGTAGAGGTGGGGTGGAGAAGTGAGGGGGGGGGAGTGTGGGGAAGGGTTTGTTTGTACAGAAATACTGATGATTTCAGACTAATGTTCGATTTAAATGTGTTCTTTTTAACAAAACTTTGCAACACATTGGCTCAGATAGCTGCACCATTACACGCTGGTGATTCCTTAACATCAAAGGGTATAATCACACTTAACTTCAATCAACATAAACTTTAACTGTCACCAAGGTAATGCTCACCATTGACATATGACCTGCACACCCAGCAGTGTGTCAGCCTTGTAAATAACATCAATGTTCTTTCAGGCAAAGTGATCATTGATGAGCTCCTGATGTAAGGCTCTTGCAGCTATCATGCCACCATGGGCCCTTTCATGTGGTCTACAGGAGGTGGGGGCATGGCTTCAGTGTCAGCCTAATTGTCTGGCCCGATGTCAGTGTCTGCCTCCTCGTCCTCCTCTTCCTCTCTCTGGTGAGGTGGACTGTCAGATTCATCAGGCAATTCCTGTCCCCTCCTAATAGCCAAGTTATGTGGAGCAGACCACCACTAATTGAGCTACTTGCTCAGGGTGGTATTGGAGCTCGCCTCCTGAATGGCCCTGGCTTCTGAAGTGCTGCTTCAGCACTCCAATGGTTTTCTCCACGATATTGCGAAATGCTCTGTGTCTCTCATTGTATTACCCCTCGGCCTTGGTACGAGTGTTACGCAGGGGGGTCATCAGTCAGGTGGCGAGGCCATATCCTTTCTCCCCAAACATCCAGCATTGACTTTGTGGCTCATTGTTAATCAAGTCAGATATAGTGCTCTCACACAGGATGTGCGCATCATGGATGCTGCCCAGAAATTGAGCATTCACTGCCAGTATAATTTACTGGTGGTCGACAACCAGCTGAACATTCAGGGAGTGGAATCCCTTGTGGTTCCTGAAAATCTCAGCATCCTGAAAAAATGCCTGCATCGCAATGTACATACAGTCTCTTGCTCCCTGCACCTTGGGGAAGTTTGCAATTCTGGAGAAACCTAAGCCCTCTCACTCTGTGCCTCCTTGGTCATAGGGAAGCTGATCAACTCCCTCCTATGTGCATACAGGGCTTCAGTGACCTGTCTAATGCAGCGATGTGTGGCATGCTGAGAAAGTCCGCAAATGTCGCCAGCTGTGGCCTGAAAAGAACCCAAGGCATAGAACGACAGTGCCGTGGTGACTTTGACCTTGACGGACAGTGCAGTTCTGATGGTGCTGGCAGGCTGCAGGTCTACCCTTACCAGCTGACATACCTAAGTGATAACCTCTTTGTGGAAGCACAGTCTCCGAAGGCAGGTGGTGTCGGGAAAGTTGAGGTAATGCTGCTCCTTGTACTTGCAGGGGGTGTAACATCTGGTCCTCCTCATCTGTCTGTCACTTCGTACATTGGGCACATAATGCAGTGCAGCATTCCTTCAGCGATGTCGAATCTGCTGCATGTATTTGGTCACCAAGAGAGGTGAGAAAGGACAGGCCCCACTGTAGTAGCTCTCTGTTTTCCACCGATTGCATACAAACAAGGAATGTCCCGATGAGCACAACTCTTCAATTCCAATCAGTCACAGTATGGTCAAGATGTTTTTAGAGATGTTCACGTCAACTCCAGTGACTTCAGAGTACATCCGAACTCCGCCGAGGTTGAAGCACAGCAGCCTTTTAAAGAACGCGACATGTGTTCTACAACATGGCGTCCATAACGCTGTGATTCATTCTGATTAGTTTCACTTATTGTGGGTGTTTTTTTGAGGGAGCGATATTGTAGGCAAAATGTGTGCGATGTGGTGAAATTGATGATGGGCAATCCCCATGGCCACTAGTTTGGGTAAATACACTCTTTACGACAAAAAACAGTTGCCGGGCTTTAATATAGAATCTCGGTGTTAATTCCATGTGGAAAGTAATGATGGGTGATATTATGGGCGTTGAATTCACCCATCCTGCTGATTCCGCCCCAAAAAAGTGGGCAGTAATATTTTTTCTCGGCGATAACCACACGGGGAAAGTAACACTCGGCAATAAGTTTCTGAAAAATGCCCGCCAGTTTCCATTTTGTGCCAAAATGGATGATATATGGGCATTAGACGTCATTTCAGCGGTAAAATGGGCATCAAGTGGGCGTTAAACAGGCAAAAAAAAGTGGAGGTTCGAGCCCATCGTCACTTTTTACCTTGCTTTAGTGACTAATGATATGTTGCTAAATTTTCTGTTCTGAGCAAACTTTTTATGGATCACTCTGTCAAAAAGATGTTGCTCACTTCATTGACATGATTGGGCTATTTTCTTTTCTTCAAAGCCAATAATGGCTCACCACTGTCCAGGCTGAGATCAGCAAACTTTGCGCAGGCAAATGGGTTAAGCCTGAGACCTTTATGATCTGCAGACCCGTTTGTAATGTTCCATTTTCTTCACCTAGTGAAAGCGAGTGGAGGATAGGGAAAGGCACGGCCAGATTCAGCCTGTTCTCACGAATCAGCCATACATGTGCAATTTCTAGAATGTTCAGTCAGCCATCTGTCATTGTCTTGGGACAAAGGTTGGCCATTGCTGTCTTGACTAATTCAGTATCGAAAAGGAATGGCAGAAGAAGGCTGCATTTATGATAGTGAAGTTAAAATTTATACTTTACAACTGTCAGTTTATATTTCGTTGTAAAGGATATTTAAAGACATTTTAAAAATTGGGGCTATACTATCAGCCATCATTCCTGGCTGCTCTATTTATACAGCGTCGAGCTGCAAGAAGGCTTAATGATGATCATTTTGAACGTAATCGAAGAGGTTGCAGATGTATGGCGAGGCGGCCTTACCCCCAAAAAGTTTACAGGGAACATCGCTCATACCTGCAGCTCTCTGAGGCACAGTGCATTCAAAGGCTGTGCTTCCGAAAAGAAGTGCTGACAGAGACATGCCAGCTTATGAAGGCAGATCTGCAGCCTACCAACAGCAACAGGACTGCACTGCCTGTCGAGGTGAAGATGTCTGCGGCACTTACCTTCTATGCCTCCGGCACCTTTCAGGCATCAGCGGGGGACATATGCTCCATCTTGCAGCACGCTACACATTGCTGCATTCGCCAGGTGACTACTGCACTGTACGCACATAGGATGGACTTCATAAACTTCCCAGTGACCAAGGAGGCCCAGAATGAGAGGGTTGTAGGTTTTGGACAATTTGCTGGCTTCCCCAAGGTTCAGGGTGCCATTGACTGTACGCACATCGCCCTGCGAGCATCTTTATACAATCAAGAGGTTTACCGAAACCGAAAGGGATTCCACTCCATGAACATTCAGATTGTCTGCGATCATACTCAGTGCATCATGGCAGTCAATGCCCAATATCCAGGAAGCATTCATGATGCTTTCATCTTATGTGAGAGCACTGTCTCAGGCTTGTTATAGCGCCAACCACAAGGCAAGGGCTGGATGCTGGGGGACAAAGGTTATGGCCTCGCCGCCTGGTTCATGACCCCCCTCCGGAACCCTCAGACAGAAGCCAAGCATTGCTATAATGAGAGCCATGCAGCCACATGCATCATCATCAAACAGACAATTGGAGTGCTCAAGCAGCACTTCCGATGCCTGGACCACTCTGGTGGCTGCCTGCAATACTCCCCTCAGCAGGTCTCTGAGTTCACTGTGGTGTGCTGCATGATACACAACATGGCCATCATGAGGGTACAAGAATTGCCAATGGGGATTTCAGAACCACCTCAGGAGAGAGGGGGCAGGAGAGGTGGAGGAGGAAGACGAGGAAGAGGAGCCTGACGAGGAACCCATGCCACTACCACCCTCACCACAAACACATGGGAGGCATCGTGGAAATTTCGCTGCTGCAAAAGCCTTACGTCAGCAGCTTATAATTGAATGCTTTGCTTGAAACGTGAACGTTTGACTGTTGCCTGGCCACTCTATCCTACCATGTTGACTATTCTCCCTCTTATTCTGCAAATGAGACACTACACAGGAATGGTTAAGGTAAAGAACAGGGGGCTGAAACCCAGGGATGTGAGAAAGCTGGCGCACCTACCTTTTCTTCTAATTATTTTCTACTGTGATCGTTGAGGTGGCCTTTCCGTTGATTTTCGGCACTTAGAATTTTTTTTACGTTAACCGGAATTCGGTCATAGTGGGGGCGGAAGTGTGGCAGTCAGGCAGGCTGAGGGGCAGAAGTTGGGACTCTGCCGCTGTCACTCAGCAGCGGAGCGGTGGTGACATTACAGCGTGTGTGCTTCACCACGCCCTCTCCCCTCTGTTAAAGGGGAGAGAATCAAACATTTAATATCTTCAGCCACTGGGCCACTCAGGAGGGTTTCAGCCGGGCCAGCGGCCTGGCATGCAAGAGGGTGTGCCAGGCTTCCTCATGGTGGCCCGGACGAACCCGTGGGCACTATTGTGCCGGCCGTTCTAGAAGTCGGCCAGCAAAAATAAAGACATGGCGGCGGCACCAATGGGTCCTGCTCTTGAAGAGCCACCACGCTGCCGGGCCACACAGTTAGGAGAAGGTGCACTGACACAGAAAGCTGTTGGGGGCACTGCATGATGGGGCAATGATTTTTTCCAGTGAATTTGGGTCGGCGTATTCTGCAGGTGCAGGAGATCGGTGTTGCACGTTTTGATGATGCACTTGCTGCGGACATGAGTAATGGGACGGAATTGGATAAATGCCAAAAAATCCCCCACCTGAATTTGGGTCGGGGCAGTCAGTTGACCACAAAGTGGCGGCCATGGGATTCTGCCGGATAGCCGCCGCAAACGGGCAGTAACGGGTCTTACTGTGAGCCTGAATTTCGGCTCACAGATTTTCTCAAAAGTGTAAACTTTTCCAACTTTGTAAACTTTAAAACAAACTTTAATAAACATTGAAAACTTTGATAACTTAAGATAATTTGAAAACTTTTAAAACTTTAATAAGACAACAACAACAGGAACAAGAAGAAGCAGAAGAACAACAACAACACAACAACCCCTACACCAACGTCTTTTAGCACCGGGTGTTTCCCCCCTTGCCTCTTACACTTACCCATAGCCCCCCTCCCTCACCTGCTCCCTCTTCCCAAAGTGGCACCAGTTTGTGAAGCATGGCAGCCAGCGTCCTGCTGATATGGGGGGAGAGGTCTTGGAGAAGCCATGTAGGGATCAACTGGAGAAGCTCGGGGTACGGAAGGCCAAGCTTCTGACTGGCAAGCCTCTTGCTTGGCGTCGCCAGTTACAGGTGGTGTGGGTCTGGGTGTGACACTGGGGACTCCAGTTTCATTGGTGGAGGCCATCAATCATGTGTGATCATTTACAACTTCACAGGTTTCTTGGCTCGCACGGACAATCTGCATCCCTACCTCCATAATGGTCGCAGTGAGTGTCGCGATACTCATGGGAATCCTAACCAATACCTCGACAGTGACACCATGTCCATTTGAGAGTCTGCCTGTCTGTCGGAAGATCGACTTCGCCGACTCAACCGTTGGAGAGACGGCATATGGGATTCGACCTCAGAAGTGCGTTGCTGCATGCCACTAGTTGTCCCTGGAGCCTCAGAGATGTCAAAGCCTGCGAATATTTGGTCATCCCCAGATGACATGTTTCTTGGTGCCAAAAGAGGAATGGAGTGCATCTGCCATTCCCCACCACCCCACCCCCCCCACAGTCAGCTCTTCAATTGTCTCTTCCTATTCCTCCTCCTCCTCCTTCCCCCCCACCACCGCCCCCCCACATGATGACCTGATGTGGAGGACTCATAGGAGACATGCAGCACCTGTGACTCTTCATCGAGAAGCAGAAAGCAACAGATGAATGGTTAGCAGCAAGGGAGGGGACCGGGTGACATGAGGAAGGTCACATAACACGGGCTTATTTGAAGGACTGCCGCTACTTCATTATATGTAGTCCACAAACACTGCATCACATTTCCCCAACCCTTGTCCACAGATACTGCATCACATTGCCCAACCCAGCCCAGGGAGTGTACAGGACTTATTATTAATTTCCAGGCAGGGGTCAGCACCCCCACGGGCAGTTGCCTGATGGTTGGCACCGATGAGGCCTGCCACTCGCTCCTCCACGTGCATGAGTGATACGGTGCCAATGCCTGTGCGTTGCTGTTTGCGCCCATTATGCGACTTCTTTGCCTGTAAAGATAAAAATGGGAATGGTTACCAGTGTTCTTGTGGCACTATAGATAGCCACCGAAGCACTTATACCATACTGTGTGAATGTAACACAGTCCTCTGTTTACTTGCCTCGGAAGTTGCACATGATTCATCAGGAGAACATTGAACTGCGGAAGCATCTTATGAGATCTCAGAAGGCAATCTTAATAATGTATAAAGATCATTCATTGCAAATAGGATGCCATACTAAGCCTACCTATGTTTCATGCATTTTACGAGGCAACCCACAGAGAGCTGAGACCCAGCAACAGCATCGGAACAAATAATGTGTCAGATTAATAATTTCAGTAATGAAGGAGTGCATGAATGAAAATAGTACTCTGACAACCCTTGTGAGATCGTTAAATTTTTTTCTACATTGGTCGGCCATATGTGCTCTATTTCCTGAGGCAGAAACCTCCTCAGCGATCTCCCCAGATTCTTCTAAATATTGCTGGGAGGGGTCTACTTTCCCTCCCACTCCTATGTAGATCTCCACATCTACTGTCCATGTCAGTGACCAGTGCCTCATTCGCTTCCAAAGTAAACCTTCTGGCCTGTTGCCTATCTTCCTCCAGCTCTCACTGCTGCTCCATCATCAAAATCAAAAGTAAAATGGCTGATTTAGCCTCGGGTGTACTGCGTATGCGTGCGGCCGCTCCCTGCCTGCATTAGCGTTTGCGATCATACAGCTGACCACAAGCACGGGAAGAAGAAAAATAAATTACGCATGCGCAGAAGGGCCGATTTTTTTCGCCGGCGGAACTTTCGGCTCCGGCGCACAAAATCTCTTGTGCGATGCTGGAGTGAGTGATAACACAAACTTTCATTGCCGTTTGGCAAAAGTTGAGCGTTCCAGCGCTAACGCTAACCCGGCCCTAAAAAAAATGTTTCCGTGATTTGCTCCCAAAAACGGGCAAAATCGCAAAAACTGAAAATCCAGCCCATTTCCTTTTCAAAAACTGAAAATAAACCAAAAAACAATAATCTGCATCTCCTTACCTTTGAGTTTTCATCCACTCATTGTGTACGTGCCTATTTAGATTCCTATAATATTTCTCCCTATATTGTTTACCCCTACATGGACTGCCATCACGTGGCCTGGCCAAAACGCTTCAGTTTTAATAGGGGATAATAATATGTGGCAGTGAAAGAAAATGGATGAGAACAGATGGTAGGGAAAGGGAAAAATGATAGTAAAAGGCAATGAATGACAGTGAAAGGAGAGAAAGTTTGAGAAAGAAGAGTTCCACTCCCAATATGAGCTTGGAACATTGAAGGAGGAGAAAATGTTTCTATTTGGAATGGATGAAGTACAGTATCTTTGTAAATTAGGCCTATTTTGGAGCTCCCCTATTTTGCAGCAAAATTGTCCAAAATAGTTACAATCTCTTATTTTGCATAACCTAGCAATACAAAAGGGAATAAGCATGAATTGGAATGAAGAGGAAACCCATAGTGTATCAGTAGCACAGAAGGAGATGGATGAATGGCAGAATCAGAATTGCAGGCAGGATGATTAGTGTAGCTGGTACTCATTGATATTTGCTTCCAGTAATTCCCAAATTCAGCCCCAGCAAAATATTACAGATGACTCAAACCCTACACGCCAGACACAACAAGTTGTACCTCTCCATCTACGGCATTTTAAATGCCATCTTACACTTTCAACCATCAGTTTTTACCTTTGTATTCTCCTTCCCAGGTAAAAGTATATGCACTAAAGAGAAAAACATTGTCCACAATTTATTTAGTGATATTTGCATAATGAACTGTTATAACTGCCTACCACTGTCCTTCCCCTTGGTGACCTTATAAGGTGTGCTTCACCTACTGTATAACCTGCTTCTATGTCTATATCTACCCTCAGTGGGAGGAAGAGTGTTAGACTGCTAACGTATACTGTGGGCATAGTGTTTTACCTGTGGATATGGAGCCATGAGATGGCCCTGCTACAGTTGAAAGAGGACAATGGCTACCAGCACTCGCTCACTAAGTGGCATTTCTTCAATCCTTTCAGAAGGCAGGCTGGGTTAGATAGATGTATGATCATCCAGAGATGAAGCTACCATAGTAGATACAATAGCATAGTGTACCATGTGGGAACTCAGGGACGCCTCCAGTGTCCCTGACGACTACGTGTGCGGGAAGCGTATCGGCCTCCAGCTCCTGACAGACCGCATTGCGGAGTTGGAGCTGAGGGTGGATTCACTCTGGAGCATCCACGATGCTGAGAATGACGTGAATAGCACGTTTAGTGAGTTGGTCTTACCGCAGGTGAAGGGTCCACAGCCAGCTAGGGAATGGAAGACCAGCAGGAAGAGCAGTGCAAGGAAGGTAGTGCAGGGGTCCCCTGCGGTCATCCCCCTGCAAAACAGATACTCCGTTTTGAGTACTGTTGAGGGGGATGACTCATCTGGGGAGGGCAGCAGCAGCCAAGTTCATGGCACGGTGGCTGGCTCTGCTGCACAGGAGGGCAGGAAAAAGAGTGGGAGAGCGATAGTGATAGGGGATTCGATTGTAAGGGGAATAGATAGGCATTTCTGCGGCCGCAACCGAGACTCCAGGATGGTATGTTGCCTCCTTGGTGCAAGGGTCAAGGAGCGGGTGCAGGACATTCTGAAAAGGGAGGGTGAACAGCCAGTTGTCGTGGTGCACATTGGTACCAACGATATAGGTAAAAAAAGGGATGAGGTCCTACGAGATGAATTTAAGGAGCTAGGAGCTAAAATAAAATGTAGGACCTCAAAAGTAGTAATCTCAGGATTGCTACCAATGCCACGCATTCGCTGAGTAGGAATCGCAGGATAGCTCAGATGAATACGTGGCTTGAGCAGTGGTGCAGCAGGGAGGGATTCAAATTCCTGGGGCATTGGAACCGGTTCTGGGGGAGGTGGGACCAGTACAAACCGGACGGTCTGCAGCTAGGCAGGACCGGAATCAATGTCCTAGGGGGAGTGTTTGCTAGTGCTGTTGGGGAGGAGTTAAACTAATGTGGCAGGGGAATGGGAACCAATGCAGGGAGACAGAGGGAAACATAAAGGAGACAAAAGCAAAAGACAGAAAGGAGATGAGTAAAAGTGGAGGGCAGAGAAACCCAAGGCAAAAAACAAAAAGGGCCACTGAATGTAAAGGGGCTGCAGGAGGGGTCAAAACTAAAAATCATGGATTAAAAACTAGTATTAAAACACTACCTAAACTCACGCAGCATTCAAAATAAAGTCAATGAGTTGACGGTGCAAATCATTGCAAATGGGTATGATTTGGTGGCCATTACAGAAACGTGGTTGCAGGGTGGCCAAGACTGGGAATTAAACATACAGGGGTATCTGACGATTCGGAAAGATAGACAAGAAGGGAAAGGAGGTGGGGTAGTTCTGTTAATAAAGGATGATATCAGGGCAGTTGAGAGAGACGAGATTGACTCTAATGAACAAAATGTTGAATTTTTGTGGGTGGAGATTAGAGATAGGAAGGGGAAAAAGTCACTGGTAGGCGTAGTTTATAGGCCCCCAAATAATAACTTCATGGTGGGGCTGGCAATAATCAAGGAAATAATGGAGGCATGTGAAAAAGGAACGGTAGTAATCATGGGGGATTTTAACCTACATATCGATTGGTCAAATCAAATCGCACGGGGTAGCCTGGAGGAGGAATTCATAGAATGCATACGGGATTGTTTCTTAGAACAGTATGTTACAGAACCTACAAGGGAGCAAGCTATCTTAGATCTGGTCCTCTGTAATGAGACAGGAATAATAAACGATCTCCTAGTAAAAGATCCTCTCGGAATGAGTGATCACAGTATGGTTGAATTTGTAATAGAGATTGAGGGTGAGGAAGTAGTGTCTCAAACGAGTGTACTATGCTTAAACAAAGGGGACAACAGTGGGATGAGGGCAGAGTTGGCTAAAGTAGACTGGAAACATAGACTAAACGGTGGCACAATTGAGGAACAGTGGAGGACTTTTAAGGAGCTCTTTCATAGTGCTCAACAAAAATATATTCCAATGAAAAAGAAGGGCGGTAAGAGAAGGGATAACCAGCCGTGGATAACCAGGGGAATTAAGGAGAGTATCAAATTAAAAACCAATGCGTATAAGGTGGCCAAGGTTAGTGGGCAAATAGAAGATTGGGAAAATTTTAAACGACAGCAAAGAATGACTAAGAAAACAATGAAGAAAGGAAAGATAGATTACGAAGGTAAACTTGCGCAAAACATAAACACGGATAGTAAAAGCTTTTACAGATATATAAAACGGAAAAGAGTGACTAAAGTAAATGTTGGTCCCTTAGAACATGAGAAGGGGGATTTAATAATGGGAAATGTGGAAATGGCTGAGACCTTAAACAATTGTTTTGCTTCGGTCTTCACAGTGGAAGACACAGAAACCATGCCAGAAATTGCTGGTCACAGGAATGTGGGAAGGGAGGACCTGGAGACAATCACTATCACTAGGGGGGTAGTGCTGGACAGGCTAATGGGACTCAAGGTAGACAAGTCCCCTGGTCCTGATGAAATGCATCCCAGGGTATTAAAAGAGATGGCGGAAGTGAAAGCAGATGCATTCGTTATAATCTACCAAAATTCTCTGGACTCTGGGGAGGTACCAGCGGATTGGAAAGCAGCTAATGTAACGGCTCTGTTTAAAAAAGGGGGCAGACAAAAGGCAGTTAACTATAGGCAGGTTAATTTAACATCTGTAGTGGGGAAAATGCTTGAAACTACCATTAAGGAAGAAATAGCGGGACATCGAGATAGGAATCGTGCAATCAAGCAGACGCAGCATGGATTCATGAAGGGGAAATCATGTTTAACTAATTTGCTGGAATTCTTTGAGGATATAACGAGCATGGTGGATAAAGGTGTACCGATGGATGTGGTGTATTTAGATTTTCAAATGGCATTCGATAAGGTGCCACACAAAAGGTTACTGCAGAAGATAAAGTTACGCAGGGTCAGTGGAAATGTATTAGCATGGATAGAGAATTGGCTGGCGAACAGAAAGCAGAGAGTCGGGATAAATGGGTCCTTTTCAGGTTGAAAATCGGTGGTTAGTGGTGTGCCACAGGGATCGGTGCTGGGACCACAACTGTTTACAATATACATAGATGACCTGGAAGAGGGGACAGAGTGCAGTGTAACAAAATTTGCAGATGACACAAAGATTAGTGGGAAAGCGGGTTGTGTAGAGGACACAGAGAGGCTGCAAAGAGATTTAGATAGGTTAAGCGAATGGGCTAAGGTTTGGCAGATGGAATACAATGTCGGAAAGTATGAGGTCATCCACCTTGGGAAAAAAAACAAAAAAGGGAATACTATTTGAATGGGGAGAAATTACAACATGCTGCGGTGCAGAGGGACCTGGGGGTCCTTGTGCATGAATCCCAAAAAGTTAGTTTGCAGGTGCAGCAGGTAATCAGGAAGGCGAATGGAATGTTGGCCTTCATTGCGAGAGGGATGGAGTACAAAAGCAGGGAGGTCCTTCTGCAACTGTATAGGGTATTGGTGAGACCGCACCTGGAGTACTGCGTGCAGTTTTGGTCGCCTTACTTAAGGAAGGATATACTAGCTTTGGAGGGGGTACAGAGACGATTCACTAGGTTGATTCCGGAGATGAGGGGGTTACCTTATGATGATAGATTGAGTAGACTGGGTCTTTACTCGTTGGAGTTCAGAAGGATGAGGGGTGATCTTATAGAAACATTTAAAATAATGAAAGGGATAGATAAGATAGAGGCAGAGAGGTTGTTTCCACTGGTCGGGGAGACTAGAACTAGGGGACACAGCCTCAAAATACGGGGGAGCCAATTTAAAACTGAGTTGAGAAGGAATTTCTTCTCCCAGAGGGTTGTGAATCTGTGGAATTCTCTGCCCAAGGAAGCAGTTGAGGCTAGCTCATTGAATGTATTCAAGTCACAGATAGATAGATTTTTAACTAATAAGGGAATTAAGGGTTATGGGGAGCGGGCAGGTAAGTGGAGCTGAGTCCACGGCCAGATCAGCCATGATCTTGTTGAATGGTGGAGCAGGCTCAAGGGGCTAGATGGCCTACTCCTGTTCCTAATTCTTATGTTCTTATGTTCTTATGTTCCTATGTTACTGGACTAGTAATCCAGAGGCCTGCACTGAAAGACCAAGGATGTGAATTCAATCCCACCATAGCAGCTGGAGAATTTAAATGCAATTAAATAAATCTGGAATAATTCTACAGGGGATTATCATAAAAAATGATCTGGTTTACTGATGTCCTTTAAGGAGAGATATCTGATGTGCTTACCTGGTCTGGCCTACATATGACTCCAGACCCACAGCAACGTGGTTGACTCTTAACTACCTTCTGGTATGGCCTAGCAAGCCACTCAGTTGTACCAAATTGCTACAAATAAATATACTAAGGATAAAACCTGACATCGACCTAGGCACCAGACATGACAAAGACATATCAAGCCCTGTAAAATCATCCTCACTAACATCTGGGAACTTGTGCCAAATTGGGAGAACTGTCCCACAGACGAGTCAAGCAATAGCCTGACATAGACATGCTCACAGAATCATATCTTTCAGCCATTGCCCAGACTCCTCCATCACCATCACTGGGTATGTCCCGTCCCACCGGCAGGACAGACCAACTAAAGGTGGCGGCAAAGTGGTATACAGTCAGGAGGGAGTGGCCCTGGGAGTCCTCACCATTGAAACTAGACCCCATGAAGTCTCATGACATCAGGTAAAACCGACTAAACCTCGTTCTCACCAATCTACATGTTGCAGTTGATTTGGTATAGGTAGGAGTGACTACCACACAGCCCTTGTGGAGACGAAGTCCCGTCTTCACACGGAGGACACCTTCCATTGTGCTGAGTGGCACTACCACTTTGCTAAATAGGATAGATTCAGAACAGATCTATTAGTTCAAAACTGGTTGCAAATGAGGCGCTGTGGGCCATCAGCAGCAGCAGAATTATATTCCATCACAATCTGTAACATCATGGTCTGGCATTTCCCTCACTTTACCATTACCACCAAGCCAGGGGACCATATCTGGTTCAATGAGGAGTGTCGAAGACCATGCCAGGAGCAGCACCAGGCGTACCTAAAAATGAAGTGCAACCTGGAGAAGTTACAACACATACAACACAACTACATACATACGAACCAGCTATAAACAGAGCTAAGCAATCCCACAATGAATGGATCAGATCAAAGCTCTGCAGTCCTGCCACATTCATTTGTGAATAGTGGTGGAAAATTAAACAACTAATGGGAGGATAAGGCTCCATGAATATCCATATTCTTAATGATGGTGGACCCCAGCATTTGAGTGCTAAAGACAAGGCTGAACTGTTTGCAACCAGCTCCAGCCACAAGGTGCAAGTGAATGATTCATCTCAACCTACTCTTGAGGTCCCCACCATCACAGAAGCCAGTGTTCAGCCAATTTGATTCACTCCACCCGTATCACGAGCCAGCTGAGCGCACTGGATACAGCAAAGACCATGGGCCGCAACAACATCCTGGCTGTAGTGCTGAAGACTCGTTGAAACACTGCAAAAACTCATCTCGGCTTCTTCGACAACACCTCCTAAACCCGTCACCTCTACCACATGGCACATGGGAGCACAACCACCTCCAAGTACCCCCCGAAGTTACACACCATACTGACTTGGAAATATATCGCTGTTCCTTCAAAGTTGTTGGGTCAAGAACCTGGAACTCTTTCCCTAACAGCAGTGTGGGAGTACATGGAAAGCAATGGTTCAAGAAGCAGCTCACCACCACCTTCTCAAGGGCAATTAGGGATGGGCAATAAATACTGACCTTGCCAGTGACGCCCACATCCCAGGAATAATTTTTTTTTTAATGCTATGCATCCCAGCATGCTGCCTCAGTTTTCCCAATATTTAATTACAGCTCATCCAGGAATGTATGTCTTATCAATGTCATCGGTTTAACTCTTACATCTCCATGCAAATGTTAATCACCTGATTCAATAAGATAGCACAAAGTAAGTTCAATCTTTCCAATCATACCATAATCTTCATGAAGAAGACAGTACAATGTAAGTGCACAAACTCTAAAGTGAACAGAAGGTGATTTACTCTTTCCTCACAATTTCTAAACAAGCATTTATTTTTCCTCTTGCAATGCTTCAATCACGTGCAACTTGAGAGTCAGTATCCAAGAAGTGTTTGGTCTCACCTTGTGCAGCAAAATGGCTCATGGTACTGAGGTGACCTTCCTCTCATGCAACTTGATCCTGGGAGGAAGCTACTGCTTGCTGCACATCAGGAGCTTGCGCCTGGGAAGCGCTGTGTTGCTTTCTATGTGCCATTTGCGTGGTGCTCTGAAGTGAAAGGCCAGATGCCTAGCATCTGCTGCTCTCCTGAGAAATAGCAGCTCACACATGTTGCCTCAAACCATCATAATTCCACTGGGTGAAGGATCTGTGTCCTGGCTGATCTAGAGGCTAGTGGCAGTTATCATATCCTGAACACAGTGAGAGACAACAGCCTTCATCCTGACCATGGGGGGTTTGAAAGCCAGAATGAAGGATACAGTCTAATCTGTCCTCTATTGTTACCTGGGCATTAATCTGTTCTACTATGGAGGAAGAGACACCAACTGATCTTGAGTGACTTCTGAATAGTGGGCTTGTAGCAGATTCCGGTGAAGCTGCCATGCATTTTTTAAAACCCTGCTACAACAAAAAAGCTTCTCTGAAGCTCCTCCAAATGATGGCTGTAGATTTAAGAGGTATGTGTGTAAGTTTATCACACTTCTGCAGAGACTTATCTCAGAGCCTGGAAGTCAATGTGATGTTCCTCAAACATCTTTAATTTTAGGGGAGTATCCATGAATTCTGGATCACAGAACTCTGAATCTATGGGCCCCCTTCTGCTCAGTCATTACTGGGAAGGAGGCATTTCCTCACACACTCCCCACTCCTTCAGCTCTCTATTCCTCTGTGAATCACCTGGCGCAATTACATTACTAACACTATCTGATATTCCCCAGGACAAAGTGTTATATTTGTGGACTTGTATTTACACTGTACAGTACAGAGAGCTCATTCCCCGGAATCCCAAGTGAACCCATAATTCCTTGGGAGAACAGGTATTTAAGGAGGCTTCACAGGTTGGAGAGGCACTCTGGAGACCTGCAATAAAAGTCTAAGGTCACACTTTACTTTGAGCTCACAGTGTGCAGTCTGACTCTTTCTCCATACACAAGAACTGGCGATGAGATACATATAGCGAACCCAAATATGCAGAGAACAGTGGGCATCCTGGTGACATTTTCGGAGGTAGATGATTGGGAAACTTTTGTGGAGCGACTCAACCAATACTTTGCGGCCAACGAGCTAGATGGGGAAGAGAGCGCTGTCAAACATAGAGCGATCCTCCTCACCGTCTGTGGGGCACCAACATATGGCCTCATGAAGAATCTGCTCACTCCAGCAAAACCCACGGAGAAATCATACGACGATTTGTGCACACTGGTCCGAGAGCATTTGAACCTGAAGGAAAGCGTTCTGATGGCGAGGTATGGTTCTACACCTACAAAAGGTCTGAAGGTCAAGAAGTGGCGAATAATGTTGCCGAGCTGAGACGCCTTGCAGGACATTGCGAATTTAAAGGACATTTGGAGCACATGCTCAGAGACTTTTTCATACTTGGCATTGGCCATGAAACCATACTTCGCAAGCTTTTGTCAGTAGAGACTCCAAACTTGAATAAGGCCATAGCGATAGCCCAGGCGTTCATTGCCACCAGTGACAATGCGAATCAAATCTCTCAGCACACAAGTGCTGCTACAAGTACTGTGAACAAAGTGATGTTGTTTTCGAATTGTAACATACAGGGCAGGTCACACATACCTGCAGCTGCACGTCCGCAGATGTCTCAGAGTCTAACATCAAGGGTGATGAATGCAAGGCCATTAACACCTTGTTGGCGCTGCGGGAATGATCATCGTTTCCATTCATGCTGATTCAAAGGATAAGTTTGCAAGGGCTGTGGAACAATGGAACACCTCCAACGAGTGTGCAGGCGAGCTGTTAAGCCTGTTAAGCCTGCAAACCACCACGTTGCTGAGGAGGACAGATCCACGGAGGATCACTACGAACCAGAGCCTCGGATCGAGGAGGCAGAGGTACATGGGGTGCACACATTCATCATGAATTGTCCCCCGATAATGCTGAATGTTGAACTAGATGGACCATCAGTGTCAATGGAGCTGGACACGGACGCGAGCCAGTCCATCATGGGCAAAAAGACATTCGAAAGATTGTGGTGCAACAAGGCCTCAAGGCCAGTCTTAACTCCTGTTCACACGAGACTAAGAACTTACACTGAAGAACTGATTCCTGTAATCAGCAGTGCTACCGTAAAGGTCTCCTACGATGGAGCGATGCACAAGCTACCACTCTGGGTGGTACCGGGCAATTGTCCCACGCTGCTCAGCAGGAGCTGGCTGGGAAAGATACGCTGGAACTGGGACGACTTCCGTGTGCTATCGCCCGCTGATGGCACTTCGTGTGCCCAGGCCTTAAATAAATTTCCTTCGCTGTTTGAACCAGGCATCGGGAAATTCCAAGGAGCAAAAGTGCAGATCCACCTAATTCCAGCGGCGCGACCCATCCATCACAAGGCAAGAGCAGTACCATACATGATGAAAGGGTAGAGATCGAGCTAGACCGGCTGCAATGAGAGGGCATCATTTCACTGATCGAGTTCAGCTCGTGGGCCAGCCTTATTGTCCCAGTCCTCAAGGGAGACAGCACCGTCAAAATCTGTGGCCATTACAAAGTAACTATCAATCGTTTCTCCCTGCAGAACCAATACCCACTACCAAAAGCCGACGACCTCTTTGCAACACTGGCGGGAGGAAAGACGTTCATGAAGCTTGATCTGACTTCAGCCTACATGACGCAGGAACTGAAGGAATCATCGAAGGCCCTCACCTGCATCAACACGTGCAAAGGTCTTTTTGTTTAAACAGATGCCCATTTGGAATCCGATCAGCGGCGGCGATATTCCAGAGAAACATGGAAAGTTGACTGAAGTCGGTCCTGCACACCGTGGTCTTCCAGGACAACATCTTGTTCACAGGTCGGAACACAGTTGAGCGCCTGCAGAACCAGGAGGAGGTTTTTATTCGACTCAACTGCGTGGGGCTCAGGTTAAAACTCTCGAAGTGCATTTTTCTGGCACCTGAAGTGGAGTTCCTGGGAAGGAGCATTGCGGCGGACGGCATCAGGCCCACCAACACGAAGACGGAGGCAATCGAGAACGCACCGAGGCCACAGAACGTGACGGAGCTGCGGTCGTTTCTGGGACTCTTGAACTACTTTGGTAACTTCATACTGGGTCTCAGCACACTGCTAGAACCACTACATGTCTTACTACGAAAAGGGGTGAATGGGTTTGGGGCAAAAGCCAAGAAAATTCCTTTGCAAAAGCGAGAAAATTGTTGTGCTCAAACAAATTGCTTGTGTTGTATGATCCATGTAAGTGTTTGGTACTAGTATGTAATGTGTCATCATATGGCATCGGGTGTGTATTGCAATAAGCCAATGATTTTGGGAAATTGCAACCAGCTGCTTATGCATCCAGGAGTCTGTCTAAGGCTGAGAGAGCCTACAGCATGATTGAAAAAGAAGCGTTAGCGTGTGTCTATGGGGTAAAGAAAATGCATCAATATATGTTTGGGTTAAAATTCGAATTGGAAACTGACCATAAGCCACTTATATCCCTGTTTTCCGAGAGTAAAGGAATAAATACCAATGTATTGGCCCGCATCCAGAGATGGGCGCTCACGTTGTCCGCATACAATTACGCCATCCGCCACAGGCCAGGCACAGAAAACTGCGCCGATGCTCTCAGTAGGCTGCCATTGCCCACCATGGGGGTGGAAATGGCGCAGCCCGCAGATCTAGCCATGGTTGTGGAAGCATTTGAGAGTCACCTTTCACTGCCTGGCAGATCAAAACCTGGACAAGCCAGGACCCCTTATTATCTCTAGTCAAAAGCTGTGTGCTTCACGGGAGCTGGTCCAGTGTCCCAGAGGAAATGCAGGAAGAGATAAAGCTGTTCCAGCGGCGCAAAGATGAAATGTCTATACAAGCAGACTGCCTTCTGTAGAGCAATCGAGTTGTGGTCCCCAAGAAGAGCAAAGACACCTTCATCAATGACCTCCACAGTACCCACCCAGGCATTGTAATGATGAAAGCGATAGCCAGATCCCACATGTGGTGGCCCGGTATCGATGCGGACTTAGGAGTCCTGTGTTCACAGATGTAATACATGCTCACAGTTAAGCAATGTACCCTGGGAGGCGCCGCTAAGTTTATGGTCTTGGCCCTTCAAACCATAGTCTAGGGTGCACGTCGACTATGCAGGCCCGTTCTTGGGTAAAATGTTCCTTGTGGTTCTAGACGATAACTCCAAGTGGATTGAATGTGAGATAATGTTGGCTAGCACATCCGCTACCACCACTGAAAGCCTGTGAGCCATGTTTGCCACTCACAGCTTACCTGATGTTCTGGTGAGCGACAACAGGCCATATTTTACCAGTGCTGAGTTCAAAGAATTCATGACCCATAACGGGATCAAACATGTCACATCTGCCCCGTTTAAACCAGCGTCCAATGGTCAGGCAGAGAGAGCAGTGCAAACCATCAAGCAAGGCTTGAAGAGGGTAACTGAAGGCTCACTGCAAACTCGCCTACCCCGAGTCCTGCTTAGCTACCGCACGAGACCACACACACTCACTGGGATCCCATCTGCTGAACTGCTCATGAAAAGAGCACTTAAGACAAGGCTCTCGTTAGTTCACCCTGATCTACATGAACAAGTAGAGAGCAGGCGGCTTCAACAAAGTGCATACCATGATAGCGCAAATATGTCACACGAGATTGAAATCAATGATCCTGTATTTGTATTAAATTATGGACAAGGTCCCAAGTGGCTTCCGGGCACTGTCAGGGCCAAAGAGGGGAGCAGGGTGTTTTGGATCAAACTTTCAAATGGATTCATTCACCGGAATACTTGGACCAAATCAAACTCAGATTCACAGACTACCCTGAGCAACCCACCTTGGACCCTACCTTTTTTGATCCCCCAGTATACACACCAGTGGCAACCGACACCACCGTTGACCATGAAGCAGAACCCATCATCCACAGCAGCCCTGCAGGGCCCAACACACCAGGCAGCCCAGCAAGGCCAGCTGCACAGCAGCCCAGCGAGGGCCCAACAAATGATTCAACAACACCAGCTTTCACATCGAGACGATCAACAAGGGTAAGAAGGGCCCCCAGATCAACTCAGATTGTAAACAGTTACACTATTGACTTTGGGGGAAAATGTTGTTATATATGTGGACTTGTATTTACTCTGTACAGCCACCAGAAGGCTCATTCTCCAGAGTCCCAAGGGTTCCCATCATCCCTTGGGAGCACAGATATTTAAATAGTTTGGAGAGGCACTCTGGAGACCTGCAATAAATGACTAAAGTCACACTTTACTTTGAGCTCACATTGTTCAGTCTGACTCTTTCTCCATACACAACAAAAAGTATCTGAACTGATGTGTGGGAGTGAGAAAGCAAGAGACACAGTAGGTGAAATGCAGCACATTATAGGTGAAATGGAGCAGTTTGGAACAGAGGAATACGGGGTGTGATTTTGCTTCTGTGGCATGATCTTGCTACAAGAACCTCGACCTGGCCTTGTTCAGAATATCCCCATCTTCATCATCATCATCGTTATCGCCATAGTCCACCTGCTCCTCCGCCTCCTCTTCATGACTGTGATAGTTCTGCAGGAAAGGAGGATGCAAGCTAAGAATGTGAGAGCATAACTCCCTTGAAATTAAGGAGATCGAAGAAAGTGTGGAACTCGGGTCAATGGGCTCAAGTTTCAACTGAATTTGCTCCTAATTTTTGGAGCAACTAGTTTTTTTTTTGAGTATCCTAGAAATTGCAATTCTCCACATTTAGTTTGCTCCAGTTCGAGTGAGTTAGTTTAGTTTCATTTTAGTTCATTTTTTTTTTTAACGGCGCGTGTCCAGCCACTTACGCCTGTTTTGCAAGTTTGAACTGCAAAAAGTTACTCTAAACTAATTTAGAACAGAGTAAGTGTTCACTTTTGTATGCCAGGAATAACCTTGTGTAGAGTTAAGAAATCAGCGCAGCTAGCCAGAGATGGAGGTGGTGGGCGTGGGGAGGGAAGAGAGTGCACTAAACTTTTAAAAATAAAGAACCATCATCAATAATAAATGATAAATCAATCAATCAATCAATAAATCAATGAATAAAAAATAAAAAATCAATAAATAAGAAATTCCTATCTCACCTACCCGTTCAGGAGCACTGGGAGCCCTCCAGCAACGCACACAGCAACAAGCAAACGCAGCCCATACACACAGGCAGCAAGCAGTGGCAGGCCATTGGCCAGGGATATGGTCATGAGTGTGGCCGGTAGCCTGCCCAGGTCCCATCCTACTCACGTTTTGCCCCCAATCTCTTTGCTTGCCTGCTCCTCCGCCCCTCCGAATATCTCCGAGACAGTCGCAAGGAACACTCGATGGCCTCAGTCAGTGCAAGCGATCGACATCTTCCTTCTTGATGGTCACTTTTGCCAGCTGCTTCTCCCTTTCTTGTTTGCCGTCTCCAGGTCCAAGCTCAGGATCTCCTTCTCCTCCACATAGTCAGTCACCCGCTCAGGAGCCCATTCAGCCAGGGCTAGGGGCGGCATGCTTTGGGCCCCTCCCACGTAGCTTGCAGTACACGCACACAGAATCTGGGAGCCAGGAGCTACTGCACACGCGCGCAGCTAAGCCGGCAGTCTTTGAGGCGCAGAGCTGTAGCTCCGCCCCCCACTGTTGCTGCTACACTGCGCTGAGGCAACAGGAGGCCTCATCGAAGTCGAGAATAGCAAGGTCGCAAACAGGAGCGCTTTTTATTCCAGGAAATCGGCAGATCTCTCAGAGGTATGCCGTTCTAATCCTCAACTGAAACTTGGGCCCAATGTCTTTAATTGTGTCCATTTAGAGATTGTCAGCCAAAGTGATGATCTGCTGGCCAACAAGCCTTTTAATACCATACAAAGAACTGATTTTTAAAGCAATAGCCGAGCTTGAGAATTGCATTTGCAACATTACTGTTGGACTATCATTTTTCAGTAGTGTTAACATATCCGATGCTTTTACTTTTGTGATCCCTGCATCTGAAGAAGCTGCATGAACAGAAGTCTCTGAGAAGTGGTGGAACTCTAGCAATTAAATTAGCTACTTCTATAAATTACTGTAGCAGCAATTGCTGCAAGAAGGATTTAAATTTCCATGCAATTATTCAGATAAATATTGTGGGGTAGAGTTTCCGCTTTGGGCGCAATTGGGAAATTGGGCGTAAATTTTATTTGAAATTGTGCTGGTTAGGTTACTGTTCAAATTTCCGTGAAAATATATTTGCATAATCACAAACATAAAATCTTCCATGAACCAGCACAATCAGTCAGCATAGAAGAACATGATCTGTTTTTAGTGGTGGTAATGATGGTGAACATTCGTCATCATTACCCCTCTGAAACTGACCGTAACTTCAGGATTTACCGCATGCACAGATAAACGTGGAATTCATGAAGTTGTGGTCAGTCATTCACTGTGCTGCCACAGGCTGCACTGTGGAACTCCCCATAGCCGGAAATCAGTGAAATCAGTTGAACTGATGAAAACTTAAGCTTTTCCGATCTAATTACACTGTTAAACACACCATTAAACATTAATCTTGTTGGAATCGGTGTAACAGAGGTTTTAACAGTGTATTGATTGCTGAACAACCATTCTGGCCCTGAGAAATGTATTTTATATTTGTGGGATGTCAAATATCTCCATTATGATAGAAAATTACTAGATTTAAAAATAATAAAAAATGATTTTTTCAAGTTTGTTTATGATATTTCAGCTTGTTCCTTAGCCCCATTTGTATGTCTCAATCTTTATGTTGTTGTGTAAATTTTTTTTAATGAATTGAATTTATTTCCTGCTTTGCTGTCTGTGAGAATTCTTCATTGTGATTGGCTGCTTAGACAGCTTGATGTCATCACTGCTGCATTGCGCTGACAATACCCTATTGACAGCACTACAATCAATTTAATGTTGCAAAACCTAAAGTTTTAACCACAGATCTCAAAGTCGTTGTGGGCAGCTTTCTTTGTGGTCAGCGGCGATCAGCATCACTTCGCCGGTGACCGCAAATTCTGGATCACTCATTGATGTATTTAAGAGTGGTGACCTGAAGCAGTTTTATTAATATAGCTGAAAATGGGTTTATCACAAAAAATAAACATTTTTATGCATGTCTAGTTCTCCACCTGTGAGTAATCTGATTTTAAATCACTGAAAATAACATTAAAAACTATACTGAACCATTTACTAGTTTTATTGGTAGTTTCTTAGTAAACTAAATATTTTTCAAGATATAAAAGCCTTTAAAATGTGCCTACTAGTGCCCGTCTGCTACAAAAATTAGTTCAATTTGAAGACCCTCTTCCAGCAGCCACAAATGAGTGCAATCAGTGGGAATTCACCCTTCTCATTGTCTTTTAACAGTATGAATAAACGAGTAATTTTTGGGATGGCAGGGTGTAACTAGAGAAGTGCTGTATGAATCAGTGCTTGGGCCTCAGCTATATCTCTATATCAATAACTTAGATGAAGGGACTGAATATAATATATCCAATTTTGCTGATGATACAAAGCTAGGTGGGAAAGTAAGCTGTGAGGAGGATGCAAGATGCTGCAAAGGGATATAGACTGGTTAAGTGATTGGTCAAGAAGGTGGCAGATGGAGTATAATGTCAGGAAATGTGAAAATATCCACTTCAGTAGGAAGAATGGAAAAGCAGAATATTTTTTGAAATGGTGAGAGACTAGTAACTGTTGGGATTCAGAGGGATTTGAGAGTCCTCGTATATGAATTACAGAAAGTTAACATGTGCAGTAAGCAATTAAGAAGGCAAATGGTATGTTCACCTTTATTGCAAAGGGGTTGGAGTATAACAGTAAGGAAGTCTTGCTGCAATTATATCATCATCATCATCATAGGCAGTCCCTCGGAATTGAGGAAGACTTGCTTGACTCCTGAAGTGAGTTCTTTGGTGGCTGAACAGTCCAATACGAGAGCCACAGACTCTGTCACAGGTGAGACAGATAGTCGTTGAGGGAAGGGGTTGGTGGGACAGGTTTGCCGCATGCTCTTTCCGCTGCCTGCACTTGATTTCTGCATGCTCACGGTGGTGATCAGCACCCCCTCGGATGCACTTCCTCCACTTAGGGAGGTTTTGGGCCAGGGACTCCCAGGTGTCAATGGGGATGTTGCACTTTATCAGGGAGGCTTTGAGGGTGTCCCTGTAGTGTTTCCACTTCCCACCTTTGGCTCATTTGTCGTGAGGGAGTTCCAAGTTGAGCAACTGCTTTGGGAGTCTCGTGTCTGGCATGCGGACAGTGTGGCCTGCCCAGCGGAGCTGATCGAGTGTGGTCAGTGCTTCAATGCTGGGGATGTTAGCCTGAATGAGGACGCTGATGTTGGTGCGCCTGTTCTCCCAGGGGACTTGTAGATTCTTGCGGAGTCATCGTTGGTGATATTTCTAAAGAGGCAAAGTGTGTTAAAAAAAACAAGCCTGAGGGCTCTGTGCCTCAATGCGAGGAGTATTCGGAATAAGGTGGATGAATTAACTGCGCAGATAGCAGTTTACGGATACGATATGATTGGCATCACAGAGACATGGCTACAGGTGGACCAAGGCTGGGAACTCAACATCCAAGGGTATTCAGCATTTAGGAAGGATAGGCAGAAAGGAAGAGGAGGCGGGGTGGCGTTGCTGGTTAAAGAAGAAATTAATGCAATTGTAAGGAAGGACATTAGCCTGGATGATGTGGAATCGGTATGGGTGGAGCTGCGGAATTACAAAGGGCAGAAAACGCTAGTGGGTGTTGTGTATAGACCACCAATAGTAGTAGTGAGGTTGGGGACAGCATCAAGCAAGAAATAAGGGATGTGTGCAATAAAGGTACAGCAGTAATCATGGGTGACTTTAATCTGCACATTGATTGGGCTAACCTAACTGGTAGCAAAGCGGTGGAGGAGGATTTCCTGGAGTGTATTAGGGATGGTTTTCTCGAGGAACCAACCAGGGAGATGGCCATCCTAGACTGGGTATCGTGTAAAGAGAAGGGACTAATTAGCAATCTTGTTGTGCGAGGCCCTTTGGGGAAAAGTGACCATAATATGGTAGAATTCCTTATTAAGATGGAGAGTGACAAAATTAATTCGGAAACTAGGGTCCTGAACTTAAGGAAAGGTAACTTCGATGGTATGAGGCGTGAATTGGCTAGAATAGACTGGCAAATGCTACTAAAAGGGTTGATGGTGGATAAGCAATGGCAAACATTTAAAGATCGCATGGATGAACTTCAGCAAATGTACATCCCTGTCTGGAGTAAAAATAAAACTGGGTAGGTGGCTCAACCATGGCTAACAAAGGAAATTGAGGTTCGTGTTAAAGCCAAGGAAGAGGCATATAAATTGGCTAGAAAAAGCAAAAAACCTGAGGACTGGGAGAAATTTAGAATTTAACAGAGGAGGACTAAGGGTTTAATTAAGAGGGGGAAAATAGAGTACTACAGGAAGCTTGCAGGGAATATAAAAACTGACTGCAAAAGCTTCTATAAATATGTGAAGAGAAAAAGATTAATAAAGATAAACGTAGGTCCCTTGCAGTCGGATTCAGGTGAAATTATAATGGGGAACAAAGAAATGACAGACGAATTGAACCAATACTTCGGTTCTGTCTTCACGAAGGAAGATACAAATAACCTTCCGAAGGTACTAGGCGACAGTGGTTCTAGTGAGAAGGAGGAACTGAAGGATATCCTTATTAGGCGGGTAATTGTGTTAGGGAAATTGATGGGATTGAAGGCCGATAAATCCCCAGGGCCTGATAGTCTGCATCCCAGAGTGCTCAAGGAAGTGGCCCTAGAAATAATGGATGCATTGGTGATCATTTTCCAACAGTCTATCGACTCTAAATCAGTTCCCATGGACTGGAGAGTAGCTAATGTAACACCACTTTTTAAAAAAGGAGGGAGAGAGAAAACGGGTAAGTATAGACTGGTTAGCTTGACATCAGTAGTGGGGAAAATGTTGGAATCGATCATGAAGGACGAAATAACAGCGCATTTGGAAAGTGGTGACAGGATCGGACCAAGTCAGCATGGATTTATGAAAGGGAAATCATGCTTGACGAATCTTCTGGAATTTTTTGAGGATGTAACTAATAGAGTGGACAAGGGAGAACCAGTGGATGTGGTGTATTTGGACTTTCAGAAGGCTTTTGACAAGGTCCCGCACAAGAGATTGTTGTGCAAACTCAAAGTACATGGTATTGGGGGTAATATACTGACGAGGATAGGGAACTGGTTGGCAGACAGGAAGCAGAGAGTCAGAATAACTGGGTCCTTTTCAGAATGGCAGGCAGTGACTAGTGGAGTGCCGCAGGGCTCAGTGCTGGGACCCCAGCTCTTTACAATATACAT
The DNA here is from genome assembly GCF_044704955.1 of Pristiophorus japonicus. Taxonomy (NCBI): domain Eukaryota; kingdom Metazoa; phylum Chordata; class Chondrichthyes; family Pristiophoridae; genus Pristiophorus; species Pristiophorus japonicus. The sequence goes on from NC_091981.1 coordinate 88,351,323, forward strand.
TAACGATTTGGATGAAGGAATGGAGTGTAATATCTCCAAATTTTCAGATGACACTAAACTGGGTGGCAGTGTGAGCTGTGAGGAGGATGCTAAGAGGCTGCAGGTTGACTTGGACAGGTTAGGTGAGTGGGCAAATCCATGGCAGATGCAGTATAATGTGGATAAATGTGAGGTTATCCATTTTGGGGGCAAAAACACGAAGGCAGAATATTATCCGAATGGCCAAAGACTAGGAAAAGGAGAGGTGCAACGAGACCTGGGTGTCATGGTTCATCAGTCACTGAAAGTGGACACGCAGGTACAGCATGCGGTAAAGAAGGCAAATTGTATGTTGGCCTTCATAGCTAGGGGATTTGAATATAGAAGCAGGGAGGTCTTACTGCTCTTGTACAGGACCTTAGTGAGGCCTCACCTGGAATATTGTGTTCTGTTTTGGTCTCCTAGTCTGAGGAGTGAGTTATTGAGGGAGTGCAGCGAAGGTTCACCAGACTAATTCCAGGGGTGGCTGGGCTGTCATATGAGGAGAGACTGGAACAACTGGGCCTTTATTCACTGGAATTTAGAAGGATGAGAGGGGATCTCATAGAAACATATAAGATTCTGACGGGACTGGACAGGTTAGATGCAGGAACAATGTTCCTGATGTTGGGGAAGTCCAGAACCAGGGGACATAGTCTTAGGATAAGGGGTAGGCCATTTAGGACCGAGATGAGGAGAAACTTCTTCACTCAGAGAGTTGTTAACCTGTGGAATTCCCTGCCGCAGAGAGTTGTTGATGCCAGTTCATTGGATATATTCAAGAGGGAGTTAGATGTGGCTCTTACAGTTAAGGGGATCAATGGGTATGGAGAGAAAGCAGGAAAGGGATCCTGAAGGGATGATCAGCCATGATCTTATTGAATGGCGGTGCAGGCTCGAAGGCCGAATGGCCTACTCCTGCACCTATTTGTCTATGTTTTTATATTTCTATGTTTCTCCAGCAACTTGAGGTGTCTACTGTACATGGTCCATGTCTCTGAACCATACAGGAGGGAAGGTATTACTACAGCCCTGTAGACCATGAGCTTGGTGGCAGTTTTGAGGGCCTGGTCTTCAAACACTCTTTTCCTCAGGCGGCCGAAGGCTGCACTGGCGCACTGGACCACACCTGGAGTACTATTTACAGTTTTGGTCTCGTTGGTATACTTGCCTTAGAGCAGGTGCAATGAAGGTTCACTAGCTTGATTTCTGGAATAGGGGGGATTGTTCTATGTGGAGAGATTGAGTAGAATGGGACTATATTCGCTGGAGTTTAGAAGAATGAGAGGGCTACGCTGTTTTTTTTGGAGCAGACTAAAATCTGCAAGTTTCTCCAAAGTTTCTGCACCATTCTAAAGTACTTACATCCGACTTTTTTAGTTCCCGATTTTTTGACGTCATTGAGGTCGGAACCTGCCGGGTGCGCCATTTCTGGCCATTTAAGCGAGTTTGGCCAAGTAGGATTTTTCATAAATGGTGCAGTGCACCATTCTGAAAAACCTTGCCTGCACTTAAGAGAAGCAGTGCAGAGAAGAGAAAATCGGTGCAGAGAAAAGAAAATCGGTGCAGAGAAGACATCATTGTTTTAGCGGAGCTGAAGACATGGTACAGGCGGCGGGGGGCCTTTCTACCTGGGATAGCAGTGGCACCAAGGGTGGGAGGACCATTCGGCCCGGGATAGGAGCGGCACCTGGGGTGGGTGTCGGCCACTTGGCCTGGGATAGGAGCAGCACCGGGGGCATGCGCAACTTATCATGGCAGACCTACAGCCTAGAAGCGGGAGGAGGACTGCAATACCCAGCTTCTAGGCTGTAGGTCTGGGTGACTGCAGCACTTGCCTTTTATGCCTCTGGCTCCTTTCAGGCATCAACTAGGGATGTGTGTTCTATCTCGCAGCATGCGACACATAGCTGCATTCGCCAGGTGACTACTGCACTGTATGCCCGCAGGGACGACTACATCTAGTTCCCCAGGCCCAGGCAATGAGTGGCAGGGCTGTGGGTTACTCGAGGATTGCTGGCTTCCCCAAGGTACAGGGTGCGATTGACTGTACGCACATCGGTTTGCGAGCACCTTTGCACGATTCGGAGATTTACAGGAACAGGAAAGGGTTCCACTTGCTAAACGCCCAACTGGTCTGCGACGATGTGCATTGGATCACGGCAGTTGATGCCAGTTACCCAGATGCTTTCATCTTACGCGAGAGTGCTATATGTGCCATTTTTCAGCAGCAGCCAGAAGGGCAGAGCTGGCAGTTGGGGAACAGAGGTTGCGACTCGCCACCTTGCTCATGACCCCCGTACACAATACCTGGACAAAAGCCGAGCGTTGGTACAACATGTCCCACATAACCTTGCACAGCATCATTGAGAGGACAATTGGAATACCAATGCAGCGTTTCCAATGTCTCGATCACTCTAGAGGCTACCTGCAATAAATCCCTGAGAAGGTCAGTCAGTTCAGTGTTGTGTGCTGCATGCTGCACAACTTACCCATCATGAGGCAACAGGCACTGGAAGTTGAAGAGCAACCTCCGACAAGAGGGGCTGAGGTGGACGATGAGCAGGCTGGCGAGGAGGAGGAGGAGGGGATGGAGGAGGAGGAGGAGGAGAAGCAGTAGCAGCAGCAGGAGGAAGCCATGCCATCACCTCAACCTGCAGGACGACGGCAGAGGAGGGGGAACTTAGTGCACCTATAGCCATTGCAAGAGCCTTGCGTCAGCAGTTAATCCTTGAACGCTTTGCTGCATGAAGGCTGAGCGACATGTTTGAACATTTACCATGTTGACTGTTGCATTAATTCAAAGAATAATGTTCCTGATTTTGATTTAATTGAAAAAACAATTACGGTTATTAAATATTTTTACACTAGTACTTAACTTTAATAAAAATATTTTTGTTACAAACCTTAAGCTTTTCAATTAAGATCAATTAAATAAAAATAACATAAGAACAACAGTAACAACAACAACAGCAGCAAACAAACTTTAGCTGCAACCATCTCTCCTCCCGCCTTTATTCTAAGAATGCCCGCCGCGCTTGCCCTTGCTGCCTTTACCCTTGGCCGGTGACGCAGGGCTTCTCCCGCTGGATCCAAGCTGCTTTTTTCAAGCATCTCGTGGACAGGGATGTTCTTGTTGGTGGGTGTGGGCAGACCTAAGAAACGGCATTGTGGAAGGCCCGGCTTGGGCTTCTTCAGTCTCTTCCTTGGCCTATGAATGAATTGGCACACCACCTGAGGTTGGTCTGGGGATTGGAGTGTGAGTGGCAGCAGTTGATTCCATCATTCAACACTGGGCAATGACAGCCTGGGCATTGTCTCTTATTGCAGCAGCTACCTCCGATATTCCCTCCCTAATCTGCCCTGACAGTTTTCCCATTTCTCCCGAGAGTGTCATTACTTCTGATGACAATCCCGCTGTTCCATCACCCACCCCACCCATGATGTCCAGGAGCAATTGGGTAAGCTCAATGCTCAATGCTCAATTGCCATGAGCTGAACCACATCTGTTGGATCTTGCATTTCAGGAGAGCACTCTCGAACTCTCTTTCCCTTCCTCACCCTGGGTGTGGCTCACTACAACCCACTGGGACCCGCAGCCTCGGACTGTGGGACACCATGAAATGTCCCCTCACTCGTAGCAGTCCGGAAAGGGCTTGGCACATCTCTGTGCGGCACCACCTCCTCCAGATTCACTGTCACAGTCTCAATATTGGGGCCTTCCCGCTTCCCCTGATCCTCCTGCTCATCCTTATCCTGATCTTCCTGTGTAAGTTCTGCATTAAAGACTTCATCCTGGTAAGGTTCCTCCATGAATGACTGTTCTTCTGTGACAGGGGGTTGTGCTTCCTCAGGGATGGGTGCAACTTCTGCAAAATATACCAGAGCAGACGATCAGTTAGCAGCTAGGAACGGGGCAGGGTGGCATGAGTAGGCTCACATGGCGCAGGCTCATTTGAAGGACCATGATGAATGATAGCACATTGCATAAACTGAAGCATAGCTGATGGAGAGTCCATCCCATAAACCAAAGCATGGCTAGCCCTCGTAGTACTTAACATTTAGCCAAGCCAGACTGTGGAATTTTCAGGACTTACCCTCTCTCTGTAAGCTGGGCCCAGGTGGTGCACCATTTGTTGACCTTCTAGAGCCAGCACCAATCATACCAGCGATCCTTGCTTCCAGGGGTGTTAATGGGTGCACATTTGCCAAACTTCCTCCAGTTCGTGTTCGCTCTCTGTTGTTGTGCGCCACTTTCCTCTGCAAAGATGAAAATAAAACTTTTTAAGAGAAGGGGTCTGCTGTGATGGCATGCACAGATGGTCACATTTACAATTGTAATTCCAATGCATAAAAATGAACTTGATGTAGAAGTTCAGCGGTAGTCTTATTGAATGGTGGAGTAGACTTAGGAGCCCATATGGCCTATTCTTGCTCCTATTTCTTATGTTCTTATGTTCGCATTCTTAGTTTGAACTGGGGGCGTGGCCAGTTTTGTGGGCGGGGCTGGCTTCAGGTGAAATTGTTTTTAAACCAACATTAAAAATTGCGGAATCTCAATTTATACTGGACATAACTTATGCTTGAGTTTCCATGATCTTTTGTGCCAGTTCCACCCGGATTGATAAAACTAGTGCAAACAAGTGGAAACTCTACCCCTATGTTTTTGAATTGCTTGCCTGAGGAAATCTCCTTCCTGTGGGGGCTGGACCTTATTGCAGCAGAGTTCTGTTAACATAATTTATCATGGTTAGTTTTTAAATTGGCAAATTAAAAGTTATAATAAAAGGATTCTTATTGCACCATGAGATAAAGAGATGTGGTTTGAGTTAGAGTAAAATTGGAGCTTCATTGAAACAATCGCACTTATTCTTATAAAGTGTGTTGTCTTCAACTAGTTGCTCACCAAGAGAGGTTGCTTCAAGCCAAGGACTATTTTTCCAACTTCAAAGGAGAATTATGTAAAATAATAAGACAGTGAAACTATACAGTGCATGGTTTGATTAGTTATGTGAGGGAGGAACTGCTTCAGTAATGTAGAGGTGTATGGCCTCGAGAAACATGCGACCTCATCACCTTCTTATAAACTTCTTGTAGAGAAAGGGTATGTTGTAGACAGCAGTGACCTTACGTCTGCTAAAATATTTCATCAGAACAGTGCATGTGGTTTGAATAATAAGGTCCTGCTTCCCTACATTTTTAAAATCAAGCCATTTTAGTAGTGCCTTATGTAATATGGATGCCCTGACTGTAAGATGCAGTGCACTTCAGGAATTAGAAACATGCTTGTACAGTTGTTGATCTGTCAAATCGTTACTTTGTCTTGCTGCTATAATTTGGAAGGTTCTTAATTAAGACTCACACCACCTCGACATCTGAGAACCCTGCCCAGACTTTGAGAGTGATTAAGTGGATACAGCACAGAGCAGGCTTGGAGAGAAATCAAAAGCATGCACATATTGTGCAAGAAAAAAATGCTATTTTATGACTTTATACTACAGAGGAACAAGCAACCAAAAAATGCCGCACCAAATAAAAAAATTATTAAAAAAAATAGTTTAATAGTGAACTGAAAAATCCATAAATATGCTTTTCTCAATTATATTTTTAGTTTCTTTGAAAATCCAACTTTATGCTTTTGATGATCAACAGTTAACACTCTGTGAAATAAACACATACGATACCATTATATTAACAGTTCCTTTGTCTTATAATGTTCCTCTCTTTGAAAGCATGTTCTAATCTTTGACATCAGTGAACAAGTCAATAAAAACAGCGTACTTTGATTTTGTAAAATTCCGATTATTTTTGTGTGCAGAGGAAGAAATGAAAAAATGGTTCTGGATTTTTAATGTTTTATAATCTATTAATGAGATCAAATGGAAATTGTAAGATGAAGACATTGAAGGCATTTTGTGGAATCTAGAGCTCGTCTTCATATTGAAGGATAAAAGGATTACCATTATCAATACATATACTTATAGCTACCTGTCAGAAATCCATTCATGTTACAACAAACATTTAACTGAAGTTTTCATATCAATTATTTCAATCCAAAATGATGCAGATCATAAGAATGGGCATTTATACCATTTAAAAAAAAAGAAAACCTATCCTGCTGTTGTAAGTTAGTATCTTGTTATTCAGAACAGAATTGACAATAGAAATGTGTTTAAAAAATTCAAAGTCATTCCCATCACGTAACGTTGCTGGTACTAACTGTTCAAAAACACGAGCAGTACATCTAAACAAAATTAGAAAAAAATGACGATTCAAAGAGCTTTTGAAACCAAAAATCAACTTAAAAGCCTGAGAAATCAAGGTACCTGAAGAAAGGGTCTTCATCATACCCTGCTGCCACATCAGCTTTTGACACAACAGACTGTAATGATTTATCCAACTGTTTGAATTTTACACTGTAACATACAAAACTACTATTGATTTTGGCAAATCCATCCAAGCTCATTTGTTTTTGATTCTTTCCTCTGTGTTGTGACAAACCTCTTCTATGTCTATACAAAGCTATAAATAACCTCAGGCTAATACAGGAAAAGTCTAATGATGGGCAAGAAAGCAATAGCAATTGGGTAAGAAAGCAATCTGAATTGAATAATCAGGCTGCATTACCGAGTGGAAACAGACATCAATCTTACATCTTCAAGGAGATGCAAACTACCTGTCTAATCATGTATTGTTTTTATTTCCCTCTGATCATGTTTCTTTTCTTTTTTTCAAAATCATTGTTGCCACCTTCAAAGATAAGCTTGCAACATACAGACTGAGAAATCTGCAGGAATTAACCTACCAGGTGCCTAACTGATGCTATACTGCCTCATACTGTTTCAAATGAAAAATTGGAAACTGATTGCAATAAAAGTAATTTACCATATATAGAATGTTTCAGCCAAATTAATAAAACACATAATAAATATAGCAGCTAGCAGATATAAATGAAAAGGTATCAGTTCTGATGTAGTAAGGGATATAACAATAGCCTCAATCTATGCAATGCTACTATATTTTTAAAAAATGTTGTCGCCTTAATGAATTCAGTATCATGCACATTTCTTAATGCTATATGTGTAAGAAATGTTCACAATTCTGAAAGTATCAAAGTAAAGGTAATGATTAAGTAAAATAATTACTAAGTATTTGTTTCCTGAGAAAATGATGTGTGGTACTCACATGAAATGGAGTTAGCCAAAGTATTTAGGAGAATTGCATTTAAATTGAGAGCAAAGTAGTTATTTTTGTAGTTAATAAAAAGGTTTATTTAAGTTAACAGCTCATTAAGTAGGGTAAAAACATACATCAGAGTACAGAAATGTAAATCAAAGCAGTGAATGCAGAGAAGCGAGCTGCACAGGAAAGATGGTTCAAAGGAACATTAACTTCTGCACCTGGATATTGTTATGTTATTTCAGCCAAGTTTGCTGCCTCTACTTGCGCAATCATAAAGCAACAATTTTAAAAATTATTATTATTTTGCAACAACCATAACAGAAGAAGGCCTATCAGGAGCAAGCATCTCACTTTCATCAGTAATTGTCAAGTTTATTAGTAGTTTGGTAAAACCCCCAATGTTCTGCCCAAAGGATTAACTGGTCATTCATTTAATTGCTGTTATTTGGAATTTGCTGTGCACAAGATGACTGTTGTGTTTACTTGCCAAACAACAATTGTCAAATGTTAAAGTAATTTATTGCATGTGAAGCATGTTGAGATATGTCTGAGATGTGATGAGGCACTACATAAAAGTGAATCTTTCTGTACTACTTTATTTGAGAGGTCACACAGTGATCATTGCTGCGAATAACATTTCAGAACATCCAATAACAAGTCTCACTAGTCTCAATTGTGTATGGAGTCATGTAAAAAATAGTTTTAAGACGATACATATTATTTTCTGATACTAAAACGCAGTGATCCCCTCTGTAATGCAAAATGCAGTAAGTTGCATCAGCACAGAGCACAATATAATACCAGGCAGCCAAATTCCTTTTCTTGCATAATGGTCTGAATTTTGATTAATTGACACAAAAAAAGAAAAGCCAATTGCTGATCCTAATTGGACCAAAATTTAGCATTTTCAAACAAATTCCCTCACACCCATCCACTCTGTCGGTTAACTGACATTATCAGTTATAGTAAATGGGGACAAAACGGGGAATTATTTTCTGAAATCGATCAGCTCATAAGCAACTTTTCCTGAACTTTTCATAAGTTTGTTAGAACTTAGAGGAGACCCAATGACCATTATGTAAAATATTTAAATGAAATGCTCTGTCTTTCGACAGTAAAAATGCTACAAATGATATGCTCTTCCTTTCTTTATACTCTGGTTTTCCTCAGTTATAGGCGTATCATGGTGATGCTTGGCCTAACAGGAGATAAACGCTATATGAGATTAAAAACATAGCAAATCTGAAGTAAATATGTAAGACATGTCAAACATATTGCTCCTAATACACATGCATACTCCTACTGTCCTCCTTCCTGCAGGACTTCCCCCCCCGGGTTTCATAGGACGCAATGGCAGCCTCACTAACTCGCTGTTGGTCCGTGTTGCATTGCTCTTGGGCCACGGCCCCACTGCTGGTCTATGCTGTGCCGCTCCTGACCCATGACCCCACTGTGTGTATGAACTAGGCCCATACAGCAGAGCCTGGTCTCCAGTAGTCTTGGATCCCCTTGCCACTGGACCAAGACCTTGCTCTGTCCAGCCCGTGTGGTAGCTGGTGTGCAATGGCCACTCCACATTAAAAGAATTCACGCACAGGCATCTTCCACACTTTAAGATGAAGTTCTGGACCTGGAACATCAGGACCCTCATGGACAACCCCAACAGAACAGAATGGAATGCCGCACAGCTATCGTTGCCCAGGAACTCAGATGCTTCGACATAGACATCGCCGCCATAAGTGAGACCCGATGGGCAGGGGAAGGCCAGCTCAAAGAACAAGGTGGTGGTTACATCTTCTTCTGGAAAGGCAAACTAGTAGCAGAATGCCACCTCCATGGGGTAGGCTTCACCGTAAAGAACGAGCTAGTGGGCTGTCTCAGACGAGACCAAAGAGGAATTTTACTTCAGAAGCGAACAATCCCTGTCCCGAGTCTCAATGAGTGACAAGCTAATCCTCCTTAGTGACTTCAACGCCAGAATTGGAAAGGACACTGACCTCTGGGGAGGTGTAATCGGCAGAGAGGGGTGGGGAAAGCCACCTCCAATGGCATCCTCCTCCTGACGAAATGCTTAGAACATGGCCTCATCATAACCAATGGCCTGTTCCATCAGAAGGACAAATATAAAGCCTCATGGCAACAACCTTGCTCCAGGCACTGGCATCTGCTAGGTTACATCATCGTCCAAGCGAGGAAGCGCAAAGACGTGCGCATCACCCACGCTATGACAGGAGCTGACGACTGCTGGACGGACCACCACCTAATTGCTCTGTCATCACCATCAACATTGCCCCAAAACAGCGACGGCAACTGAAATAATGCCGCAGGAAAATCAACGCCGGAGCGCTCAAAGATCCTGCTAAGAAAGCCTTATTCAGCCAACACCTTGCTACCAACCTGACGACTCCCAGTGACCTAGAGACGCAGAGTGTCTGCAGTGCCTGGTCTGCCCTCAAGGCTTCCATAATTAGCATCTGTGAAGACACGCTCGGTCACTCGACCAGGAAACACCAATACTGGTTCGACAAGAATGACCAGGAGGTCCAAGAACTAATATGCCGCAAGCGCAAGGCATTATTGGACTGGAAGCAGCAATACAACTCGAGGGCAAGAAAGCAGCTCTACAGACGTCTGAAGACTGAGGTCCAACAGAAAACCCGCGATCTAAAGGACAGATGGTGGGTGGAGAAAGCACAAGAAATCCAGCAGCGAGCCGACAACCACGACATACAAGGATTCTTCAATGCAGTCAAGATGACCTACGGCCCAAGCACCCAAGGCCCTACCCCACTGCTGACCAAGAACAGAGAGGTGCTCATCAAGGACAGAGAGGCAGTCAGTGCCTGCTGGAAGGAGCACTTCGAGGATCTCCTTAAACGAGATTCTGTCATCGATGTGAGTGCCCTCGACTCCATCCCACAGCATGTCACCAGCCACCATCTCAGCACAACCCCGGCCCGGCACAACATTGAAAAGGCCATCCGCCAACTGAAGAACAACAAGGCATTAGGAGAAGATGGAATCCCCGTCAAAGCACTAAAACATGGCGGAGAAGCACTACTGGCGCAGATTCATAACCTCATCTCTCTTATCTGAAAGGAGATCATGCCAGGAGATCAAGAGAAGCTGTAATCGTGACCATCTTCAAGAAAGGTGACAAGTCCAACTGCGGTAACTATAGAGGAATCTTCCTGCTGTCGACCACCGGGAAAGTCATCGCAAGAATCCTCCTCAATCGCCTTCTCCCTGTGGCTGAAGAGCTCCTCCCAGAGTCGCAATGTGGATTCCATCCATCAAGGGGCACAATGGACATGATCTTCACTGTGCGGCAGATTCAAAAGAAATGCAGTGAACAGCACCAACTCTTGTATATGGCCTTCTTTGACCTCACAAAAGCCTTTGACACTGTCAACCGCGAGGGACTATGGAGCTTTCTCCTCCGTTTCGGCTGCCCTCAAAATTTTTCACCATCCTCCGCCTGCTCCACAATGACATGCAAGCCGTGATCCTGACCAACGGATCTATCACAGACCCATTCCACGTTCGGACCGGGTTCAAGCAAGGCTTTGTCATTGCACCAACGCTCTTCTTGATCTTCCTTGCTGCAATGCTCCATCTCACGCTCAGCAAGCTCCCCGCTGGAGTGGAGCTAAATTATAAGACAAATGGGAATCTGTTCAGCCTCCTCCCCCTCCAGGCCAGATCCAAGGTTGACCCATTCTCCGTCATCGAATTACAGTACTCAGATGACACCTGCGTCGACGCACGTTCAGAGGCCGAACTCCAAGCCATCGTCAACACTTTCACCGAGGCGAACGAGAGCATGGGCCTCCCACTAAACATCGGTAAGACAAAGGTCCTCTACCAACCTGCCCCCACCACGCAGCACCGCAGCACTGCCCCCCACCACCCCCTTCCATGATGAGGTCTTGGACAATGTGAACCATTTTCCGTACCTCGGGAGCCTACTGTCAACAAGGGTAGACATCGAAGATGAGGTCTACCACCTTCAGTGTGCCAGTGCAGCCTTCGGTCGCCTCAGGAAGAGAGTATTTGAAGACCAGGACCTTAAACTCGGCACTAAGCTCATAGTCTACAGAGCAATAGTGAAACCTGCCATCCTATATGGCTCAGAGAAATGGACTATGTACAACGGGCACCTCAAAACACCAGAGAAGTACCACCAACATTGCCTCCGCAAGATCTTGCAAGTCCATTGACAGGATAGGTGCACCAACGTCAGTGTTCTCACTCAGGCCACAGTCGCAGCATCAAAGCATTGTCCACGCTCGATCAACTCCACTGGAAGGGCCACATTGTCCGTATGCTTGACACGTGACTCCTAATACAAGCGCTCTACTCGGAACTCCGATATGGCAAGCAATCCCAGGTGGGCAGAGGAAACACTTCAAGGACACCCTCAAAGCCTCCTTGAAAAAGTGCAACATCCCCACCGCTACCTGGGAATCCCTGGCCCAAAACTGCCCAAAATGGAGAAAAAGCATCCGGGAAGGCACTGAACACCTCGAGTGTCTCCACTGAGAGCAAGCTGGAGCCAAGATTCGACAGCGGAAGAAGCACATGGCAACCCAGGCACCCCAGCCTCCCGTTCCTCCAACCACTGTCTGCCCCACTGCAGGTCCCGCATTGGACTCTTCAGTCACTTGAGAACTAATTTTTAGTGTGGAAGCAAGTAATCCTCGACTCCAGGGGACTGCCTATGATGATGATGACTGCTACTCATAAGATGTATCAAACATATTGCGAATAATAAACTGCTTGTTTCCTCAGATTAAGTTATTGGAGGTCATTTTGACTTTGGGTGATAATGTAAAACAGGCAATATTGATTCAGCTGCCCATTATACATCTCTCCCCATTTTTATTTCTATTGAAGTGAATGGAAGTGAAAATCAGAAGGGATATATAAAGGGTGGCTGAATCAATATCAGCTGCTTCACACTAACACCCAAAGTCAAAATTACACCCTTTGTATGTTGAATGCGCACAATGTTACAATATTTATCACCTTGCACAGTTAATCTAGTAAGTACAATATTTAATAACAATAATATTGCATAAAATTAGCATAGTTTGGGATGCCATGATACTGAATATTACTATGCTGATATATTATACTATCAGTGAAAGCAAAGAGCACAGCATCTATTTTCTGATAATTACTGCATATGCCCCAAAATAAAATTAAAGCCAAACAAAATACTATAAAGGTAAAACTGCAATTTCTTTTGATACTTTTTGTTAACTCTCACGTGAGATTACATAGTAGTATTCTGAGGAAACTCTCTGTTCAAATATAAAATCTGTGAGGTCAACATAGGATTCTTTATGAAAAACCAAGGTCATATTTTTCTAACTGAGGAGATAAAGGGTGCTGGACATTTGGAGGTCAAAACTGAAGGCTTTGCTTGACAGTTGCAACGAGTCGTAGCAACACAGTCTAAACTAACCAGTCATCAAATTCAGAGCAAACTTCCAACAGAGGAGGGCCTGTAACCCTCGACAAGAAGAATTTGTAACAGTTTCTATTAGACTACTGAAGAATTTGCCTGGAAGCTCAGTTTGAAAGATCCGTTCATCTGCAGTCAGAATGGTGAGATGGTGAAACAAGAGCCACTTATATGAGGTACGTAATACAATAATGGATAAATTCAATGAAGCTGGAAAGTGATACTTTGATGAAAGTGAGTGTGTTGCTCCACCTTTCATGCTTTTCATATTTCTATGTACACAAGGTTGATTCCACTATTTGAGCGAACCAAAGGATTAGGCAATTGAAGAGCCCATCGAGGCAAACATCAGAATTATGGGCCAGAATATTTGGTGGGTATGATGGCATTCTCTTAGAGTAAGCCGTCATACTGTCTTTGAAATGGATTGCAAATTCGGGATTTCTACATGCACTGTGCTAAATCCCGAACTTGTGATCTTTCAAGTTACGACTTGACAGATCATTCACTCCGCTTTGTCAATCCCAGTTGCTGACACAGAATTAGACTAATTGCCCACCAACTTCCTGGCAAATACATAAATTACAGTGATGCAAACAGGTGAAGGGCCTGTTTGCATCAGTGTAAGGGGATTAGATACAGACAGTTTTGCATTCTATTAGCTTTAGAATATGATATAATGAATTGTGAAACTGTCCGAAACACCACCAATAATTAATGTACAGGTTTTTCAGATCCAGGCTACTAACCAGGCTAATATTACTGTAACATCAGCGCAGAGTATTATATTATTAGCGCAGAATACTATAGTTGGTGAGAGGGGAGCGACCTATCAAAAGCCCAGCGGGAGATCGAGAGCCAGCGGCAGTTGGTGAGAGGGGAGCGACCGATCAAAAGCCCAGCAGGAGATCGAGAGCCAGCGGCAGTTGGTGAGAGGGGAGCGACCTATCAAAAGCCCAGCGGGAGATCGAGAGCCAGCGGCAGTTGGTGAGAGGGGAGCGACCTATCAAAAGCTCAGCGGGAGATCGAGAGCCAGCGGCAGTTGGTGAGAGGGGAGCGACCTATCAAAAGCCCAGCGGGAGATCGAGAGCCAGCGGCAGTTGGTGAGAGGGGAGCGACCTATCAAAAGCCCAGCGGGAGATCGAGAGCCAGCGGCAGTTGGTGAGAGGGGAGCGACCTATCAAAAGCGTACCGGTGCAGCTACAGCGGGAGAGAAAGCAAAATAGAAGTAGAAAGTAATCAAAAAGTGACATCACAGCCAATGGGGTAAGTGATTGGCTGGTGATTGGTGAGTAGCTTTTCTTTTATTTTTTTATATCAGCAAGTGAACTGTAACATTGTTATTACCAATTTAAGGGTATCTAAGGTTAAGACATGGCAGGAGAGCTCGGTCACGTGATATGCTCCTCCTGTACCATGTGGGAACTCGGGGACACTTCCGGTGTCCCTGGGCGCTACGTGTGTGGGAAGTGTATCCGCCTCGAGCTCTTGACGGTCCGCGTTGCGGAATTGGAGCTGAGGGTGGATTCACTCTGGAGCATCCACGATGCTGAGAATGACGTGAGTATCACGTGTAGTGAGTTGGTCTTACCGCAGGAGAAGGGTCCACAGCCAGATAGGGAATGGAAGACCAACAGGAAGAGCAGTGCAAGAAAGATAGTGCAGGGGTCCCCTGTGGTCATCCCCCTGCAAAACAGATACACTGCTTTGAGTACTGTTGGGGAGGATGACTCATCAGGGGAGGGCAGCAGCAGCCAAATTCATGGCACCGTAGGTGGCTCTGCTGCAAAGGAGGGCAGGAAAAAGATTGGGAGCGCGATAGTGATAGGGGATTCGATGGTGAGGGGAATAGATAGGCGTTTCTGCGGACGCAACTAAGACTCCAGGATGGTATGTTGCCTCCCTGGTGCAAGGGTCAAGGATATCTCGGAGCGGGTGCAGGACATTCTGAAATGGGAGGGAGAACAGCCAGTTGTCGTGGTGCACATTGGTACCAACGACATAGGTAAAAAAAGGGATGAGGTCCTACGAAAAGAATTTAAGGGGCTAGGAGCTAAATTAAAAAGTAGGACCTCAAAAATAGTAATCTCGGGATTGCTACCAGTGCCACGTGCTAGTCAGAGTAGGAATCACAGGATAGCGCAGATGAATACATGGCTTGAGCAGTGGTGCAGCAGGGAGGGATTCAAATTCTTGGGGCATTGGAACCGGTTCTGGGGGAGGTGGGACCAGTACAAACCGGACGGTCTGCACCTGGGCAGGACCGGAAGCAATGTCCTAGGGGGAGTGTTTGCTAGTGCTGTTGGGGAGGAGTTAAACTAATATTGCAGGGGGATGGGAACCAATGCAGGGAGACAGAGGGAGACAAAAATGAGGCAAAAGCAAAAGACAGAAAGGAGATGAGGAAAAGTGGAGGGCAGAGAAACCCAAGGCAAAGAACAAAAAGGGCGACTGTACAGCAAAATTCTAAAAGGACAAAGGGTGTTAAAAAAGCAAGCCTGAAGGCTTTGTGTCTTAATGCAAGGAGTATCCGCAATAAGGTGGATGAATTAACTGTGCAAATAGATGTTAAAAAATATGATGTGATTGGGATTACGGAGACGTGGCTCCAGGATGATCAGGGCTGGGAACTCAACATCCAGGGGTATTCAACATTCAGGAAGGATAGAATAAAAGGAAAAGGAGGTGGGGTAGCATTGCTGGTTAAAGAGGAGATTAATGCAATAGTTAGGAAAGACATTAGCTTGGATGATGTGGAATCTATATGGGTAGAGCTGCAGAACACTAAAGGGCAAAAATCGTTAGTGGGAGTTGTGTACAGACCTCCAAACAGTAGTAGTGATGTTGGGGAGGGCATCAAACAGGAAATTAGGAGTGCATGCAATAAAGGTGCAGCAGTTATAATGGGTGACTTTAATATGCACATAGATTGGGCTAGCCAAACTAGAAGCAATACGGTGGAGGAGGATTTCCTGGAGTGCATAAGGGATGGTTTTCTAGACCAATATGTCGAGGAACCAACTAGGGGGGAGGCCATCTTAGACTGGGTGTTGTGTAATGAAGAGGATTAATTCGCAATCTCGTTGTGCGAGGCCCCTTGGGGAAGAGTGACCATAATATGGTGGAATTCTGCATTAGGATGGAGAATGAAACAGTTAATTCAGAGACCTTGGTCCAGGACTTAAAGAAGGGTAACATTGAAGGTATGAGGCATGAATTGGCTAAGATAGATTGGCTAATGATACTTAAGGGGTTGACTGTGGATGGGCAATGGCAGACATTTAGAGACCGCATGGATGAATTACAACAATTGTACATTCCTGTCTGGCGTAAAAATAAAAAAGGGAAGGTGGCTCAACCGTGGCTATCTAGGGAAATCAGGGATAGTATTAAAGCCAAGGAAATGGCATACAAATTGGCCAGAAATAGCAGCGAACCTGGGGACTGGGAGAAATTTAGAACTCAGCAGAGGAGGACAAAGGGCTTGATTAGGGCAGGGAAAATGGAGTACGAGAAGAAGCTTGCAGGGAACATTAAGGCGGATTGCAAAAGTTTCTATAGGTATGTAAAGAGAAAAAGGTTAGTAAAGACAAACGTAGGTCCCCTGCAGTCAGAATCAGGGGAAGTCATAACGGGGAACAAAGAAATGGCGGACCAATTGAACAAGTACTTTGGTTCGGTATTCACGAAGGAGGACACAAACAACCTTCCGGATATAAAAGGGGTCAGAGGGTCTAGTAAGGAGGAGGAACTGAGGGAAATCTTTATTAGTCGGGAAATTGTGTTGGGAAAATTGATGGGATTGAAGGCCGATAAATCCCCAGGGCCTGATGGACTGCATCCCAGAGTACTTAAGGAGGTGGCCTTGGAAATAGCGGATGCATTGACAGTCATTTTCCAACATTCCATTGACTCTGGATCAGTTCCTATCGAGTGGAGGGTAGCCAATGTAACCCCACTTTTTAAAAAAGGAGGGAGAGAGAAAGCAGGGAATTATAGACCGGTCAGCCTGACCTCAGTAGTGGGTAAAATGATGGAATCAATTATTAAGGATGTCATAGCAGCGCATTTGGAAAATGGTGACATGATAGGTCCAAGTCAGCATGGATTTGTGAAAGTGAGATCATGCTTGACAAATCTTCTGGAATTTTTTGAGGATGTTTCCAATAAAGTGGACAAAGGAGTACCAGTTGATGTGGTATATTTGGACTTTCAGAAGGCTTTCGACAAGGTCCCACACAGGAGATTAATGTGCAAAGTTAAAGCACATGGGATTAGGGGTAGTGTGCTGACGTGGATTGAGAACTGGTTGTCAGACAGGAAGCAAAGAGTAGGAGTAAATGGGTACTTTTTGGAATGGCAGGCAGTGACTAGTGGGGTACCGCAGGGTTCTGTGCTAGGGCCCCAGCTGTTTACATTGTACATTAATGATTTAGACGAGGGGATTAAATGTAGTATCATCAAATTTGCGGATGACACTAAGTTGGGTGGCAGTGTGAGCTGCGAGGAGGATGCTATGAGGCTGCAGAGTGACTTGGATAGGTTAGGTGAGTGGGAAAATGCGTGGCAGATGAAGTATAATGTGGATAAATGTGAGGTTATCCACTTTGGTGGTAAAAACAGAGAGACAGACTATTATCTGAATGGTGACAGATTAGGAAAAGGGAAGGTGCAACGAGACCTGGGTGTCATGGTACATCAGTCATTGAAGGTTGGCATGCAGGTACAGCAGGCGGTTAAGAAAGCAAATGGCATGTTGGCCTTCATAGCGAGGGGATTTGAGTACAGGGGCATGGAGGTGTTGCTACAGTTGTACAGGGCCTTGGTGAGGCCACACCTGGAGTATTGTGTACAGTTTTGGTCTCCTAACTTGAGGAAGGACATTCTTGCTATTGAGGGAGTGCAGCGAAGATTCACCAGACTGATTCCCGGGATGGTGGGACTGACCTATCAAGAAAGACTGGATCAACTGGGCTTGTATTCACTGGAGTTCAGAAGAGTGAGAGGGGACCTCATAGAAACGTTTAAAATTCTGACGGGTTTGGGCAGGTTGGATGCAGGAAGAATGTTCCCAATGTTGGGGAAGTCCAGAACCAGGGGTCACAGTCTAAGGATAAGGGGTAAGTCATTTAGGTCCGAGATAAGGAGAAACTTCTTCACCCAGAGAGTGGTGAACCTGTGGAATTCTCTACCACAGAAAGTAGTTGAGGCCAATTCACTAAATATATTCAAAAGGGAGTTAGATGAAGTCCTTACTACTCGGGGGATCAAGGGGTATGGCGTGAAAGCAGGAAGGGGGTACTGAAGTTTCATGTTCAGCCATGAACTCATTGAATGGCGGTGCAGGCTAGAAGGGCTGAATGGCCTGCTCCTGCACCTATTTTCTATGTTTTATGTAATTGTTTTTCTGTGTTTTTAATCCCATATCTTCAGATCTTTGTTTGGGTTCTGTTGTACTTCTGTTTGTATTACCTGGTCAGATATTTACACTTCTCATGGATATATTTTATATGAAATTTCACAGAGCTTGAACGATCTATCAGCACTCTAATTCTTAAATTAGATTTAAGAATTAATTCCAAAATAAGTTTTTTAGGTGAGACTGTATGAGTGAGAGGCAGAGGGAGAGAGAGAGAGAGAGAGAGAGAGAGAGAAAGGAACTATTTATTCTCCTAGGCCTTACAATTATTCTGAAAATACATCCAAAGTGAGAGACACAAAGCAGCATATTTTTAACTTGCGGTCAGTTCTGGGCCATTACCTCCTCTATCTGTCAATGTAACCTGCTCTTCAATTACAAGAAATGTAGTAGGGAACGCAGCTCTTCCATGGATTGGAGCACCAGGCGCACGTGATCCCAGGTACGTTTCCGTACATGCTGTGTTCCTGGGATCCGTGGACTATTATGCTGCCCTTGCAAATTCAAGAAGGAAAGTACCCATCAGGTAAATTAATATTTAATTCGGATGCCGACGGTGTACTCCATATGTATGCCACAGACTGCAAAATCTGCCCCATCGTTTTGTCATTAAAAACAAAGCTACCAGATTCTGGTCCACAAAACACTATGCAGCCCAGAGAATGATGCATACAGTGATTCTCATTTCCCTTCACTATCAATTGGTGCTAGCTGATAAGATATCATTCAACTTCAAAAGAAAATAATCTCTCCAGCTACAAAAGAAGTTTTAGAAATAAAATACTGAAAACATATATCAGCAGAATGTTTTAAATATTGATTGATTGTGTTGTTTTCTTTTATCTTGAGGCCCAATATAGAGATATCTTGTTATGGTGTGCTTTCTGAGATTTAACCATGCTCTTTAGATTTGCTACTAAACTATTACTGCTTTATGGTATGAGTTGCAGCACGAAGGAAATTGTTGACTTTTATTTAAGTGAATGTGACAATTTTAGCTCAGAACAATATTTTGGAAAATAAATGCTTGCTTTCCTTCTTATTAATACCTTAATTGTATATTTTCATCCAATAAAGCAAACTAAAAGCCTAGAATTTATTCAAAGGAAATCGTATAGGATTAATGAAAAAAAAAGAATTGATGCTATTCATCACACTATAAAAGTGAAACGCTGTACATTTTCTCAAATTAAGGTTAGTTGTCCTGATAACTTGCACTAATCTGCTACTTAATCTTTTGGAAATAATTTACAGCAAGAAAAATGCATTTTAGGTGCAGAATTTCTTTTTCCTGATTGGATTATCATACCTAATTAAAATTACATCAGTGGTTGAGTTTTAAAAAGAACTAATAGTGATTGCAGTCTATGCTAGAGTATGGTGATAGCAGGTTTTACTGTTGAGTATAAAGATCACCGGATTCATTATGCTTAATAGATAGTTAAATCTTTACCACAGTTTGTAAGCTGACCGTTACATATGAATAGTTAAACGATACTGCTATATCATCTTCCATTAGTCACTTGGTAAAAAGGATGAACCTAACGATTGGGTAAAACCACGCAAGTCTAACATTATTTCAAAAGACGATCAAGCATTCAGGAACATATCAGCATTGTTATCTTACATTAAATGAGTTTTGCTCCATTTCATTGGCTCCTGTATATTCATTTACTGATGCTCACTTAACACAGAGGTAGGATTCACACATTTAATTTCCCAGACAGCCCCATATTACTTGTACAGCTTTTGTAATTTAAATTTTTGTGCTGGTTCTCACAAAGGAGCTCATTTAGTTCTGGTTACCTAATATTCTAGGTCAGTTGATGGACATTTTGCTTGGCGAATAACCTCATAAAAGGTTAAGGTTAGGCTTAATATAAGTTTTCCCCCAAATATTGCAAAATTTATCATAGGGGCTGCATGGAGTCACTAAGTCTGCAGGATGTAATCCGACATCCTGGTTATTCTGGAGCCAATCTGTAGCCAACACAAAGCCCTATTTAATGCACTGCCAATCACCACAGTACAGTTGCTCGAGAAAAGGGCTGATCAAGGCTGTTCTTTGACTTTAAAAAAAGAAAGATTGTTTCTTTTCTTTTACAACCTTAATATGTATTAAAAGGTTGGTTTGATATTTTATTTTTATGATTGTTAAAAAAAAATTCTAAAATCTTCCAGTGCATGTGTTTGCCCATAGGGAACAAGGGGTTGAAGGAGTTTAAAATTCTGTTTGGAGCAAATAGGATGAACTAGATCATATTCCTACTGTAATGCACAGATATTGTAGTCTTGTTATAAATGGTCATACATGACTTAATGTTTGAACAAACTCTTTTAGATTTTATTTTCTGAGTGAATATCTATGATAGGTTATCTGTGCTGAAGACATTACATTTCCATTTATGTGATGAGAGTAATGTTATTTGGATCAGTGTAATTCAAATCAGCTGGAACCAGATTCAGGACTGCTTGCTTGAAACTAAAGGCTATTTACACAGTGAAACCTGTTTATAGGATAACACTGTTTCTCAAACTGCTTTTGAAATATTTTAGTCAGCTTAAAAATAACAGGCATATAAACATCCTCAAGCTAGAAAAAGGATAGATGAAGCAAATGTACTCTTAGGGAAGACAGTTACATACTAATTTCATGTGAACTTTAATTGGACTGTTGAGCTCCCCAAAGATTATTTCGCATGAACTTTTTTGTGGTTGTCGATTTAAAGGTAATCTTGATAGCTCCAGGAAATATTGCATTGCATGTCCACTATTATACCCCAGTAACTGGGAAAAACAGTTTGAAATAGTCTTTTTAACTCAGCTCCAGAGGTATCTCATGAACCAAGTCACAGGGTTAAATACACAAAATGCAGGATAAGGGCGAAAGTTTTCAGCTGATCCTCTGACAATGGTATGCATTCTTAGTATATCCCCAGTGCTGTAGAACACAATGGGTGGAATTTTCCTTACCAAGTCGGGACGGGTGATTGTGGGCCAAGTTGTGGGTCGGTACCACGACATATTGATCAGCGAGCTCCTCAAAGTGAGTTTAGCGTAATGCCGAATATTAAGGCAGACAAATGCATTTCCCTATTAAATGGTGCGGGTCTAATGACAGCAATATGCACATCCATGGAAAGGAGGACCACCTGCATGGAGCAGCTAATGTGCCACTCACATGAGCACATGCTAGCTATGGACAACAGATGGCAGACACTCATAGAGCGCCTCTCTAGGAGGGATCTAAACATAGACTTCGGTCCACATCACCTCACTGATGTGCAGCAAGGTTCTCCCCAGCTCCTTGCTAGCAGAGTAGTGCGTGTGACCCATAAAAGGGATGATGGTGAGAGGGAACATGGAAATGGGAGCTCCTCTCAAAGCGCTCACTCTTCTCCACCGTTGCCCCTCTACCCCGCCCCACCCAGTCAGAATCCCAGATGGCTCCTCGGATTGCCATGGTCAAGTATGCCCCTGTACAGTTGCAGGAGGAACAGACTTTGGCGGGGCCCTCGCAGGTTCCAAAATCCAGAGGACGTCCACCAAAAGTACCGATGTAGTCGCAGCAGGGAAGTGAGCAGGCTGCCTCTATCTCTGCTGAAGCCATAGGGGTTGCACCTTGTAGAAGCATACATAAGAGAAAAGTGACACAGAAGTATATGCACAAGGGTAAGCACATGGGTGTTTAAAGAAGTGTTATTGTTAAGGCTCCGTTACTGTTATGATACTATCCGGTCATGCCCATTTTTGTCTGCTACTTTGGAAGTGGTTTAGTGAGTTGGAGTGAATGGTGAGACATAAGGTTACCTCCAGCAATGGGGGTCAGTGAGAAAGGCATTGGGCTAGATTTTACACTTTTTTTGCATGCATAACATCCATTTTAATGCTGAAATGATGTGTAACGCCCAGATAGTGCCCATTTAGCCACAAAATGGAAACTGACGTCCATTTTTCAGACACTTATCGCCGAACGTTACATTCCCCATGTGCGCAACGCCGGGAAAAAATAATACCGCCCGCCCATTCTTTTTGGGCCGAATCATCAGAATGGGCAAAACCAAGGCCCATAATATTGCCCAGCGTTACTTTACACACATAATCAATGCTGAGATCCAATAATACCAACCGCCCACTGTTTTTTGTTGTAAAGATCACATTTGCCGAAACTAATGCCCGGGAGATCGTCCAGCGTCATTTTCACCACCTCGCAAACATCTCGCCCACAATATCGCTCAACCAAAAAACCGCTCAGAAAAAGTGGAACTGTTTTGATCGAATCACAGCGGTGTAGGCGCCATTTTTTAAATCGCAGGTCGCTTCATTGAAAAGGCTGCTTCTACTTCAGGGGAGTTTCGATCGACTCTGGAGTTCTTCTCAGATGAAGTGACCATCTCAACAGACATATTTTCAGACTCTGAATATTGGGGGTTTACTCTAGGTGTATTTTAGTGAGGAAATTATTGCTTCTGATCACTCACTATTATACTTTCATTGCAATGGGGGCCCAGCCATTTCTCAGCCTGCATCGATTAATACGCAGATGCTGCAGAGTGCAAATGGCTCAATGTCTGAAGCACGTCATTATGCGCCCAATTTAAGACTTGCCAGAATGAGGAGGAGGTCGAGACCATACACACCCCGCACTTACAGGGAGAAGAGGTCTTACCTCGACGTGTCCGAGCACACTTGCCTTCGGAGACTCCGCTTCCACAAGGTGGTGATCACTGCAGCCTGCCATCAGGACCTCAGTGTCAGTCAAGGTCACTGCGGCACAGTCTTTCTACGTGTCTGGTTCCTTTCGGCCCTCCGCGGTCGAGATTTTCCCCGTCTCACCATGCCACCATCGCTGCATTAGACAGGTCACAGAGGCCCTATACGCGCATAAGATGGACTTTATCAGCTTCCCCATGACCACGGAGGCTCAAACTGACAGGACTGGAGCATTCTACCACATTGCTAAGTTCCCCAGGGTGCAGGGAGCAATACAGTGCAATCACATCACCATGCGGGCACCTTCTCAGGACCCAGAGCTTTTTCGTAACAGAAAAGGATTTCACTCCCTGAAGGTCCAACTAGTTGTCGACCACAACCAGATCATAATGACAGTGAATGCCAATGTTCGAGCAGCTTCGATGCGGCTCACATCCTGTGTGAGAGCGCTATCTCTGAAATAGTTCAGAGTCAGCCACAAGGACAATGCTGGAAGCTTGGTGATAACCGATATGGCCTAGCCACCTGGCTGATGACCCCCCGCCCCCCCCCCCCCCCCCCCGCCGCGTGACACCCACACTGAGGCCGAGAAGCGATACAACCAGAGCCACAGAGACACACGCAATGTGGTCCAGAAAACAATAACTGTGCTTAAGCAGTGCTTCAGATGCCTGGATCACTCAGGAGGAGAATACAACTCTGAGCAATTAGCTAAATTTGTGCTCCATGCTACACAACCTGGCTATCAGGAGGGGACATGAATTGCCAGAAGGAACTGATGCTCCACCTCAGGAGAGAGAGGAAGAGGAGGACAAGGGGCTGGATGCTGACCTCAGGCCAGACAATCAGGCTGGCTATGCAACTATGCCCACGTCCCCCCCTCCAGACCGCAGGAAAGGGCCCATTGTGGCTACATAGCTGCAAGACTCTTACGTCAGGAGCTGATAACTGAACGATTTGCTGTGTGTGTGCGGCTCAGACATCAATGGTGGCATCACTTTGGTGCCAGTGAAAGTTTAATTTGATTGAAGTTAAGTTGTATTTAACCCTTTGTTGTTAAGGAATCACTAGTGTGTAACGGTCTAGCTATCTGAGACAATGCGCAACAAAGTTATGTTGAATAAAAATGTTTTTATATCAACATTGGTCTGAAATCATAAGTATCATGCCCAAAAACACCCCACCCCCGCCCACACCCCATTTGACATCGATCAAATGGTCAACATATCCAGCAACACAGAATACAAATGCAGGAGGATGGCCCCCTCGCCCCCCATACATTACAACAAGTTGCACACACCCAGATGGAGCTATAACGCAGCCATCACCTGCGGACATGCACCTCACTTTCCTGCCCACCTCCCCTTCTTCTCCCCACCTCTACCCCTTCCCCTCCTCACTCCACGCTGCCTGGCCAAAGTGCTCCTCAGGCAGTGCCTCATTGGGGAGCATGAAGGCAGAGGCGGTGGTTGGACGGGTATGGGAGCGGAGCTTGCCCAGGGGGAACATTCTCTGATCCAGAAGCAGGATCTTGGTCCTGCCTCTCATCTGTCGTTGGCAGTGGTGGTGAGGAACCTTATGGTCTGTGACAGAAGTGTTCCTGGCTATCGCCTCCAGGGCCTCTGCTATCTGCGGAACGTATTCAGTCATGGTGGCCAGCTGTTGGGATATGCCACCCAATGCTTCGAGGATCTGGTCACCAATGTCTACAGTCCTCCTGGACAACTGCACCATCTCTCCGTTCTCATGTGGCGCTCATAGACCAGACCTGCCGTGTCCACGAAACCTCCATGGGGTCGGTGCCGTCCTGGAGACAAATGGGGTGCCCTGTGGCGAGGTGCTTGGACCCGGTACCTCCAGAGTGGAGGCGGGAATGACCGCAGGAGCACTAGTTGGCCTTGGGGTAGAATGGCTTCTGAGCGTGGCAATGCAGATTCCTCGAAGTCCGCGCTCTCATCCATAGAGAACAGATCCAGCGGATAGATGGATGAGAATCAGACCTCCTCAGCAGCAGATGTAGGATTGTCCGGTGAGTCCAGCCCTGCGCCCCCACCTTCTGGCCTCTGTGGTCTTGCCTGGGGCTGTGCTGCTGGCTGAGCTGCAAAACACAAATTAAGTTATTAGAGGAGAAGGAGGTGCTAGGGTCACAAGGTGATTCCAGCGCTGCACACAGCATGTGCACGACAATAGCACCACCGCTATCAAAATCATCACAGACATCACATTTCATGACCATCAACACATTGTGCATTGCAATTACTTTTATTGGGCCAGCATTATTTATAGGACAATTTTATAAATCATCTATCATATATGATTGTTCGGATATGAGTCGGTGTGGCATCTATTGACTTTACATCACGCAATGGTACAAACTTTACTCACGTCGCATCACTTCAGGATCTGCAGATGCTTCTGTGGCCATCCGGTGGTGCTTCCCCACGAGTGTGAGCACCCACTCCTCCATCTCAATGATGTCACTGATGACTGGGGGCCCCGCACCCCGTTCACCTCTGCACGGACCTCATCGTCGATAGCTTCTTCTGTAAAAGGTGACAGGACGACATGGCATGAGATCATTGCATGATATCATTGCTAGGTTATCTCACAGAGACTGATACAACACATAACCGACAGATGTAATCATGATTATTATGATAATTATCATCCTTTACCTAAAGACATGCACCGTGACTGCAGGCTTTGACAACAACCTTCCAGATAAAAGTGAAAGACCTCACATCTGCTGATAATCACTCATGACAGTTACAAATCAAACTATATAAATACATAAGTACATGTAAATAGTTGTAAAACTTACGCTTGTGGATCCCACAAGGTCGTTCCATCGTTTGCGGCATTGGTTGCCCTCACGCACCTCGTTGGTCGTCGACGAGGCTACCTCTGCTATCTCGGCCCATATCTTCTGGTAGGCCTTTGGGGTTGGCTTCCCAAGCCCTTTCTGAGTCAAATCACCCCAGCGTGATTTGACCTCCTGCAGGAGGGAAGCATTTGCGGCCTCCAATGTGCTCTTGCCAGCGTCAATCTCCACAGCGTGCTGTGATATCTCATCCTCTCCCTCCATTATAGGCCAAATTTGGGCAAATATCTGGCTGGTAACAGCTAATTTTTGTTTCCCTATTTGCTCTAAAACTCTAAACTCTCCATTCTTCCTCCCAAAGCAACCACACCACACCCATACACGCCTTCACTCCCTCTCAGCTCCCTCTCTATCCGTCTCCTCTTCTGCGCATGTTATGATGACTCTTGATCTCCTGAATCTTGGGATTCGAGCGTTGCCATGCCATTGCTAAGGATGGTGACACTTTACGGCAGAAGGTTAGAGAGATTTAACGCTACCGCCCATTTCATATCGCTCACGGTAACGCCCAATTTCAAAAATGGAGACTAGGGGCTTTGAGAATGAATGACAAGCCAGCGATCTGAAAACCCATTTTTACCGCCCACACCAGAAATAATGCTGATTTTTGGGCGATTTGCACAAAAGTGTAAAATCTAGCCCATTATCTTGTTAATTGTAGAGATACTTTATGCTGTTGTTGGGTGGGGGGACGGAAGGGGTGTGGGGGGCGCGGGGATCAGGGGCAGGGCATAGAACTTGGCACAGCATATGACAGCTATATGCATGCAATGCAGGAAGTTAAGTAAATTTGTCCAAAATGCGGCCATCCCTGGCCTCCAGGGCAGAATTGTGCTTCTGTGGTGCTGCTGGTATCTGAACCTCAGGTTCCTCCTGCTCATCCTCCTTGTCTTCCAGCTGATGCTTCTCCTCTTCCTCCTCATTTAAAGAGGGTGTGCACTGTGTGCCTTGTTCCTCATGCAACACTCATCCTTGTTGCTGGGCTATGTTGTGCAGGGCCCAGCAGATCATGATGATTCTGGAGACCCTGCCTGATGCATACTGAAGGGCTCCTCCAGATCTGTCAAGGCATCTTCAGCATGCCTACTGATTGCTCTACGACACATCTGAAGGATATGTGGCTTTCCCTATAGCGCTTCTGAGCCTCATTGCTTGGCTCCCTCAAGGGTGTCATGAGCCACGCCTTCAATGGATAGCCCTTGTCTCCAAGCAGCTAGCCGGTTACTCTGTTTGGAGGTGCGAAGAGCTGAGGGAGGTTGGACTGGCACAGGACAAATTAGTCATGACAGTCACCTGAGAATTTGGTACACACATGTATGATGATCTTCCTCTGGTTGCAGATGAGCTGAACATTGAAGGAGTGGAAGCCCTTGCAGTTCACAACATTCCTGGGTGATGATGGCATGCCCTGATGGCCACATGTGTGCAGTCGATGAGGCCCTACCCCCGTGGGAAGGCAGCCAGAGCCGCATAGCTGAGCACCCGCTCAGTAACACTGACTTCATCAATGGCAAAGTTTACATAATTGTCTGAATTGTTAAATATAGCATCGGTGATGCATCCGTGGACGGCCAACTGCGAGATTCTGTAAATGTCTGCTGCAGATCCCTGGAAGGAGCCTGAGATGAGGAATTTGAGGATGCTGGTGACTTTGAGTGTCACTAGCAAGGGGTGGCCACCTGCTCTTCTGGGCTGCAAGTCTTGTTCCAACAAACTGCAAATATCTGCTTAACCTGGTGCGATAGCCTTAGCCTCCTTTGGCACTGCTACTCTGTCATGTTGAGGAAGCTCATCGAATGCCTGCATACGTTGTGTTGGGGGTTCCATCTCCGGCGTGCTGCAGCCCTGCGCTGATGCCCTCTGTCCTGTGTCGCATCAGGATGTTGAAGAGAAGGTTAGTGATGTTGTTATTGGTCCTACTGGTGTGCCTAGTGCTGCTGGTGTTGGGTCTCATCCTGGTTCGATTCTGCGGACCAAGGTGTGACAGTATAAGAGGCACCTATTATGTATTTAACCCTTGGCAACTTGTATCACACCACCACCAGAGGGGCTATGTGTTGGAGTCCCAAGGGATCCCAGCATCACTTGGGAGCACTGTATATAAGCAGGTCATCCACGCGGTACCTGCACTCTGGAGTCTTATTAAAGGAGCTCAGGTCACACTTACTCATTGATCACAGTACTCAGTTTCGTCCTTTATTATGAGCTTATCAATTGGCAACGAGATAATGAACAACCGCGCGAAAATGCAAAGAACAGTTGGTATCCTGGAGAAGTTCTAAGAAGGGGATGATTGGGAGGCCTTCGTGGAGAGACTCGACCAATACTTCGTGGCCAATGAGCTGGAAGGGGACGAGAATGCTGCCAAACGAAGGACGATCTTCCTTACCGTCTGTGGGGCAACAACCTATGGCCTCATGAAGAATCTTCTAGCTCCGGTAAAACCAACAAACAAATCCTATGAAGAATTGTGTACACTGGTCTGAGAGCACCTAAATCCTAAGGAAAGCGTTTTGATGGCGAGGTATCGGTTCTATACGTGTCAATGGTCGGAGGGACAGGAAGTGGCGAGCTACGTCGCCGAACTAAGGCGCCTCGCAAGACATTACAAATTTGATGGATTCCTAGAACAAATACTGAGAGACTATTTTGTGCTTGGCATTGGCCATGAGGTAATCCTTTGCAAACTATTGACTGTTGAAACACCGAATCTGAGCAAAGCCATAACGATAGCCAAGGAATTTATGTCCACCAACGACAACACCAAACAAATTTTGCAGCATAAAGAGGTTTCGGCCAGTACTGTGCACAAAGTAACATCATTTTCGAACAGGAATATACATGGCAGAATGTACACGCCGGCTGCTGCACGACCTCACATGGCCCAGAGTCCGCCATCAGTCGTTAATGCGAGGCAGTTAACACCTTGTGGCGTTGTGGTGGTGATCATCGGGCCCATCAATGCCGCTTCAAGCACTATGCGTGCAACGGCTGCAGAACAATGGGACACCTCCAGCGAATGTGCAGGCGAGCTGCAAACCCTGAAAACCCTGCAAACCATCACGTTGCAGTGGAAGATCGATCTACGATGGATCAGGCTGAACGAGAGACTCGAACCGAGGAGGCAGAAGTGTATGGGGTACACGCCTTCACCATGAAATGTCCACCAATAATGTTAAAATTTGAACTGAATGGAATTCCAGTATCCAGGGAACTGGACACGGGTGCGAGTCAGTCCATAATGAGCAAAAAGGTCTTCGACAGGCTGTGGTGCAACAAGGCACACAGACCCAAGCTCAGCCCCATTCACACCAAGCTAAGAACTTACACCAAAGAACTGATCCCTGTAATTGGCAATGCAGAAGTCAAAGTCTCCGATGATGGAGCAATGCACGAACTCCCACTATTGATCGTGCCAGGGGATGGCCCCACACCTTTCAGCAGAAGCTGGCTGGGTAAAATCCGCTGGAACTGGGATGACATCCGAGCGCTTTCGTCCGTCGATGACGCCTCATGTGCCCAGGTTCTGAGCAGATTTCCATCATTGTTCGAGCCAGGCATTGGAAGTTTCTCGGGGGCGAAAGTGCAGATCCATTTGGTTCCCGCTACGCGACCCATCCATCACAAGGCACGGGCGGTACCATATATAATGCGAGAGGAAGTGGAAATTGAGCTGGACAGGCTGCAGTGAGAAGGCATCATCACGCCGGTGAAATTCAATGAGTGGGCCAGTCAGATTGTCTCGGTACTTAAAGGTGACGGCATGATCAGAATTGTTGGGGACTATAAAGTAACGATTAACCGTTTTCCGCTACAGGACCAGTACCCGCTACCCAAGGCAGACGATCTATTTGCGACCCTGGCTGGAGGGAGACATTCACCAAGCTGGACCTGACCTCGGCCTACATGATGCAGGAGCTGGAGGAATCTACGAAAGGCCTCACCTGCATCAACACGCACAAAGGTCTATTCATCTATAACAGATGCCCGCTCGGGATTCAGTCAGCGCGGCAATTTTCCAATGGAACATGGACAGCCTACTAAAGTCGTTCCTCGCACCTTGGTTTTCCAGGACAACATACTGGTTACAGTTCGGGACACCATCAAAAACTTGAAGAATCTGGAAGAGGTTCTAAGTCGGTTGGATCGCGTGGGACTCAGGTTGAAATGCTCGAAGTGTGTTTTCCTGGCGCCGGAGGTCGAGTTCTTGGGAAGAAGAATCGCAGCAGACAGCATCAGACCCACCGACGCCAAGACGGAGGCCATCAAGAATGCGCCAAGACAACAGAACGTGACAGAACTGCGGTCGTTTCTGGGACTCCTCAACTATTTCAGTAATTTCCTACCCGGATTAAGCACCTTGCTGGAACCCTTACACGTGCTACTGCGCAAAGGCGACGACTGGGTATGGGGGAATTCACAAGAGACTGCCTTTGAGAAAGCCAGAAATCTGTTATGTTCAAACAAACTGCTTGTTCTGTATAACCCATGTAAACGATTAGTGCTAGCTTGCAATGCGTCATCATATGGGACTGGGTGTGTGTTACAACAGGCTAACGAATTGGGGATTTTGCAACTGGTCACCTATGCGTCCAGGAATCTGTCCAAGGCCGAAAGGGCCGACAGCATGACTGAAAAAGAAGCTCTGGCGTGCATTTACAGGGTGAAAAAAATGCACCAGTATTTGTTTGGCCTCAAGTTTGAGCTTGAAACTGACCATAAGCTGCTCATATTGCTATTCTCAGAGAGCAAAAGGATTAATACCATTGTCTCTGCCCACATCCAAAGATGGATGCTCACGCTGTTGGCATACAACTATGTAATCCACACCGACCGGGCACAGAGAACTGCGCTGATGCTCTCAGTCGGCTACCATTGCCCACCACCGGGGTGGAAATGACACAGCCTGCAGACTTGCTCATGGTGATGGATGCATTTGAAAACGAAGTCACCTGTTACAGCCCGCCAGATCAGGACCTGGACTAGCCAGGATCCTTTACTGTCCTGGTAAAAAACTGCGTCCTCCATGGGAGCTGGTCCAGCGTTCCAGCGGAAATGCAGGAGGCGATTCAGCCGTTCCATAGGCGACAAGATGCAATGTCTTTTGTGGGGTAATCGTGTGGTCTTGCCCAAGAAAGGCAGAGAAACATTCATTCGTGACCTACACCGCACCCACCCAGGGATTGTAATGATAAAGCCATTGCCAGATCCCATGTGTGGTGGCCCAGCATCGACTCAGATTTGGAGTCACTTACTCTCAACTAAGCAATGTACCCAGAGAGGCACCACTAAGTTTGTGGTCGTGGCCCCCCAAACCGTGGTTGAGGATCCATGTTGACTATGTGGGCCCATTTCTAGGCAAAATGTTCTTGGTTGTCATGGATGCTTATTCAAAATGGATTGAATGTGTAATAATGTCTGTAAGCATGTCCAGTGCCACCATGGAAAGCCTACGAGCCATGTTTGCCACACATGGCCTGCCTGATGTGCTAGTCAGTGACAATGGGCCGTGTTTCACCAGTGCTGAATGCAAGGAATTCATGACCTGTAATGGGATCAAGCACGTCCCATCTGCCCCGTTCAAGCCCGCATCCAACGGCCAGGCAGAACAGACAATTCAGACTATCAAGCAAAGCTTGAAATGTGTGTCGAAAGGCTCCCTGCAGACCCGACTGTCCCGGGTTCTGCTCAGCTACCGCACCAGACCCCACTTGCTCACTGCGGTTCCCCCAGCCGAGCTGCTCATGGAAAGGGCGCTCAAAACAAGGCTCTCTCTTGTTCACCCTGATTTCTATGATCACGTAGAGGGCAGGTGGCATCAACAAAGTATGTAAATTTGTCACGTGATATTGAGGTCAATGATCCTGTGTTTGTACTCAATTATGGACATGGTCCCAAATGGCTCGCTGGCGGTCATAGCCAAAGAAGGCAGTAGGTTTCAGGTCAAATTGGCCAATGGACTAACGTGCAGAAAGCATTTGGACCAAATCAAATTGTGGTTCACTAACAGCTACGAGCAACCCGAAGACACCACTAACTTTGACCCTCCAACATACACACAAGTGGCAACCGACATCATGGTTGACCACGAAGCCGAACTCACCATCCCCAGCAGCTCGCCAAGGCCGGCTGCCCAGCAGCCCAGTGAAGAACTAACCAACTCACCCACACCTGCATTTGTACTGAGGCGATGGACAAAGGAGCGAAAAGCCCCAGATCGTCTCATCCTGTAAATAAGTGTACTATTGACTTTACGAGGGAGTGATGTTATGTATTTAACCCTTGTCAACCTGTATCACACCACCACCAGAGGGCCTACCTGTTGGAGTCCCAAAGGATCCCAGCATCCCTTGGGAGCACTGTATATAAATAGGCTACCCATGCGGTACCTGCACTCTGGAGTCTTATTAAAGGAGCTAAGGTCACACTTACTCATTGCTCACAGTACTCAGTTTCATCCTTTATTATGAGCTTATCAGTACCCATGCTCATGTAATAAATGGCAGGTCAAGTAGAGATCCCAGGAGCAATCTGTCAGTATTGTGATAGTTACTAGCAATGTGATGAGAGTGGCTTCCAAGGTTGCAGAAAAGACTTGCAAACTCTAGACACCTAAATCATTGCTCAAAATGGAGTCAGCAAGAGCCTTTCCATAGTCAAGTAAGTAGGTGCCATGTGGGAGTATTTATTGCGATTTCCATGCTCTCCATTAATGACCTCGATCAATGGCCACTGAACTTCCACCTCAGGTTGACAGACGTGGCACTGAAGCTGCGTGATTCCTGTGGTCATCCGGTGAAATTCAAAAAGGCCTGTTTAAAATCCATGTTAAGTGTCTCATAACAAGGAGTTAATAAGATTAGTTAGGTCACCCATGTTCAGGTCTGTGGCACACTGGCAAACGTGCCCGAGTTAAAGGTGTTCCTGATGCACTCCCATTTTCTGTAACTTTTACTGCCAACACGGCTCCAAACCCGCACACACGGCAGCGGAAAATTCCAGCCCGCGTTTTTTCAGCTCCCTCTTTTGAAGTTGATGAAACAATAATGTAACCTTATTACACTAATTTCAAACATTTCTCTACGGGCTAATTATATGCAGCATGAAGGAACTTAACAACAATGTTCTGTTAGAAATAGCCAAGTTTAAGGCTATCGCTGGTCACTTTAATAATAGGATCAGCTGTAAAACCAATCTGGTGGATAATCAGAGTTTAAGACGGAATATAACACATCAGTTATATAGCAAAAACATACAACCGTAACAGATAGTTAATAACCATCCCGATCGGACAAATGGCTGGTGCACGTGAGCAGTTCTCTTGCTTGCAGTCTCTTTCTCTTTGACTTGAGCTTCCTTCAGTAAAGCATGGGATCACTCTAAAAATGTTCGACCGGCTTAATTCTGTTTCGCCCTCCCCTCACACCATCTGTGGTGAAAAGATCTCTATGAGTTACATTTATTCTCTTTTTAGGGGTGGGCCTGACATGGGATATTGACAAGACCTTTTGACCTAAAGAGGTTTCCCTAAAAACTTAGCATCCAATAGTTCTTTGTCTTGATTCTTGAAACGAAGCCCGCCCTAAAGATACCTTATGTTTTTGACCACATGTCATTCTATGTTAACACTAACCCAGGGTTTGTTCCTGTGGAAATCTCTCTTGTCCCTATTCTCTCGGGTACAATTAATACAAAACCTTAGCACTCTACTCTTTGAACTATGAGGCCTAAACCAGAAAAGTGCTCATTATCTCCTTTACGACGTAGCAACATGTTTACATTAACTCTCTTAACTTCCATCCATTCTAAGTCTTTCTGAAACAAATTGTCTAAAGATACATAAAGAAAACTAAAGCTTTAACTTGAAAACCACAGATAATGGTTGTCATAGTGCAAAATACTACAACATTTCAGCTGGCTCGACTTTATTAGGGCCCAAAATGATTACATTACAAGAGGGCTGGCCTTTTATATCTGGGCCGCACAGACGTACGCACAGCCCAATGACCTTTGACAGTGGCGCCACCTGGTGGCTAGTAAAC
Source organism: Pristiophorus japonicus (assembly GCF_044704955.1). Lineage (NCBI taxonomy): Eukaryota > Metazoa > Chordata > Chondrichthyes > Pristiophoridae > Pristiophorus > Pristiophorus japonicus. The sequence goes on from NC_091981.1 coordinate 88,385,048, forward strand.
TCAAGCATGATTACATGACAATATCCCCCTTTAAGATATTAGTAACGGTCTTTTTACAAATTGAGATGGTCCAGGGCTTTCTGCTCCTGAGTTGAACGTCTCAGTTCAACTCCAGCCTTGGGCGAGCATTCTGATTCTGTTATGACTGGGGACTGGGTAGCTGATATGATGGGAGTGGCAATGACCACGTCAGGGATTGAAAGTCCATATTCATTGACCATGTCAGTGATTGAAAGTCAGATTCATTGATGACAGCTGAGTCCTCTGAGGACTGAGGGTAGGTTGGTTGGTCACTGATTGTGTCTTCCTCAGATTGTTCCGGTTCATCCGTGTGCCACAGCTTTATCTGATCGACATGTTTCCTGCATGTCTGCCCATTCTTGAGCTTAACGATAAACACTCTGTTACCCTCCTTGGCTGTAACAGTACCGGCGATCCATTTGGGACCTTGACCATAATTCAGTACATACACAGGATCAGTGATAGAAATGTCACGTGACACAGTAGCGCGATCATGATACCCTTGCTGACTTTGACGTCTGTATTTGACACAATTATTCAAGTCAGGGTGGACAAGAGAGAGCCTGGTCTTGAGACCTCTCTTCATCAATTGTTCAGCAGGGGAGACCCCAGTAAGTGAGAGGGGTCTTGTCCTGTAATTAAGCAATATGTGTGGCAAGCGAGTTTGCAGTGAACCTTGAGTTACACGTTTCATACTCTGCTTGATGGTTTGGACCGCATGCTCTGCTTGTCCATTGGATGCAGGTTTGAATGGTGCTGATGTCACATGTTTGATACCATTGAGTTTCATGAACTCTTGAAATTCCATACAGGTGAAGCAAAATCCGTTGTTGCTTACAACGATGTCCGGCAGACCATGCGTAGCAAACATGACACGAAGGCTCTCAATGGTAGCTGTGGATGTGCTGGATGACATGATTGTACACTCTATCCACTTGGAATAAGCATCCACCACAACTAAGAACACCTTTCCCAGGAAGGGACCTGCAAAGTCCATGTGGATCCTGGACCATGGTTTAGATGGCCACGGCCACAGACTCAGCGGCGATTCCGCTGGTGCTTTACTAAGCTGCATGTAAGTGTTGCACTGATGCACACATGATTCTAGATCAGAGTCGATTCCAGGCCACCATACATGAGACCTGGCTTTCATCATGACAATACTAGGATGTGTGCTATGTAGATCATGCACAAATTTCTCTCTGCCTTTCTTGGGCATAACAACACAATCTGATTGAATGGATAGTTCGTCTTTGCGACGGATGTAAGGTTTGGTCCCCTCACACATTTGCTTTGGTATGGCAGACCAATCACCACTAAGGACTCAACGTTTCACACTGATAATATTGGATGCTGGCTGGTCCAGGTCTTAACTTGTTGGGCCATAACATGGGTTCCTTCACTTTCAAAAACATCCATGACTAACCATAGGTCTGCCGGTTGTGGCGTTTCCACCTCTGGTGTGAGCAACGGCAGACGGCGCAATTCTTATGGCGAATGACATAATCATAGGCAGATAATGTCAGCATCCACCTCTGGATGCAGGATGATGCATTGGTATTGATAACTTTGTTTTCCGAAAACAATGAAATGAGTGGCTTGTGATCTGTTTCCAGTTCAAACCGAAGACCAAACAGGTACTGAAGCATCTTTTTAACCACATACACACAGGCTAATGCTTCTTTCTCTACCATGCTGCAGGCTCCTTCCACCTTTGACAAATTTTTGAACCTTTTGCAACAGGCTGTAATTTGCTCGACTCATTAGCTTGTTGGAGCACGCAAACAACTCCATATGACGAAGCATCACAGGCCAATACTATACGCTTACACGGATCATAATGTACCAGCAGCTTCTTATAGCAAAGCAGATTAGTAGCTTTTTCAAAATTTCTATCTTGAGACGCACCCCAAACCCAGTTGTCACCTTTTCTTAGCAGCATGTGCAGTGGCTCTAATAAGGTGCTCAATCTCGGTAAGCAATTACCGAAGTAGTTAAGTAGACCAAGGAACGAATGCAGCTCCACCGCATTCTGAGGCTTCGGTGCATTTTTGATGGCCTTGGTTTTCGAGCCCGTAGGCCTGATACCGTCAGCAGCAATTTTCCTTCCCAGGAATTCAACTTCCGGTGCCATGAAGACGCACTTCAAGCATTTCAGTCTGAGTCCCCTTTTTCCAGATGATGTAGAACCTCTTCCAGGTTGTTCAGATGTTCGGCAGAGTCATGACCTGTGACCAGTATGGCATCTTGGAACACGATGGTTCTGGGGACAGACTTCAGTAGACTCTCCATGTTCCCCTGAAATATGGCTGCAGCCAAACGAATTCGAAAAGGGCACCTGTTGTAGGTAAACAGTCCTTTATGAGTGTTGATGCACGTAAGTTTCTCCGACATGTCGACCAGCTCCTGTGTTATGTAGGCCGTCGTCAGATCCAGTTTTGTGAATGACTTCCCCCCAACTAGTGTTGCAAACAGGTCATCAGCCTTCGGTAACGGGTATTGATCCTGTTTCAAAACTCAGTTGATCGTAACCTTGTAGTCTTCACAAATCCTGACAGTGCCATCACTTTTCAACATGGGAACAATGGGGCTGGCCAATTCATTAAATTCGACCGGTGATATGATCCCTTCATGGTGGAGTCTGTCCAGTTCGATTTCATCATGTACAGAATCGCCCGAGCTTTTGATGAACGGGTCTTGCATCCGAGTCCACGTGGGTCTGCATCTTGGCTCCCGTGAAATTGCCTGTTTCAAACAGCGAGGGGAACTTGCTCAGTACTTGAGCACGTGGAACATCCTCCCCTTCTGACAACACTTTGATCTCATTCCAGTTCCATTTGATTTTTTTAACCAGTTCCTGTCGAACAGCGTTGGACCATTGCCTGGAACAATCCATTCCGGTAAAATGTGTACCGCACCATCATATGATACCTTGATTACTGCACTGCCAATCACCGTTATGAGTTCTTCATTGTACGTATGCAACTTGGCATTGACTGGACTCAGCTTAGGCCTCACAGCCTTAGTATCCCATAGCCTGTCGAATGTCCTCTGGCTCATTATTGATTGACTCGCATTCCATCGATACCGGCCCACTATTATGTTTTGCATTAATCATTATTGGTTGACTCTTTGTTAGAAACGAACACAGTCCATACACTTCCTCCTCTGGTATCTCGGATTGCATATCCGTATCCGTGCTAGACTGGTCATCATCGTCCACATGGTGTGTCGCAGCACGCTTGCTCAGTTGCGGACACATGCGCTGGACATGCCTCACTCTCGAACAGCCTTTACAAATATACTGTTTAAACTGACGCTGATGATGCTGATGATGTCTCTCACAACGTCAACATGGTGATATCAGATTTATTCCCGTTGGCGGGCTTTGAGCAGCCATAGGTTTCGCATATGCAGTTGGGTAGGCACTGCTATATGCAGCTCTGCCAAACGACGATACTATCTTGTTTACAGTACTTGCCGACTTCTGATTTTTCAATGATATCTGCTTTAAGCTTTTGTCCGTCGTCCTGCATGATTGGGCAATCGTGATGGCCTTGCTCAAATCCAGCGTCCCTGCTGCCAGTAGCTTATGCAGGATCACCTCGTGGTTGATGCCGATTACAAAGAAGTCCCACAGCATGTCTGCCAATACAGTTTCGAACTAGAGGTCTTAAGTCGGCAACGAATTCCGATACATCCTGGCCCTCAGAACGAACGTGCGTATAGAATCGATATCTTGAGATGATGATGCCTTCATCTGGTTTGAGATGGTCACGTACCAGAGCACACAATGTTTCGTAGTCCTCGTCTGTTGGACTCAAGGGCAAGAGGAGATTCTTTAAGAGTCCCTAGATTTTCAGACCGCAAATCGTGAGGAGGACCGGCCAGCGCCAAACTGCGTCTGCCTCTTTCTCCATTTTGTTGGCCGTAAAGTACTGGTTTAAGCGGGCTACAAAGTCTGCGCAATCTTCTCCCTCCACGAATCGCTCCAGAATTCCAATTGTGCTCATTTTTGCATGCGAAGGTTCTTGTTACCTCGTGGCCAAATGTTGTGTATGCAACAACTCAATAGACTGAATACTGTAAACTCTGAACAGGTACAAACTGGCTCTACTTTATTAGAGCCCAAAGTGATTACATTACAAGATGGCTGGCCTTTTATAACTGGACCGCACACAGCCCAATGACCTCCGACAGTGGTGCCACCTGGTGGATAGTAAACCTAAGCATACATACATGACACAAGACATTAGTGTTTCTGAACATCATCTACCAGTCTAGGAGACATCTCGTCTTCAAGTTCGAAACAACGATTTAAAACACAACATATCACATCAGTTTTATACATTTTTACCACTTTTATATATTGTTAGGCATTCCTGATTTCTAACAGCTCACAACATTACAAAGGTTTTTTAATGAGTTCAATTTCTATACTGAGCAAAGTGCTTTTTGAGTGCTGCTGCATTACTGATATCATAATGGGGTACAACACAGGGAACTGGGAAGACATATACCAACATCTGGAAGTGGAGACCATTTGGTTGTGATGAGAGCTGCTTCCAGTTGGGTAGCACACAACCATAATTAGAAATTTGGAAGAATGGAAATTGATGAAACTGACTTTGTGCAGTCCTCCAAGTTCAAAGGCAGCATCTGAGAATTAGGAAACAGTTTAGAAATCTGGATAGGAAATCTTGGAAAATGAGGCAAGCTTCTGAGGTGGATTGAAAATTGGCTAATCCAGAGAAAGCAAAATTAGGTTGTGAATAAAGCTGTATCAACATGGAATATCATCACTAGAGGATGCCACAAGAATCAGTGGCCATTGTTGTTTACAGAGCATATACATGATCTGCAGCTGAGGACAAAAGCAAAGCTATTTACATTTAAGATGGGATGGTGGGGTGGGAACAGGGTCCAATCAATATGGAACAGGCAAAAAATACAACCCCTTTTTCTGGTGCCCTCACCTGAGGTGCGCCGCTTTTGTCCACCTCCAAGCACGCTGAAAATCTTCCTCCCGATTCCAGCCGCTCCCCAGCCTCTCCTCGAGGTGGCGTAGCATGGCCCAGCACATTGGGGGCAGAGCCAGGTCCCGGCGCTGAAAACACATGCGTGCACATGCGTGCTAGAGTCTGCGCACATGTGCAGTAGTTCCTGGCAGGCCGAATCTGTGAGTGCGTGCTGCAGGCTGTGTGGGGAGGGCCCAAAGCATGCAATCCCTAGCCCTGGCCGAATGGGCTCCCTCATCGGTGGCCCGCTGCATTCCATAAGATAGGACTTCTATGTTTTATTTGTTATTTATTGATTGATTGATTGCTTATTTCTTTAGTCTTGTTGCTTTATGTGCAGGGTTCCTTATATTTTTTATTTGTTAATTAATTGCTTATTACTTTTAGTGCTTTGTTTAGTGCTTGATGCAAATGTACTGCTTTGTTTAGTGCTTGGTGCTTTAAATGTATTTATGCTTCTTTAATGTTGTTCTGAAGGTGTTTAGTGCTTTGCAAGGTCCCCTTCCCCGCCCCTATCTCTGGCTACCTGCGCTGATTTCTTAAGTCACCGCAAGGTTTTTCTGAACATTCAAGAGTGCCCACTTATGCTGGTCTAAGTAAGTTTGGAGTAACTTTTAGCTGGCTAAACTTGCTTAAATGGCCAAAATAGGCGTAAGTGGCTGGTAACGCCCCCTTTTGAAAAAAAACTAAACTAAAAAAAAAACTAACTAATTCACTTACATTGGTGCAAATTAAATGACCAGAAGAGCAACTAAAAAGATACTCCAAAAAAATCAAGTTGCTCCAAAAACACCAGAACAACTCCTGGGGAAATTTGGGCCCATGGATAGGTTAGGAATGTGGGCTAATGAGTGGCAAATATAATTTAATGTGGAAAAATGCATGGAAATGATATTAGTGAAAGGGAAATAAATGAGATTATGAACTAAATGCCTTTGGCTGCAAACTGTAACTGTGTGGCGGTCCGGACCTGCGAGAGACAATCAGCGGCAGGTCGGGGCCATAAAAGGAGCGGTGAGCAGCGGCCATGGGCAGTGTGGCGGCGTACCACTGCAAGATACAGCGTGAGCTGGTGCTGGAGGGTGACGGCAGCGAAGAGGGACATCATCAATGTCCAGGTCGGTGATTGGAGCGTGGGCAGGTACAGCAGGAATGGTGAGGTCGGAGCAAGTCTGTCCCACCTGTGACAGTGAGGTGGTTCCTGTATTGGACTGTTCAGTCACCTAAGAACTCACTTTTAGAGTGGAAGCAAGTCTTCCTCGATTTCGAGGGACTGCCTATGATGATGATGAGATTCGAATATAGGGAGTATGATTAAGAAGTTTGCAGATGACACTAAAATTGGCTGTGTGGTTGATAATGAAGAGGAAAGTCATGGACTTCAGGAAGATATCAATCTACTTGCCAGGTGAGCACAGTGGCAAATGGAATTTCATTCGGAGAAGTATGAGGTAATGCACTTTGGGAGGGCTAATAAGGAAAGGGTATACACATTATGCAGTAGGCCACTTAAAAGTGTAGATAAACAAAGGGACCTTGGAGTGCTTGTCCACAGATCCATGAAAGTAGCTAGCCAGGTGGATAAGGTGGTTAATATGGAAGGCTTGCCTTTATTGGTCGAGGCTTAGAATACAGGAGCAGGGAGGTTATGCTTAAATTGTATAATATTCTGGTTAGGCCACAGCTGGAGTACTGCATGCAGTTCTGGCCGCCTTATTATAGGAAGGACATGATTGCACTAGAGAGGGTGCAGAGGAGATTTACTAGAATGCTGCCTGCAATGGAGAATCTTAGCTATGAGGACAGATTGGATAGGCTGGGTTTGTTCTCATTGGAACAGAGGAGGCTGAGAGGAGACCTCATTGAGATGTACAAAATTTTGAGGGGCCTGAATATAGTGGATAGCAAGGGTCTATTTCCTTTGATAAGGATCACCGCCTGCATGTCGCTGTGGAGCAGGCGGAGGATGGTGACGAACTTTTGGGGGCATCCGAAACAGAGGAGGATGCTCCATAGACTCTCGCGCTTGACAGTTTCAAAGGCATTTGTAATTTCGAAGAAGGCCATATATAAGGGCTGGTGCTGTTCCCTGCATTTTTCCTGCAGCTGTTGCGCTGCAAAAATCATGTCCGTTTTGCCCCGAAGGGGATGGAATCCACATTGTGACTCTGAGAGGAGCTTCTTAGCCACAGGGAGAAGATGGTTGAGCAGGACTCTAGCGATGACTTTCTCAGTGGTTGATAAAAGGGAGATTCCTCTGTAGTTGCCGCAGTTGGACTTGTCCCCTTTTTTAAAGATGGTTATGATCACTGCATCTCTGGTGGAGGGGTCAATTATGAGGGGGCATAGTTTTAAAGTGGTTGGTGGAAGGTTCAGAGGGGATTTGAGGGGAGGCTTCTTCATGCCTGGAAGTCTGGAATTCACTGCCTGGAAGGGTGGTGGATGCAGAAACTCTCACCACATTTAAAAGGTGCTTGGATGGCACTTAAAGTGTCGTGACCTGCTAAATGGGATTAGACAGGATAACCTCTTGTTGGCTGGTGCAGATACGATCGTAACTACTGCAGGGAATCAAATACGGCCAGGGTGATCTCCTGGACTGGGTTTGATCGCCTGGATGGGTCGGAGAGGAATTTTCCCAGATTTTTTTCCCCCCAATTGGCATGGGTTTTTATCTGTTTTTTGCCTCTCCCAGGAGATCACATGGCTTCGGCTGTGGTGGAGTGTAGAATGTTTCGGTGCAAGGGGTGTTGCAGTTGTGTGGTGTGGACTGGTTGGGCTGGGTGTTCTTTACCTTACCGTCATTGTTCATAGCTTTATATGTAATCTTCAGGTCTGCTGACCGAGGGCCGTGTGGCTCTTTGTCGGCCGGCGCGGACATGATTGGCCAGAATGGCCTCCTTCTGCGCTGTCGATTTCTATGTTTCTACGTTTCTATTCAGGTCTCTTTACATACAGAGTCTCACTCACCACCCTTATACAGGAGTGGATGGCGAACTTGGAGATGTTACAGATGTCACCTGCTCCAGCATGGAAGGAGCCCAAGGCAAAGAAGTTGAAGGCCATTGTCACCTCTACTGACACTGGCAATATCGTCCTCACCTGGATTGAGGCCTCAGGTCTGCCTGCAGCAGGTGGCAGACTCCAGTGGACACCTCCGTAGAAAAATAGAGGTGTCGCATGCACTGTTCCTTGCTGAGGTTGAGGTAGGAGAATTATTTCCTGAAGACCCTGGGTGGATATGGCCTCCTGCTGAGAGCACTTCCCCCCCTCCTCCTCCTGCATCTTCTAGAAGCTTGTCCTGTTCTTTGTCGCCTCTGTGCATTCTCCCTGTCATGCTGCAGGCCAAGGGGGGGATACAAACGACTGCACCCATGTCTGGGAGCAACTGGTCTGAACCGACTCCTTGAAAGTCAGTACCAAATCCTTGAGCACATGCCACACCGCTCCTTGTAGAGTTTAGGCAACATTAAAGAAGTCAATACATCATTGAACACTTCTCCAAACTAAGTAGCAGCCAGTAGAAATCAACTAGCAACTAATCGGTAAATAGGTGAGGCTCCCTTTAAATAGCTCTGCTGCAGGATCCTTCCTGCTGCTGAGCACATGTTCAGTTGTGAGAGATTAAGAGAGGCCATTAGCTCTAGTGTTGAAACAAAAAATGGCAGCGCTGGTGTCAAATTGCCGTCACGATCTGCATTCTGCATACATATCGTGCATACGCCCAGCACTGATGCTAATGCCTACACCAAAATGGTGTCCAGCGTGACCCGTACCAGAAGTGTGCGCGCACTACTTGGATGTCATTTTCAAACCAAAATGCCACCCATAGCGCCCAAACAACGGGAACTAAGTGACCAAATTTCTCACCCTCCATCTTTTTATCTTTGTTAATGTTTTCTTCATTGTGTCGCATGAAATTAAATAGTCATTGCCTTTACTGTTATATATGCAGACTATAGATATATTCTCTCTATAGTCACTGTATAGTTGCATAACATGGAGACTTGTTTATCTGATGTACTATCAATAAGGTTTACACTGTGGATATACTATGCTGGCACCACTAGAGGGTGCAACTGGTGGAGACCGGGTTCTCCATGGCAGAGGCTGTATAAAAGGGTAGCCACCATGCGGCTGCCTCACTCTGGAGTTACGAATAAAGGACCAAGGTCACTACAGTTTGAGTACAACACATTGCCTCGTGGAGTCATTCATAAGTACATTACAGACATAACATTTACGACTGCACTTAAAGCTGGAGATGCTTCAAGCTGTACCATAGAGGCTGGTGAAAAAATGTAAACTGAATGTTAAGTTTCACATATGATTTATACAGATGACCTGAAGCTCCACATAGTTGGCATAACAAATGGTATGATTAACGTATTATGTGCAAGAAATTTGATTGTGTAGTGTATCATTTAGCAGCCCAGAGGGGCGTTAATACATCTCAAATGGCTTACCGCCTGGCCGTGCAGGTTGTAACACCCTGCCAGGAAATTTGTTTCAGGTTTACCGATGGTGCAAATCGCTACCGCCTCACTGTCTAACTTTAGTCAGATTTTGACGTCAGTATGCGTGCAACAACCCGCTGCACCCCGCTCACAAAATTAGGTGTGTCCGCCTCTTTTACCATCCGCCGCTGAACACCCCAGAGAAATCAGGCGGTCCCACCTTCTTTAGGCGATACTTGGAGGCTATTTGAAGAGAAGAGCAACTGGATCAATCGGCTGTCACAGTGAGTGCAACGTTTCGACAGAGCACAGTGTGTGAATCTCTTTCTTTGCAGCGGCAAATTTATCTGACCTTACAGGCTCCCAGCAACTTGACTTTGAGAATTAAATGGGTGCATGACTAGCATGGCAGCGTTGCCTTCTATATGCTCCTGTTAGGCGACATCAAAATAGAAGGGCTGTTGGTCATTATGGCCCACGACTGAGGAGACCCCGTAGACGTCATGACAGGAGGCCTTACCCCGCATAGGTTTACCAGGAGCAACGCTTATACCTGGACATGTCAGAGGAGCAGTGTGTCAGAAGACTGCGCTTCAGAAGGGAGGTCCTGACAGAGATATGCCATCTCCTGCAGGCAGACCTGCAGCCTGACATCGGCACCAGAACTGCACTGCCCGTTGCAGTGAAGGTCACTGTGGCACTCACCTTCTATATTTCCAGCTCCTTCTAGGCTGCATCAGCGGACATATGCAGCATCTCTCAATTCTCTGCTCATCACTGCATCCACGATGTGACATGAGCTCTGTACTGACAGAGAATGGAGTTCATAACATTCTCAATGAGCAAGGATATACAGGTTGAGCGAATATGTGGGCTTAACAGGATAGCGGGCTTCCTGATGGTTCATGGAGTCATTGGCTACACACACGTGACCTTGCGAGCACCATTCCAGAATGCCAAGGTGTTCCGAAACCGAAAGGGATACCACTCCCTGAATGTGCAACTGCTGTGCGACCACATGCTGTGCATCCTCGCAGTGAATGCCTGCTATCCTGGCAGCACACATGATGCGTTCACCCTACATGAGAACAAAGTGCCATGAATGCTTGAGCTATGACAGGAAAGGGCAGCTGGTTGCTTGGGGACAAAGGATATGGCCATTGCTACCCCCTCCGCAATCCCACCACCCAAGTACAGTAACCAGGCTAATTTACGAAGCGGATGGACCAGAATAGGGGTCTATGATGCAGGATGACTCTTGGGGCAAATCAATGGACACTGAAGTTCAGCTGGTTCATGTGGCAAACATTCACAGCTCATATACCAAAACGTCACCGATGATGATGAAGGTTTTATTAAATGGCATCCCTGTTCGCATGGAGCTGTACACGGGGGCCAGCCAGTCACTCATGAGCGTTCAACAATTCTAAAAGCTATGGCCACACAAAGCCAGTAGACCCAAACTAGAATGCATTGAGACACAACTACAGACGTATACCAAAGAAATCTTTCCAGTACTAGGCAGTGCAATGTTGGCGGTCACACACAATGGATCAGTGAACCGGCTGCCCCTCTGGATTGTCCAGGACAATGATCCCGCACTGTTGGGAAGGAGCTGGTTAGCTGAGATGAACTGGAAATGGGGGGATGTGCACGCAATGTCATCTGTGGAGCGAAGTTCGTGCTCAGAAGTCCTACAACAATTTGAGTCACTATTCCAACCTGGCGTCGGGACGTTCAAAGGTACCAAAGTAGTGAAACGCATCACCACGGACGCCAGACCAGTGCACCACAAAGCCAAAGCGGTGCTGTATGTGATGCGGGAGAAAATTGAGAGCGAATTGGATCGATTGCTGAGAGAGGGCATCACCTCGCCCGTTGAATTCAGCGACTCGGCGAGCCCCATCATTCCCATCCTAAAAGTGGATGGTTCTGTCAGGATCTGTGGCGACTACAAGGCCACTATCAATCGGGTGTCCCTACAAGACCAATACCTGCTCCCAAGAGCGGAGGATCTCTTCGCCACGCTGGCAGGCGGCAAGCTGTTTACCAAGTTGGATCTCACTTCAGCCTACATGACCCAAGAACTAGCCGACGAATCTAAACTACTGACCACCATCACCACGCACAAGGGACTGTTCGTTTACAACAGGTGCCCGTTTGGCATTCGATCAGCGGCCGCGATTTTTCAAAGAAACATGGAAAGCCTGCTTAAATCCATTCCTGGAACAATCGTATTTCAGGACGACATCCTCATCACGGGTTGTGACACCGAGGAACATCTCCACACCCTGGAAGAGGTGCTACGCTGACTGGACCGAGTAAGCCTGCGATTCAAGAAGTTTAAATGTGTGTTTTTGGCTCCTGAGGTTGAGTTCCTGGGCAAGAGGGTTGCTGCAGATGGGATTCGGCCCACCGAATCCAAAACAGAGGCAATTCAACGAGTGCCCAGGCCCTGCAACACATCGGAATTGTGTTCATTTCTGGGACTTTTGAACTATTTCGGGAACTTTCTGCCGAACTTAAGCACATTGTTGGAGCCACTTCATGTGCTCCTGAGTAAGGGTTGTGATTGATTTTAGGGGGACTGTCAAGAAAGGACTTTCAATCGGGCGCGGAACCTACTTTGTTCATATAAGTTATTGACCCTGTACGACCCCTGTAAGAAATTGGTTCTGACATGTGATGCATCGTCCTATGTGGTCGGGTGCGTGTTGCAGCAGAGTAATGCTGAGGGCCAACTACAACCTGTGGCTTATGCTTCCAGGTCGCTCTCTCAAGCAGAACGGGGATATGGGATGGTTGAGAAGGAGGCACTCGCCTATGTCTATGGTGTAAAAAAATGCATCAGTGCCTTTTTGGCAGGAGGTTCGAATTAGAAACGGACCACACGCCGTTAACATCCTTGTTGTCAGACAGCAAGGCTGTCAATGCCAATGCGTCAGCCCGCATACAGCGATGGGCTCTCACGCTGGCTGCGTATGACTACTCCATCTGGCACCGACCGGGCACCTAAAATTGCGCTGACGCACTCAGCAGGCTTCCACTGGCCACCACTGAGGGGGCAGCGGAACAAAGCGCTGAGATGGTCATAGCCGTTGATGCCTTTGACAGCGCAGGCTCCCCCATCACAACCCGCCAGATCAAAATCTGGACAAACAGAGATCCCTTCCGATCTCTGATTACGAAATGTGTCCTGACTGGGGATTGGGCGCCCGCACACGGAACATGCCCTGAGGAGGTCAGACCGTTGCACAGGCGGATGGATGAGCTCTCCATCCAAGCTGACTGCCTACTATGGGGCAGCCGGGTAGTCATGCCCCAGAGGGGCAGGGAGGCATTCATCAGGGAACTCCATAGTGAGCATCCTGGCAACGTTCTGATGAAGGCCATTGCCCGGTCACATGTTTGGTGGCCGGGAATTGATTCAGACCTGGAACACTGTGTTCGCAGATGCCTGACGTGTGCCCAGTTGGGTAATGCTCCCAGGGAGGCCCCGCTCAGCCCATGGCCCTGGCCCACCAGGCCATGGTCACGTATTCATGTCGACTTCGCGGGCCCGTTCATGGGGAAAATGTTTCTCATTGTGGTAGATGCATACTCGAAATGGATCGTGTGCATCATTTTGAATTCGTGCACGACATCCACCACTGTGGAGAGTCTACGTGCGGACTTTGCAACCCACGGCTTGCCGGACATCATTGTTAGCGATAATGGCCCATGTTTCATGAGCTACAAATTCTGGGAGTTCATGTCGGGCAATGGCATCAACCATGTCAGGATAGCACCGTTCAAGCCGGCCTCCAATGGCCAGTCGGAACGTGCGGTCCAAATCATTAAGCAAGGTATGCTCAGAATTCAAGGGTCCTCCCTTCAATGCCGCCTATCGCGCCTCCTGCTGGCCTATAGGTCCCGACCGCACTCGCTCACGAGGGTCCCGCCCGCTGAGCTACTTATGAAACGAACACTCAAAACTCAGTTGTCCCTCATTCACCCAGTCCTGACCGACATAGTTGAGGGCTAGCGCCAGTCCCAAAACGAGTACCATGAACGAAACTCAAGGGGGAGATGTATAGAAATAAATGACCCCGTATTTGTCCTCAATCACATCGTGGGGCCCAAATGGCTTGAGTGTACTGTAATAGACAAAGAGGGGAACAGGGTCATCGTGGTTAAACTTAACAATGGGCAGATATGCCGTAAGCATCTGGATCAAGTAAAAAAAAAGGTTCAGCAGAGACACTGAGGAACCCGAGGAAGATCATGAGATGGTGCTCACAACACTGCCAGTGAACGAGAAACAAGAACATTCAGCAGCATGCACAGTCCCGGCAGTCTGCCCAGACAGGCTGGAATCACCACAGGTGGCAGATACTCACGCCAAGGCTCAACAACCAGAGTCCCAACTGCCGCGCTCTACGAGGGAGCGTAGACCACCTGAAAGACTTAACGTTTGATCCCAATAAGACTTTGGGGGGGAGGTGATGTCATGTATGTAACCTCTATGTAACAGATGTCATGTATATAACCTCTATGTAACACCACTGCAATACTGTATATATTTAAGCAATGCACACCTTGACCATAGGGGGTGAACTTGTGGGAGACACTCCTTACCTGGTCATCCAGGTGTATAAAGGGAGGTCCCATGCAGGGTCATCACTTCTTGGTCTTGTGAATAAAGATTCAGGTCATAGAATGACCTTGTCCATAGAATGTGCCTCATGTGGGTTTTGTGCCATTGAGTAAGGTCTTTACATGGCGATGGGCTGAAGACATTGCGCCCCACCTTCCAACCCTCCGTGTATATAAATCACATGACAATAATGTGAAGTCGCAAAATAACCTTAATTAACAACAAGAGTGTGCCATAAAGAAGCACAATACAGAGCCACCATCAGCAGCATAATCACCCAGAGGCAAGTGCAACTATGTAAATGCCTGAATATTCCAATCAGGTCAATATATACGGCCATGATCCTATCATTGGTAAGTGGGACTTGCGCAGTGATTTACCATCCCTTCCCTTTTCCTCCCTCCCACGCCTATTGCTCCTCCTCAATGGGGTCTCAGTGCCTGCAGCAAGGCTGGGTGAAAGTTGATCTATCAGCGTGGCAAACACAACTGATGGCCGAGCAGCATGTCCCCGACTAACTCAGGCCCTGGAATGCCCAGCTGTGGACTGCACCGACTCAGCATGTGGGGCAGCTGTCTCGGCTGGATGGGTTGCAGACAGCGGCAGGTGTAAAGGTGGAATACCAGTGAGAGGACATCATATTCCATCTCAACCGACATGCTGCCACTCCCCCAGTGAAGAGCCTCAGCATCTGGAACAATCTGGGGGAGCACAGATTGTTAGCCTGCTTCGGTACCATTCATTCATTCATAGGCAGTCCCTCGGAATCGAGGAGGACTTGCTTCCACTCCCAAAGTGAGTTCTTTGATGGCTGAACAGTCCGCTACGAAAGCCACAGACCCTGTTACAGGTGGGAGAGACATTTGTCGGGGGATGGGGTTGGTAGGGCTGGCTCCTTCCGCTGCCTGCGCCTGGCCTCTTCATGCTCCTTGCGTTGAGCCTCAAAGAACTCAACGCCCTCCCGGATGGACTTTCTCCACCTCGGGCGGTCTGCAGCCAGGGTCTCCCAGGTGTCAGTGGTGATGTCGCACTTTACCAGGGAGGCTTTGAGGGTGTCCTTATAATGTTTCCGCTGTCCTCCTTTGGCTCAGTTACCAAGAAGAAGCTCCGCATAAAGCATTTGCTTAGAGAGTCTCGTATCTGGCATGCGTACTATGTGGCCTGCCCAGCGAAGCTGATCGAGTGTGGTCAGTGCTTCAATACTGGGATGTTAGCCTGGTCGAGGACACTGATGTTGGTGCGCCTGTCCTCCCAGGAGATTTTCAGGATTTTGCGGAGACATCGTTGGTGATATATCTCCAGCGACTTGAGGTGCCTTCTATACATTGTCCATGTCTCAGACCCATACAGGAGGGTGGGTATTACTACAGCCCTGTAGACCATGAGTTTGGTGGTAAATTTGAGGGCCTGGTCTTTAAACACTCTTTTCCACAGACGGCCGAAGGCTGCACTGGCGCACTGGAGGCGATGCTGAATCCCCGCTTCAATGCCTCCCTTTGTTGATAGAGGCTCCCGAGATATGGGAAATGGTCCACGTTGTCCAGGGCCGCGGCGTGGATCTTGATGATTGGAGGGCAGTGCTGTGTGGTGATGACAGGCTGGCGAAGGACCTTTGTCTTACGGATGTTAAGTGTAAGGCCGATGCTTTCATATGCCTCAGTGAATACATTGACTATATCCTGAAGTTCAGCCTCTGAATGTGCACAGATGCAGGCATCGTCCGCAGACTGCAGCTCAACAACAGAGGTTGGGGTGATCTTGGACCTGGCCTGGGTCATCCGCCACCACCGCACCGACTTGTGCGCCCATGAAGACCGAAACACGTTCCTCCACCGCACTTAGGGCCTGGAGGTCAGATTCCCATCCCCCGGTCACAACTGTTCATGCCAGTTATGCGCTAGCTTGGTCTGCAAGATGAAACAGGACATCTGAGTTAGTGTCCTTCTATCCATCTGTCTGAAGTGCCTAGTTGAATAAATATTACTGTATGAGAGTCTTCACAGGTCGATGTCATTTGTAATAGCTTCATGCACTAGGCGTGGCAATGCTGAAATTTGGGAGCCAGGACCTAACAGTTCGGATGAGGCTACTGTCTTCCAGATGCATCTGGAGACTAAGGAGGTAACAAGACCAGGGGTGGGTCTCAACAATGGAGCAGGAAGGTTCACTTCACATGCAAGTCCAGGGAATGGCTGAGGCTGCAAATGCAAACTTTGCATCTGTGCTCACCCATGAAGAGCACGGGGTCCGACACATATTGATTGAGGAGAGACTGCACACACTAGACATTGAACTTAGAGCATGGCATGTTAAGGTTAATGTAAAAGATACTCACCCTCAAGCATCACGTCAGGTCGTTGAACTTTTACCTGCACGGAGTGACTGTCCTGGGCACCGTGTTCCTTGCAGTCTCACTCTGCGCAACTTCCCTCCACAATCTTTGCAACATCTACAGTTGTGGCCTCCTGCCAGTCTCGTTGCACAACAATTCACATTGCCTCTCCACACTGTCCAGAAATGCATCCATGATGGCGTTGGAGAACCTGTGAGAAAGCTGATGAGCTCTCATCTCTGCCATCTTCCCCCTCTCAGTAAGAGTGCTTAAGCAGCAAAGATAAGCATGAGGTGGTGCAGGTCATAGTACCACCTCAATTGAATCCAGATGCTGCCAGTATTTCTGTTGTGCAGCTACAAATGCTGATTACCGCTTGGATTTTACCACCCCACTTACCGCCATTTAGCAACTCAAGAGTGTCGTATAATGCCTGATTTACCGCTCCAATCCCTCTGCAGGCGGTAAAATTGAATTTTGTGGTTGGCGCCGGTAATTACTGCCAGGCGGTAAAATCAACAACCAGGCGGTGTCACCATCTCTAAATGGGCGATACCGAATTTCCACCTCGAGATGTCAGGCTCTCCTGCTCCAGGGTGCTTCTGCTCACGCCAATTATGTGCCAGTTTCGACTGCAGTAACAAACACAAGAAAGTGTGAGTGAGTGTGCAACTCATCATGTGCCACATGTGTCTTCCATAATTGAATAGCTGCTACTATATGGAAGTGTGCAAATCTCCATTAGAATCTGTGTGGCTGTGCAAAGTAGCTGTGTGAATGGTGGGATTAGGTGACAACCACCTAAAATGAAGGATGAGGCTGAATTGTTGCGAACACATATCAAGAGTGAAACGGTAGTGCGAGGAGGAGTCAGACTGAGTAGGGACAAGAAGTGTATCGATGATTAGATAGCCAGGGCATGGCTGCTAACCTGCATCTGAACTTTTATGGTGTCTTCACCAACGAAGACCATGGCCTGATACACATAGGGAAAGACCAGGTACGGTAATGACTTGATATTGCGTGAGACAGTGAGGTTCACATTATGGCATTGCAATGTTAATAGAAAGGGTACTCACCCTGACAACCCTAGTGAGGTTGTTGAACTTCTTGCGAGATTGTGTCGCAATTCTGGCCACCATGTTCCTGGTGGAGACGTGCTTGGCCACCTCCCTCCATAGCCTCATGACGACTCTAGGAATGAGTCTCCTTCCAGTGGAAGGTTGCAGCACATTCCACTGCCTCTCCATTCCCTCCACCAATGTCTCAACGGCCATGGGTGAGAAGCAGTAGGCATGCTGGTGATCCCCTTCCTCCTCCATTTTCCTGCTCTGAGCAGACTGAGAAGCTGGAACTGTGCATGCGCATAATTATCTTACCACGCCTTACAGAATTGGCTGTCCACGGGATGTATAGCGGCCTTTGCAGCATCTGCATTCATTCTCAAAATTTATTGCTGAGATTTTCAGTTCTACTGCCCTAAGAGAATTGTGCAATGACTGATTTAGCGCTCCCTTTCCCATTTGGGATGCTGAAACCTAATTTCAAGGCGCAAGCTTTCAGTGGGCATTATCGTTACAGCCCTGACAGGATTAATGCCTCAAAATGGATGATACTGAATTTCTAGCCTTGTACTTGTATAATACAAGAAAAATTAAAACATGCTGTGACAGGACTATGATTATTTTATATAATGCATATGTACTTTATTCACAAGGTTTATGGGAATCGGAAGTTCTTTTTAGAGAATTTATAATCTAGTTTTAATAAAAATATATACAATAATTTACAGCACTCAGCAATAACCCTTCAGCTTATGCTCTCACCCATTTTGCACTATCGCATATAATCAAAATGACCCCCATTGAAACTGAGAAAAATGTTCCGATTAAAATCACAAAAACATAAATGGACAAATGAAAAGCAGCAATACTCTAGATTTACAATAGTTTTTGACTTAACTATTCCTCCTTGGAAGATAGAAAGTAACAAACAGTTGTGTTAGCTGCACCAAACTTTGAACTGGATTCAACACAAGTTCCTTCAATATTAGCCAGAATTTTAACAAGACAGTCTGAGATATTCTTTCAAAATGTGAAAGATGTGTACTGATAATTCCTGGTAGTTTTGTGGGAAAGGCGCCTGTGTGGCTGCCGATCCCTCCCTAAACTTGCACTTGTTAGTGAAGCTGCTCTTTAAACGGTTTCACTTAAAATCAGGAATGTGGTTATATAATTACAATTGTGTGAATTCTTACACATGCTCTTTGCCATAGGTGAAACTTCTCTATAACTGCTCTTCACCTGTGACTTTCAACCAATTTACTGCTCCATGTGCCACTCAAGCCCTGCCCAAACTGTGAGGCATTAACCAACTGGGATTCTGTGCCATTCCTTCTCCTTTTCTTGCTATCCAGTCAAAGATGTCAAAGGAATGAAAGCGTCCTATTAAAATAGAACTATTTTATAGAACTATTAGCTCAATAGTTTTCTTTTCCTCTTCCAGTGCGGAACTGCTTGACCTCCATTTGGCAATCGCTCAAAGTGGCATGATTGAAATCAGGAGCTCGCTGTGTTGGAAATTGCAGGCAGAGACCCACATCCCATTACTGTGTGATGCAGAAATCTAGAAAATGGCCCTCAAGCAAGACATTGGTTGGGATTATGGGCCTGAGCAAAATATTAGTGAGTAATATTGTTATAAGCTAAATAAACTGCAAGCTAAATGTAATTCAAGGAGCAACTATTTTGGATTTACTTTAAGTTATGGAGCAGCTGTCACCTAGAGCAGTGAACACAGGCTCAGCTAAAGCATTCAAAAAGGGAAGAGACAGATTTCAAATTCTGAGAGATACCAGCTCAGTGCCAGGGCATAAGCAAAATGAAAATGGTTTGTGTAAGAAGTAAAGGTGTATTCTGGCTCTCACGACTGAAGGCTTACCAATGGAGTTGATCTGAGATGCTGAACCAATGTTGAGTTAATAGTATCGATTTTCCTTTTGTTATTACTCCATAAGTGGATGTAATCGGAGTTTATCTGACTGGATGGAGATAGCTTACCTCTCCCTGCTCATAATGCACCTGACACGGATTTCCAGTTAGGATTTTGAAGGGAGTTGAAAATTACAGCCTCAAAATAAGCAAGAGATTCATTTCAATCTGATAATATAATAATGAGTTGGTTACAATGTTATTTCAACATCCACGCTATTTCCTATTTGAAAATTTGGATAGACACTCCTGCATAATTTAGCTCATACAAATCAATGGCCTGGGTTGCTGGTCTACCAATCACTTCTGCCTTGTAGATTTATGCTGCAGGCTTATTTGAGACTGCCACAAGGGACATCTGCAACATCAGCCAATCTGTGCTGCTCAGATGTACCAAGCAGGTGACTGATGTCTAGTTTACCAGTTATCAACATCATCGCTGTCCCCAAAGACAACTGGCAGTATGAGAAGACAGTGCACATTTTTTCAAATGGCAGAATTTCCCAATGTTCAGGAGTTATTGATGGTGTCCATGTAACTCTGTATGCTCCTGCTCACAATAGCTGTGCATTTATGATTTGCAAGGGCTATCACTCTGTCAATGTGAAACTTATCTGTGGCCATACGCACAGGATCATACACATAAATGCCAGCTTCCCAGGCAGCAGTCACAATACATTTATTTAAAGGCAATCCATCGTGCCCCCATAATTTGACCCATAAGGAAAAGTGCAGATCTGGTTCCTAGGGTGACCATGGTTACCCTTTACAGCCCTACCTTATGATGCCTCAACAATAGCCTAGTACAGCAGTACAGATAAAATAATGTGTATGCAGCTACCCGAGTCATTCGAGAGACACATTATCGGCATATTAAGGCAATGCCTCAGCTGCTTAGACGGATTAAAAGGCATTCTAGAATCGAGCCTGAACAAAGTCTTCCAGTTCATTAGAATCTGCTGAATGTTGCATAACTTTGCCATCGAACAAGACATCAATATGGGGTACCTAGAGGAGGAAATCAATGAACAGCAGTAAGGAGATGATGTTCATGAGTAGCAGGATACTGAAAATGCAGCTGCAAAAGCACCTTTGCAAACTGCTAGCGCATTCTGCAGGGTCTCATTGACAAGACATCTTCTACATATCCCATCCACCCACTATATCAACAGCCCTCCTTACATCTTTACAATGTTTTCAACAAATACACCTACATTGCATTTAGCTCCTATTCAACTGTTCAACGTGCCTGTCAGCAGTTGGTATATTATCTAACACCATAACAGGAAAGGCTAGATGTTCTGTTTTTGGCATAGTTTAGACCCAAATAGCTAGTGGTGAAATTTAGACAGAGTCACAACCGCCAGGGTAGGATTTGAACTCATGTCCCCGGACTATTAGTCATGGCCTCTGGATTACTAGTCCATTAACATAACCACTACGCTGCTAAACCTTCCATAAACTTGAGCACATCCAAAATTATGCTGCCCATGTCCTAACGCACACCAAGTCCTGTTCACCCATCACACCTATGCTCACTGAACTACACTGGCTTTCGGTTGAGCAATGCCGTGATTTTAAAATTCTCATCCTTGTTTTTAAATCCTGCCAAGGCCTCACCCCTCCCTATCTCTGTAACTTCCTCCAGCCCTACAACGCTCCTCCAATTCTGGCCTCTTGAACATCCCCACTTTTAATTGCTCCACCATTGGCGTTCGTGCCTTCAGCTGCCTAGGTCCTAAGCTCTGGAATTCCCTCCCTAAACCTCTCTGCCTCTTTTTCCTCCTTTAAGATGCTCCTTAAAACCTACCTCTTCGACCAAGCTTCTGGTCATCTTATGTGGCTCAGTATCAAATTTTGTTTGAAAACACTCCAGTGAAGCACCTTGGACATTCTAGTAGAATAAATGCAAGTTGTTGTTGTAACTATTGTTAAGACTGGCTAACCAGCAAAGTATTCTAAAACTAGGAAGCTGCATTTTTGTTTAGTAATGTGATTAAAGTAGTCTGTTTTCTTTCTTCGACAAAATGAATAAAAAAAGCCAGGGTTTATCTGCTATTTCTTTGTTCTTGCTCAAACTGCAATCTATTCTGTGAGCATTTGGTTTTATACTTCATGAGAAACTCTCTCCTTGGGTAATATGGCTGAAGACAGCACTCTGTTACCATGGGGTATGGGTAGGCCAAATCACTGGTTCTGGTTCCTCTAATGGGCCCACGGGAAAATGGAGGTACAGTACAAGATCCTATCGTTCTCTTGACCTGATCCCATGAAACTATTTCAAAGAAGAGCAGGGGAGTTATTCCCAGTGTCCTGGCCAATATTTATCATTCAATCAACATCACAAAAACAGATTATCTGGTCATTATCACTCTGCTGTTTGTGGGAGTGTGCTTATGCGCAAATTGGCTGCTGCGTGTCCCACATTACAACAGTGACAACACTCCAAAATTACGTCATTGGCTGTAAAGTGCTTTGAAACATTGGGCTAGATTTTCCATTATTTTTGCATGCATAATGCCCACTTAACGTCCATTTTACTGCTGAAATGAGGAATAACGCCCAGATATCGCCTATTTAGCCACAAAATGGAAACTGACGCCCATTTTTCGGACACATCGTCGAGCGTTACTTTCGCCATCTACGTAACACTGGGAAAAATAATACTGCTCGCCCACTTTTTTGGGACGTAATCATCAGAATGGGCGAAACCAATGCACATAATATCGCCCAGTGTTACTTTCCGCACGTAATTAATGCCAAAATACAATAATACCGACTACCTACTATTTTTTGTCGTAAAGATCACATTTGCCAAAGCTAATGCCCAGGAGATCGCCCAGCGACACTTTCACCACCTTGCACACATCTCGCCCACAATATCGCTTGCCCAAAACACCGTTCTGAAAAATTGGAACTGCTTTGCTTCTGATCACTCACTATTACACTTTCATTGGAATAGGGCCAGCCATTTCTCAGCCTGCATTGATTCATACACAGATGCTGCAGAGTAAAAATGGCACAACGTCTAATGCACATCATTATGTGCCTAATCTGAGACATGCCAGAATGAGGAGGAGATCCAGACCATATACACCCCGCACTTACAGGGAGAAGAGGTCTTACCTCGACGTGTCCGAGCACACCTGCCTTCGGAAACTGCACTTCCATGAAGTGGTGATCAATGAAATATGCGAGCTCATCAGGCCACATATGCAGCCTGCCATCAGGACATCACTGTTGGTCGAGGTCAAGGTCACTGCGGCACTGTCTTTTTATGCGTCCGGTTCCTTTTGGGCCTCCGCGGTCGAGATTTCCCCTCTGTCTCACCATGCCACACATCGCTGCATTAGACTGGTCACGGAGGCCCTGTACGCGCATAGGTTGGATTTTATCAGCTTCCCCATGACCACAGAGGCTCAGACTGACAGGGCTGGAGCATTCTACCGCATTGCTAAGTTCCCCAAGGTACAGGGAGCAATATAGTGCACTCACATCACCATGAGGGCACCTTCTCAGAACCAGAGCTTTTCGTACCAGAAAAGGATTTCACTCCGAGGGTCCAACTACTTGTCGACCACAACCAGATAATAACAGCAGTGAATGCCAAATGTCCAGACAGCTTCGATGAGGCTCACATCCTGCGTGAGAGCGCTGACTCTGACATGTTTAAGAGTCAGCCACAAGGTCAATGCTGGATGTTTGGTGACAACCGATATGGCCTAGCCACCTGTGTGACATCCACACTGAGGCCTAAAAGCGATACAAGTTGAGCCACAGAGATACACGCAATATGGTCCAGAAAACAATAACTGTGCTTAAGCAGTGCTTCAGATGTCTGGACCACTCAGGAAGGGAGCTGCAATACAACCCTGAGCAAGTAGCGAAATTTGTGGTTGTGTGCTCCATGCTGCAAATCCTGGCTATCAGGAGACAACAAGAATTGCTAGAAGGGACTGATGCTCCACCTCAGGAGAGAGAGGAAGAGGAGGACGAGGGGCTGGACGTTGAGCTAGGGCCAGGCAATCAGGTTGACGATGCAACCATGCCCACGACCCCCTCCAGACCACAGGAAAGTGGTGGCTACATAGTTGCAAGACTCTTACGTCAGGAGCTCATAAATGAGCGATTTGCCTGAAAGAACGTTGCTGCCATTGACCACGCTGACAGACTGCTGTGTGTGTGCAGCTCAGACATCAATGGTGGACATCACCTTGGTGCCAGTTAAGGTTTAAGTTGATTGAAGTTAAGTTTTATGCAACCCTTTCATGTTAAGGAATCACCAGTATGTAATGGTCCAGCTATCTGAGACAATGCGCAATAAGGTTATGTTGAATTAAAAAAAATTTATACCAACATTCATAAGTATCATAAAATTTATACCAACATTCAAAATCATAAATATCTCGGCCAAAAACACCCCACCCTCATTCCACTTTTTCGACCATTGACTTCAATCAAATGGTCAACATGTCCAGCAACACAGAATACAAATACATTGCAGGAGGGTGGCCCTCTCCTCCCGTACACCACAACAAATTGCATACAGAGAGATGGAGATATAACACAGCCATCACCTGCGAACATGTACCTCACTTTCCTTCCCCTCTCCCCTTCTTCTCCCCACCTCTACCTCTTCCCCTCCTCGCTCCATGCCGAAGAGCTCCTAAGGCAGTGCCTCATTGTGGGGGATGAAGGCAGATGCGGTAGTTGCACGGGTACGGGAGTGGAGGGTGCCGAGGGGGAAACATTCTCTGATCCAGAAGCAGGATCTTGGTTCTTGCTCTCATCTGTCGTTCGCAGTGGTGGTGTGGAATCTAGGGGTGGAGTGCCACGCTCGGGGACCACTGGGAGGCCTGTGCCAGCAGTGTTCCTGGCTATCGCCTCCAGGGCCTCCGCCATCCGCGGAACGTACTCAGTCATGGTGGCAGCTGTCAGGATATGACCCCCAATGCTTCAATGAGCTGGTCACCAATGTCTACAGTCCTGGACAACTGTACCATCTCTCTGCTCTCATGTAGCGCTCGTGGACCAGGCCTGCCACGCCCAAGAGACCTCTGCGGGGTCGGCGCCATCCTGGGGACAAATGGGGTGCTCTGTGGTGAGGTGCTTGGGCCCGGTACCTCCAGAGTGGAGGCGGGAATGGCCAGAGGAGCACTAGATGGCCTTGGGGTGGAATGCCTTCTGGAGCCTGGTGATGCAGGTTCCTCAATGTCCGCACTCTCTTCCATAGAGAACAGACCCAATGAATTGACGGGCGAGAATCAGTGCTCCTCAGCACCAGATGTAGGATCATTTGGTGAATCCGGCCTCGTGCCCCCACCTTCTGGCCTCTGTGGTGTTGTCTGGGGCCACGCTGCTGGCTGAGCTGCAAAACACAAATTAGGTTATTAGAGGAGAAGTGGGTACTATGGTCACAAGGTGAGTCCAGCGCTACACACAGCATATGCACGACAAAAGCACCACCGCTCTCAAAATCATCATAGACATCACATTTCATGACCATCAACACATTCTGCATTGCAATGATTTTCAATAGGCCAGCATTATTTACAGGACAATTTTAGAAATCATCTCTCATATTATTGTTTGGATATGAGTGGGTGTGGCATCAATTGACATTATATCACGCAATGGTGGAAACTTCACTCACGTGCCATCACTTCAGGGTCTGCAGCTGCTTGCATGGTTGTCCAGATGTGCTTCCTCACGAGAGCGCTCCTCCATCTCAGTGATGTCGCCGGTGACTGGTGGCCCCCCACCTGTTCGCCTCTGCACGGACCTCATCATCGATAGCTTCTTCTGTAAAAGGTAACAGGACGACATGGCATGAGATCATTGCAAGATATCACTGCTAGGTACTGTCACAGAGACTGATACAACACATAACTGACTGATGTAATCATGATTATTATGATAATTATCATTCTTTACCTAAAGACGTATACCATGAACGCAGGCTTAGATTACAACATTCCCAGTAAAAGTGAAAGGCCTCACATCTGCTGATAGTCACTCATGACTCTTATAAATCAAATTATATAAATTCATAAGTACATGTAAATAAATGTAAAACTTACTCTTGCGGATCCCACAAGGTCATTCCATCGTTTGCGGCATTGGTCACCAACGAGACCACCTCTGCTATCTCGGCCCATATCATCTGGCAGGCCTTTGGGGTGAGCTTCCCATGCCTTCCCTGGGTAAAACTCACCCCACCGTAACTCGACCTCCTGCAGGAGGGAGACATTTGCCTTGTCCGAGAACCTCCTGGCTCTTTTGCGCCCTCCAATGTGCTCCTCTCCCAGCTCACTGCTCTCACCAGCATCAGTCTCCACAGCGTGCTGTGTCACCTCCTCCTCTCTTTCCATTATAGGCATCAAATTCGGGCAAATATCTGGCTGGTAACAGCTAATTTTTTTTTCCCAAAGCAGCCACACCACACACGCCTTCACTCCCTCTCAGCTCCCTCTCTCTCTCTGTCTCTGTCTCCTCTTATGCGCATGTCATGGTGACCCTTGACCGCCTGAATCACAGGAATCGAATGTTGCCATGCCGTTGCTAAGGACGGCGACACTTTACGGCAGAAGGTCAGAGAGATTTATCGCTCGCCGTAACGCCTAATTTCAAAATGGAGTCTAGGGTTTTGAGAATGGGCGACAAGCCGCTGATCTGAAAACCCATTTTTCCCGCCCACGCCGGAAATAATGCCCATTTTTGGTTTTTTGGGCAATCTGCACAAAAGTGTAAAATCTAGCCCATTGAGTGGTTGTAAAAAGCGCTATGTAAATACAAGTCTTTTTTCATAAATAAAAACTTGCAATTTTTTTTAAAGTGGCATGCAGGGCAAAAACATGCACTAAATTGGCTCAGTGTGTCATATGTAATTATCAGATTATTATTTTGCATCATTATATATGCATATCGACACACTTAAACAGCTAAATACATTTTCAAGCCAGACCAGGTTTCTTCTGGAAATGGATCAGGAGACTCAAGAAAAATTGGTTCTTTGCTACCATTGCAGCAGTTCTGATTTGTAGATTTATATTTGCTAGTGCCATTGACTGTGATGGGAATTGATGGCACTAATGTAATGTTAAAGTGAGTTATAACTGTTGTCTAGTACCCTGAGATGTGATCACTTCGGCGAATCTGCTTCTGTGGAGTTAATTGAGCCACTTTGATTTTAGTTTGGGTCCTTTCAGTAAATGACCTGTTTGCTGTATATAGCTGATGCATGATGGTGTTCACACTGAAAAATTAAAAATTGTAATATGATCACTTCCAATTTGTCATATGATATGCAACAGGTGTATAGCACAATCAGAAGATGTTAAATTATCTGCAAATAAACAGCATTCTCACTGATTTTGCAATAACAATTATTCATCATCATCATCATCATCATAGGCAGTCCCTCAAATTGAGGATGACTTGCTGCCATGTCAAAAAGTTCACAAGTGTTTCAATGAAAGACCTAATATTCCAGGTCCCGAATTAAATCTTGAAGGGTGGAAGATTCCTGTGCGTGAATTTTTTTAACATGTGGTGGCCGTTGCACACCAGCCACCATATGGGCTTGACAGAGCTAGGTCTTGGTCCACTGGCAAGGATTAACCAAGATGACTGGAGACCAGCTCTGCTGCACGGACCTAGTGCACACACATACCGTAGCGTGGGCTGGCTCGTGCTGCCCCTGGGCCCTCGCTTCTTTTAGGCCCCGAACGCATGCCTCTCCTGGGCCCCAATCACGTCTCTCTACAATCTCTCGCCGCTCCTTCGCCCCGGCCTCACTGCTCCTGCAGTACCTGCCCATGCTCCAATCACTGACCTGGATCTTGGTGACGTCCCTCTTCACTGCCGTTGCTCTCCTGTTCCAGCACATGCTGCTCCCTGGAGTGGTAAGCAGCCACGCTGCTCCTTCCGCTCCCCGGCCGGCTGAGTGGCCCCCGGCCTGCGAGCACCATCGGAACAATTATTAAACAACATACTACTGGCATAATGTTAAGTTGCTTTAGGGCGTTCCCAAGCACATGTTAACGCATTGTTCAGTAGCCACCAGTCCAGCACAACCCTGGCAATAAATAATGCTTTGCATAATCGTTTATGAAATATTTTGTTAAGAGATTTTGAGTTAGATAAGGAAGCGGGGAGTGAGCAGAGCCGGGTGGGGGTGGGTAGGCAGCTGCTTTGAGGTCGGGAAACCCGGAAGAACGGGGTTACATTGGGTTCTGCCCAATTTAACGTTTCCAGACCGCAGCTGGCTGGCTGTTGTGTGGGTAAGCCTTGGGCACTAGTACGCAGCCGGGGAGTGGAGAGGAGAGATGGAGGGATTGGATGGGTCAGGTTGGGGTGGGGGGGTGGAGATCAAAGAGTCGGGGGGAGATCGGAGGCCACTTTGGAGCGATTGGAAGAGTTGGGCGGAGATGGGAGGCCTTGTGGGGGAGATCGGAAGGATTGGGTGGTTGAAGTAGGTTAACTGGATCCAGCAGGTAAGTGGAAAGTCACTTAACTCCTGATTCCACAGTCCTCGCCTCCCCTTTGCCGTCGGGTTTCCTGAGATCTAGAAAATTCGGCCAGTCAGGCTTATATTTTAAATGGTCATTTTCCTCATTCTAATATTTACATTTACAACCCACCTCCTGGGAGCAGGTTGGTTGCCCGCCAACTACCATCTTCCCCGCCGCCACCCTCTCCCCCCACTGCCCCACCTCTGTGGGCAGGTTGGGGGCAGATTGTGGTTGGGATTCTATTTAATATTTCAACATCTCACCCAACCTAAACCCGCTCATTTTGGGGGTTAAGATTCCTCCCTATGAAACACTAGTTATGAAAGTGTAAATGAAATATAGAAACATAGATACATAGAAAATAGGTTCTGGAGTAGGCCATTCGGCCCTTCGAGCCTGCACCACCATTCAATAAGATCATGGCTGATCAGTCACCTCAGCACCCCTTTCCTGCTTTCTTTCCATATCCCTTGATCCCTTTAGCCGTAAGGGCCATATGTAAATCCCTCTTGAATATATCTAACCCGAACTGGCATCAACAACTCTCTGCGGAAGAGAATTCCACAGGTTAACAACTCTCTGAGTGAAGAAGTTTCTCCTCATCTCGGTCCTAAATGGCTTACCCTTTATCCTTAGACTGTGATTCCTGGTTCTGGACACCCCCAACATCGGGACATTCTTCCTACATCTAACCTGTCCAGTCCCGTCAGAATTTTATGTGTTTCTATGAGATCCCCTCTCATTCTTCGAAACTCCACTGAATACAGGCCCAGTCGATCCAGTCTCTCCTCATATGTCAGTCCTGCCATCCCGGGCATCAGTCTGGTGAACCTTCGCTACACTCCCTCAACAGCAAGAACGTCCTTCCTCAGATTAGGAGACCAAAGCTGAACACAATATTCCAGGTGAACCCTCACAAAGGCCTTGTACAGCTGCAGCAAGACCTCTCTGCTCCTATACTCAAATCCCCTAGCTATGAAGGCCAACATGCCATTTGCCTTCTTCACCGCCTGCTGTACCTGCATGCCAACCTTCAATGACTAATGTACCATGACACCCCGGTCTCATTGCACCTCCCCTTTTCCTAATCTGCCGCCATTCAGATAATATTCTGCCATCGTGTTTTTGCCACCAAAATGGATAACCTCACATTTATCCACATTATACTGCAACTGCCATGCATTTGCCCACTCACATAACCTGTCCAAGTCACTCTGCAGCCTCTTAGCATCCTCCTCACAGCTCACACCGCCACCCAGCTTAGTATCATCTGCAAACTTGGAAATATTACTCTCAATTCCTTCATTTAAATCATTGATGTATATTGTAAATAGCTGGGGTCCCAGCATTGAGCCCTGCGGCACCCCACTAGTCACTGCCTGCCATTCTGAAAAGGACCCGTTTATCCTGACTCTCTGCTTCCTGTCTGCCAACCAATTCTCTATCCACATCAATACATTACCCCCAATACCATATGCTTTAATTTTACATACCAATCTCTTGTGTGGGACCTTATCAAAAGCCTTTTGAAAGTCCAAATACACCACATCCACTGGTTCTCCCTTGTCCACTCTACTAGTTACATCCTCAAAAAATTCTAGAAGATTTGTCAAGCATGATTTTCCTTTCATAAAGCCATGCTGACTTGGACCGATCCTGTCACTGCTTTCCAAATACGCTGCTATTTCATCTTTAATAATTGATTCCTACATTTTCCCCACTACAGATGTCAGGCTAACAGGTCTATATTTCCCAGTTTTCTCTCTCCCTCCTTTTTTAAAACAAGTGGTGTTACATTAGCTACCCTCCAGTCCATAGGAACTGATGCAGAGTCGATAGGCTGTTGGAAAATGATCACCAATGCATTCACTAATTCTAGGGCCACTTCCTTAAGTACTCTGGGATGCAGACTATCAGGCCCTGGGGATTTATCAGCCTTCAATCCCATCAATTTCCCTAACACAATTTCCTGGCTAATAAGGATTTCCTTCAGTTCCTCATTCTCGCTAGACCCTCGGTCCCCTAGTATTTCCGGAACGTTATGTGTGTTTTCCTTAGTGAAGACAGAACCAAAGTATTTTTTCAATTGGTCTGCCACTTCTTTGTTCTCCATTATAAATTCACCTGTTTCTGACTGCTACGTTTGTCTTCACTAATCTTTTCCTCTTCACATATCTATCAAAGCTTTTGCAGTCAGTTTTTATGTTGCCAGCAAGCTACCTCTCATACTCTATTTACCCCCCTCCAATTTGAACCCTTTGTCCTCCTCTGCTGAATTCTAAATTTCTCCCAGTCCTCAGGTTTGCTGCTTTTTCTACCAATTTATATGCCTCTTCCTTGGATTTAACATTATCCCTAATTTCCCTTGTTAGCCACCTTCCCCGTTTTATTTTTACGCCAGACAGGTATGTATAATTGTTGAAGTTCATCCATATGATCTTTAAATGTTTGCCATTGCCTATCCACCGTCAACCCTTTAAGTATCATTTGCCAGTCTATTCTAGCCAATTCACGTCTCATACCCTCGAAGTTACCTTTCCTTAAGTTTCTGAATTAACTGTGTCACTCTCCACCTTAATAAAGAATTCTACCATATTATGGTCACTCTTCCCCAAGGTGCCTCGCACAGCAAGATTGCTAATTAGTCCTTTCTCATTACACATCACCCAGTCTAGGATGGCCAACCCTCTAGTTGGTTCCTTGACATATTGGTCCAGAAAACCATCCCTAATACACTCCAGGAAATCGTCCTCCACCGTACTGCTACCAGTTTGGTTTGCTCAATCTATATGTCGATTAAAGTCGCCCATGATAACTGCTGTACCTTTATTGCACGCATCCCTAATTTCTTGTTTGATGCTGTCCCCAACCTCACTACTACTGTTTGGTGGTCTGTACACAACTCCCACTAGCGTTTCTGCCCTTTGGTATTCCGCTGCTCTACCCATACAGATGCCACATCATCCAAGTTGATGTCCTTCCTTACTATTGCATTAATTTCTTCTTTAACCAGCAATGCTACCCCACCTCCTTCTCCTTTCTGTCTATCCTTCCTAAATGTTGAATACTCCTGGATGTTGAGTGCCCAGCCTTGGTCACCCTGGAGCCATGTCTCCGTAATCCCAATTATATCATAATCGTTAGTAGCTGCCTGCGCGGTTAATTCGTCCACCTTATAACGAATACTCCTCTCATTGAGGCACAGAACCTTCAGGCTTGTCTTTTTAACGCACTTTGTCCCTTTAGACTTTTGCTGTAATGTGGCCCTTTTTGATTTTTGCCTTGGGTTTCTCTGCCCTCCGCTTTTACTTTACTTTTCAGATGATACATGCAAATACATTGGGAATAATGCATCCACAAGTGGCTCAGGTGAGCGTCTTATACTCGTATTAATTCTGATTAATACTTGCAACATATTATTGTACATGTATTTTAGTTAGCACTGTCACATCTGACATATCCTTCTACAATGCAGCCCATTCTCCTCACCTCAGCTGAAAAAGGTTTTATTTTCTCAATATTGTTATGCAAAATTTCACTTTCTTGAATTATTTCTTCCACCGTTTGTTGCTGTCACATTTTCTCCAAACACAGTAAATTCTGGAAACAAATGAATGAGAGTGCCTACAGGCAACCCACTCATGTGTATCTGTGTCTAAACTCGCATGCACACTGCCTTGGGGCACTCATCTCTCCCCACCTTCAGATGCCAGGGCAAATTTTAAATTGTAAAACTACTAGAACAAAAACATCACTGTTTAGAGTACCAGGAAAAACAGGAACGCATTGCTAAAAGAGGTTATTTGCATATAGTCTGGTGACCCTTTAGTGCCAAGCCTATTAGTGCCTAATTGAGGTTTCTTTAATTACCAGAGTAATACACACCCTTATAACAATTGATTATTTTTCACAAATGGGCTATGTTTCAAAATGTTGCTGTTGTAGTAACAGCACAATGGAAATATCTAAATATTCCTCTGTCGCAGAACAATTATGCACACAGCCCCTTTTGTTTATTGACGTGTGATATGAACTGTTTAAAGCTGTAGCCTTTTGTTCGGCTACAAAGGCTGATTCCAATACCATCCAAAGTGCATTATACTAAATCTCCTCTGAGAATAACACAGCCCCACTGCAATGTTTCAAACAGTTATTATACATTTTAAACACTATAATGACAGCGCTTAAGAAATGCTGCAGTCTTCCTCGGGACCATGAAGAATTATTCTACATCTAAAAACTTATTTTTAATCAAAACAAATAGATAGAACTTTAGGACAGACATAATGTATTTTAACTCTTTGGATACTTACCTCAGGGAACTTCTTTATTAACTGTGGATTATTCAATGTCTTATCCATATCAGTACTCTCAGAAATGCATTGGTATTTCAAAACAGGTATTTCCAAGTGTCCTTGCATCATTTCCATATAAGCACTCACAGACATCAAGAGAACAGTGCAGACTGAAAGCTTTAAGCCCTGTTTACACTAAGCTACAGTTTCGCATGTGCTGAGAATTTGTAACTGATCCACACACAGACTTCAAATGTATAAATGCTGCCAACCTGTTTATTTGGATCAGAGAGTTCAGAATAAAATGTTCCTATTAGATTGCATTCAGCTGGGAGGGAGGACATTCATGACAGGTTGGTATAATTGCCTATTAAGTTGCTAGAAATATGCATCGGATCATATGCTACAGATGGATATCAAATATCCAACAATCTGATATGGATTATATATTTTGATGTGAATTAGTTAACTGGGCTGAAGTACTGGTTGGTAGAGTGAGTTATCATCTCTGAGAATTGGATTTGAATCCTGGCTAGATGAACAGGATGCTGCCTATAAAGATCTTAAGCAAAATAAGTTTGGACAGTTCATAGTGGGTCTATAGCAGAAAACTGCCTACCAATTGGCACTGAACTAGTAAACCTTCCATTTTTCACACCAACGTCACGTGATAATTGGTGTGAAAAATGGGAAAAAAACCACACTGTTGCAGTGATGCATGCTGTAATGTGGTTGGTGTTAAGGAACATCAGGGACAGGATTTCCTCTCAACCGTATATTTATACTTGAATTTACAAATGGCAAAGAGAAGAAATCTTCCTTTATTGAGGAAAAGTAGATGGAGCTTTACTCTCCCTCTGGTTGTATTGTACCTGAACCTGGAGTGCTTGATGCTGTCACTGGCACTGGAAATTTCCTTGATGGGTACAACTGATTGGCTGCCGTAACTTTGGCGAAAGTTTGGCAGAAATCCCAGCATGGGTCCCCAAAATAGATAAAAGTCAAATTCCAGCACTGACATTCTCTTGAATCTACTCCATAAAATTAATCAGAGTGCTATAAATACCCACAGATTAATATAAGTTGTCATATCACATTATCCTGATCAAAATAAATTCCATAGTAATCTAAATTCACTTCAGGGTGATGTATCCTCATTTGATTGCTATGCGTTCATATTATCAACAACCACAACTTCACATCAATATGGTACTTATTCTGATTAGACCGGATTATATTCTTGACAGGGTGATATAATTTTTTTCATGCAAATCTCCTCACAAGAGAAAAAACAATGGGCCAGATTTTGCTGAACAATAGTGACATGTGAACGATGCACACCATTATTAATATACAAATCGGGCAGCAACTTGTAACGAGGAAAAGATACCTTATGAATTGTGAATCGTCACAAGTTGCCAGCCGATTTGTGCCACTCCACCATTAGCTTCGCGAAAACGCCATCTCATGCTTTGCCTCCCCATGAGTTTCATGAAGTTGCTGCATTTGCACATTAATTGATCATTAAACTCGCCACAGAAAATTAACAGCGCAAGTGACCATTTAATGACAGGATCATTGTTAATGACTGTCAATCAACTTCTTTTGTCTGGACTGTAAATAATTGTAAGTGTGAAGTCTCATTCCTTCAGTTTGTGAATTGTATTAGGAGATTTTAAAAATTTGTAATTTTTTTTTACTTTCTGTCTCTTTTTTCCCTCTCTTAATCCAATCCCACTTTCCCTCACTTTATTTCTCTTTATGTATATAATTTGACTTTGAATTCACCCACACTTATTTACCCTTCTTCTTGGTCCTTCCTCTGTTTATTTCTTCATCCTCAATCTCATTGGTTAAGGAGATACACTGTTTGTTCTATTGTCCATCAAGGTCCCAGATGCCCTGTTGCCTTCACCACACCATGATCAGCTCACACTTCCAGCAACTTGTGGACAAAACTTTTAAAAACCTAAACATGCACCAATAGTCTAACTAATGGGTCACCCTGCGAGATGCCCCGCTCCAGCAAAATCTGGCCCACTATGGATTTGATGGGGCTGCTAATTTAAACTCTACAGCCCAATTTTATTCTCCTTGGTCACATGTGGCTGATAAGTTCGGAACAGTTGTGTTCTAGTGCACAAAGTTTGGGCAGACATAATTGGGTATGCAAACAATGGGGAAAGAGCTACTTCATAAAGAAGAGTCCAGTGTAGTTTCATCATCATCATAGGCAGTCCCTTGAGATGAGGATAATTTGCTTCCACGCCAAACCAGTGTAGTGTGCCCACTGGTTCATTCTCACTGAGCAAATGCGAAAAAGGCTGAAATAGAATGAGCGATGTTCCCATCATGATGATGTTTAATTGCAACACAAAAGAAAATGCCTTTTGGTTATTACTGATCCTAAAAATTCTTATATAAACTCTGGTTGTTAATTGAAAATTTGCAAATATTAAGGAGCCTATGCTAGCTGTCCAATAAGGAAAGACTTGAATTTCTAAGACATGAGTTAGCTGAGGAGAGAGCCATGGTGTTCATAATATCTAATCTGTAGGAAGATCATCATCATAGGTTGTCCCTTGGAATCGAGGAAGACTTGCTTCCACTCTTAGCATGAGTTCTTAGGTGATTGTACAGTCCAATACGAGAATCACAGTCTCTGTCACAGGTGGGACAGATAGTCGTTGAGGGAAAGGGTGGGCGGGAGCCTGGTTTGCCACACGCTCCTTCCGCAGCCTGCACCTGATTTCTGCATGCTCTCGGTGACGATACTCGAGGAGCTCAGCGCCTTCCTGAATGCACTTCTTCCACTTAGGGCGGTCTATGGCCAGGGACTCCCAGGTGACAGTGGGGTTGTCGCATTTTATCAGGGAGGCTTTGAGGGTGTCCTTGTGACGTTTCCTCTGTCCGCCTTTGGCTCATTTGCCGTGGATGAGTTTCGAGTAGAGCGCTTGCTTTGGAAGTCTCGTGTCTGGCATGCGAACTATGTGGCCTGCCCAGCGGAGCTGATCAAGTGTGGTCAGTGCTTCAATGCTGGAGATGTCAGCAGCCTGGATAATATCTTCGGGGCAAATTCAGTGCGGAGGGTAGCGTTATAGATGGGAAAGACCAAAATATGCCATTTTTAACTGATGCAGCCGAGCTGTGAACAGGTAGGTCTAGTGGGGGCATGGGGTGATTGCAGGGCGGTGGGGGTGGTGGGGGTGGATGCATGTGGTGATCGGGCATGTCCGGTCACCGGGGGAGTGGGGAGCCAATAGTGGCCAGGGAGTGAGTACAGAGGCGAGCTTGATGAGCCTAGAGGAAACACTCCTGCTCCTCATTTCCCAGAAGCAGTTCATTAAAGGCACTTACCTTATGGATTCAGCACATCTCTCCTCCTTTTACCTGCTGAATTTCCCGAGGCCCAGGAAACCTGGCCAATATGGGTTAAAAATAGAATTACTGTCACCCGCCCCCCTATCCCGCCTCTGTTAAACCAGAAGTGGGTGGATATGAGGAGGGTTAGGTTCCTGTGTCAGATTGTTCGCTTTTTAACCTCTCACCCAGCACAAACATACCTGTTTTTTGGGATTAAAATTACCCCCAATGTTTCAGGTCAGTGACCTTTTGTCAGAACTGGAAGAAGTTAAGAGATGTCACAGTTTATAAGCAAGAACAGAGGCAGAGAAAGGTGGAAGGATGAGAGGAGGAAAGAACAAAAGGGAAGATCAGTGATAGGGTGGAAGGCAGGAGAGATCAAATAACAAAAGGGATCATGGTGCAAGGAAAAAGGGTGTTGGTAATGGAACAAGTAAAGAACCTACAGGTAGAAGATCTCATTCAGCTTCCACTATTATTCAGTACAAGGACTGATTCTGAACAATGGATAAACGTAAACATACATCATGTCACTTATCTGTACTAAATGTGATCTATACTGCACTGCTCAGCCCATGATCAGCTGTAGTAGAACCACAGTTAGACATGGACTGAGCAGTCCAATACAGGAGGATCTTAGATAGAACCTGAATTGATATTGAATATTACAGCTATGTTTAAGGCAGTGATCTGGATTGAGTAATATTGTGCTGACTTCACTGATGATAGAGCAGTCCATGCAGAATACCAACCCATTTTAAAACAATGAAAAAATATAACCCTTCTAACACAATACGAGATGTAATGTAGACAATAACATACTGCACCAAGATCCAGGTCGGTGATTGGAGCATGGGCAGATACAGCAGGAGTGACGAGGTCGGGGCGAAGGAGCGGCGAGAGATTGTAGAGAGATGTGATCGGGACCCAGGAGAGGCATGAGTTTGGGGCCAGAAGAGGCGAGGGCCCAGGTGCAACACGGGCCAGCCCACACTGCAATATGTGTGCGCACTAGGTCCGTGCAGCAGAGCTGGTCTCCGGTTGTCTTGATTAATATTTGCTACTGAACCAAGACCTAGCTCTGTCAAGCCTGTGTGGGGGCTGGTGTTAAAAAAATCCATGCACGAGCATCTTCCACCCTTCAAGATATAGCTCGGGCCCTGGAATTTTAGGTCCTTCATTGAAACACCTGCGGACTTTCTGACGTGGAATCAAGTCATCATCGATTTGAGGGACTGCCTATGATGATGATGCACCAGGGAGCATTATCCAATAGTAGGTTTAAGGGAATTCTTCCTGGTTCAGCGCCAGGGACATTATATTGCCTGGGCACAGCAAATTTCAGGAAATCAGCACATACGCCTATAAAGAAACACACCTGATTGTCTACCACTTAAATTAATGGAAGGAAAATCAAGCAATTAATGATGTGCAGTCCGCACCCTTCCCCCACCCCCCACCAATTCTCAATATTTGCTGTGGCAATTACAGTTCCAGAATTAAAGCTTGTTTTTGCTCCATTGCATCCTTTTTAAAGAGAGTGTGAAACATGCAAATCTGATCAGTACTCACTTAATTTTGCTGCACATTAATTTCCCCAATCATAGCTGGTATAAAATCAGCAAGGAAACCATGCTGTTGCCTGTTGAAGGTCTATGGGCTCAAGTTTCGGCCTGAGTTGCTCCTATTCTTTTCGGGAACTAGTTTAGAATGGAGTATCTTAGAAATTGCAATTCTCAGCATTTAGTTTGCTCCAGTTCTAGTGAGTAAGAATAGTTTCGTTTTAGAACAGTTTTTCTTTCAAAAGGGGACGTTACCAGCCACTTACGCTTATTTTGCAAGTTTAGGCAGCGAAAACTTATTCCAAACTAACTTAGAATGGAGTAAGTGTAGATTTTTGTACGCTCAGAAAAACCTTGCCTACACTTTATAAATTAGGCGTAGGGAACGAGAGATGGGGGGGTGGGGGAAGGAAAGTTTACAAGCATTAAACACTTCACTTTTACAAATAAAGCGCCATCATCAATAATAAATGATAAATAAATCAATAAATCAACCAATAAATCAAGCAAAAAAAAAATTTAAAAATTAAAATTTTTTTTTAAAATCTATCAATAAATAAAAAATTAAAAGTTTCCACTCACCTACTGCAGCACCGGGAGCCCTCCAACAGCATGCTGGGACAGAGCCCCCCCCCCCAGGAGATGCCGGTTGGGCGGGGCCCGCCGCTGATTAGGACTTTGGGCGGGGACCCACTGCCGACGCCGAGGACTTCGGGCATGGCCCGCCTCCAGCAATTGACGGACTGCCGACCAGGACTTCGGGTGGGCCCCACCGCCGATGCCGAGGACTTCGGGCGGGCCCCATCCCCAGCAGACGGCGGACCGCCGCCCAGAACTTCGGGCGGCCCCTTCCACCGACACCGAGGACTTTGGGTGGGGCCCGCCTCCAGTGAGATGTCGGGCAGGCGGGCCCCGCCGCCGACGAGGAGTTCAGGCAGGACCTGCTCCCAGGAGATGCCGGGCGGGTCGCCGCGGAAAAGGTAAGTACTGTCAGGCCATTCGGCCAGGGATAGGGTCGTCGCCCGGAGACAGGACGCGCTGGGAGGGCCAGAAGCTACTGCATATGCGCGCAGCCTCCACTGCGCATGCGTGCAGCTGCCGACACTGTTTTTAGCGCAGGGCTCTTGCTCCACCCCTAGCAGCTCCTGCTGCGTTGTGCCGAGCTGGAAATGGCCCTTCAGATATCGGAGTATCCGAGGTAAGTATTTGCCGCTTTTTCAGTTCTACAAATTAGGCGGGCCTCTCCGATGTGCGCCTTTCTAGCGGGGGTCTGAAACTTGAGCCCATTGTTTCTTACAAATCACAGTACACATGCAGGGGAGGGAATTTTGTAGAGCAAAAGGAAAGCTGCAGCCCAGAGTGGGTAGATCTTGAATTTGTGCGTTAGTATAAAATGGGTGATAGCGAGTTGGCAGCCCGGGAGATGTAAAATGGGCTGCCGACTTGCTACTAAAAGGGGGTTGACTTATGAGGAAAGGTTGAGTAAGTTGGGCCTCTACTCTTTGGAATTCAGAAGAATGAGAGGTGAACTTATCGAAACGTATAAGATTATGAGGGGGCTTGACAAGGTGGATGCAGAGAGGATGTTTCAACTGATGGGGGAGACTAGAACTAGAGGGCATGATCTTAGAATAAGGGGCCGCCCATTTAAAACAGGGATGAGGAGGAATTTCTTCTCTCAGAGGGTTGTAAATCCTGAGGAAACAGGCCTCAGAGAGCTGTGGAAGCTGGGACATTGAATAAATTTAAGACAGAAATAGACAGTTTCTTGAACGTTAAGGGGATAAGGGGTTATGGGGAGCGGGCAGGGAAGTGGAGCTGAGTCCATGATTGGATCAGCCATGATCTTATTGAATGGCGGAACAGGCTCGAGGGGCCGTATGGCCTACTCCTGTTCCTATTTCTTATATTCTTACGTTCTTATTACTACCTGCTTTACATTATTACACAAAATCAAGATAGACCTCTGTGTGTTTTATTAAGCATTGTAGAATTAAATTTGAAGGGCTTTGCTAGCTGAAATTCAAACAACAACAACAACAACAACAACTTGTATTTATATAGCGACTTTAACGTAGTGAAACGTCCCAAGGCGCTTCACAGGAGTATTATGAGATTAAAAAATTTGACATCCGAGCAGCATAAGGAGAAATTAGGGCAGGTGACCAAAAGCTTGGTCAAAAAGATCGGTTTTAAGGAGCATCTTGAAGGAGGAAAGATAGGTATAGAGGTGGAGAGGTTTAGGCAGGGAATTCCAGAGCTTAGGGCCTAGGCAACAGAAGGCACGATTATAATCCGGGATGCTCAAGAGGGCAGAATTAGAGGAGTTCCGACATCTTGCGGGGGGTATGGGGCTGAAGGAGATTACCAAGATAGGGAGGGGCGAGGTCATGGAGGAATTTGAAAACAAGGAATGAGAATTTTGAAATTCTCAACTGGGAGCTGATATAGGTTTTGGATCACCTCTAGTATACATAGGATAGAATGTGGGAAACCAGCCAAGAGTGCGTTGGAATAGTCAAGACTAGAGGTAACAAAGGCATGGATGAAGGCTTCAGTAGCAGATGAGCAGAGGCAAGAGCAGAGACGGGCGATGTTACGGAGATGGAAATAGGCGGTCTTAGTTATGCTGCGAATATTTGGTCGCAAGTTCATTTCATGGTCAAATATGACATCAAGGTTGCACACTGAAAGAGCACATTGGGCTAGACTTTCCTGAGAGCCCCTCAACGCCCGATTGCCTGCCCAGAAAAACTGTTAACATTTTGCAACTAACGTTGGTGAGAATTTCCAGAATTAAGTTAAAAATAATCTCCCGGTGAGAAAATGGATCTTGCATCAGTATTCTCGGCGGTTAAAGGTGAAACTAAGTGAAACAGACAGTTCTTAAAATGTTTTTAAAAATTGACTCCGAGGCTGCGGTTATGCCTAGGGAGGGCGGGCGGTGAGGGGGGGGGGGGGGAGGGCGGGCCGGTGGTGGAGGGCGGGCTGGAAACTTTAAAAAAAATGTCACAAAAAAAAATTAAAAATTAAAAAACATTCCCAAGACAGTTTTAAAGCTAATCGCCATTTTACAATTAAAAAAATAAATAAAGAACTTTTAACTTACCTTTTTTTTGCAGAATACTCACCTACCGCCCTGTTTAAGCTGCTTTCACAGGACAGTTCCCTCGGCGATCTGGATGGGCTTCCCGTTGAGTCCAAATTTATGCCCTGGCGATTTTCTCGGCGGTGCTCGTCGGCGGTTTGCTCCCGGCAGACGTTTCGAGATTTGGGCAGTACCATTCAAAATGTAAGAAGGTAACTTTCGCCGGGCGGTTTCGCTCCCTTTAACAGCTGTACCACTGAAAAAACTACTGAAAATGAAGGTGAAAGTCTAGCCCCATTGAATACTGGTCAGATTAATCTGTGCATAATGATACTCAACCATCTTTCTCACCTACAACTTTGCAAGTTTCTCTTTTATGGCCTGTCCTAGTTCTTCTGAAATATGCTGACTGTTTTTCTTTTGTTCTTTCTTTTCAGCACATTACTGAACAAGTTTTAAGTTAGCTATACTCTTTTGCAAAACTGTTCAGACAAGCATGTCTGACGTCTACGAGAGCCTTGGCTATCCAAATATAACAATGTAAAATAATTCTGTCACACACATTTATAGTAAAGTAAGATTAATTGCTACTCAACCTCATTGGTTAATTTGGCACATTTCTTCAATCAAACAACTTTTTCTACACATCCTTCCATATATGGCAGGTGAGGGGGACCATATTCCACTTCTGTGCAATCACCTACTCCAAAAGCTGGGCTCTATCCTTATTGCTAGTCAATCCTTTCATGCTGCAGAGGAAATTTTGTCATTCCCTTATACTATCCACAATAATCTGCAGGCCTCATCAATGGAACTGGCTTTTTGCTAACTACTTTTTTGCACCATTGATGTTCAAATATGTGCATCTCATAATTGGATTGTCCCAATGCATTATTTATACCAGACATATGCCTATTTGGATAGTTTTCGGGTCACTTAGCAACATTATTGTAGGTGCAGACTGGCTACTCAGTTTGTATCAGCTGCTAATTTAGCAGCAACACATCTGACCTTAAACAAAGCACACTGGATAATGTCCTGTGTTCCTGAAAGTATACTATGCAACAAAGAGAAAAAAATAATTCAAGCTGAATCCACTTTCAGTGCAATAAGAAGAAATCCCTTCCCACCTAGATGTCGTACTTTGTTTTGTTTAGACTATATTTTCACAGATTTTATAAAAAATAAAACTACAAATTATTTAATGATGCTGTGGGCTGAATAACAAGAGAGCTACACAGATGTGCTACAACTGGGATGTGCATATATTCGTAAATACATATATGTAGATAAAATATATAGCTCTTTCAAAGAGCTGGCACAGGTACGATAAGCTGAATGGCCTCCATCTGTGCTGAATAATTGTCTGATTCTATATATATGTGTACATGTGAAAATATGTGCTTTTCACAGAAAACATAAAGGCTACATTTTTGATGAATAATTAAAAGCTCTTTTATAAATATTGTTGGAAATTTAAGATTTTACCAACGTGAAAATCCCACCCTGGTTTTCCGGTTTCCCGGCAATGGACTGAGAACTGAGAAGGAATATTCTTTCCAGACAGATGCCGGTGATAAAGAAAATGTCAGTAAAAATACTAAAGCGGCGTGTCGCAGCAGCTTTGTGTCAGATAGGGGGAAAGGTAAAAAATGTTCTATCATGTCCAACAAGGTGTTCTTTTTGAGATTTAAAGATCACTGTGCAACTTTAAACATGTTTGTCACTTTCCCCTGACTGTAACTATCTGTAGCTTCACAAGAACTTTATCAGCTTGGTAAAATAAGTCCATTCCCATTTATCTCAGCCAGGTTCCCTTCAAAGCCAACAAATAAATTACAGTGTACATTTGATACAAATTGATTTCTTAACTCAAATAACAATGTTGTCCTCCCGGTCAGGCCATGTGTCACTCATTCGCAGGTCTGAGTGAAAGGCTCAATCTGTCTCTCTGACAGAAATAGTCCTGACACATCTTGCCAAGGAATGTTAATAATCCCAACCCGGCCTATGCCTTTGTGGACAAGCTATGATAAGAAAAATCAGTCCCTCCTGTCAAATGGTGTGAAGGCCTGATCTGTGTTCGTTCGAACAAACCATTGGGCTAGGAGCTACTGTCCCATTTCATGTAGTAAATGAGAGAAAATAAGATCCAGCGACTGCGGTAAAGAAACGATCACTGTGATGAAGCTGAAGTGAAACCATTGAATATCTCAAGCTGATCTTATCTGCTGCCACAGAAATGAGATATTGGCAGGAGTCGCTGAGTTTGTTACAGCTCAGGAGGTTAAAAAGGTTGGGAGGCAGGCCACAGGCTAATTGGATTTGCCTGACCTGGATAAACAGTGGGAACACAATTGCCAGAAAAATACATACAATGAGGTTTTTTGGAACACTTGGATGAGAAAACAATGTGGTTTAATCTTGGCAGTTTTTGCCTTCTCAAGCTTCTTACCATAGCATCCTGAAACAGTACTTCTGTCAGCCATTTTAATCAAACAACATTTAACCCCTTTGACCTTTAAAAGTCATTCCACCATAGCAACCAATTACATGACTAATCATTGAAAATTTAGCACAAATCATATCGAGATGTGATGAACCATTAAATCTTTCCTGTAAATAATAAAAAAAAGATCCAATTCGCCTCTGTTATGGCAAATAGAAGGTGTGCATGATCAATATGTTCATAAAAATAAATATAGAGCTCAATTTTCCCGAAAGCTTTTTTTTGGCATACTCGAAGAGTTACGCCCGTTTTTTGGGGCACAAGTATGCTAAAAAAAAATGTTCCAAGTTTCCCCGTTTGATTTCTTCATTTTGGCGCAGCCTAGCCTGTCCTTTAGTTTTGGGGGTGCCTTGATATGCGCCAAAAAGATCGGATTGCCATGGTAAATCGGGACACAATGCGGGCTGAGGCTGGAAAGTGAAACATACAGCCAGCTCGCAACCTACACAAGCACCTTAAAATACATTGCAGCAACTTCACAAGCACACATACATTGCAGCAACTTACCTCTATTAAATTATTAAAGTCCCACCCCACCCCCCCTCCCGATGCCAGTACGGATC
The DNA here is from genome assembly GCF_044704955.1 of Pristiophorus japonicus. Taxonomy (NCBI): domain Eukaryota; kingdom Metazoa; phylum Chordata; class Chondrichthyes; family Pristiophoridae; genus Pristiophorus; species Pristiophorus japonicus. The sequence goes on from NC_091981.1 coordinate 88,428,395, forward strand.
CTCACTCCTATCCCTGGCCGAGTGGCTTCCCGGTCCATTCCCCACACCTAGCCCTGGCCGAGTGGCTTCCCGGTCTGTTCCCCACACCTAGCCCTGGCCGAGTGGCCTCCCAGTCCGTTCCCCACACCTAGCCCTGACCGAATGGCCTCCTCCCTCTCGGTCCCGCACCTAGCCCTAGCCGAGTGGCCTCCCAGTCCGCTCCTGGCACCTATCCCAGGCCGAATAGCCTCCCGTCCGCTCCCCCGCACCTATCCCAGGCCGAATAGCCTCCCGGTCTGCTCCCCCGCACCCATCCCAGGTCGACTAGCCTCTCGGTCCACTCCCCCGCACCTATCCCAGGCTGAATGGCCTCCCGGTCCGCTCTCCCGCACCAATCTCAGGCCAAATAGTCTCCCGATCTGCACGCCGAGCCTATCCCAGGCCGGATAGCCTCCCGGTCTGCTCCCCTGCACCTATCCCAGGCCGAATGGCCTCCCCCCCCCTGGTCCTCGCACCTAACTATACCCAAAAGGCTTCCCTCACTCTCTCCCCCTCTCTCTTACCTCTCCTGCTGCTGCTGGCCTAGCATCTTCTGCACTTATCTGCGCCGATTTCCTTACCTGCGCCGATTTCTTTAACTCTCCAGAAGGTTTTTCTACAGAGGCCGCATACGCTGGCCTAAGAAGAACTGAAGTAACTCTCAGCTGGCCAAACTTGCCAAGCTGGCCAGAATTGGCATGGGTGGCTGAAAAAAAACCGTACCTAACTGAGTTATGTTGGTGCAAATTGATCGGGGAAACTTGGGTTTTGTAACTTAGGACAAAAAAAGTGGCCTGCGCCAAAGAAATGGCATGAATCACTGGGGAAAATTGAGTCCATAAACTGCAAATGCTAGAAATCTGAAATCAAAATAGAAAATGCTGGATATAGACAGCAGGTGAAAATAGAAACGATAGGTTTGGGAATTGATGCTTCATCAGAACTCTGACAATGTTCTAACAAAAGTTCTCCACCTAAAATATTAACCTCTGTTTTCTCTTTTGATGGACCCGTATACATTTCCAGAGGTTCTGTTTTGATTTGTACTATCAATATATATTTCTCACTGAAGACAGACTGCAGCAGATGAAATTGTATCAGTATAACCTTGCATAAATGGTACTATTTTAAAAATATCACCTTCATTCCCGTTTTCAACTGAAAAAAAAGTTTCAGACCAGAATAAAATATTTGTAACTTGTCTTTTTTTTTTGAGCTGGGGTAGTAGAGCTCAAGGAGTTTGTAGAGTTATCCATTCTCCATATGCTGGTCTCTCACAAGCTTTCATCTTAATATGAACATTTTTCTGGATTTCAGTTACTGAGACTTTGAGAGCAATTTTAACCCTTCAGGACGGGGGGAGATGAGTGAAGGGGTGGGGTAAACAATTTAAAAATCAGAAACCCGACCCTCCTCCAACTTCCAGTACTAATGGAGGTAGTTTGAGGGGCAGGCGCTAAACTGCCCTTGAGAGGCGGGCTTCCTGGGCAGCAATTTATGCTGCTGCTGTTGCCATGTCCACTAAAGTTTCCTCCTCCTCATGTGCCTCCTGATTGTCCTTCTCGTACTCCTCCTCTGAAGAGGCTCGGCACGCTGGGCCCTGCTACTGCAGCTCCAATCCTTGTTGCTGTGTTATGTTGTGTAGAGTGCAGCATACCACGATCATTCTGGAGATTCGGGCTTGTGCGTACTGAAGGGCTCCTCCAGATCTGTCCAGACATCTGAAGCGCATCTTCAGCATCCCGATTGTTTGCTCTATTAGACATCACGTCGTCATCTGGCTTTAATTGTAGCACGCTTCAGCCTCTTTGCTTGGCCTCCTCAAGGGGGTCATCAGCCACATCTTCAGTGGATACCCAGTTGTCTCCAGGCAGCCAGTGGGTAAGTCTGGTCGGAGGTGCGAAGAGTTGAGGGAGGGTGGACTGGCGCAGGATGGATGAATCATGACCGCTCCCAGGGAATCTGGCACACACATGCATGAAAATCTTCTTATGGTTGCAGATGAGCTGCACATTGATGGAGTGGAAGCCCTTATGGTTCACGAACACTCCTGGTTTATCTGGGGGTGCCTTGATGGCCACATGTGTGCAATCAATGACATCCTGCCCCTGTGGGAGGCCAGCCAGAGCTGCGAAGCCAAGCACTTGTTCAGTCTGACTGGCTTCATTAAAGGCAAAGTGTACATAAGTGCCTTACTTGTCAAACATGACATCGGTCACCTGGGTGATACATTTGTGGGTGACAAACTGCAAGATCCTGCAAATGTCTGCTGCAGATTCCCAGAAGGAGCCTGAGGTGAAGAAGTTGAGGGTGACGGTGAATTTGACAGCCACTGGTAAGGCATGTCCACTAGGTCCTAATCACAGCAGGTCTTCTTACAGCAGGCTGCAAATGTCTGCCATGACCTGACATGAAAGCCTGAGTCTCCTGAGGCACTGCTGTTCAATGATGTCCAGGAAGCTGATCCACTACCTATATACCCTGTGTTGGGGTATCACCTCCTGCAAGCTGTACCCCTGTGCTCATCTCATTTCTCTCCTGTGGAGCAGCAGGTCTATGAGGAGAAGGCTGCTTCTACTCCTGATGGTGTTGCTGGTGTTGTTGCTGCTGGGGCTTATATTGGTCCGAATCTGATAAAACAGCATAAACGGCACCCATGCATTTCTGATAGCAGACATAAGTTAAGTGGAGATCTGAGGCACAATCCTCCAATGTAGTGAAAGTGACTTGTAGAAAACATCTGCAAACTCCTGAAAACAAACTCTTAGCACAAGTGATATCAGTTTCCCTTTTATTGTGTTCCGAACACAGATGAGACTGCACACAGGGAGGTTAAAGTAACTGTGACCTCAGTCTTTATTAAGACACTCCAGAGTGAGGAACAGGCCTTAGGGGCCGGCTTATATACTGTGCTCCCAAGGGATGCTGGGATCCCTTGGGACTTCAGGGGATGCGCTCCCTGGAGGAGGAACACAGCATCACTCCCCCGCAAAATCAAAGTGAAAACTATTTACAAGTTGAGGCGGTCGGGAGCCTTTCATTCCCTGGTGGACTACCTCGGTACAAATGTCTGTTCTGGTGTGTTGGCTGTGCCCTCGCTGGGCTGGCGTGTTGTTGGCCCTGCAAGGCTGCTGGGTGAGCCTAACCTTGCTGGGCTGTTGGGTGTGATGGATTCAATTTCCTGGTCCGGGGTGGTGTCGTTGATCCTTTGGGTGTATGTTGTGGGCTCGAAAAAGGTGTTGCCTGCTGTGGGTTGTTCAGGGCAGTCTGTGAATCGCAGCCTCGTTTGGTCCAGGTCCTTTCTGCAAATTTGTCCATTTTCTAGTTTGACTACAAACATCTTACTCCCTTCTTTAGCTATCACCGTACCCGCGATCCACTTGGGACCATGTCCATAGTTTAGCACATACACAGGGTCATTCGGATCAATTTCCTGTGACACAATGGTGCAACCATCGTTTACATTTTGTTGCTGCTGCCTGCTCTCTACCTGATCATGCAGGTTGGGGTGAACCAGCGAGAGTCTGGTTTTAAGTGTCCTTTTCATGAGTAGCTCAGCCGAGGGCACCCCTGTGAGCGAGTGGGGTCTCGTGTGGTAGCTGAGCAGTACTCAGGACAGGCGGGTTTGGAGTGAGCCTTCTGTGACTCATTTGAGGCTCTGTTTGATTGTTTCCACTGCCTGCTCTGCCTGCCCATTGGAGGCTGGTTTAAACGGGGCCGAGGTGACATGTTTGATTCCATTGCGGGTCATGAATTCTTTAAATTCGGCAGTGGTGAAACATGACCCGTTGTCACTGACCAATATGCCAGGCAGGCCGTGGGTGGCAAACATGGCCCTCAGGCTTTCAATGGTGGTGGTGGCGGTGCTTCCCAACATTATTTCACATTCAATCCATTTTGAAAAAGCATCCACCACCACCAGGAACATTGTACCGAGAAACAGGCCCACATGGTCGACATGGATCCTCGACCATGGTCTGGAGGGCCAGGACCACAAACTTAGTGGTGCCTCACTGGGCGCGTTGCTCAATAAGACCGCAGCTCCGTGACGTTCTGTGGCCTGGGCGCGTTCCTGATAGCCTCTGTCTTGGCGTCTGTGGGCCGAATGCCGGCGCCACGATCTTTCTCCCCAAAAACTCCACTTCTGTTGCCATGAAGATGCATTTCGACCTCTTCAGCTGCAGCCCTACGCGATCCAGTCGCTGGACGACCTCCTCCAGGTTTTATAGGTGCTCAACGGTGTCTCGATCTGTGACCAATATGTCGTTCTGATAAACCACCGTGCGTGGTACCGACTTGAATAGGCTCTCCATGTTTCTCTGGAAGATCGCTGCAGCCGACCGAATTCCAAACGGGCATCGGTTGTAGATGAACAGTCCCTTGTGCGTGTTGATGCAGATGAGGCCCTCCGAAGATTCCTCCAGCTCCTGCGTCATGTAGGCCGAAGTCAGGTCGAGCTTGGTTAATGTCTTGCCTCCTGCCAGCGTCGCCTTAGGTAGCGGGTATTGGCTCTGTAGCGAGAAACGATTCATAGTTATTTTATAATCGGCGCAAATCCTTGACCGTGCCATCACTTTTGAGTACTGGAACAATCAGGCTGGCCCACTCACTGAATTCCACTGGGGAGATGATGCCCTCGCGTTGCAGCCTGTCAAGCTCGATTTCCACTTTCTCCCTCATCATGTGAGGTATCGCTCACGCTTTGTGGTGAATGGGCCGTGCCTCTGGGACCAATTGGATCCGTACCTTTGCCCCGGAAAAGTTTCCAGTGCCTGGCTCAAAAAGGAAAGGAAATTTGTTAAGAACCTGGGTACGAGGCCTCATCGACAAGTGATAGCGCTCGGATGTCATCCCACTTCTAGCAGATTTTGCCCAGCCAGATCGTTCCAAGCAGTGTGGGGCCATTGCCGGGGACAATCCAGAATGATAGTTCATGCACTGTGTCCTCGTAGGTGACCTTGACCATGGCGCTACCCAGGACAGTGATGAGCTCTTTGGTGTACATTCTCAATTTCGTGTGGAAGGGGCTCAGGGCTGGTCTGAGTGCCTTGTTGCACCACAGTCTCTCAAACATCTTTTTACTCATGATGGATTGGCCAGTGTCCAGTTCCATGGATATGGGTAAGCCATTCAATTTTACATTAGCATTATAGGTGGACATTTTGTCGAAAATGTGTGCACCCCGTGTACTTCAGCATCTGCCTCCTCTTTCTGAGGCTCTAAATTGCTTTGATCCACCATGGACCGATCTTCCTCTGCCACGTGGTGGTTAGCAGGTTTTGCAGAGCTTGCAGCTCATCGGCAAGCTCGTTGGAGGTGCCCCATTGTTCCACAGCTCTTGCAAACATATCATTTGAAGCAGCATGAATCGGCTGAATGGAAGCCTCCACAACGCCAACAAGGTGTGAATTGCCTTGCATTCATCCTTTGTTGCGGACTCTGAGTCATCTGGGTCACCTGAGGCCTGCTGGCAGTTGCAGACTCGTGGTTTCTGCCCTGTACATTTCTGCTCGCAAATACAGTTCCAGTTAATCTATGAAGATTGCTTGCACTTGTGTGCTGAGAGATTTGTTTGGTGTTATCACTGGTGGACATAAATGCCTGTGCTATCACAATGACCTTACTGAGAGTTGGTGTCTCCACAGTCAAAAGTTTTCGTAGGTTGGTCTCGCGGCAAATGCCCAGTACAAAAAAGTCTCTGAACATCTGCTCCAGGTAGCCATCAAACTCACATTGTCTGCAAGTTGCCTTAGCTCAGCGACATAGCTCACCACTCCTGACCTTCAGATTGCTGGCACGTGTAGAACCGATACCTCGCCATCAGCACGCTCTCCCTTGGGTTAAGATGCTCCCGAATCAGTGCACACAGCTCCTCATACGACTTATCTGTGGGTTTCACCGGAGCCAGAAGATTCTTCATGAGGCTGTAGGTCGGTGCCCCGCAGACCATGAGGAGGACCGCTCTCCTTTTTGCAGCTCTTCCTTCTCCGTCCAGCTCGTTGGCTACAAAGTGCTGATCTAGCCTTTCGACATAGGCTTCCCATTACTCACCCTCTGAGAACTTCTCCAGGATGCCCACAGTTTGCTGCATCTTTGCGTTGGATTCGTATACTCATCGCCATTTATTGTGGTCGGAACACAGATGAGACTGCACACAGGGAGGTTAAAGTAACAGTGACCTCAGTCTTTATTAAGACACTCCAGAGTGAGGAACAGGCCTTAGGGGCCGGCTTATATACAGCGCTCCCAAGGGATGCTGGAATCCCTTCAGACTTCAGGGGATGCGCTCCCTGGTGACGGAACATGGGGAGTGCATGCTTTACAGATACACAACACCTTTCCCTTAGGCAAGGGAGCAGATGTAATGTGTCAGCATTTATGTGATTATTTTTTCCTATTAATTGTTCAACTCCCACAATGACCGGCCTGCTCTCACCTTGCTTTCACTGGAGAGGTTCAGCAAACTCAGAAATCCTGTGGACAGCCAGTAAAAGCTGCAATATCAGGTTAAAAAAAGACTGTTAATAGCCTCTTAACAAGCTCTAAACTGCTTTAATTCATCATCATCATTATTATAGGCAGTCCCTCGGAATCGAGGAAGACTTGCTTCCAGTCTTAGCATGAGTTCTTAAGTGCCTGTACTGTCCAATACGAGAACCACAGTTTCTGTTAGAGGTGGGACAGATAGTCATTGAGGGAAAGTGTGGGCAGGGAGCCTGGTTTGCCGCACGCTCCTTCCGCTGCCTGCGCTTGATTTCCGCATGTTATCTGCGACAATACTCGAGGAGCTCAGCGCCCTCCCGAATGCACTTCCTCCACTTGGGCGGTCTATGGCCAGGGACTCCCATGTGTCAGTGGGGATGTCGCACTTTATCAGGGAGGCTTTGAGGGTGTCCTTATAACGTTTCCTCTGCCCGCCTTTGGCTCGTTTGCCATGGACGAGTTCCGAGTAGAGCGCTTGCTTTGGGAATCTCGTGTCTAGCATGCGAACTATGTGGCCTGCCCAGCGGAGCTGATCAGGTGTGGTCAGTGCTTCAATGTTGGGGATATTGGCCTGGACAAGGACACTAATGGTTGTGCGTCTGTCCTCCCAGAGGATTTGCAGGATCTTGCGGAGACACCGCTGGTGGTATTTCTCCAGCGACTTGAGCTGACTACTGTACATGGTCCGTGTCTCTGAGCCATACAGGAGGGTGGGTATTACTACGGCCGTGTAGACAATGAGGTTGGTGACACTTTTGAAGGATTGGTCTTCAAACACTTTTTTCCTCAGGCAGCCGAAGGCTGCACTGGCGCACTGGAGACGGTGTTGGATCTCGTCGTCAATGCCTGCTCTTGTTGATAGGAGGCTCCCGAGATAGGGGAAGTGGTCCATGTTGTTCAGGGCCACGCCATGGAGCTTGATGTCTGGGGGATAGTGCTGTGTGGCAAGGACAGGCTGGTGGAGAATCTTTGTCTTATTAATGTTTAGTGTAAGGCCCATGCTTTCATACGCCTCGGTAAATACGTCGACTTTGTCCTGGAGTTCAGCCTCTGTGTGTGCACAGAAGCAGGTTTCGTCCGAGTACTGTAGCGCGACACCAGAGGTTGGCGTGGTCTTGGACCTGGCCTGGAGACGGCGAAGGTTGAACAGCTTCCCACTGGTTCTATAGTTTAGTTCCACTCCAGCGGGGAGCTTATCAACTGTGAGGTGGAGCATGGCAGCGAGGAAGATTGAGAAGAGGGTTGGGGCAATGACGCAGCCCTGCTTGACCCCGGTCTGGACATGAATTGGGTCTGTGATGGATCCGTTGGTAAGGATCACGGCCTGCATGTCGTCGTGGAGCAGGCCGAGGATGGTGACGTACTTTTGGGGGCATCCGAAACAGAGGAGGACGCTCCATTGACCCTCATGGTTGACAGTGTCAAAGGACTTTGTAAAGTCGAAGAATGCCATGTATAAGGGCTGGCACTGTTCCCTGCATTTTTCCTGCAGCTGTCATGCTGCAAAAATCATGTCTGTTGTGCCCCGGAGGGGACGAAATCTGCACTACGACTCTGGGAGGAGCTCCTTGGCCACGGGGAGAAGACGGTTGAGGAGGACTCTAGCGACGACTTTCCCAGTGGTTGATAGCAGGGAGATTCCTCTATAATTGCCGCAGTCGGACTTTCCCCTTTTTTAAAGATGGTCACGATCACTGCATCTCTAAGATTTCCCGGCATGCTCTCCTCCCTCCAGATGAGAGAGATGAGGTCATGTATTCGCGCCAGTAGTGCCTCGCCACCATACTTCAGTGCCTCAGTAGGGATTCCATCCACTCCCGTAGCCTTGTTGTTTCTTAGCTGTCTTATGGCCTTCTCTAGCTCGTGCAGTTTTGGGGTCTCACTGAGGTGGTGGCGGGTAGCATGCTGCGGAATGGAGTCAAGAACACTCGAGTCAAAGGCAGAGTCTCCATCGAGGAGATCTTCGAAGTGCTCTTTCCAGCGGGTCCTGACTGCCTCAGTGTCCTTAATGAGTGTTTCCCCGTTCTTGGCCAGCAGTGGGGTGGGGCCTTGGGTGTTTGGACCTTAGGTGGCCTTGACTGCAGTGAAGAATCCTCGCACATCATGGCTGTCGCCCAGCTGCTGTATCTTCTGTGCTTTCTCCATCCACTACCTATTGTTTAGGTCCTGGGTTTTTTGTTGGACCTTAGCCTTTGGCCGTCTGTAATGCTGCTTTGTTGCTCCCGAGTTGGGTTGCTGCTTAAGGCTCAGAAATGCCCTGCGCTTGCAATCTATTAGTTCTTGAATCTCCTGATCATTCTCATCAAACCAGTCCTGGTGTTTCCTAGTTGAATGACCGGCGTCTCTTTGCAGGCACTGGTTTTGGAGGCCTGGAGGGCAGACCAAGAGCTGTGGACATTCTGTGTCTCGGGGTCATCAAGGCACGCCAAGTTAGCTGTGAGGCGTTGACTGTGAAGGACTCTCTTAGCTGGGTCCTTAAGTGCCCTGGCATTGACTTTTTTGCGACACTGCTTCTGCTGCCCCCTTCGCTTTGGGGCGATGTTGATGTCAATGATGGGTCAGATTAGGCGGTGGTCCATCCAGCAGTCATCAGCTCCTGTCATGGCATGTGTGATGCGCACATCCTTGCGATCCCTGGTTCGGACGATGACAGAGTCGAGCAGGTGCCAGTATTTGGAGCGAGGGTGTTGTCACGATGCCTTGTATTTGTCCCTCTGGCGGAACAAGGTGTTGGTGATGACAAGTTCATGCTCTAGATATTTTGTCAGGAGTAGGGTACCACTGGAGTTGGCTTTCCCTACCCCCTCTCTGCCAATCACGCCTCCCCAGAGGTCTGTGTCCCTGCTGACCCTGGCGTTGAAGCCACCGAGGAGGATCAGTTTGTTGCCCGCGGGGCCACAGGTCAGGGATTTTTCGAGGTTGGAGTAAAAACCCTCTTTGGCCTCATCTGTTGCATCGAGTGTTGGGGCGTAAGCCCTGATGACTGTGGTGCTCTGGTTCTGGGATAGGGTGAGTCGAAGTGTCATGAGGCGTTCGTTAGCCCCACAGTTGGAGTCTTTGAGGCGGTCGACCAGCTCGCTTTTGATGGTGAAGCCGAATCCGTGGAAGCAGCGTTCTGCCTCTGGTTTCCGTTTCCAGAAGAAGGTGTAGCCTCCACCTTGTTCTTTGAACTGGCCTTGCCCTGCCCATTGGGTCTCGCTTAGGGCTGCGATGTCGATATCAAAGCGTCTAAATTCCCGGGCAACTATGGCGATGCGGCATTGCGGTCTGTCGCTGTTGGGGTTGTCCATGAGGGTCCTGACGTTCCAGGTCTCAAAATTCATATTAGAGGAGTGGAAGATGTCTGTGCGTGATTTATTTTAACGTGGGGTGATTGTTGCATGCCAGCTACCACACGGGCTTAGCTGAGTGAGGTCTTGGTCCAGCTGCAAGGGGTTCCAGGATCACTGACAACCAGGCACTGCTATATGGGCCTAATTGCCTACGGCGAGGTGTTGGCCGCAGGCTCAGCGCTGGGTAGCGCCCTTGATGGTAGTTGGTCCAAGGCTTGGTTGGGGGCAGGCAGTGTGGGGGGGTCAGTGGTGCACTGGGGTTCAGAATGGGGGGGGCAGGGGGGTCACAGCCATTGTACTCACCACGTGCTGGAGAAGGAGAGGAGACCAGGCCATCAGTGGGGAAGGAGAGGTCCAGATGGGGTGGGGGGGGGGGGGGGGAGGAGGTGGAGGCCCGATAGCCAGGTCCAGCCACCCAGTCGCCACAGGAGGTCCAGCTGGGAGGTTCAGGTCACGTCGAGTCATCCATCCGCTGCAGGAGGTCCAGCCGGGAGGCCCAAGTCGCGTCGAGTCACCGCAGGAGATCCAGCCGGGAGGCCCAAGTTACATCGACTCGCCACAGGAGGTACAACTGGGAGTCGCCGATGTGCGGTGTGGCGGGAGGCCTGAGGTAGGCCCGAACTTTTGGGATTCGCGGGGTTTGGGTTAGGGTTGGGATTTAAGTCTTTAAGACCCCCCTATTGGGGTCTAATAGGGCTGGGGCTTGGGGAAGTTTAGACAGTGGGAGGAAGGAGGTTGAGGGCCAAGGAACTGTTGAGTAGGGGAGCTCCTCAACGGCCCGATGGCTGCCATTCTTAATTAGCTCACTCACCTCTCCTGAGGTGGTCTCTGATGTGCTGACTAGTGCACCTGAGTTAAAGGCAGAAGCCGATGGGTTGAAGACAGCTTCCCAAGTGCTGTCAGCACATTTAACGGCCCACCCCACTCTCTTCAAAGTAAAAATTCAGCCCATTATCTTCAGTCCCTGCTAAAAATCCAATTTCCTAGCTCCATTCCTCTCCCTGACCACTTTCTGAAGCTGTACCAGATCTTTTGCAGCCTTGGTTGCATTTTCCCCTGAGCTGAGCTTCCCAAACCCAAAATCCTCTCCACCACCAAGACCACCTAATTTCAACTTCATAACTTTTCCCATCTCTTCTTCGGCCCCAGCTCATCTGCTGCTAAAACCCTTTTTCATGTCTTTGTTTCCTCTCGATCTTAGGGCTCAATTTTCCCCAAAGCATTTTTTTAGCGTTCTTGAAGAATTACGCCCAATTTTCTGTGGCCCAAGTACGCCAAAAAAAAAGTGTGATAAGTTTCCCCTTCGGATCTCTTCATTTTGGCGTGGCCTAACCTGAGAGGGGTGGTGCCTTGATCTGCGCCAAAAAGATCAGGCTGCCATGGTAACCTGTGAGGTCTCCAGTCTGCCGGTGAGTTCTCCCACCCCGAGCCCGGGCTGAGTGCAGAAAGGTGAATTGGAGTTTGATGCTGAAGGTAGGACTTTAATTTTTTATTTCTTATTATTTTAATTGCGCGAAGTAAGGATGATTTTGCAAGTCTGTTCCCTAAGGCTTGTTTGGTTTAGGTCCAGGTCCTCTGCACTTCCGGTTCCTATGGCCTCCGATGTACTTACCTGCACCGATTTTTTAAACTCTCCACAAGGGTTTTCTTAAGTGGCCACATATGCTGGCCTAATAGAAATGGAGTAACTATTAGCTGGACAAAGTTGCCTAAATGGCCAGAACTGGCATAGATGGCTGGTAATGCCGCCTTTTGAGAAAAAAAAACAAACCTAAAATATTCGTAACTAAGTGAGTTACACTGGTGCAAATTGATTGGGGAAACTGGGGATTTTTAAGTTAGGCCAGAAAAAGCAGCCTACTCCAAAAAAAACGGAGCAACTCCTGGGGAAAATTGAGCCCATACATTGGAACTTAGGAACGTAGGTCATTTAGCCCCTTGAGCCTGTTTCACCACTCAGTGAGATCATGGCTGATCTGTGACTGAATTTCATAAACTCATTAGCCCATATACCTTAACACCTTTGCTTAATAAAAATCTATCAATTTCAGATTTTAAATTAACAATTCATCATCATCATCATCATCATCATCATCATCAACATCATAGGCGGTTGCTCGAACGAGGATGATTTGCTTCCACGAGAGTTCACAGATATTTCAATGAAGTACCCGATATTCCAGTCCTGAAGTCCAATTGATGGGGTGGAAGGTGCCTGTGCATGGATTTTTTTAACGTGTGGTGACCATTGCACATCAGTCACCACACAGGCTTGACAGAGCTAGGCCTTTATCCAGTGGCAAAGGCTAACCAGGACGACTGGAGACCTGCTCTGCTGCACGGACCTAGTGCGCACACATATCGCAGTGTGGGCAGGCCCGTGCCGCCCCTGGGTGCTAGGCTCTTCTGGACCCCGCACCATCATTCACTGCACCTCCGCCATGATCCCTCACCGTTCCTCCACCACAAAAACACTTGCCGCACCTCCGCCACGATCTCCCACCGCACCTCCACACCAAACATTCGCCGAGCCTCCATCACGATCCATAAGAACATAAGAACATAAGAATTAGGAACAGGATTAGGCCATCTAGCCCCTCGAGCCTGCTCCACCATTCAATAAGGTCATGGCTGATCTGGCCGTGGATTCAGCTCCGCTTACCCGCCCGCTCCCCGTAACCCTTAATTCCCTTATTGGTTAAAAATCTATCTATCTGTGACTTGAATAATTCAATGAGCTAGCCTCAACTGTTTCCTTGGGCAGAGAATTCCACAGATTCACAACCCTCTGGGAGAAGAAATTCCTTCTCAACTCGGTTTTAAATTGGCTCCCTCGTATTTTGAGGCTGTGCCTCCTAGTTCTAGTCTCCCCGACCATTGGAAACAACCTCTCCGCCTCGATCTTGTCTGTCCCTTTCATTATTTTAAATGTTTCTATAAAATCACCCCTCATCCTTCTGAACTCCAACGAGTAAAGACCCAGTCTATTCAATCTATCATCATCAGGTAACTCCCTCATCTCCGGAATCAGCCTCGTGAATCGTCTCTGTACCCCCTCCAAAGCCAGTATATCCTTCCTTAAGTAAGGTGATCAAAACTGCACGCAGTACTCCAGGTGCGGCCTTACCAATACACTATACAGTTGCAGCAGGACCTCCCTGCTTTTGTACTCCATCCCTCTCGCAATGAAGGCCAACATTCCATTTGCCTTCCTGATTACCTGCTGCACCTGAAAACTAACTTTTTGGGATTCATGCACAAGGACCCCCAGGTCCCTCTGCACCTCAGCATGTTGTAATTTCTCCCCATTCAAATAATATTCCCTTTTACTGTTTTTTTCCCCAAGGTGGATGACCTCACACTTTCCGACATTGTATTCCATCTGCCAAACCTTCGCCCATTCGCTTAACCTATCCAAATCTCTTTGCAGCCTCTCTGTGTCCTCTACACAACCCGCTTTCCCACTAATCTTTGTGTTATCTGCAAATTTTGTTACACTACACTCTGTCCCCTCTTCCAGGTCATCTATGTATATTGTAAACAGTTGTGGTCCCAGCACCGATCCCTGTGGCACACCACTAACCACCGATTTCCAACCTGAAAAGGACCCATTTATCCCGACTCTCTGCTTTCTGTTCGCCAGCCAATTCTCTATCCATGCTAATACATTGCCTCTGACTCCGCGTACCTCTATCTTCTGCAGTAACCTTTTGTGAGGCACCTTATCGAATGCCTTTTGGAAATCTAAATACACCACATCCATCAGTACACCTCTATCCACCATGCTCATTATATCCTCAAAGAATTCCAGTAAATTAGTTAAACATGATTTCCCCTTCATGAATCCATGCTGCGCCTGCTTGATTGCACTATTCCTATTTAGATGTCCCGCTATTTCTTCCTTAATGATAGTTTCAAGCATTTTACCCACGACAGATGTTAAACTAACTGGCCTATAGTTACCTGCCTTTTGTCTGCCCCCTTTTTTAAACAGAGGCGTTACATTAGCTGCTTTCCAATCCACTGGTACATCCCCAGAGTCCAGAGAATTTTGGTAGATTATAACGAATGCATCTGCTATAACTTCCGTCATCTCTTTTAATACCCTGGGATGCTTTTCATCAGGACCAGGGGACTTGTCTACCTTGAGTCCCATTAGCCTGTCCAGCACTACCCCCCTATTGATAGTGATTGTCTCAAGGTCCCCCCTTCCCACATTCCTGTGACCAGCAATTTTTGGCATGGGTTTTGTGTCTTCCACTGTGAAGACCGAAGTAAAATAATTGTTTAAAGTCTCAGCCATTTCCACATTTCCCATTATTAAATTCCCCTTCTCATCTTCTAAGGGACCAACATTTACTTTACTCACCCTTTTCCGTTTTATATATCGGTAAAATCTTTTCCAATCTGTTTTTATGATCCGCTCCCACTCCAAGTGTGCGTCTATTGTACGATAGTCATTTTTGAAACAATGGGTGTTCATAGCATAAGCACTATTTGAATATTTGAAATTAACAATTATCCCAGCATCAACTGCTGTTTGCGCAAGAGAATTTGAAACTTCAACTATCTGGATTCCCCAACCAGCCGGCATTGTTTCTCTCTATCGACCCAACCAGTTCCCCTTAATATCTTGAAAACTTCAATCAAATCACCTCTTAATTATCTATATTCCCGGGAATACAACTCTGGTTTGCATAATCTCTCTTCATAATTTAACCCTTAGAGTCCAGGGGGGTGAAATTTCCCAGTCTTCTGATTGGGACGGGACTTCCTGCGCCTGGCACGGAAGTCCTGCCCTGGCCATGAAATTGCAGTTACTACCCCTCACAGGCAATGGAGCGCAATGTCACGTGCTCCACTTCCTGTTGGGGTGGGTTCCAGTGCGCTATTCAGGTGCACTCGTCAGCACTACATGGCGGCTCCGTGTAGCACTAATGCATTTCAATGCCCCACCCCTTCAGTTAAAGGGGAGGCCGCTGCATACTTTGCCGGGCCTCTGATGGCCTCCACTGGGCCACCAGTGCAGCATGGTGCTGAGGCCACAGCCTGGCACCCAAACGGAGTGCCAAAGAAACAAAGGTGCCGACTGGTGAGTCGGTCGAAAAATAAAAATGGCAGCGCTCGGCGCTCATGACATCCACTTTAAGTTCCGCACCGGATGTCGGCCTGGTTCGTGACCCGTGAACTGGCGCTGACACCGATCGCGGCAACCTCACCGACCAATTTCTGCTGCAGGGCTGAAAGGGGTCAGCGCATACTGCTATGGGGTCGCCACTTACGGCATTGACGTCATCGCCAGTTGAGCGGCGGTACCGGGGCGCTACCAGCAGGGCATGGTGCTACCGTGGCAGTGCCTCTGCTAACTCTCGCGCAATTTTGCGGGAGTCAGTAGCGCCACCCCTCCTCGGGTGACAACAGTTTTGTGCCCCGTTAGTACCCCCGAAGGCGCTAATGGGAGTCGCAAAACAGAGCCATTTTGGCCGCCTGGTATCATTCTAGTAAATCTAAGCTGCACTCCCTCCAAGACCAATATGTCCTTCCTAAGGTGCGGTGACCAGAACTGAACACAGTCCTCCAGGTATGGTCTAAGGGCTTTGTATAGCTGTAGCATGACTTCAAACCCCTAATATTCTAGTCATCTAGATATATTCCATTAGCCATTTTGATTATTGTTATACCTGTCCATGACATTTCAATGCTCCATGTACATGGACCCCTAAGTCTCTTTGGATCTCCATGGCTTCTAGCTTTGCATGATTTTGAAAGTGCAATGATCTATCCTTTTTAGGTCCACGGTGGATAACCTTACACTTGCCTATATTGGAATGCATTTGCTACAGTTTTGCCCATTCATTTAATCTATTAATATCTCTTTGTAATTGTATACTTCCATCTACACTGTTTACAATGCTGCCTATTTTTGTGCCATAACAAGTTATCTGGTCATTATCACATTGCTCTTTATGGGAGCTCGCCGTGCACAAATTGACTGCCACATTTCCTACAATGTACCAGTTTCTCACATTTGGAATTATGTCTCTCTATCACATCATCTAAGTCATTAATAAATACAGTGAATAGTTGTGGCCCCAACACAGATCCCTGTGAGACACCACTAGTCACATCCTGCCAATTAGAGTACCTGCCCATTATCCCGACTCTCTGTCTCAATCATTCATCCAAGTTCCTAACCTCATCAATAATTTGCTCTCATATCCATGAACTTCAACTTTAGCTAACAGTATCTTATGAGAGACTTTAACGAATGCCTTCTGGAAACTTCATAGACTTTAGACACTCTTCAAAAAATTTAATCTGGTTTGTCAGACATGACCTATTCTTTAAAAATCTATGCTGGCTCTCTGTGATCAGCTGAAAATTTTCAAGGTGTTCAGTTCTTTACTATTCCAATGTTCTCCTGGCCAGCCTCTCTTCATAAACTTGAACTCATCCAAAACTTTGCTGCCCATATCCTAACTCACACCTAACTCCTGTTCACCCCTTTGCTCACTGATCTACATTGACTCCCAATCTGGCAATGTCTCAATTTTTACATTTTCATCCTTGTTTTCAAATCCCTGCATAGCCTCACCTCTCCCTATCTCTGTAACCTCCTATAGCCCTACAACCCTCTAAGATCTCTCTGCTGCTTGAATTTTGGCCCATTGTGCATCTCCAATTTTAATCATCATCATCATCATCATAGGCAGTCCCTCGGAATCGAGGAAGACTTGCTTCCACTCTTAGCATGAGTTCTTACGTGGCTGTACAGTCCAATACGAGAACCACGGTCTGTCACAGGTGGGACAGAAAGTGGCTGAGGGGTAGCGTGGGTGGGGTGTCTGGTTTACTGCATGCTTCTTCCGCTGCCTGCGCTTGATTTCTGCATGCTCTCGGCGACGATACTCGAGGAGCTCAGCGCCCTCCCGGATGCATTTCCTCCACTTAGGGCGGTCTTTGGCCATGGACATCCAGGTGTCAGTGGGGATGTCGCACTTTATCAGGGAGGCTTTGAGGGTGTCCTTGTAACAGTTCCTCTGCCCACCTTTGGCTCGTTTGCCGTGGACGAGTTCCGAGTAGAGCTCTTGCTTTGGGAGTCTCGCGTCTGGCAAGCGAACTAAGCGGCCTGCCCAGCAGAGCTGAGGTGGTCAGTGCTGCTGTGCCTTAAGATTTTGGTCTTCTGTCCCAATAGCTCCTGATGTGTCAAATTTTGTTTGCTAACGCTCCTGTGAAGTGCCTTGGAATGTTTTAGTGCATTAAAGGTGCCATATAAATGCAAGTTTTTGTTGTTAGACGTGTAAATGGGTCATGTATTACTGAGCAAACAGCTAGAAGATCGTTAGTTGGAGGCTTATCCACATAATATGTTGTCATGGTTTCAATGTATCTATACTGAAGAGTCAATAACACCTGAGGGAAGAGCTCAACGTTTATTGACTGTTGGGTGAATTGGTCATTAAGCACAATGGGGAATGATTGAAGATACTTTAATGAAGTCGTAATGTGCAATAATGTCATAATGGATGCGCTCTCAGGCTTCTTTCTTTTTGGGGATGAAGGGCTGGGGAAAGGAGCGGTCTGCAAACTGAGTCCAGTATTTCTATAAGATTAAGTATATACTTAGTGGTTAATTTTAGAACATTGCAATTCCAGTGGAAAGCCTTGCCAGTTTCAAGCATGTATTCGAAATTGGGGGAATGATTTCTATGTGTGGGGGACAATACAATTGAGCTCAATCCTGTTTTCCTCATGTGCACTGTGCATGATTTTACAAGGGTACTAAAACCATACTCAGCACATGCCAGAGTGGCAGAAGGTGGGTAGTGGTGACAGGCAAGCCTTCCCGCCTGTGATATCTTCACAGAGCACAGCACACACAGCTTCCTAACATGGCAGGCAGCTCTCTCGGAAGTCTCCGGAAATTTGCCTAGTTCTGTTTATTATTAAGCCTGCACTTGCAGTACACAATACGTCCACATCCACAGTGTGAAGCTAAAAACATTACAAGTTTACAGACATTACACTTCTCCCTCCTTAATGAAGAAGCCATCATAACAAACATCATATATAACCTTCATGTTTATACATAACATAGGATATAAACTTATTTTTTCCCATATTTACAAATTTAACTTTACCACTTGTTTTCTGTTTCAAAGAGGATACCTTTGCTCTCGAACAGAACCTTCCAAACATGGTGTCGATTTCACACTCATTCGAGGCTCATACTGAGGAATGTTTTCCTCCACGGAATTGCTTTGATTTTCATTTGAACTCACTCTAACTTCGGGCTCTTTGTTTTCCTGCCTTGGACTCAAACTTTCATTCTGATTCTCTCTTGGATTTGTTTCCAGTACATTGGATTTAGGATTTGCTCCTGGTGTATCAAAACTATCTGATGAGTCAGAAATAATTGAATCATTCCCACCTTCAAAATGCTTGGTCAAGCACATTCCCAGGTGCTGGTCATGGAGGTCTCCTAATAATTTGGACCTGAATTTATTTGGTATAACCACTCTTGCACCCCACATGATACAATTTTTATCTGCTGATAATTCATTCCTACGAATGAAGAATGGATGTGTATCTTTGTCTGTTACCGAGTTTGGCCATCCATTTGCAATATAATCATACACCTTTGACATCACTGGGTCACGTTTGGTTGCTCTACCAATCTCTTCAGCTGTGACTGGCAGTTCATCAATGTATGAAAAATAAAACACTTCTTCCCTATCAGGTGTAACTTGTGATGGGGAAGGCAATCTAGACATTGCATCAGCATTACTGTGATCAGCTGATCGTCTGTATTCAATATCATATGTATATGCTGACAAAATCCAAGCCCATCTCTGCATTCGGGCTGCAGCTAATGTTGGAACTGGGGGCTTTGGATGGAGGATTGCTGTTCAGGGCTTATGGTCCGTAACGATGGTAAACTTATGACCATACAAGTATTTGTGAAACTTCTTGACCCGAAAAATGAATGCCAAAGCTTCTCTTTCAATTTGCGCATAATTACTCTCACTGGCACTGACAGTGCATGAAGCAAAAGCAATTGGTCTCTCCTCCCCACTACTTAATACATTCGAGATTACTGCCCCAACTCCATACGGAGAGGCATCACATGCTAGCTTAATATCCTTAGATATGTCATAGTGAACTAACATGGTGCTCTCTACCAATTTGATTTTACACTCCTTGAATGCTGTATCACATTCTTTTGACCACTTCCAATTGACCTGTTTTTTCAAAAGTTCATTCAGTGGATGTAATACTGTAGCCAAATTTGGTAGGAACTTCCCATAATAGTTCAAAAAACCCAAGAATGAACGAAGTTCAGTGACATTCCTGGGAGTGGGTGCATTTCTAATTGCATCCAATTTTTCCATGGTTGAATGTAAACCATCTTTGTCTACTCTGTACCCTAAGTACTCCACTGAGTTTTTAAATAACTCACACTTACTCTGAGCTTCTCTAGCCATTTGAGGACTTCATTCGATATGTTATTATGAATTTGCCTATTTGGTGCTGAAATTAGTATGTCATCCAAATAACATATTACCCCATTCAATACCTTGCAAAATCTGGTTCATCACCCCTTGGAATATGGCAGGGGTGGAAGACATTCCAAACGGTAGCTTATTAAATTGATATAGGCCTAGATGAGTATTTATAGTCAAATATGACTTGGACTCCTCATCTAGTTCAAGCTGTAAGTAGGCATTCGTAAGATCCAGTTTTGAGAAGATCTGACCACCTGTCAGTGTTGTGAATAAATCTTCTATATTCGGCAATGTATTGGAGACATTACCCTCTAGAACCTGGTTTACGGTTACTTTATAATCACCACACAATCTTACCTTACCATCGGACTTCGGTACAACTACAATGGATGTAGCCCAATTACATCGATCTATCTTACAAATAATGTTCTCAGTCTCTAGTCTTTTGAGTTCTTGCTCAACTTTCTCCTTGAATGCATATGGTACGGAAGGTGGCTTGTCGTAAACCGATCTCGAGTCCTTCTGTACCCTGACACTCGCCTTGAAGCCTTGGATCGGACTGCCCGTTTCACAGAACGCCTTCAGAAAGTTCTTGATAACCTCATCCGTTGATGAAAATCTCACTTCCACACAGAAAATCTTACTCCAATCCAGCTTCAGTGAACTCAACCAATTTCTTCCTAGTAAGGCAGGCTTGTCTCCCTTCACTACTATTAGAGGCAAGTTCTGAAATTGATCTTTATATTTCACCGGTACGGTGATTCGGCCTACTACAGGAATTTTCTCTCCCGAGTAGCCTCGCAGCTCTATCTTTGATTTCTCCAGTTGGAAATCACTCAATTTGTCGAGGTATCGTGACTCCGGTACTACTACACTCACGGATGCACCCATGTCGATTTCCATTGGTATCTTGAATCCCGCAACATCTATGTGGATTTTGATGCTTTCCGACACGCTGTCTGTTAACCTCGTGCTGCTGATGACGTGTAACTCTAACATCGCCTCGTCCTGTTGTTGTTCTTCCATGTTATGTAGTCTCTTGGGATTTCTACTCATAGCTTTGAAAGCTGATTTACCCTTCAGTCGGCATGCCTTCGCAAGATACCCAGTCTTTCTGCAGAAGAAACACTCTGCCTTCACATATGGACAACTTTGAGTAATGTGTTGTCCCAGGCACCTAAAGCACAGCTTCGACACTCTGGTAGAATTTCCAGTTTCTGAGACTTTCGGCCATGTCCATCTTTTACCTTGAACCTGCAGGTGATTTACCTCGGTTGACTGACAACCGTAATTATTATTTAATTCTCGGGAATATTGTTCGGCCATGCCCACCGACCTCGCTGTCTGACAAGCAATCTCAAAAGTCAAGTCATCCATCGTCAATAACTTCCTTCTGATCATATCATTTTTCACCCCACTTACAAAACTATCCCATAATGCTCAGTTTTGAAAGTTTCCAAAATTACAGTGCATCGATAGCTTCTTTAATGCAACTATGTAATCACTGATACATCATCAGCCTTTTGATTCCGAATCCTGAAACGATAGCTTTCAGCAATTTCTAACGGTTTGGGATTATAGTGCTGCTCCAGCTTCGTTAAGATCTCTTTAACCGTTGTGTCCTTTGGCTCGTCAGGCACAAGCAGATTTACAAGAGTGTCATATAATGACGGACCTGCCTCCGATAAGAAGATCGCTTTCTTACGTTCCAGCACAGCCCGTTTCTGGACTGCATTGTCTGGAACTTCGGATATGTTATTTGCAATGAAATACAATTCTTGCCGATCCACATGTGCTTTAAAACCATCTCGATCCTGTCTATATTCACCCAATTATCCTAATACACCTGCCATTTTAATCTCTAGCTGTTCACACCATGTGCTGTATTTTACCTCGGATTTTTGTAGCTTTTTTCAAAGACAGAAACTTCCAAAGTCTTCTGTCAGCTGGCTGAATCCTTCACCAACAAAATTTAAGCTTTAAATCATCCGAAAAATCCCCCCATCATTGCCAAATGTGATATTTTCACAGAGCACAGCACACACAACATCCTAACATGGCAAGCAGCTCTCTCGCAAGTCTCTGGAAATCTGCCTGGTTCTGTTTATTATTAACCCTGCACTTGCAGTACACAATACATCCACATCCACAGTGTGGAGCTACAAACATTACAAGCTTACAGACATTACACTGTCGAAAGTGCAAAATTGGAAAATTGGATTTTCTGATCCAAACTTACAATAAGCCCAATTTTTGACATGGACAAGAAGGCAGGGATGTGCTGAGGCATACAGACTTCTAAAGTAGCAGGTGCAATCCCAGATCTGTGTTGAACTAGTTTATCTCATCCAGGATGAAAGGTACTGCAATTTGCCTTAGTACTCCTCAGGTATGGAGAGGGAAATATAGCCAAGGTTCCTGCACCTGTTCATTGTCCAACAACTCCTGCTAGAAGTGGGCATTTGTGGACAATGGGTGAAAATAGGATTGAGCACAGCTATCTTGCCCCCATGGAGGAATAGGATGTGGAGATTTACTATGTAGCTTTATGTTGATAATGGGCAGGAAGGAGATATATCAGAGGGTGCTTGGTGTTCATGGGACCTTACCTTAGGAAGGAATTAATGGCTTTTCAGAGAGATTTATTGTGAAAATAAATAAACATAATTAAAAATAATAAAGCAGTTACACCTTCAATACGCAGTTCAATTCTCAGCAAAAAGAAACAGCAAAGAAAATCTATAACATAGGCCTGGAATTTGCTGTGCAGTGGCACCACAGTAACGATGAAATAATGGTGAGTGCCATTACTATGGCCACTAAAAACTCCAGGAAATTATGATGTTAGTGAATAACCACACGGGACTTTAGTGCCATTCTGCCAGAACCATCACTCACACCTAGAAAGGTTCATTATGCAAGCTCCATCTCCATTGGAAGCAGTGGTAAGGGCTAATTTGCTTCATGAAGGTGAGTTTTATCGTCACTTGCAGGAACGCCATTTCAGAAAGGCACTGGAGAGCGGACTCAATAACTCTGTTACTATTGGGACGATATGGGCATAATTTTAACCTACCTTGCTGGGCGGGAAATCAATGAGATCAGATCGAATGGCGGTTTTACACCCAAGCCAATATGACTCTCCATTGACTGGTATAAAACCAGCATTGTACTCAAGCCTGTCAGTTTTCGGACAGATGAGTTAGGTTAAAATTATCCCCTGTGCGTTAGACGATTGATGAAACTTAACACGTAGTGCATCAAATGATTCCAAAGCAACACTGTGAGGTGCTTTCAGTGACGATATAATGTACAAGTAATCTAAAAGTACAGGAATTATAGACTCATGGGCTATTTTTAAAAGTGATAAAATCATTCATTTGGACAGCAGGCAAGCAAGTCACTGTCAGTTTTGCTCATAATCACTATTCATGTTTCAGAATTAATCATCAGATTTACCATTAGAGATGTTGAAGCAACAACAGAAAGGTACAGATGAATTTTAATTACACGTGATTTGGCCCTGATCACTGAAGATTTGTGAATGATCAAGAACATCCTAGTGATAACTGCAATGGCATTTATCAAGAATATATAAGGCAGTTTGATCTGTGTTATTTTGCAAGGTCTGCTGTATTCTTCCATTTTACAACTGCAATAGAATCCCAATTGGGCGATAGCGTTGGTTGCTCCAAATAAACCTGACCTTTGTACACAGCAGGACTGATTCTGAATGGCAAGACCTCATCAAAACTCCTTGGATCACCACTACCATTGCTGTGATTTTTGATAATAAGTTTCTCAGCAAACTTTAGCTTTGGATCAGTGCTGGAGGATCTCTGGCCCAGAAAGTGAACTCTATAAACTGTGGAGCCTTATTCCGTTCAAGTAGTAATATATATCGGGGAAACTTTGGCAGAATATTTCTGGCACATTTCTGGCTTAGAAAAACGGGCATAATTCTGGCAATACGCCAGAAAACAGGCTTGGGCAAAATTGAGCCCAAAGTTTTTATGTTAGGGCTTGAATGATTTTGCTATTTCTGCATGGAAGATTTTGAAGTTTCATTCGCTAGTGCTGGCTTTTTACACCATCCTTCAATTTGCTGTGCAACTTTTGCACTGACTGTGCCACAATCCTTCTGCAAAACAAATTCTACCGATGATGGTTAGAAGAATGGGACTGGCTGTGTTAGCTTCTATAATGCTTCACGATTTGAATGATGAGGAGCATTTCACGAGGGTCATCATCAGCAATGCAAAGACACCTCATGTACCAAGTGTGTTAGTCTCACTACTCCAGATTCCATGTTTACTGACCACACAGCTCCTATCTGAGCACGTCAGAGGAGATCTGCCTTCATCACTTTGACTTAATTGCGGACACTGTGGGGCCAAAATTCAGTACCACTGGAAACCAGGTGCTCCCCCCACCTTTTTGGGGCCATTAGCGCCGAAATGTTTTTGTGGCTGGGCCACCTCATATTCAGCTCCAAAAGTGAACAAATGGGTTCCAGTGCTAATGAACTCTTCCAAAGTGGATTTTTCAGCAGTGTGGCTGTCTTAATTTGAGCATTATCACCACTGAGAAATTCAGCATGTAGGTAAGAGTTTCTAAAGAGCCAGCTGCTCCCTGGCCTTTTTTAAAGGCTAAGGTTTGCAGCAAGGCCCTAATGGGGGCGAAGGTGTTTGGAAGGAGGTTGGAAGGATGTTCGAAGGAGTTTGGATGGAGCTTGAAAGGATGGCTGATCCAAGAGGTGCAAGGAGAGCCAACAGGTTTACTGATATGGAGCTGGAGACACTGATGGACAGTGTGCAGGACAGAAGAAGAATGTTGTTTCCTGACATGGGGAGACTTGGCAGACCGCCAGTACATAATGCATGGATGGAGATTGCAGGGCAGGTGTCAGGTACCTCCATATATGTGAGGACGCACCCTCCCAGGAGGGTGCTGGCCAGTCTACACCTGGCCCTTCCAGGCCCAGCGGTGTTCCAGGGCTTCCTAGAAGGACAGCTGTAGATCACAGACAACAACCACAGCAGCCATCCCGGACCCATGATGCAGCCACAGGGATGACAGTTAGGTGTGATGTTAAGATAGTCACGCGTAACAGGTGTTATAGTGAGATGCACAGGGGTAAAAAATTATTACAGTATTATTATATTCTTTATGTTCTGTTTTTGCAGTGATTTGGATAATTGGATAAATCTTTATTTTGGCACATATATCTGGCCAGGTGTTTCATTTGGGAGTGGGCAATTCAGCATTAAGGCACTCATTGCAATGACCATTGAAAGTGAGACCTGAAGGGTCATGTGTGGATGGGATTATCTGAAGTGAGCAGCTATGAGATGCAGCTGCACTTCCCTTCCAGAATTGCGATGGGGACGACGCTTCCTAGCTTTGGGGTGACGGGGATCCTCCTCCTCCTGCTGCGCCTCCTTCTCCTCCTCCTCCTCCTCCTCAGGTGGTACTGCTGGCTCAAACTCCAGGGCCAGACCTCCACCGGCCCCTCATGATGGCCAGGTTGTGCAGCATGCAGCATATCACGACGATTATGGAGAGCCATTGAGGAGAGTACTGCAAGGTGCCACCAGAGCGGTCCAGGCAATGGAACCTCTGCTTAAGGATGCCAATGAACTGTTCGATGATGCACCTGGTGACACAATGAGCGTCATTGTAGGCATGCTCTGGTGCTGTCCTGGGGTTCCGCAATGGAGCGAGCAGCCAAGTGGACAAGGGATATCCCTTGTCTCCAAGAAGCCAACCACAATCCTGATTCGGGCCGGTGAAGATGGCGAACACATTGGTCTGGCGCAGAATGAACGAATCATGTCTGCTGCCTGGGTACCTCGCATCAACTGCCAGGATCCGACGCTGGTGGTCACACATGAGCAGCACGTTCAGCGAGTGGAAGCCTTTGCGGTTCACAAAGATCTCGGGGTGATGATGTGGTGCCCTCAGCCCAACGTGTGTGCAGTCAATGGCACCTTGCATCCTCGGGAAGCCTGGCATTTGGGAAAATCCGGTCTGCTGCTCCACCTGTTTGCCCCTTGTCATCAGGAAGATGTACTGGACCCTTCTCCTGTGCAGTGCATCTGTGACCTGCCGGATGCACCGAAGTGCCGAGAATTGGGAGACGTTGCCAATGTCTGCAGTGGCAGACTGGAAAGTCCCCGTCGCATAAAAATTCAAGGCGATGGTGACCTTGGTCTCCATGGTGAGGCTGCGGTGTGTTTGAGGCTGCAGATCTTCTCGTAGGATAATGTAGAGCTCCCTCAGTACTTCCGTCCAAAATCGTAGCCTTTGCAGGCATTGCTCATCACTGAACTGGAGGAAGGAGACCTGAGGTCTGTCGACCCTTTGAGGGTATGGCCTCCTTCCCCCATGTCTGCGTTGGCCACCTCCCCTGGCAGCTGCCTGCTGGCCATCTCCCTGGTCCTCCTCATCTCGGGCTCCTCTGGAGGCTCTTACTGGAAAGGCTCCTGTCAAGGTATTTGGAGGGGTAGGCAGTATTCCTCACCCTCTTCCTGATGCCATCTCCTTCCTGGCCCCCTCTCTAGCTGCAGGTCTGCCCACATCTGCATGCCCTTCTCTCAGTTGTGCAGCCATGGCTGCTGCCTCCCTTTTCCGCTGCCTTTCTGCACGGTGTTGACGGCGATTCCTTCTCTTGCATGCCACCCTGCTTCTCACCAGGTGTACAAGGTGTTGCCCTCCCATCCTCAGGGTGAACCCTGCCAAGCAGGTCTATGCACCCCACAATGAGGCCTACAGGACTCCACTAAACAGTCAGAAGTGAAAGTTCTACAAAAGTTTGTCAAAACCTCTGAGCAGCACTCAGCAGGTTTAATGAAGCCAAAACAATTAATACAAGTTATTGCACTTTAAAGTTAAATGAAAACTTAATCAAACTACTTTCTTGGCAAAGGGCCCCTATCGTGGCAACACTCCAGCAGTGTCGAATTCGAGCATCGACTTGAAAACTTCGTGGGGGCACTGCCTGAAGAAGTCCTACCTTTTTATAGTTGAAAATCACTGTGGTGGCCGTTTTCCAGTGGCCCACCTGCTACTTCCCTCGCTGCAGAAAATCATCCTTTACTTCGGCTTCACCCTGCCGTTTCCGGTGGAAGTGAGCACCGCTCAAAATCCCCCGATCTGAATATGGCTCAAGGAGGGAAAAGTACCCGACCACCCAAACCCCGCGGTAGCTGTCCCTTCGGGGACGGTGAATTTCAGCCCCTGTGACTGAACCATGCCATCTGCCACAGCCAAGAATTGTGACAGTTCTTCTTTGCTATCAAGGTCACCACTACGTTAAGCATCTACGCAACAGGATCTTTCCAGACCACCACAAGGGACATCTTCCTTTTAAGAAAATCTGCAATTCAGTCCTGCACAAAGCAATGACTGATACCATATTTGACAGGGGAAGCATCTTTATCACTTTCCCAGGGAAAGGATACACCAAAGGGAAAGGCATATAATTGTACAACCTGGCAGGACTCACAAGAGTGCTGCACATTATAGAAGACACTCTTGTGGCCAGCAGGGTTCCCAGTACAACCCCACGACAATCCCAGTACACATATGAACATTAATGGCCAGGTGATTTCTGACCACAAAATGCTATCCTGCGCGTTCATAGCTGTTATCCAAGGAGCACTCATGATGATTTTATTCCACAGTGCCTGCATTTTTAACAGTGCAGAGAGAATGAAAAAATGACTTGAGGAAGACCAAGACTATCCTTCACACTTATGTTACATGACATCAATTCAAAACACCATACAGCAGTAAAACGCAAATACAAACAGCCCATGCCACCACATGAGTTATCGTGGAGCACAGGCCCCTCAGATGTGATGTTCCCATCTCAGCTCCCGCCCCACCCCCCACCCCAACCCCCAACCCCCCTAGCTGTTGGGACTCACACTTGACTAATGGCCACTTAGATCAAGTACCAGAGGGTGACTAGATTCCATGGACCTGTATTCTGGCAAGGAGCCAGTGCCTCAGTAAAGGAGGAAGAAAAGGAAATTGATGATAAATGTAAAGTAATAAAATAAATATGGAAATATGAAACAGCAGAATCTGAAGATCACATTGAAACAAAGAGTTATTCTTTTACTGTTAGTGCAGAGCTTTATGCGCTGGCAACACTGCATATTTGATTGTCCCGCTCTGCTAATGGCCGGGAGCATTAAAGATGAAAACTTACCTCAAACAAGATTGAGCTAAAAAGTGGAGAAAATGGAAATTAAATAAAAAGCCAAACTAAGAAATGGCAATATGAAATGAAGAAAAGGAAAGAATATTACTATAAATGGTAGGAAAAATGAGCCGAAATGTTACAAGAAAATGATAAAAGAAAAGTTATTAAGAGAAAGGAATCATGTGAGCCTTGTTTCTTCTTTGTCAGGATCTATTTTTTCATATGCTTTTTGTGCCTGTCAGTATCCTAGCGTACATCTGGCAGTGAGTGAGTCACTATCTAATGCTCACTGTATATGTTTTGTTTTCTGTCTGGGATCCTTATGAAAAGCTTTTGCATAAAGTATTTTATCTTGAGAACTCTGTAAACACAAAGCAAGTCATCAACATTTATTATGGGGGTTTTAAAATTAAGAATTTTGTAAGATTTATTTGTTTCAATTATTAATGGTGCTAATGTTATTACATTTCAAAGTGGGCTGTATTTAATGATGATGGGATACTTGGGTATAAGATAAATAGACGAGAACTCAGTTAATGTTTGATATCTGTCAGCACCTTCCATCTGATGAGGGTTCCAAATACCTTGGGTTACATGTTTGCCAGTCACCAATTAAAAAAAATACTTTCAGTACATACCACGCAATGTAGTGTAATATTTACAACCAACAGGACAGATTCTTCAGTGATGTGTAAGTCGTTATTTAAGGTTTTCATCCCGTGACACTTAATAGTATTTGCAATGTAGTTGTAATGAGAGATCATAAGAAGCCTACTGCACTGGAATCTATTGTTCAACAATGAAGCTCAATAAAGTAATAGTCAGACTTTCACATAATGGGCCCAAGTTTTGAGCCGTGCCTAGAACGGCGCAGTCCCGACCTGGACGCCCGTTTTTCACGCCACAAAGTGCGCCTAAAAAAACCTCCGTATTCACCACCTCCCTGCAGGTCCTCTGGCCCTCGGCGCAGCGCAGCAGGAGCTGTAGGGGTCGGAGCCAGGTCCCTGCGCTGAAAACAGTGCCGGGACCTCTGCACATGCGCGCTACAGTGGGCACGCAAGTGCAGTAGCTCCAGGTGCCCGAAACTGTGTGGGAGGGGCCAGAAGCACGCAGCCCCTAGCCCTGGCCGAATGGCCTCACTGGGGCTGCGTGAATAAGGCTCCTCCCACGGCCAGCTCCTGCTTCCTCCCGACCCGACTCGACTCCCGCTTCCCGCCCCTGGACTGGAACCGACACCCGCTCCCCCACCCCCCCTCCCCCTGCCCCTGGACCGGACCCGACACCCGCTCCCCCCCCCAGACCGGACCCGACACCCACTCCACCCCCCCCCGCCCCCGGACCGGACCCGACACCCGCTCCCCCCCCTGCCTCCGGACTGGATCCGACCTGACCTCCCTCCCCCCGACCTGACCTCCCTCTCCCTCCCTCCTTCCCTCCTCCTGACCCGAACCGAACCGACCTCCCTCCCACCACCCCCCCGACCCGACCCAACGCCACCTACCTGTAAATCTGGTGCTGGGGACGGGCCCGGCCCGAAGTCTCGGGCCCGGCCCGTTCAGCCTCCCTCCCCCTTCTCCTTCCCCCCCACCCCCCGAATCTCCTTCCCCCCCCCCACCAATCTCCTTCCCCCCCCAATCTCCTTCTCCCCCCCCAATCTCCTTCTCCCCCCCCAAATCTCCTTCTCCCCCCTCCAATCTCCTTTCCCCCCATCTCCTTTCTCCGCCTTCTCCCCTTTATCCCCTTCTCCCCCCTCCCCCTTCTCCCCCCTCCCCCCTTCTCCCCCATCCCTCCCCCTTCTCCCTCATCCCTCCCCCTTCTCCCCCTTCTCCCCATCCCTCCCCCTTCTCCCCCATCCCTCCCCCTTCTCCCCCATCCCTCCCCCTTCCCTCCCTCTGCTCCCCCCCTCTCTCCCTCTATTCCCCTCCTCCCCCTCCCCTCGTTGTCAGAAACACAGACACTGACAGACAGAGAATGAGAGACACACAGACAGACAGAGAGATAGAGACACTGACAGAGACACACTGAGGGGGGCATCCCAGCATGCTGTTGGAGGGCTCCCGGTGCTGCAGTCGGTGAGTAGAAAATGTTTTATTTATTGATTTAAAAAAAATATATTTCTTATTAATTTTTTTTGATTGATTTATTTGTTGATTTATTGATGTATTTATCATTTATTATTGATGATGGCTCTTTATTTGTAAAACTGAAGTGTTTAATGTTTGTAAACTTCCCTTTAAACACCCCCCCCCACCATTCCCTCCGCTTAATTTGTAACCTGCGCCTGATTTTTTAAAGTATAGACAAGGGTATTTCAAGCGTACAAAAATCTTCACTTACTCCATTCTAAGTTAGTTTGGAGTACGTTTTCACTCACGAAACTTTGAAATCAGGCGTCAGTGGCTGGACACGCCCCCTTTTGCAAAAAGATTTCTGTTCAAAAGTGAAACTGTTCTACCTGACTAGAACTGGAGGAAACTAAATGTGGAGAATTCCGATTTCTAAGATACTCCGTTCTACATCAGTTGCTCGTAAAAATCAGGAGCAAATCATGTGGAAACTTGGGGCCATAACAACTCAGGGTAACAAAAAAAATGCAACTGAGTTATAGAATGGGTAAATTCATCTACACGAGCCCTCAGAATAACATTAGGTATATCATTTTTTATAAGGGTTGAATATTTTGACACTCAATTCACAAAACCAATGAATGAATCATAAAAATTTGGAGTGTGTCTAGGACAAGTGAGAATGACATAAACTTTTATGATAATATATATGCAATGAACAGAAGGTGCAAAAGAGTGACCTACCCTGCTTAAAATGTTGAGGAGTGTGTGCCATACATTAATGACACTCTACACAATGATATTAGTGCTAGAAACTATGCAGAAAACTTTTTTTCTTAAGACCAACAATACACAGTTAGTAGATTACTCTCACAATATTGATTTCTTTGCAACAAGAGCTTACCAATTCTGGTTCCTGTCTTTTCTGGTGCAGAGCGCTCCAATTAGAAGTAATCCGAATACAGTTGTGTAAGAAAAGGGGTGAAGCAAACTGGACATTTAGTGGCTGCAATGATGCCTGGAATTTGCAGTTGGGATGACGGTGAACTGGCAGAGTTCGGCGTCATTCCGCCTTTGAAACTGACGGCAGCTTCAGGATTTGGCGTATCTGCAGGTACATGTGGAAATCCTGAAGTTGTAGTCTGTCATTCACAACTCTGACACAGGCTGACAATCAGTGTAATCACTCAAATCAGGAAAACTGATGAAAACTGTTACACTGCTAAATTCTCCACTAAAAGTTAGACCCAAAGGGATTAGGTGTAACTGGGGTTTTAAGAGCGTATTGACTACTAAACAAAGGTTAAGTGCCTGCAAACTATTTTTAATTTTGTGCAGTGTAAAATTTGTCCATTTTACTAAAAATTACATTTTTTTAAGAAACTTCTTTAAAAATATATATATTTTCTCTCTAACATTTTTAAAAATTGAGAATTTTAACAGCTTTCTCACTTGTTCGCTGTCTGTGAGAATTCTGCAGTTTGATTGGCTGCTTAGACAGTTTGTTGATGTCACAGCAGCTCGCACAAAGGGATCCTCACTATACTCCATTGATTTGAATTGAATGTCGGAAAACCCAAAGTTGATGTAGAGATCATGCAAACTGTACTTTGGGACCAGTAGTGAACACCTTCGCTCACCCCTGACCACAAATTCCAAGTTGTAGTTTACAGATGCCTATCTGTGATTCTAATAGCTCAACCTATGGCATGCTTGGCTTTATTAGAAGACAATTGGGGTCATTTTAACAGAAGTATTCAATAATTAGAGCTAAATTTCTTGACTTCAACATATACATCATTACAAAATAAATGCTGTGATAGTAAAACAAAATCCTCTGATGCTTCTGGATTGTTTTTCAATTCACAGACAAAAACATTGAGTTGTAAAATGCAGATTGTTTTCGAGAGTAATCCCGATAACCCTGCCTCAAGTTAGCATTTTGTGTGGGAAAATGTGGTCTCTCTATAATTTGAACTTTGAGTCATCAACTTACAATTCAAATGGTGAGTGATGGGGAACATATCTTAATGTCATGGAAAAGCACTTCCCTGGATTGATAACTCTGTCATTATGTGATGTGACACTGATAGTAAGCAGTTGACAACATGCTGTAGATTTAGATATAGAGAGGGAGGTGATATACTTCCTTTAGTATCAAAAAAGCAGAAGTAGCTTGACATCCTACAGTAGTAATATTTGCTTCCCATTGTTAAATTACCTTATCTGCAGCACATAAAATGCTGTGTACCTTTTATACTGCATATATTCCTGAATATTTGTTTTTGAATTAATTCCTGGCTTCTCACTACCAGCAGAATCATGTCCACCACTCCACTGTTAAAGCCTCCATAGGGACTGAGCAGTAAAAAATAACTTATTTTTATAGCACCTTAGATGACTGCAGGATGCCCCAAAGCCATCCCATTACCATCTCCTTTGGCCGTGCACCATCATCCCTTTTTTTCTCGAAGGGGTGGAAATTCAGTCTGTTGCAGCATTAACCCAGGCAGAGAGGTAAACTTTGTGCCGGGAAATGGTTTGCGCCTCCAGCTGCAAAATTTATCAGCTGGGCACTGAGTGTGGAGTGGAGCGCTAAGGGAGGCGTTCCACACCGCTTTTAGGGCGCTGGGCCAGCTAAGCAAATTAAAATCCCGAGGTAAACAGCTGGTCTCGGAGCACCCGAAGAGATACTTCCATGGAAGAAAAAAACCACCAAAAGCCTTCCCAATACTTCACTAATGCCACATCCACATGAGTCACAAAAATAAAAAAATTAAAAACAATTACACTTACCTCAGGTAGACATTCATTACCTCACCGCAAATGTTTTTCCCTTTTCAAAGCCATGATTGAATATGCCTCCACCACCCTGGTAATGCAGTCCAGATCCTAACCAAGATTCTTCTGCTAATCACCTTAAATCTGTGTCCTCTGGTTCTCGACCCTTCCACCAATGGGAACAGTTTCTCTCTATCTAATCTGTCTAAACTCCTCATGATTTTGAACATCTCTATCAAATCTCCTCTCTACCTTCTCTACTCTAAGAAGAACAACCCCAGCTTCTATGTGGTCTGACAGAGTGGACTTAAAGAGCAGTTTATTTCAGAATTTGGAAAGAGTGGGACTTTCTGGATGTTTTGGGTAAGTAGAAGCTGTAAAAAGTGAAATTTAGTTTAACATTTTGATTTAAACCTAGAACTTTAAAACTGTAATTAACAGAAGTTGCCTGCCAATGGCAGTTCAGTGTCAGTCAGCTGTAAGTGTTAGTCTTAAATATGTATTAATCACAGGGGATGGGGAGCTGAGTCAATACCTGTAAATTGGGTATAACTCTTAAGAGTCTAAAAGTTAACAGTTTTTCAGAGCACAGAGGGATCTGTACAGAGTGGATTTAAAGAGTGGTTTATTTGGGAAAAGTTGGATTCAGAGAAGAGGGGGAAGAAGTTGCAGCTTTTTGCCCACACTATTTGTCGTGCTTTGTGTTACAGGTAGATATTTAATTTCATTACCCATTACTGAATCCAAATCAATTAAGAAGTCAAGGAACTAAATTGTAAACCAAGTTAGTTAAATACAAATTGAAAAACACTGAGTTCAATTGAACAAGGTCATATAGGGATGGCAGTGCAAGTGGTGTGCCGCAACTGCAGCAAGTGAGAGTTTGTGGAGAGCATTGTGATCCCAGACAACCAGATTTGTAGTAAGTGCCTGCATCTAGAGGAACTTCAGCTCAGAGTTGTTGAGATGGAGTCTGAGGTGCAGGCATTGTGAGGCATCAAAGAGGGGGAGAGTTACCTGGACACTTTGATCCAGGAGGCAGACACACCCCTCAGGTTAGGTATTGGTACAGGTCTGGTTAGTGGTCAGGGATAGGAGGATGTGACTGCAACTCAGGCAGGTAAGGGGACACCAGTTGCAGTGCTGGAGGAGCCCCAGCCTTTGCCCTTATCCAGCAAGTATGAAGTTCTTGCTGCCTGAGTAGATGAGGGAAAAGCCTGCATGATGGATGAGTAGGCTGACCATGGCACCATGGTGTAGGAGGCCTCAAAGTTAATAATCTCTGGATTGTTACCTGAGCCAAGAGCCAATTGGTATAGGGTAGAATGCCTTCTGGAGCCTGGCAATGTAGGTTCCTCGAAGTCGGTGCTCTCATCCGTGGAGAACAGATTGAGAATCGGAGCTCCTCAGCACCAGATGTTGTATTGCCCACTGAGTCCGGCCCCGCGCCCCCACCTTCTGGCCTCTGTGGCCTTGCCTTGGGACGCGCTGCTGGCTGAGCTGCAAAACACAAATGAAGTTATTTGAGGAGAAGGGGGTGCGAGGGTCACAAGTTGAGTCCAGCGCTACACACAGCATATGCACGACAAAAGCACCACTGCTCTCAAAATCATCACAACATCACATTTCATGACCATCAACACATTGCAATGATTTTCATCAGGCCAGCATTACTATAGGACAATTTTAGAACCCATCTATCATATATTATTCTTCGGATATGAGTGGGTGTGACATCAATTGACCTTATATCACGCAATGGTGTATAATTTACTACGTGGCATCACTTCAGGGTCTGCAGCTGCTGGCATGGCCGTCCGGGTATGTTTCCCCATGAGCGTGAGCACCAGCATCTCGATATCGGTGATGTCGCTAATGACCTGCGGCCCCCCACCCATTCACCTCTGCACGAATCTCATCATCGATAGCTTCTTCTGTAAAAGGTAACAGGATGACATGGCATGAGATAATTGCATCATATCATTGCTAGGAACAGCCACAGAGACTGATACAACACATAGCCGAGAGATGTAATCATGATTATTATGATAACTATCATTCTTTACCCGATGTGAGGTCTTTCACGGTAAAAGTGAAAGACCTCACATCTGATGATAGTCACTCATGACACTTACAATTCTAATTAAATAAATATATAAGTACATGTAAGTAAATGTAATACTTACTCTTGCAGATCCAACAAGGTCGTTCCATCGTTTGCGGCATTGGTTGCCCACACACATCTCGTTGGTCGCTGACGAGACTACCTCTGCTATCTTGGCCCATATCTTCTGGTAGGCCTTTGGGGTGGGCTTCCCATGCCCTCCCTGAGTCAAATCACCCCAGCGTAACTCGACCTCCTGCAGGAGGGAGTCATTTGTCTCGTCCGAGAACCTCCTCGCTGTTTTGCGCCCTCCAATGTGCTCCTCTCCCACCTCACTGCTCGCTCCAGCATCGGTCTCCACAGCGTGCTGTGTCACCTCCTCCTCTCCCTCCATTATAGGCACCAAATTCGGGCAAATATCTGGCTGTTAACAGCTAATTTTTTTCCCCAATTTGCTCTAAAGGTCGAAACTCTCCCTCCTTCCTCCTAAAACAACCACATCACATCCACACGCCTTCACTCCCTCTCAGCTCCCTCTCTCTGTTTCCTCTTATGCGCATGTCATGATGACCCTTGACCTCCTGAGTCGTGGGAATCGAGCATTGCCATGCCGTTGCTAAGGACGCCGATACTTTACGGCAGAAAGTCAGAGAGATTTAACGCTAATGCCCACTTCATATCGCTCGCGGTAATGCTCAATTTAAAAAATGGAAACTAGATGCTTTGAGAATGGGCGACAAGCCGACGATCTGAAAACCCATTTTTAGCGCCCACGACGGAAATAATGCCCATTTTTGGGCGTTCTGTAAAAAAGTGTAAAATCTCACCCTAAAAGTTTTCTAATTATGTTAATGTTCAGTTATAAAAGTTGTCAATGTTTATTAAAGTTTGTTTCAACGTTTACAAAATTTTAAAAGTTTACATTTTTGATAAAATGTGTTGTTTACCTTAACAATTCCTGTGTAGTGTCCTTTGTCCCCGAGCATCCAGCTCTTGCCTTGTGGTTGACGCTGGAACAGGCCTGAGACAGTGCTCTCACGCAAGTTGAAAGCATCATGGATGCTCCCTGGATATTGGGCATTGACTGCCATGATGCGCTGAATATGGTCGCAGATGATCTGTACATTCATGGAGTGGAATCCCTTTCAGTTTTGGTAAACCTCTGGATTGTGTAAAGGTGCTTGCAGGGCGATGTGCATAAAGTCAAAGGCACCCTGAACCTTAGGGAAGCCACCCAATTGTCCGAAACCTACAACCCTCTCATTCTGGGCCTCCTTGGTCATTGGCAAGTTTATGAAGTCCATCCTGCGTGCGTACAGTACAGTAGTCACCTATGGATTTCGTCCCCTACGGGGCACAATGGACATGATCTTTGCAGCACGACTACTGCAGGAAAAATGCAGTGAGCAATGCCAGCCCTTATAGATGGCCTTTTTCGACCTTACAAAGGCCTTTGACACTGTCAACTGCGAGGATCTATAGAGCGTCCTCCTCCATTTCGGATGCCCCCAAAAAGTTCGTCAACATCCTCTGCTTGCTCCACGACAACAGACCCAATCCACGTCTGGACCGGGTTCAAACAGGGCTGCATCATCGCCCCAACCCTCTTCTCAATCTTCTTCGCTGCCATGCTCCACCTCACAATCAACAAGCTCCTTGCTGGAGTGGAACTCAACGACAGAACCAGTGGGAAGCTGTTCATCCTTCGCCATCTCCAGGGCAGGTCCAAGACCACCCCAACCTCTGTCGTCGAGCTACAGTACGCGGAAGACGTCTGCGTCTGCACACATTCAGACGCTGAACTCCAGGACATAGTTGACGTATTTACTGAGGTGTACGAAAGCATGGGCCTTACACTAAACATCCTTAATACAAAGGTCCTCCATCAGCCTATCCTCGCCGCATAGCACTGCCCCCCCAGTCATCAAGATCCACGGCGTGGCCCTGGACAACGTGGGCCATTTCCCATACCTCGGGAGCCTCTTATCAACAAAAACAGACATTGATGAGGAGATCCAACACCGCCTCCAGTGCACCAACACAGCCTTCGGTCGCCTGAGGAAAAGAGTGTTCGAAGACCAGGCCCTTAAATCTACCACCAAGCTCATGGTCTACAGGGCTGTAGTAATACCTGCCCTCCTGTATGGCTCAGAGACATGGACCATGTACAGTAGACACCTCAAGTTGCTGGCGAAATACCACCAACGATGCCTCCTCAAGATCCTACAAATCTTGTAGGGAGGACAGACGCACCAACATTAGCGTCCTCGTCCAGGCCAACATCCCCAGCATTGAAGCACTGACCACACTTGATTAGCTTCGCTGGGCAAGCCACATTGTCCGCATGCCAGATACGAGACTCCCAAAGCAAGCGCTCTACTTGGAATTCCTTCATGGCAAACGATCCAAAGGTGGACAGAGGAAATGTTACAAGGACACCCTCAAAGCCTCCCTCATAAAGTGCAACATCCCCACCGACACCTGGGAATCCCTGGCCAAAGACCGCCCTAAGTAAAGAAGTGCATCTGGGAGGGCGCTGAGCGCCTTGAGTCTCATCATTGAGTGCATGCAGAAATCAAGCGCAGGCAGCGGAAAGAACATGCAGCAAACCTGTCCCATCCTCCCTTACCCTCAACGACTGTCTGTCCCACCTGTGGTAGGGACTGTGGCTCTCGTATTGGACTGTTCAGCCACCTAAGGACTCATTTTAAGAGTGGAAGCACGTCTTCCTCAATTCCGAGGGACTGCCTATGGTGATGAATGTTGGCGAATGCTACAATATGTAGCATGCTCAGAGATGGAGCATAAGTGCTCTGCTGATGCCTGAAAAGAGCCGGAGGCATAAAAGGCAAGTGCTGCAGTCACCTTCACCTTGACAGGCATTGCTGTCCATTTGTCGCTGGTAGGCTTTTGGTCTACATTTATGAGCTGGCATATCTCTGTCAGCATTTCTTTTCGCAAGTGCAGCCTTCGAACGCACTGTGCCTCAGAGAACTGCAGGTATGAGCATTGTCCTCTGTAAACTCTTTGGAGGTAAGGCCTTCTCCCCATAAGTCTGTGACCTCTTCAATTACTTTCAAAATGATCATCAATAAGCCTTCTTGTAGCTCGACGCCATATAAATATAGCAGCCAGGAATAATGGCTGACATAATATAGCCCCAATCTTTTAAAATGTACTTAAATGTCCTTTACAACGAACTATAAACTGACATAAAATTTCATTTTGAAAAACGCAGTCTTTTTCTCCCAATCCTTTTCAATTGTGAATTAGTCAAGACAGCAATGGTCACTATTTAATTGGTTTATGTCCCAAAACAATGACAGATGGTTTAGTGAACCTTCTAGAAATTGCATATATGTGGATGATGTTTGAAAACAGGCTATACTTGGCCGTGCCTTTCCCTATCCTCCACTCAATTTCACTCGATGAAGTAAATGGAATATTACAAACAGGTCTGCAGATCATTAAGGTCTCAGGCTTAACCCATTTGTCTGCGCAAAGTTTGCTGATCTCAGCCTGGACAGTGGTGAGCCATTATTGGCTTTGAAGAGAAGAAACTAGGCCAGTGATGCCAATGAAGTGAGCAACATCTGTTTGACGGAGTGATCCATAAACACAAGAAAAAGTTTGCTCAGAACAGAAAATTTAACACCATATCATTAGTCACTAAAGCAAGGTAAAATATTAGATTATCTATTCCTTCCCAATGCCAAAAATATACTCAGGTTTTGAGTTACAGAAAAAAAGGATCAGATTTATAATTTCAGAACTGTAGTGAGCTTCTATTAACTTGAACAATTTTATTATATCCTTATAAAACAGCATTAAACTTATCTATCCTCCAGTTTAAAGATGGCACCCTTAGTGCCTGGTGCACCCTGGATCCAACCTGGGTGTGACTGTCTTTTGCTGGCGGGTTCCTGGGCAGAGTCTAACTCGGGTGATATGCTCAAAAGTTCTGCTCGGATCGCTAGCGCAGTGTTACATGACGATTGACGTCATCCAAATGCTGAAAACATTGGACGAGCGCTAAATTTTAGCGCCGCCGCAAAACCACTGCTGAAAGTTCTGCCTGGGCGCAAAATGTTGTGCACCATGTTTAACGCCAAAAATGTCATTGTAGTGCTTTGCCCCAGCACTAAACTGGTTGCAAACCTCTTGAAAATCCAGCCCTTAGTATATATTCAACACAAAGGTAGATAGATTTTTGGATATTAAGGGAATCAAGGGATATGGGGAAAGTGCAGGAAAGTGGAGTTGAGGTAGAAGATCAGCCATGACATGATTGAATGGCGGAGCAGGTTCGAGGGGCTGAATTACCTACTCCTGTTCCTAATTCTTATGTTCTCCTTATGTTCTCCAGTCTATCTATGTACCTGAATTCCCTCTTCCATGGAACTATTCTTGCAATCTTTCCTCCATCCTCTCTAAGGACTTCACATCCTTCCTAACAAGCGGAGCCCAGAATTGGACACAATACTCCAGTTGAGGCCGAACCAGTGTTTTGTAAAGGTACATCATAACTTCCTTGCTTTTGTACTCTATGCCTATATTTATGAAGCCCAGGATCCCATATGCTTTGTTTAACCACATTTTTATTATCCTGAGTACAACTATAAATATCTTGCACTAACAAGTAGCGAGGATTAACTACTTTCAGTTCCAGTATAAGATCAGTTTTTTATATTCAGTGTCTGGACTGAGAACAATATATATATATATATATATTAAATATTTATACATATGTATATATTGAGAGGTTAGTCAAAAAGCCAGATTTCATGATGGCCAAATCATTCAAAATACAAGTGGAATATCAGTATTAGGAATATCAATACCCAAGACAACAAAGGTGAGAAACAATCTTCCTACATCACTATAAATACGATATATATATCCAACAGCTGTCGTTGGAACCATGAGACAAACTGTAGAATCTATCTAATTGTGTCATCTAGCTAAGTATATGATCAATTAATTATTTGCTATATTTTAGATGCATGTAATAATGGACATGCAGTATTTATTTTCCTATCCTTGTGAGGGAGGACACAAAGTCCAGACAAAGATAAGCTTTGGGAAATCTATGGCTATTCATCAGTGAAAGCCTGGAATTCATAATGAGCACCTTCTTCTTGAGCTACTGCCAATCTCCATACACTGTTTCCTGGTTTCTCAGTTTCCAGTTAAACAAGAAATAGCTATTTTCTGAGACAGGTGTAGTATTAGTACCTGCCATTAAATGCAGAAATAGATTATCTGAAATAAGGAACAGTTATAATGGCCCCCTAACAAAAATCATAAACAGCACCATGCAAGCACAATGGTGGTACACAAATGCCAGCACACATTAACACTTCTGAATGGCTGATGGGTAAAGCTGTGTTAGAGGTTTATACATGTATATAGTAGGCTGAAGAATATCCATTCACCCCACCCCCATACTTCATTTCTTTCCTTGCAGAATAATATGTGGAACTTGAGTAGAAGACCTGGGAAAATAGCAAGTTACGTAAAGGGAAAATATGGAAAGGTAAGCACAATCATTCCCTTTGAAGAAATAGTCAGCTTCCTGTACTCTATTTACAATGGATTGAAAAAGTTGACCACACCACTTATATTTCTCAATCAATGGAAAACTGACTAGCAGTACCAAAGGCTGGTAAGTAATAGTCTGTGCATGCATTTTAATGTGCATTCACAGACACCTGTCTCAGCCCTTTCTCTCCTTTACAATAACACAAGTGTATATTATTGATGCACGAACCTCGCTGTGACAAAAGCTGGTGGTCAATGCATCAGCATGTAACACCAGCAACAAGATCCATATAAACTTCCTCAGAAGAAGAATAAAATAGGTTTTACTGTCAGTTTGTATGAGCTTTGCAACTGAAGATGTAATAACGATTGATATGGTGATGCAAACATTCCTTGTCTGGAGTATATTACCTGTCCACAGGCCTTCTTTCCTGTTAGCTCTGACCCTTTGTTTAGCCAACAAGAGAAAAAGTGCTGCAAGAGCAATATTAACAAAATAGTGCAGGAAGATATGAAAGTTATAGACTCTGAGTTATTAAACTTTAGCCTATGTAACACATATGAAAGAAATTCAAAATTCACACAACTAACGTTGTTAATGTACAGTTGTCAGTGAACAAGAGCATTTTCTGCAGCAACAGAAGAATCCTTTTTAACGTGGTCACCTGGGATTAAATTGGTAAACCTGTCAATAGCAACAAAATTAACACAGTAAAGTGTCAATAAAATGCATTAATCAGCATTAAGTTGTCAGCCATTTATAGTTCCACTGGTGCAATACCTTAATTAGTTACATTAATTATACTCTCGGCTTGAGATGTAAATGAAGATTAAAGGTTTCACTAAACAATCTCTATTAAGCTAGTTTGCGTAGTGCTTCTGAACTGCAAATACCAATAGAAAGTGGAAAAATGAGAGCGGAAAACTACAGACTACAAAAATTATTTACACATAACCTTTCCACACTAAAAGTGGATTTGGACAGGTTGAAGGCATGCTGATTTCAGTGGATGATATAAATACTTAATTTTCCTTTATAACCCATTGGCTTAAATTTTGCCTCCCAGATGACAGACGTGCAGTGTTTAGAGAAATCAGTCTATTTATCAATCAGCTCTGACCGAACCATCCTCCCTTTCTATAATAAATTGTGATAGGGGCTGTGTTCCATCATGGTATGAATTTATGAAGCTAACTCAAACGTCATCCAAAAAATGTATGAATCTTGGTTAATAATATGCTTTGGGCACATCTTAGGAAAAAGAATCACATTTTGAAGAATCAAAGGTCTCCTAAATAGCCCAGGGGAACTGACCTTGCATCCCATTAGAGATGGAACCTCACTGCTGTAAGGATTCTCTGTCAAAGGTAAAACATTCAGCCTGTACTCCCTTCAAATGTCTGCAATTCCCTCAGTCTAACTCTCTTCAAACCATCAGGAGAAATGTTAATACTGTTTCGGAAAACTAATTTCCATTCTTTTGTTGTTTCGAAAATGTTCAAGAACACAATACTTTTTTTTTGTTTTCTGATTCTTTTGACAGTATGATAAAGAATCAAAAAGTTGTCAAATGTAAGAATGTCAGTTACTTAAGGGTTAAGAAGTAGAGTCGCCATCGCTGGCTTTCTTCTTTCTATACAGCTGAATATTCTCCTTATGACAGTTTAAATCAAAGTCGTTACAGCAAAATTCCATTCTAAGCATACAACAGAGTGCTAACATTCATCTTCAAATGACATCTGTTGAGAAATTTCAATAACTTAATGGTTATAAGGCTTGTGGGGATAATAGAAAGATTATGACATAAAAAATGCTGAACCCTCGTGGGGAAATGGCTCGCATAAACTTTTGATTTTTGTAATTCAAAGTAATGCAGTTTCTGACGCTCCAGAGACAGAACAGTTATGGTGTGCAATAAGCAGTTAAACGCTGATGTATAACAGATTTCACTGGTGCCAAAAGCAGGTACTGTGTATTATCATTCAAAAGCATTATGCTGCCTCCATCTAACGCACTAAAAATATTTTTTTGAGAATGTTGTTTTCTATTTCTTTCTCTTCTCTTCTGAAGGTGATGAATCATGATAGGGAGAAGGAGGTATGATTTCTTATGTGCTGGCAGCCCTCCAGTACATTATCCAAGTGGCATTTCTTAATTTGTGATATTCAAGAGGTTATTCAACTGTGGGAGACATCACAGTAGAATCTGGACCTTTCCTGCTGGTCACATACTCAAGTTTTTGAACTAGACAGTAAACCAAAGACAGAAGACTGGCCGATTTTGGCATCCCTAACTGAGGAGCACAATGGCTTATGACAGTCTCAGCCAGTGGCACCCTCACCTCTGAGACGGAAGGTTGTGGGTTCAAGTCCCAGTCCAGAGACTTGTGGACAACAAATCTAAGTTGACACTTCAGTACAGTACTGAGGGAGAGCTGCACTGTCAGAGGTGCTGGCTTTCGGATAAGACGATAAATTGAGGCCCCATCTGCTCTCTTAGATGGACATAAAAGATCTCATGGCACTATTTTGAAGAAGAGCAGGGGATTTATCCCCAGTGTCCTGACCAATATTTATTCCTCAATCAACACCACTAAAACAGATTAACTCGTCATTATTACATTGCTGTTTGTGGGAGCTTGCTACATACAAATTGGCTGCCACTTTTCCTACATTACAACAGTGACTACAGTTCAAAAAATACTTCATCGGCTGTAAAGCGCTTTGGGCTGTCCGATGGTCATGAAAGGCGCTAATAAATGCAAGTCTTTTTAGTTTAGTGACCTCTTGCATTTCCGACTAAGGTCAGTTAGCTCAATATAAACCAGGGA
Source organism: Pristiophorus japonicus (assembly GCF_044704955.1). Taxonomy (NCBI): domain Eukaryota; kingdom Metazoa; phylum Chordata; class Chondrichthyes; family Pristiophoridae; genus Pristiophorus; species Pristiophorus japonicus. The sequence continues at coordinate 88,471,269 of NC_091981.1, forward strand.
TTGTCCTGATCTATGTGCATTTATTGAGCCATTGGGGAAGCTTGAACTGGAAGCGTTAATGAAAAAGTATAGGCATTTTAAGCAGACCAGTTTGTTGTTATAGGTACAACGTCCAAAATCCGGAATCCTCGGGGCAGAGTCTGTTCTGGTTTTTGGGGTTTTCCAGACTTCAGACAAGAAAATCAATAGTCTGAAATCTGGAATCCTCGACTAAATCCGTGCCGGGTTTTGAGTGGCGAGATCCGAAATCCAGCAAAACCTGAAATCCGGCGCGGATTAGATCGAGGATTCCAGATTTCAGACTATTGATTTTCTTGTCTGAAATCTGGAATCCTCGACCGAATCCATGCCGTATTTTGGGTTTTGCCTCAAAAATGTCCAGTTTTCCGACAATAATTCTGGATTCCGGACGACTCCATCAGCTATATACAAAACGTCCGGTTTTTGGACAATTCCGGTTTTCGGAGTTCTGGATTCGGGACATTACACCTGTACCAGGAACGTGATATCAATTCAAACAAACTCACAATACTCCAGTTTGTATAGATATTCTTATTATGAAATTCCACTTAGGACAGAATGATTTTGATTGATACAGTGAAGCCGATGTGAACCCTTGTGTCAGTTTACTTTTATTCTTATACATTTCTAAGAATGTATAGGATTGAACTTGATGTCTTATTGTCAATGTAATGCATGTTTCAGTATTCAAAACCTGTAAGTTAGAGTTGTGCGCTCTTGGTTTAGAACCATTACCACACTTGTATTATCAAAATATTAAACTGCAAAAATATTGTTTATCATCATAACTATAAACTTTGACAGACATGATTGTGCTTCTGATTCTGACTGAGCATAAGGTGGGAATCTAGTCTGCTTTGAGAGTTTGCAACATTCTTCATATGTCATTCTTCCAAATTTGGAAGTCTCTGGTAATAAAAATAAAATAATTCCAAAACAATGATCTCATAAAGATTAAGGCGACTTCATTACTTTTTTGACAAGAACATTTATGTCTTATGTATGTTTTAAAGACTTTTAAAATAAAACTATTTACATTTCCATGAAAATTGACTGGGAGGATTTTCTGAGCACAATAGAGGGAGGGAGATGAATCAACATTAACACAGGGTGATTCTGCAATTTAATGATTTGAACTTTGTTTCAGCTTAAGTCGTTCACCCTGTCAAGCTTAGTAATAACTTTAAGCTAGGTTCCCAAGTATTGTCATCAGCACTCATTGCTGAAAACATGATTTTCAAAATGCACAGAATGGATTCCAAAAAGGAGATAGATAGTAATCGTATGAAAAGCTAGAATCTGTGGAGGAGCAGAGGGATTTAGGGGGCCATGTACAGATATCACTAAAACCTAGTGGGCGGGTATCAAATATAATTAAAAAGATTAATGGAATGTTAGCCTTTGTCTCAAGGGGCTGGAATATAAATGGGTGGAAGTCATACTAGGTCTAACTCTGGTTAGACCTCATCTGGAGTGCTGAGTTCAGATCTGGACACCACACCTCAGGAAGGATATATTGGCCTTGGAGGGGGTTCAACGCGGATTCATCAGAATGATACCAGGACTAAAAGGATTAAATTATGAGGCCAGATTGCATAGACTAGGCTGTAGACCCTCGAGTATAGAAGATTAAGGGGTGATCTAATTGAGGGGTTTAAGATGAATAAACATTTTATCAGGTAGATAGATAAACTATTTCCTCTGGTCGGAGAGTCCAGAGCAAGGGGTCATAGCTTTAAAATTAAAACTAGGCCGTTCAGGGGTGATGTCAGGAAGCAGTTCTTCACACAAAGGGTAGTGTAAATCTGGAACTCTCTCCCCAAAAAGCTGTTGATGCTAAGTCAATTGAAAATTTTGAAACTGACATTGATAGATTTTTGTTAGGCAAGGGTATTAAAGGTTATGGAATCAAAGCGGGTAAATGGAGTTAAGATATTGATCAGCCATACCACAAATAAGTTCCTATATTTCTTTTGAACTGTAATTTTTAGAAGGGGCGCTGATGATGAGATTCCCTCTAATTACTTGAAACATTATTTATATTCTCAAAGGCAAGTTTAGTATTGTGAACAAAATTTTTCAACAAAAATAGCATTGAGAGAATAAATGAAAGAACGTCTTTGGGCCATACCATGTTGAATGCACCGCATGACTGCCTGAGAGGAAAGCTAATAAGAGAATTGGGATAAAAGACAAAGTGATTTTCACAAAGATCTATATCTTTCTTGAAGCCTTTCTCTTTTCTCTGGGGAGTGCATCTGATATTACAAACTGCTTCGTTTTCTAACGTTGTAATCAGTAAATGTAACAATCGTGTGTGTTTCACCATCCTGGAATTAGTACCAGGTTGAACATTTTTAATTATCTGTTGCCTTTCCTGCGCGGGTAAATTATAACCACGATTGCCTGTTAGAATCTCAACGTGAAACCCAGAAATGGGAAGTTTAAAGGCATTGAAGATTGTCAGAAACTGTGAGTTGCTGATATGACATTTTCTCTCCAAAGGGGACCTGATTTCTCTCAATGTGGAGTTATCAAAAGAGGTTTTGCAACTGTCCTTTGAGCAGCTGTTTCTAGAAAACAGCAAGAGTTGAATGAAAACTGAAGTTCATAGTTTAGAGATTGTCATGTCTGTAAGCTTGTAATGTTTGTAGCTCCACACTGTGGATGTGGACGTATTGTGTACTGCAAGTGCAGGGTTAATAATAAACATAACCAGGCAGATTAACGGAAACGTCCGAGAGAGCTGCCTGCCATGTTAGGAAGCTGTGTGTGCTGTGCTCTATGAAGATATCACAGTTGGCGTGGAGGATGGGATTTTTCGGATGATTGAAAGCTTAAATTTTGTTGGTGAAGGATTCAGCCAGCCGACAGAGAGACTTTGGAAGTTTCTGTCTTTTGAAAAAGCTACAAAATCCGAGGTAAAATACAGCACATGGTGTGAACAGCTAGAGATTAAAATGGCAGGTGTATTGGGACATTTGGGAGAATATAGACATGTTCGGGAACGTTTTAAAGCGTATGTGGATCGGCTAGAAATGTATTTCACTGCAAATAACAAAATCAAAGTTCCAGACAATGCAGTCCAGAACCGGGCTGCGTTGAAACGTAAGAAAGCGATCGTCTTATTGGAGGCAGGTCCGAAATTATACGAAACTCTTGTAAATATGACGAGCCAAAGGACACAACTCTTAAAGAGATTTTAATGAAGCTGGAGCAGCACTATAACCCCAAACCGTTAGAAATTGCTGAAAGCTATCGTTTCTGGATTAGGAATCAAAAGGCTGATGATTGTATCAGTGATTACATCGCAGCATTAAAAAAGCTATCGATGCACTGTAATTTTGGAAACTTTCAAAACCGAGCATTATGGGATCGTTTTGTAAGTGGGGTGAAAAATGATACGATCAGAAGGAAGTTATTGACGATGGATGACTTGACTTTTGAGATTGCTTGTCAGACAGCGAGGTCGATGAACATGGCTGAACAATATTCTCGAGAGTTAAATAACGATTACGGTCATCAGTGAACCGAGGTAAATCACCTGCAGGTTCAAAGTAAAAGACGGGCATGGCCGAAAGACTCAGAAACTGGAAATTCTACCAGAGCATCGAAGTCGTGCTTTAGGTGCCTGGGACAACACATTGCTCAAAGTTGTCCATACGTGAAGGCAGAGTGTTTCTTCTGCAGGAAGACTGGGCATCTTGCGAAGGCATGCCGACTGAAGGGTAAATCAATTTTCAAAGCTATGAGTCCAGCGTTCAAAGCTATGATTAGAAATCCCAAGAGACTACATAGCATGGAAGAACAACAACAGGACGAGGAGATGTTAGAGTTACACGCATCAGGAGCACGAGGTTAACGGACAGCGATTCGGAGAACATCAAAATCCACATAGATGTTGCGGGATTCAAGATACCAATGGAAATTGACACAGGTGCATCCGTGAGTGTAGTACTTGAGTCACTGTGCCTCGACAAATTGCATGATTTCCAACTGGAAAAATCCAAGATAAGAGCTGAGAGGCTACTCGGGAGAGAAAATTCCTGTGGTAGGCCGTATCATCGTACCGGTGAAATACAAAGATCAATTTCAGAACTTGCCTCTAATAGTAGTGAAAGGAGACAAGCCTGCCTTACTCGGAAGAAATTGGTTGAGCTCACTGAAGCTGGATTTGAGTAAGATTTTCTGTGTGGAAGCGAGATTTTCATCAACGGTTGAGGTTATCAAGCAGTATCCGAAGGTGTTCTGCGAAACGGGCAGTCCGATCCAAGGTTTCACGGCGAGTGTCAGGGTACATAAGGACGCTAAATTGGTTTACTACAAGCCACGTTATGCACCATATGCACTCAAGGAGAAAGTTGAGCAAGAACTCAAAAGACTAGAGACTGAGAACATTATTTGTAAGATAGATCGATGTAATTGGACTACACCCATTGTTGTTGTACCTAAGTCTGATGGTAAGGTAAGATAGTGTGGTGATTATAAAGTAACCGTAAACCAGGTTCTAGAGGGTAATGTCCCCAATACATTGCCAAATATAGAAGATTTGTTCACAACACTGACAGGTGGTCAGATCTTCTTAAAACTAGATCTTACGAATGCCTACTTACAGCTTGAATTAGATGAGGAGTCCAAGTCATGTTGACTATAAATACTCATCGAGGCCTATATCAATTGAATAAGCTACCGTTTGGAGTGTCTTCCACCGCTGCCATATTCTAAGGGGTGATGAACCAGATTTTGCAAGGTTTTAGAAGGAGTAATATGTTATTTGGATGACATACTAATTTCAGCACCAAATAGGCAAATTCATAATAACATATTGAATGAAGTCCTCAAACAGCTAGAGAAGCACAGAGTATGAGTGTCTACTCGTAAGTGTGAGTTATTTCTGAACTCAGTGGAGTACTTAGGGTACAGAGTAGACAAAGATGGTTTATCTCCAACCATGGAAAAATTGGATGCAATTAGAAATGCACCCACTCCTAGGAATGTCACTGAATTTTGTTCATTCTTGCGTCTTTTGAACTATTATGGGAAGTTCCTACCAAATTTGGCTACAGTACTACATCCACTGAATTAACTTTAAAAAAAAAACAGGTCAATTGGAAGTGGTCAAAAGAATGCGATACAGCATTCAATGAGTGTAAAAGCAAATTGGTAGAGAGCACCATGTTAGTTCACTATGACATATCGAAGGAGATTAAGCTAGCATGTGATGCCTCTCCGTATGGAGTTGGGGCAGTAATCTCGAATGTATTATGTAGTGGGGAGGAGAGACCAATTGCTTTTGCTTCACACACTCTCAGTGCCAGTGAGAGTAATTATGCGCAAATTGAAAGGGAAGCTTTGGCATTAATTTTTGGGGTCAAGAAGTTTCACAAATACTTGTATGGTCGTAAGTTTACCATCATTACGGACCATAAGCCCCTAACAGCAATCCTCCATCCAAAGCCCTCAGTTCCAACATTAGCTGCAGCCCGAATGCAGAGATGGGCTTGGATTTTGTCAGCATATACATATGATATTGAATACAGACGATCAGCTGATCACAGTAATGCTGATGCAATGTCTAGATTGCCTTCCCCATCACAAGTTACACCCGATAGGGAAGTAGTGTTTTATTTTTCATACATTGATGAACTGCCAGTCACAGCTGAAGAGATTGGTAGAGCAACCAAACGTCACCCAGTGATGTCAAAGGCGTATGAGTATATTGCAAATGGATGGCCAAACCAGGTAACAGACAAAGATACACATCCATTCTTCATTCGTAGGACTGTATTATCAGTAGATAAAGATTGTATCATGTGGGGTGCAAGATTGGTTATACTAAATAAATTCAGGTCCAAATTATTAGGAGACCACCATGACCAGCACCTGGTAATGTGCTTGACCAAGAGTTTTGCACTCAGTTATTTATGGTGGCCTGGTCTTGATAAAGATATCGAGTACCTCGTGAGTCAATGTACGACATGTCAACCGGTAAGCAAGCAACCACCACCAATACGATTACAGCCATGGAAATGGCCTCCCAGGGTTTGGCAAAGGCTACATATTGATTTTGCTGAGTTAGAAGGACAACAATTGTTCATTGTGATTGATAGCCATTCGAAGTGGGTTGAGGTGTTTCCAATGTGGAAAATAACAAGTAAAACATTGGACATTTTACAAAAATTATTTTCTTCATTTGCCCTCCCTGAAGAGATTGTTTCGGATAATGGATCACAATTTCGTTCAGAAGAATTTGCACAATTCACGAGCAAAAATGGTGTGAAACGTACCACGGTTCCACCATACCACCCTGCTTCGAATGGTGCAGCAGAGCGCACTGTACAAATTGTCAAACGTGCCTTCATAAAACAAATGTTAGATCCAAATCCAAGAAAATGACAGTTGTCATTGGATCTCAAATTGGCTAATTTTTTGATTACATATCGAAATACTCCTCATACAACTACTGGTAGAACACCAGCAGAGTTGTTTCTCAAATGCCAGCCACGAATCAGATTCTCGTTGTTAAAGCCAAATTTGGCACAGTCCGTAGAAGAGACACAATTAAGACAGAAAGCGAATCAGGATATAGGTAGAGTAAAAGAGAGAAGTGTGAAATTAAACCAGAAGGTGAGAGTGAAGAACCATCACCATAAATGGTTAAGGTGGTTACCAGGAAGAGTGGTGAAGATATGTGGTCCACGCATATATTTGGTAAAGAAGTTTGATAATGGACAGGTTAGGTTTGTTCATATTGATCATATTTTACCTACAGACATGGAAGGAGTTGAAGGTGGGAATGATTCAATTATTTCTGACTCATCAGATAGTTTTGATATACCAGTAGCAAATCCTAAATCCAATGTACTGGAAACAAATCCAGAAGAGAATCAGAATGAAAGTCTGAGTCCGAGTCAGAAAAACAAAGACCCTGAAGTTAGAGTGAGTTCAAATGAAAATCAAGGAAATTCCGTGGAGGAAAACATTCCTCAGGATGAGCCTCGAATGAGTTTAGATTCGAGACCATGTTTGGAAGGTTCTGTTCGAGAGCGAAGGTATCCTCTTCGAAACAGAAAACAAGAGGTAAAGTTAAATTTGTAAATATGGGAAAAAAAGTTTATATCCTGTGTTATGTATAAACATGAAAGTTATGTATGATGTTTGTTATAATGGCTTCTTCATTGAGGAGGGAGAAGTGTAATGTCTGTAAGCTTGTAATGTTTGTAGCTCCACACTGTGGATGTGGACGTATTGTGTACTGCAAGTGCAGGGTTAATAATAAACAGAACTAAGCAGATTCCGGAGACTTCCAAGAGAGCTGCCTGCCATGTTAGGAAGCTGTGCGTGCTGTGCTCTGATATCACAGAGATCTACTAAGAAGTACACCATTTTGCACCCTAACAAAGGACCTGATAAGGGAATAAGGGGTTATGGGGAGCGGGCAGGGAAGTAGACTTGAGTCCATGATCAGATCAGTCATGATCGTATTAACTGGCGGAACAGGCTCGAGGGGATGTATGACCTACTCCTGCTCCTATTTCTTATGTTCTTATGACCTCAAACATACTTGTCTGTGTTTGCTCTTGTAATGCAAGAGCATGTGATTCTAGAGAATGGATTTAATAAAAAAGGACCCAACCATAAAACTGGAGGAATTTGAGAATGTTTAGGATTCTCTAATTCTTTCTTGAGGAGCAAGATTCAAAGAAGAGCACTGGAATTGTCTTAGTTTTCTAGCCATTATTTATTCCTCAACCAAAGCAGAAAATCTGGTCATTCATCTCATATTACTGTTTGTAAGACCTAGGCCAGAATCTTTACCTGAGTGTCAGGGTGGACGGGTGTGTGCAGGCCTCATAGCGGGTCACGAACCTAAACTTTTCAACAGTGCGTTCTGCACTGCGCGTTTAACGCAATTGCATCAATTGAAAGACTCATGTGGTTTTCCCAGCCCCATTAAATAGAGCAGGTCTGCTGATGTAACCGATGACTCCTTTCAGCATGGAAATTTAAACCAACCTTGCACACACCCAGTTGAAGGCTGCTGTAGTAGAGTATGGGAGAGCTATAAATTGATGCATAACACTGAGATTTGTGTGGCTCATGGAGTTAGACCAACAGAAGGCTGTGCCAAAATTCACAGATGCCTCCCCGGAAGTCCAGGGAGTCAGAGCACGCAGGAAGTCCAATTCCATGTGGATGGCCGCAAAAGACCAGCCAGAGATACTAAGATGGCATGGCTAGCGATCACATAGGAGGTCAGCAGCTGGGATGTGGTGAGGTGAATCTGGATCCAGTGGCGCAAAAGATTTAATGATCTCATGAGGTCAGGAAAGGTGAGTGCAATACCACACTCACCTACATCCTGATGTGTTTGTCACCTCAACCCCATCACTCTGTCTTCCCAAGCTGACTACCCCACATCAATCCTCACACCAACTTAACTTGCAGATGCACCCATCCCTCACTTTCTATGCACCTACTCATATCCCCATCTGACTAACTACCACTGACACTCACCCGCATCCTAAGGCAATCAAAGCAAGTAACAACACAGAAGGAGGCCATTTGGCAATGTTACCCCACTCTCTCATAGTCACCCTCTACAGATGAAGCCCATCCATTCCATACACTCATTGCAATATTCTCACTCAAAGTTCTCTTCTTTCCCTCCTTGCAGGAGAAGAAAACCCAGAAAAACAGGTAGAGGCAGAGAACTCGAGGTGGCCCTCCAATATTCACCAATTTGACTCCAGCAGAGGTGGAGGCACTAGCAATCTCTGGAGTTACAGAGCTTCTGGCAGTGTGAGATGGAGAGAGGAGGACCTCCCAGCAACCTGGTGACAGAATTAAATCTCATTCAGCCACATGGCAAACAACAGTCACTCATGGTGACTGATGTTAGCAGCCAGTGAAATGTCATGATGTGCATAATGGTAACCTTATACAATCTTATCATAACACTTCTAATTCATTTCTTTACTCTCCCACAGGTCCATCAAATGGTCACCACCCAACTTTCCAGCTGGAGGAGGTAGATGACACCTCAGAGGAAGCTTCACCCTCTGATGGTGCAGTGTCAGCAGACCCAAGCGCACCCAGCACCAGTGCAGATATGAGCACCTTGGTGGGTCCTGTGCGAGATAGAGTAGTGTTGTCATCTGGTGTCTCACACATCAAAATTGAGCAAGAGCAGATGGTGGAGACAGGAACAGCAGTGGAGGACACTCCAAGCTCTGCTGAGCTGCATGCAGATGCTGAACCTCGGTGGCCATCGAGAATGAGGGTGATCTTGGAGGAGTAGCAACAATTACGCAAGGGTCTGGCAGCTTTTGCAGCATGATGTGTATGACTGCACAGAGAATGGAATTGTTCATTCCTACATGAGCAGCACCATCTCGCACGTGATAGTGACATAACAACATAAGCCCTTAAGAAATACGATCATGGCTGATCTGATCATGGACTCAGGTCCACTTCCCTGCTTGCTCCCCATAATCCCTTAATCCCTTATAGGTTAATAAACTGTCCATCTTTGTCTTAAGTTTATTCAATGTCCCAGCTTCCACAGCTCTCTGAGGCAGTGAATTCCACAGAAAAAATTCTTCCTCAGCTCAGTTTTAAATGGGCGGCCCCTTATTCTAAGATCATGCCCCCTAGTTCTAGTCTCCCCTATCAGTGGAAACATCCTCTCTGCATCCACCTTGTTAAGTCCCCTCATAATCTTATACATTTCGATATGATCACCTCACATTCTTCTGATTTCCAATGAGTAGAGGCCCAACCTCCTCAAACTTTCCTCATTAGTCAACCCCCTCATCTCTGGAATCAACCTAGTGAACCTTCTCTGTACTCCCTCCAAAGCAAGTATATCCTTTCGTAAATATGGAAACCAAAACTGCACGCAGTATTCCAAGTGTGGCCTCACCAACACCCTCTATAACTGTAGCAAGACTTCCCTGCCAAGATACTCCATCCCCTTTGCAATAAAGGCCAAGATTCCATTGGCCTTCCTGATCACTTGCTGTACCTGCATACTAAACTAACCTTTTGTGTTTCATGCACAAGTACCCCCAGGTCCCGCTGTACTGCAGCACTTTACAATTTTTCTGCATTTAAATAATAACTGGCTTTTTGATTTTTTTTCTGCCAAAGTGCATGACCTCACACTTTCCAATATTATACTCCATCTGCCAAATGTTTGCCCACTCACTTAGCCTGTCTATGTCCTTTTGCAGATTTTTTGTGTCCTCCTCACACATTGCTTTTCTTCCCATCTTTGTATTGTCAGCAAACTTGGCTATGTTACACTCAGTTCTTTCTTCCAAGTCGTTAATATAGATTGTAAATAGTTGGGATCCCAGCACTGATCCCTGCGGTACCCCACGTGTTACTGATTGCCAACCTGTGAATAAACCATTTATCTCGACTCTCTGTTTTCTGTTAGTTAGCCAATCCTCTATCCATGCTAATATATTACTCCCAACGCCGTGAACTTTTATCTTGTGCAGCAACCTCTTATGTGGCACCTTGTCAAATGCCTTCTGGAAGTCCAAATACACCACATTCACTGGTTCCCCTTTATCCACCCTGTTCGTTACATCCTCAAAGAATTCCAGCAAATTTGTCAAACATGACTTCCCCTTCATGACTCTGCCTGACTGAATTTTGCTTTTCCAACTGTCCTGCTACTGCTTCTTTAAGAATGGATTCCAACATTTTCCCAACCACAGATGTTAGGCTAACTGGTCTATAGTTTCCTGCTTTTTGTCTGCCTCCTCTTTTAAATAGGGGTATTACATTTGCAATTTTCCAATCTGCTGGGACCTCCCCAGAATCCATGGAATTTTGGTAAATTACAACCAATGCATCCACAATCCCTGCCGTTACTTCTCTTAAGAACCGAGGATGCAATCCATCAGGTCCAGGGCATTTATCCGCCTTTTGTCCCATGATCTTACTGAGTACCACCTCCTTAGTGATTGTGATTGTGTTAAGTTCCTACCCCCTGTTGCCCCTTGACTATCCACTATCGGAATATTGTTTGTGTCCTCTACCGGAAAGATTGATACAAAATATTTGTTCAGAATATATTCTGCATTTCCATGTTCCCCATTACTAATTCCCCGGTCTCGTCGTCTAAGGGACCAACATTTACTTTCGCCACTCTTTTCCTTTTTATATACCTATAGAACCTCTTGCTATCTGTTTTTATATATCGTGCTAGTTTACTTTCATAGTCTATCTTCCCTTTCTTAATCATTTTTTTAGTCATTCTTTGCTGGCTTTTAAAAGCTTCCCAATCTTCTGTCCTCCCACTAGTTTTGGCCACTCTGTATGTCCTTGTTTTTAATTGGATACTGTTCTTTATTTAATTAGCCACGAATGATTATCTTTTCTTTTACACTCTTTTCTCCTCACTGGAATATATTTTCCTTGAGAGTTGTGAAATATCTCCTTAAATGTATGCCACTGTTCATCAACCGTCCTACATTTTCATCTATTTTCCCAGACCCAGCCAACTCTGCCCTCATACCTTCATATTCTCCTTTATTTAAGCTTAGTATGCTGGTTTGAGATCCAAATTTCTCATCCTCCATCTGAATTTGAAACTCAGTTACATTATGATCACTCATTACGAGGGGATCCTTTACTAGGAGATTGTTTATTAATTCTGTCTCGTTACACAGGACCAGATCCAAGATAGCCTGACCCCTGTTTGGTTCCATTACATACTGCTCAAAGAACCCGTCCCTTATGCACTCTATGAACTCTTCCTCAAGGCTACCCCGGCCAATTTGATTTGTCCAATCAATATGTAGGTTAACATCACCCACGATTATTGCTGTTCCCTTTTTACAAGCCCCCACTAGTTCCTGGTTTATACTCCGGCCAAAAGAGCTGCTACTGTTAGTGGGCCAATAGACTACGCCCACCAGTGACTTTTCCCCCTTATTATTCCTTATCTCCACCCAAACCGTTTTAACATCCTGATCATTTGAGCCAATATCGTTTCTCACTATTGCTTTATCAATAGAGCTACCCCACCTCCTTTTCCTTCCGGATTGTCAAATACCCCTGAATATTTAATTCCTGGTCCTGGTCACCTTGCAACCACGTCTCTATGATGGCTATCAGACCATACCTATTTATACCTATTTGTGTCATCAATTCATCTATTTTGTTACAAATGCTATGTGCATTTCGACAAAGTGCCTTTAAATTTATTTTTTTACCCTTTTTTCCTGCTTGTTTCCTCTCTCCTTCAAACTCACTTTCTTTATTTTTGCTTTCTAATTCCAGCTTCACTCCCCTCCCTACTCAATCTATTTTCAGGTTCCCATCTCCCTGCCAAGCTAGTTTAAACCCTCCCCAACAGCACTAGCAAAGCCCCCCCGCGAGGATATTGGTCCTGGCTCTGTTGAGGTGTAACCTGTCCGGCTTGTACACGTCCCACCTCCTCCAGAAGCAATCCCAATGCCTCAGTAAACTAAAGTCCTCCCGCCTGTACTATCTCTCCAGCCACGTATTCATCTGCTCCATCCTCCTATTTCTGTACTCACTAGCTCATGGCACTGGGTGTAATCTGGAGATTACTGCCTTTGAGGTCTTGCTTTTTAATCTCTCTCCTAGCTCCCTATATTCTGCCTGCAGGACCTCATCCGTCTTTCTATCTATGTCATTGGTCCCGATATGGACCACGACCTCTGGCTGTTCATCCTCTTACCGTAGAATGCCCTGTTGTGCTGTTCCATGGAAAAGAATGGCCATCTTCATGGAGCAACTAATGTGCCAGTCCAACGACAATATGCTTGCTGTGGACAACAGATGTCAGATGCTCGTAGACCTCATCTCGAGGAGGGGTATTAAAGTAGCGTTGGGCCTTCATTGCTACCAGGGAAGTGTGGGTGGTTCCTGAGATGGATGATGGTGAGAGGGGTCATGGAAGTTGGGGCTATTCTCAAAGTGCCCCTCAGTCAGAGCCCCAAATGCTGCCTCGGATCCCGATGGCCGAGTCTGCCCCTACACAGTTGCAGAAGGAGCGGTCATTGATAGCTCCCTCACAGGCACCAAAATCCTATGGATATCCGCCAAAAGTGTCAAAGTAATTGCAGAAGGGAAGTGAACAGTTTGCATCTACCTCTGCTGAAGCCACGGAGGTTACATCTCGTAGAATCATGCGTAAATGAAAAAAGACACAATCCTAGATTCACAAGGGTTTGCGTATGGGTGTATGACAAAATGTTAATGTTAAGTTTCAGCTATATGTATGTAAGAGGAGAAAAAACGGTCACTAGAGTGGAGACAGACCGAGAGTCAAGAATGGAGATACTGAAGGTAGTGAATTGATCTGACACTTAAAATGGTCCAGATTAAGAGGGCTTATCAGTATTAGGAGATTCTGAGGAATCAGGAGTTCTTCTGTCTTATGGAAGGATTGTAATATTGACCGATTTATGTATAACCCGCTTATGTATGTAAAGCACACTCATACACTCGCTTACATTGGGCTAGTAAGAGGGGAGTAGCGAAGCCTGATGGGTAATGAACCAACCGTTGGATTAATCTTAGAACATGGAAGCGCACATATTCAATTCAGAACAAGGACACAAATGTTTGGGAAAATAGATTGTGAACAGCATCTGAAACTCATAGCAAACCTTGGGAAGCAAGGTTAATTCACACGTCATGAGAAGCTGAGGCAAAGTTGAACCCATTCCAGTGTGATATGTGATGAGAGATGGACAGGTGGGGAAGAACCACTCAGAGCTAGTCTGATAAAAGTCAACAAATTAATGTAACTTCGATGATAACAGTAGACCAATCGATGGTTTTGTAGGAGGGTCACATATCTTGGAAAACTGTATAATTGTAATTGTAAAACTTCTGATCGAAGAAGTGTTCATCAGAACCTTCCTGCGCATATTCAAATAAACCGGTTAACCAAAGTTTCATCTGAGTGATTCCATGATCACTATGTCAAAGGGCAGGTGTCAATTCCTTCTATCAGGGAGTCCACCTTGAGGAAGAGAAGTCTTCTTTTTACCCCAACAGTTGGCGCTGCGAGCAGGATACAGAACCTCCGACCTGGATGAAGTGACAGCTAGCAATGGCAGTGAGTATGTTTTTTGTACCACCTGCAGATGTAGCATTAACGGGGAGGGAGGTAATCTGTATAAAGAACTAAGAGTGGGTAATCTGTATAACTAAGTTATAGCGAACCACAGAAGGACGAAAATCAAAGGAGTGTGAGGGGTGACACGGTAGTAACAGAGAAGCCTGTATTAATCGTGCGCGGCGCAAACAAGAAGGAGTGCAACCTAAAGTGCGGGGGCGGGGTGGGTGGGACCCCAGGATGTTTAGGAAAAACTGGCGAGTGGGATGAAATGAAGACCGGGGGTGGGGGGGTGGGGAGTGGGTGGTGGAGGGTGGGGGGCGTCTCTGAGATATGGACCAAAAGGGTCCCGGGTATAAATGCTAGCAGGAAAGGAGAAAAATAAAATCAACACTTAAGTTGCGGAGGAGCCAGATTAGGGAAGCAATATTGTTAGTCCGACCGGATGTTAGAGGGCTCCAAGGGGTCCAAGAGCTTGGAAACAGTACACGGAATCTGGTAGAGGGATAAACGTACCCAGATGAGAAATGTCATGCAAGGATAAGTTGCTGCAAAAACATAGGTTAAGCTGGATTAAATGATAAGTTGGTGTGAATGTTTGTCTTTCAGTGAAAGTGTTCGTGTGGAAGCTTTCTTGACAGTGGAATAAATTGCTGAAAAAACTTAGGATACGCTGTATTGAATGCTCAAAGGATGGGTTGTTGATCAAAAGATAAAACTACAATCTTGGAAGCTACAGTTGCTAAAAGTAAAATAAATTGAACGTTTAATTGGAGAAAAACAAATTGTGATTGTCTTATTAGTTTAAATTAACAATTTCTCAGAGTCACAAGCCCTCTGTGTAAAATATTTGTCAGATACACAAACTAATTTGAAGAAAGGAGAAAATGGAAAATGACGTAACTTACTGGATGTGTATTTGCTGTGAAAAAGATATTGGTTTAATTGGAGGATAATTAACCAATGAAGGCCGGACTGTCACTGTGGCCACAATGAAATTCTGGTTTTGTTTCAAAGTGTGAATATTGGAAAAGAGATAAAAGACACTATGTTGATAATAAAAGTAGCTTTTGGTTCTTTGGAAAATGTTATTTTAAATTCCGAGAAAGTTTCACTTCAGCAAAGGAGATTTAAATTTCAGGTTTGAAAATCTTTTTTAAATGGATGCTGTATTCTGATATCGGGAAAGATTATTTTTAAAGAATTACGCGAAGTCCTTCTTACAAACCTGCAAAGGAGTTAACCCTTTCCACTGACAGCTGTTTTATTTAGCTCACCAAACAACTTTAGCATCGCTGCATGGAATTAAAAAAATTACTGGACATTATTAATTTGAGTTTTTAATTAGAAGTGAATATTTTCCCACGTGCCAGAAGGAAAATTAAATTGTACCGGTTATAAAGAATTTTTCAAAAATGTGTAATCTTTAATATGGAAAGAGTGAAGTAACATATCGAGAATACATACTAACACAAGGCAAGAGGCAGATGCCTGAGGACAGAAAGGAAGCAATCCAATCAATGCCCAGGCCAGGAACTGTGAAAGGGGTCAGGCAGGTACTAGGGCGATTCAACTTCCCGAATATGCCGAGATGGCCCAACCTATTAGGAACCTGGTCAAGGGGGGGGAAAGGGGAAACCCTTCCAAGAGCCTGTAAGCTAGGGCCCTGATCAGGAAATGGGGACAGGCATAGGCCAGTGACATAGTAATGTTAGGACACGTTATCCTACATACCCAGCATACCTTAGAAGAAGTGCTTAACACAGGAAGACTAAAACCGGTATCCGATGTACGAAGGGCTAGATGGGAAGCAATGCTCTTACCCCCCTCCAACAGGATTGTAACAATAAAGACAACTGTAACAACTCTGCAGGTCATTATGCAGGGAGAGAGCATCAGTGTAGCCTGAGAGGAGAAGACGAGGGAAGTAGTCAGGCTAGTGAAACCCCGCTTGAGGAGGCAGACATGTATCTATGTATAGATGGGTCCCGGCGCTATATCAACGGGACGCCTTGGACGGGATGGGCAGTGGTAGATAGCAGCGGACAGGTTAGAAGGGAAGGACGGCTGGAAGGGGGCTTATCTGCTCAAGTGGCTGAATGGGTGGCTCTCACTGAGGCTCTGAGGCTGGCTAAGGGAAAAAGAGTAAACATCTATGCAGACAGTCAATATGCTTTTGGAGTAGTGCATGATTATATGATAGCCTGGAGCAGATGGAGATACATGATCTCAGGAGGAGGGACAATTACTGATCAACACCAACAGGGAAACGCATGGGCAGACGAGGCAGCCAAGCGGGTGGCGGAGACAGGTACACTGGCCGGGGAAGCCCAGGTCAGAGCATGTATAATCGGGCCTGAGGAAGGAAACGTGCTTAAGGTACAGGGAGAAGCCACTCCACAGGAAAAGGAGGGATGGAAGCAGAGAGGAGCCCAACAAGGGACCGACGGGATATGGAGAAAAGATGGGAATTTATAACACGGGTATGTCCATAGAGGTAGAACAAACATGATAAGTTTAATATCCAGATGGTGCTGGTGGAAGAGAATGCCACTACAGCTGGACTCAGATCAAGGTACACACTTCACAGGGAAGATAATGAAACAGGCCTGGGGATCAGGCAAAAATCCAGAATCTTCCAGATTGGTGGAATCAATGAATAGGACCTTAAAAGCGGCCCTAGCCAAGGCAATGAGACTGCCAGAAGTCTTGATTACAGGAAGCGAGGATGTAGGACCTTATAAAGGCAGGATATGGAGGTTTGTGATGGAACTCTGTAAGCAGTTACATGATTTAAAGGCATAGGCCAGCAAGTAATCAAGGACTTAGACGACGACACTAAAGAACAGAAGGTCCAAATACCCCAAATAGGCAGTCAGGTAATGGTGAGGATTACCCCAGAGAGATCCTGGCTCGCACCAAAGTGGACCGGACCCCATCAGATACTGGTAAGGGACACGTGCGCCTGCGTAGTTATAAGGGGTATTGGCAAGTGGAAATACTGGACCGAGTTGGAAAACATGGACACTAACTAACCGGTGACGACCGGGAAATATTGGTTTTTTTGCAGGATTTTGGTGCTCGTGGGAACAACGTGGGGTAATGCAGCCTCATATCAAGGACAACAGGCTGGGGGACA
This sequence comes from Pristiophorus japonicus, assembly GCF_044704955.1. Classification (NCBI taxonomy): domain Eukaryota; kingdom Metazoa; phylum Chordata; class Chondrichthyes; family Pristiophoridae; genus Pristiophorus; species Pristiophorus japonicus. The sequence goes on from NC_091981.1 coordinate 88,488,542, forward strand.
GCAAGGCCTGTATTAGAGGGACTCGGGCGACATTAGTTGTGATAAAGAATCAAAAACACTGATGGTGATGAATGGAGCAATAGTGGACTTAAACTGCAGCGTCAGAATAATGGGCAGAAAACAAAGTAACGAGGAAACGAAACAACATTGGGGATGGGCCAATAATTAGTGTGAATAAGCCCGTGGTATGTTTTCTAACCAGGAGGGAGGGACAAAGATACTGCACCTGGGGGAAGGCGTTGTAGATTTCACTCAACATCTATGAATGGTGGTGGAGGGTTATCTCCTGAGATAGACCAACCAACACGGCATCACCCACTAATTTAGCAACATTGAGCACTACCGGGGCCCTGACCACCACACCCCCAGCACCACCAACGTGTCCAACTATGATTGCTGGGGCAAAAGGGGGATTGGTAATAAGGCAGACCAAGGATAAGATATACTTCTGGGTACATCAGCAAATAATTACTATATACCTAAATTTAACAGGCTTAACCATCCCTAGCTTCTGTGGGTCAAATGCCATAAGCCTGTATAGAAACCTGACCCTGCAGCACTTGAAGGTCCTAAATCAAAAACCATGAAGTTTAATGTGGAAAGAGAGTCAGGTAAAAAGCAGGACCGGGGAAAAAGAAGGATACTAGAAATGGTAGCACGGGATACGGGGCGGGAGTTGTGACGGTAAACACTATAGACCTGCACACGATAGATGATCAAGTCGATGCCCTAACACGAACCTTACAGGGATTGTTGGAGAGGGATGAGGATACTGAAAAGGTACAGGCACAACTGGGGAATGGCGCAGAAAGGGAATTATTACAAGTGGCCCACACATTGCAAGACCACGCCAGAACTATATATTCGATAAATAGAGCAGAAAGAAACTTGAGTAGAATCATACAGACAGAAATAGTATGCGCAGGGTACGGAGCATGGTTACTCAATGGTATACAACATAACCTAGAGCAACTTCAAAATGGAAAGGTGCCGGATTGGATAACAGTTGATGTATTTACCAACTGGACCTTGGTCAAAAACATGATTCATGCATGCGGAGAAACAGTCATCCTTGGGTCCCAAGGGTCAGATGAGTAACCGGACATTTAAATCTATACCACAGTATGATGTGACAAAGAGAGATTCCCTATACCAAACAAATAATATAGAGAATATAAAAAATCAAACTCGCGTGCGGTACATTGACATTGCTGTGAGGCTGCAGAGCGACTTGGATAGGTTAAGTGAGTGGGCAAATGCATGGCAGATGAAGTATAATGTGGATAAATGTGAGGTTATCCACTTTGGTGGTAAAAACAGAGAGACAGACTATTATCTGAATGGTGACAGATTAGGAAAAGGGGAGGTGCAAAGAGACCTGGGTGTCGTGGTACATCAGTCATTGAAGGTTGGCATGCAGGTGCAGCAGGCGGTTAAGAAAACAAATGGCATGTTGGCCTTCATAGCAAGGGGATTTGAGTACAGGGGCAGGGAGGTGTTGCTACAGTTGTACAGGGCATTGGTGAGGCCACACCTGGAGTATTGTGTACAGTTTTGGTCTCCTAACCTGAGGAAGGACATTCTTGCTATTGAGGGAGTGCAGCGAAGGTTCACCAGACTGATTCCTGGGATGGCGGGACTGACCTATCAAGAAAGACTGGATCAACTGGGCTTATATTCACTGGAGTTCAGAAGAATGAGAGGGGACCTCATAGAAACATTTAAAATTCTGATGGGGTTAGACAGGTTAGATGCAGGAAGAATGTTCCCAATGTTGGGGAAGTCCAGAACCAGAGGTCACAGTCTAAGGATAAGGGGTAAGCCATTTAGGACCGAGATGCGGAGGAACTTCTTCACCCAGAGAGTGGTGAACCTGTGGAATTCTCTACCACAGAAAGTTGTTGAGGCCAATTCACTAAATATATTCAAAAAGGAGTTAGATGAGGTCCTTACTACTAGGGGGATCAAGGGGTATGGCGAGAAAGCAGGAATGGGGTACTGAAGTTGAATGTTCAGCCATGAACTCATTGAATGGTGGTGCAGGCTAGAAGGGCCGAATGGCCTACTCCTGCACCTATTTTCTACGTTTCTATGTTTCTAATCCAGATATGCAATTGAAACGAACAACAGTACTAAGAGTCTCAGCATAGATGATTGTTATAAAAATAACCAAATTGTTTTATGTCGAGATCCACTAAGAAGGCTCAAAGATGACTGTGGATATGACCAAGTGGATGGGTGCATGTTGAGTATCACCCCCTAGCACAGTACTATGAAACTACTGCTGCTCCACAAGGAAATGGGGAATGGTGTGTGAGCACCACGGCGACTGAGATGACGGTCACAAATAAAGGAGGAGATACCTCATGTGCCATCATGAATACTGACTTCTGCTTTACCCCGCATGACGAGACACACATAAATGGATACGTTATAAACTCTGAACTGAAAGAAGAAACCATCAATGGGACAATGATAGACACTATCCGAGAAGGGTATGAGAAGGCCATTGGGCTGCAAGGAAAAACCGATACTCAAACTGAATGAGGAAAAAAGCTCGACTGAATTGAACAAAATGAAAGAGAATATTCAAAGCAACATAGAGAAGACCCCAGGTGGAGGAAAGATAGAAGAAACAGAGGATACCCCAGGTGGGGCAGAATTCCAACGCTGAGAAAATGGAATGCTGGACTCAATGTGCAAGTGCATCCGTGGATACGGATAGTGTCACATTTACTGGTTGTAGTGCAAGGGATCATTTTGGTCATCTTGCTATTGTTAGCCTGTAAAAAGTGTAATTTATGTAAGAGGCAGGCCCTAGCCCGAACTATAGTTAAAACATTGAATAAAAGGAATATAGACAGTTCGGCAGAAAGGACTTATTTAGTATAACCTTGATGGGAAAGCCAACAGGTGGATCCTACAGTTCAGGAAGTAGCGCTACCCAAGCGAAAGGACAACCCTGGAGGCTCACCCATGAGGAAGTAATTGGGAAATGGCCTATCTTGGGCATATAGCCAAGGGCCATTAGTGGGGATTGTAAGGGGATAAAAAAATGGTCACTAGAGTGGAGACAGACCGAGAGTCAAGAATGGAGATACTGAAGGTAGTGAATTGTTCTGACCCATGAAATGGTCCAGATTAAGAGGGCTTATCAGTATTAGGAGATTCTGAGGAATCAGGAGTTCTTCTGTCTTATGGTATGGATTGTAATATTGATCGATTATGTATAACCCGCTTATGTATGTAAAGCACGCTCATACACTCGCTTACATTGGGCTAGTAAGAGGGGAATAGCGAAGCCTGATGGGTAATGAACCAGCCGTTGGATTAACCTTAGAACATGGATGCGCACATATTCAATACAGAACAAAGACACAAATGTTTGGGAAATAGATTGTGAACAGCATCTGAATCTCATAGCAAACCTTGGGAAGCAAGGTTAATTCACACGTCATGAGAAGCTGAGGCAAAGTTGAATACATTCCAGAAGGGGGACATGTGATGAGAGATGGACAGGTGGGGAAGAACCACTCAGAGCTAATCTGATAAAAGTCAACAAATCAATGTAATTTCGATGATAACAGTCGGCCAATCGGTGGTATTGTAGGAGGGTCGCATACCTCGGAAAACTGTACAATTGTAATTGTAAAACTTCTGATCGAAGAAGTGCTCATTGGAACCTTCCTGAGCATGTTCGAATAAACCGGTTAACCGAGGTTTCATCTGAGTGATTCTGTGGTTGCTATGTCAAAGGGCAGGTGTCGATACCTTATGTTAGGGAGTTAACCTTGAAGAAGAGAAGTCTTTTTTTTACCCCAACAATGTATGACTCACATAAATGTATTTCCTTGCACAACTTTCCTGTCTTATCCATTTTTGCCTGCAACCTGGGTAGTGACTTTGTCACATGAGGTGACTGGTGAGACATTACTTAAATATGAGCAACGGGAGTTTGGGTGACAGGAATGGCTTGGTCATTGCAGGACTGCTTTGTGACGTTGTTGTAAGGGGGGAAGTTGGTACAGCATTTGAGAGCCATATGGGTGCACTGGCAAGTTAAGTAAATCGGGCCATTTCATGAGACCACCCAGGCCTCCCGGGCAGCAATGCGCGCCGCTGTTGGTGCCATCTCCATCTCAGGTTCCTCCTCCTCCTCCTCCTCCAAAGAGGCTGTGCACTCTGTGCCTTGCTCCTTCTGCAGCTCCAAACATCACTGCTGTGCTATGTTGTGCAGCACACAGTAAACAATGGTGATTGTGGAGACCATGGCTAGTGCGTACTGAAGGGCTGCTCCAGATCTGGGAAGGCATCTGAAGTGCATCTTCATCATGCCAATTGCTCGCTCTATGACACATCTGATCGACATGTGGCTGTCATTATAATTCTCCTCGGCTTCTTTGCTTGGTCTCCTCAAGAGCACGTCTTCAATGGATAGCCCTTGTTTCCAAGCAGCCAGCCAATAAGTCTTTTTGGAGGTGTAATTAGCTGAGGGATGGTGGACTGGCTCAGCACAAAAGAGTCATGACTGCTGCCAGAGAATCTGGCACACACATGCATGATGATCTTTTTATGGTTGCAGACGAGTTGCACATTGAGGAAGTGGACGCCCTCGTGGTTCACAAACACTCCTGGGTGATGAGGGAGTGTCTTCATGGCCACATGTGTACAGTCAATGATGCCATGCACCTGTGGGAAGCCATCCATAGCCACAAAGCCAAGCTCCAGCTCAGTAGCACTGGCTTCACCAGTGGCATAGTTGACATAATTGGCTGACTGTAAAACATGGCATCGGTCACCTGGGTGATGCATCTATGGGCGGCCGACTGCGAGATCCTGCAAATGTCTGCTGCAGATCCCTGGAAGGAGCCTGAGGTGAAGAATTGAGCTTGGTGGTAACATTGATAGCCACTGGTAAGGCGTGTCCAACAGGATCTCTGGGCAGCAGGTCTTGTTCCAGCAAGCTACAAATGTCTGCGACAACCTTCACGATAGCTTGAGCCTCCTGAAGCACTGCTGCTCAGGCATGATTGGAAGCTCATCCTCTGCCTGTATATCTTGTGTTGGGGGTATTGTCTCCGCATGGTGCACCCATGTGCTTACCCCCTCTTTCCTGTAGAGCATCAGGTTGTTGAGTTAAAGGCTGCTGTTGTGGCTGCTGCTGCTGGTGTGGCTGGTGTTGTTGGTGCTGGGGCTCATCTTGGTCCAATTCTGACATCCAAGGTGAGACAGCATAATCGGCAACCATGTTGATCTAATTGCTGGCAGGTAAAGTGAAGATCAGAGTCACAATCCTTCAATGTAGTGATAGTGACTAGCAATATGGTGAGAGTGGCTTCCGAGGTTGCAAAAATGATCTGCAAACTCCTGAAAGCTAAATCTCTGCACAAAATGGTGTCCACAAGAGCGTTTCCCTTAGACCAGGAAGCAGGTGTAACGTGGGAGTATTTATGTGTTTTTTTCCAGCTGTCAATTAATGAACTTGAACATTGGCCACTGAGCTTCTGCCTCCCCTTCACAAGCGTGTTTACCGAGGTGCGTGAATCCCGTGCCCTGCAGATTACAAAACTAAGGTTAAAAAGGCAGTTTATACCTCAATGAGGTCATCCACCCTTCCCGAGCGGGTCTGTGGTGCACCTCGAAATGCGTCCAAGTTAAATGTGGAAGTCGGAGGAATGAGGGCGGGTTCCCGACACGCTGTCAATTTCTGCCGTCCTGCCCCCAAACCCGTACACTATGCAATGGGAAAATATTGGCCCTAATGTCTGCAGAGATTGGTGCAGGTCAGGTGCTGTTGTATGAGTTAGCGCCGGTGACTTCAGCGGCAGGCAGATTGTGACATCAGTGAGGGTGCAACACTCACTGGGTGCCCATTCTGCAAAATTCATTGGCGCCCCCTGCCTTAGTGCCTCGCCCCAACAGCGAGAGGGAGAGGAGGTGTCAAGCCAGCAGGGGCACTATTTAAATGGATCATGAGTAATGAGTCACAGCTGTCAAGTTAGTGTTGTTTCACTGCTTCATTGTCAGTTTGACAGTCATTTAAAGGTTGTTTAGTCTCTGTAATGTTGCAGCTCCTAAAAATGTGTGGCATTTTTATTCTCACAATATATCAAAATGCTACACTAGAGTGAGGTTCTGCAGCATCAATGAACTGGAACTGGAAAGAGCCTGTGTCAATGATGACTTGCGGTTGGACTGCACCTGATACTGCTTAGCGCTTTGCATATAACATTATTGAACTAGGCCATTAGCATTTGATTTAGCGCTCCAATCCTACCTTTGACTTAATTTTTTGTGCAGCGTGATTAATTAGTGCTTGATGCTAAATCTGAAATTTTTCGAAAGTTACCGCCCATTCCTGGGCTGTAATTAATTTTCCCCCCAGTGAGACTGACTGTACAACTGCATCGTGGGAGATGGTGCTTCACATTGAGATGACTATCGATGAGTCTTTTCAGAACTGTCCACATAGCAAGGCCAATGGTTCTCATAGCTCATTAGGGAAAATCTAAGAAAAATAATAATCTAACAGTAAATTTCTATATTTAAGAGGTACTAATGAGATGGGAGAAAAAGTAAGAATTGCAATTCTGGTCGGACCTTCCATTTAAAAAAGAATGAACTTCTTTGATAGTTCAAGAAGTTTATCCAGTGAGTAGTGGAGTCTTACAGACTAGGAGGGTCTGTATCCCAAGTTTTGCTGAGTTAGCGTATCTCTGCAAGGATAGATTAGGGACTCCACAATTCATTTTTTGTCATGGTTTAGGAGAGGAGAACTTTAACAGGAGTTCCCATTGCTGACTGCCAGCCAATGACATTTGCTGAAACTGTGTGTGCGTATGTGCATTCATTACGTGAGGATATAAGTGTTGGGGACTCACGCATAGAAACATAGAAACATAGAAAATAGGTGCAGGAGCAGGCCATTCAGCCCTTCTAGCCTGCACCGCCATTCAATGAGTTCATGGCTGAACATGAAACTTCAGTACCCCCTTCCTGCTTTCTCGCCATAACCCTTGATCCCCCGAGTAGTAAGGACTTCATCTAACTCCCTTTTGAAGATATTTAGTGAATTGGCCTCAACTACTTTCTGTGGTAGAGAATTCCACAGGTTCACCACTCTCTGGGTGAAGAAGTTTCTCCTCATCTCGGTCCGAAATGGCTTACCCCTTATCCTCAGACTGTGACCCCTGGTTCTGGACTTCCCCAACATTGGGAACATTCTTCCTGCATCTAACCTGTCTAAACCCGTCAGAATTTTAAACGTTTCCATGAGGTCCCCTCTCATTCTTCTGAACTCCAGTGAATACAAGCCCAGTTGATCCAGTCTTTCTTGATAGGTCAGTCCCGCCATCCCGGGAATCAGTCTGGTGAATCTTCGCTGCACTCCCTCAATAGCAAGAATGTCCTTCCTCAAGTTAGGAGACCAAAACTGTACACAATACTCCAGGTGTGGCCTCACCAAGGCCCTGTACAACTGTAGCAACACCTCCCTGCCCCTGTATTCAAATCCCCTCGCTATGAAGGCCAACATGCATTTGCTTTCTTAACCGCCTGCTGTACCTGCATGCTAACCTTCAATGACTGATGTACCATGACATCCAGGTCTCGTTGCACCTTCCCTTTTCCTAATCTGTCACCATTCAGATAATAGTCTGTCTCTCTGTTTTTACCACCAAAGTGGATAACCTCACATTTATCCACATTATACTTCATCTGCCATGCATTTGCCCACTCACCTAACCTATCCAAGTCACTCTGCAGCCTAATAGCATCCTCCTCGCAGCTCACACTGCCACCCAACTTAGTGTCATCCGCAAATTTGGAGATACTGCATTTAATCCCCTCGTCTAAATCATTAATGTACAATGTAAACAGCTGGGGCCCCAGCACAGAACCTTGCGGCACCCCACTAGTCACTGCCTGCCATTCTGAAAAGTACCCGTTTACTCCTACTCTTTGCTTCCTGTCTGACAACCAGTTCTCAATCCATGTCAGCACACTACCCCCAATCCCATGTGCTTTAACTTTGCACATTAATCTCTTGTGTGGGACCTTGTCGAAAGCCTTCTGAAAGTCCAAATATACCACATCAACTGGTTTTCCTTTGTCCACTTTACTGGAAACATCTTCAAAAAATTCCAGAAGATTTGTCAAGCATGATTTCCCTTTCACAAATCCATGCTGACTTGGACCTATCATGTCACCATTTTCCAGATGCACTGCTATGACATCCTTAATAATTGATTCCATCATTTTACCCACTACTGAGGTCAGGCTGACCGGTCTATAATTCCCTGTTTTCTCTCTCCCTCCTTTTTTAAAAAGTGGGGTTACATTGGCTACCCTCCACTCCATAGGAACTGATCCAGAGTCAATGGAATGTTGGAAAATGACTGTTAATGCATCCGCTATTTCTAAGGCCACCTCCTTAAGTAGTCTGGGATGCAGTCCATCAGGCCCTGGGGATTTATCGGCCTTCAATCCCATCAATTTCCCAAACACAATTTCCCGACTAATAAAGATTTCCCTCAGTTCCCCCTCCTTACTAGACCCTCTGACCCCTTTTATATCCGGAAGGTTGTTTGTATCCTCCTTAGTGAATACCGAACCAAAGTACTTGTTCAATTGGTCTGCCATTTCTTTGTTCCCCGTTATGACTTCCCCTGATTCTGACTGCAGGGGACCTACGTTTGTCTTTACTAACCTTTTTTTCTTTACATACCTATAGAAACTTTTGCAATCCGCCTTAATGTTCCCTGCAAGCTTCTTCTCGTACTCCATTTTCCTTGCCCTAATCAAACCCTTTGTCCTCCTCTGCTGAGTTCTAAATTTCTCCCAGTCCCCAGGTTTGCTGCTATTTCTGGCCAATTTGTATGCCACTTCCTTGGCTTTAATACTATCCCTGATTTCCCTAGATAGCCACGGTTGAGCCACCTTCCCTTTTTTATTTTTACGCCAGACAGGAATGTACAATTGTTGTAATTCATCCATGCGGTCTCTAAATGTCTGCCATTGCCCATCCACAGTCAACCCCCTAAGTATCATTCGCCAATCTATCCTAGCCAATTCACGCCTCATACCTTCAAAGTTACCCTTCTTTAAGTTCTGGACCATGGTCTCTGAATTTACTGTTTCATTCTCCATCCTAATGCAGAATTCCACCATATTATGGTCACTCTTCCCCAAGGGGCCTCACACAATGAGATTGCTATTTAATCCTCTCTCATTACACAACACCCAGTCTAAGATGGCCTCCCCTCTAGTTGGTTCCTCAACATATTGGTCTAGAAAACCATCCCTTATGCACTCCAGGAAATCCTCCTCCACCGTATTGCTTCCAGTTTGGCTAGCCCAATCTATGTGCATAGTAAAGTCACCCATTATAACTGCTACACCTTTATTGCATGCACCCCTAATTTCCTGTTTGATGCCCTCCCCAACATCCCTATTACTGTTTGGAGGTCTGTACACAACTCCTACTAACGTTTTTTGCCCTTTGGTGTTCTGCAGCTCTACCCATATAGATTCCACATCATCCAAGCTAATGTCTTTCCTAACTATTGCATTAATCTCCTCTTTAACCAGCAATGCTACCCCACCTCCTTTTCCTGTTATTCTATCCTTCCTGAATGTTGTATACCCCTGAATGTTGAGTTCCCAGCCCTGATCATTCTGGAGCCACGTCTCCGTAATCCCAATCACATCATATTTGTTAACATCTATTTGCACAATTAATTCATCCACCTTATTGCGGATACTCCTTGCATTAAGACACAAAGCCTTCAGGCTTGTTTTTTTAACAACCTTTGTCCTTTTAGAATTTTGCTGTATAATGGCCCTTTTTGTTCTTTGCCTTGGGTTTCTCTGCCCTCCACTTTTCCTCATCTCCTTTCTGTCTTTTGCTTTTGCCTCCTTTTTGTTTCCCTCTGTCTCCCTGCATTGGTTCCCATCCCCCTGCCATATTAGTTTAAATCCTCCCCAACAGCACTAGCAAACACTCCCCTTAGGACATTGGTTCTGGTCCTGCCCAGGTGCAGACCGTCCGGTTTGTACTGGTCCCACCTCCCCCAGAACCGGTCCCAATGCCCCAGGAATTTGAATCCCTCCCTGCTGCACCACTGCTCATAGAATCATAGCACTCGATAATAACGCAGAGGTGGGGTGGTGGGTGGCAGGCAATAGTGAGCATGAAACCATGAAGAAATGTTGGCATGTCGGAATGTCTGATTTCAATATGGACACCTAATTATCGAATGTGTGTTGGTGAGCGTGATGCGTACCCGCATGACAGAAACTCAACTATTTAAAGGGCCAATTCAAAGTTGGAATTTGGAGGAGTTGGGAGCTTTTGGAAAGAGACACCAAACTTATAAGATGGACTCAGGATGTTCAAAGGCTGCACCAAGCTTTCTCCTGCCTGCCCATACATGATAACATCCTGCTGAAGTCTTGACGTTCTTAATATTTAACAAACCCTCTATTTTTGTATCATCAGCAAATTTCTATCTCATTCTCCAAGTCCAAGAATAGAAGTATAAGCTTAAGGAAGAAATTCTGAACTTATGGAAGAATAGAGATCTAACAATTCCCATACATCACTCCTTGAACTTGCAAGTGTAGGTACGTAAACCCTAAAAGAAAGACAAGCGTCACTTTTGTGTTACGGGCCAAGAGCTCTACTTGCCAAAATAGAAAATGGTTATGGACGACAAAAAAGGTAATGGACAACATAAAACCAAACGAAAAATCATAAAAAAATGCAAAAAATAGCAGTTCTTGGCGGTGACTGGGAGAGATACAAAGAACAAAAGGTGGAAAAACAAATAGTAAGAGCTACAAAAGGGGTATATGAAAAGAAACTTGAAAGACTTATCAATGAACACAATTTTTTAAGTTATATTTGAAAAAGGTGATCAGGGGCAATATGGGCTCTTTGAAAACTGGTAACGGTGATATTGTAAATGAAAATAAGGAAATGGCGGATATGTTGAATAATTACTTTGCATCAGTGTTTACAGTAGAGGAAGAGTATAACATGTGGACATCCCAGATTATAATTTAAATGGAGAAAAATTGCAAGTGCTGCAGTAGAGGTACCTGGGGGTCCTTGTGCATGAAATACAAAAAGTGAGTATGCAGGTACAGCAAATAATCAGGAAGGCAAATGGAATTTTGGCCGTTATTGCAAGGGGGATAGAGTATAAAAGCAGAGAAGTCCTGCTACAACTGTACAGGTTATTGGTGAGGTCACACCTAGAGCACTGCGTGTAGTTTTGGTCTGCGTATTTAAGAAAGGATATACTTTTCAGAGAAGGTTTACTTGATTGATTCCAGAGATGAGGGGGTTGAGTTATGACGATAGGTTGAGTAGATTGGGTCTATACTCATTGGAGTTCAGAAGAATAAGAGGTGATCTTATCGAAACATATGATAATGAGAGGGCTGGACAAGTTGGATGCAGATCGTATATTTCCACTTATAGGGGAACTAAAACTAGGAGGCATAGTCTCAGAATAAGGGGCCGCCCATTTAAAACTGAGATGAGGAGGAATTTCTTCTCTCAGAGGGTTGTAAATCTGTGGAATTCTCTGTCCCAGAGAGCTGTGGAGGCTGGGTCATTGAATAGATTTAAGGCAGGGATAGACAGATTTTTGAGCAATAAGGGAATAAAGGGTTATGGGAAGCGGGCAAGGAAGTGGAACAGTCTATGATCAGATCAGCCATGATCTTATTGAATGGGTCGAGGGGTCAAATGGCCTACTCCTCCTCCTATTTCTTGTGTTCGCACTTGAGGCACTGCTGGCTGCAGTAACGAGCAGAAAGGAGATCATTTTCAACAGCAACAAGAAATAGACACCTGTTGCTGTAACTAAGAAGACGTGGCTGGAGGTCTCCGAGGAGGTGAGTAGCCACCGTATAACTAAAACCGCCTAGTTCCACCTCCGTAACATTGCCCGCATTTGCCCCTGCCTCAGCTCATCTGCTGCTGAAACCCTCATCCATGCCTTTATTACCTCTAGACTTGACTACTCCAACGCACTCCTGGCTGGCCTCCCAAATTCTACGTTATGTAAACTTGAGGTCATCCAAAACTCGGCAGCCCATGTCCTAACTTGCACCAAGTCCCGATCACCCCTCACCCCTGTGCTCGCTGATCTACATTGGCACCTGGTTAAGCAACGCCTCAATTTCAAAATTCATATCCATGTTTACAAATACCTCCATAGCCTCACCCCTCCCTATCTCTGTATTCTCTTTCAGCTTCACAACTCCACGAAATGTCTGCGTTCCTCAAATTCTGGCCTCTTAAGCACCCTGATTATAATTGCTCAAACATCGGTGGTCGTACCTTCAGCTGCCTGGGCCCTAAGCTTTGGAACTCCCTTCCAAAACCTCTCTGCCTCTGTACCTCTCTTTCCTCCTTTAAGGCATTTCTTAAAACCTACCTCTTTGACCAAGCTTTTGGTCATCTGCTGTAATTTCTTCTTATGTGGCTCAGTGTCAAATTTATTTGTTTTGTCTTAAAGCGCCTTGGGACATTTTACTACGTTAAAGGCGCTATATAAATAAAAGCTGTTGTTGTTGTTCCTGGATCCAGTGTAGGAAGCAGTTTAATGACTTGACCAGATCAGAAAAGTTGAGTACATTTCCAGAGTCATGTACATCCAGCAGCACACAGTCCCCCAATCCCTCACTCTGTCTTGTCAAGCTTACTCCATCACATCACTCCTCACAGCCACAAAAGTATTGTTCACATTCTATCCACTTCCTCATCTCCCCATTTATCCACCCACCATTGCCACTCACCTTGTACGGTTGTGTTGCAGCCAAATCACTCCACATCTTCAGTGTCAGTGGGTGTGAGGAGCCCATAGATACGGCTCCATGAAAATTGTGTCTAATGAGCACTTGAGTGTTAAACTTGCAGTTGTCTGGTTTAGCACTTCCAGGCAAGCTCAAATTATGGTAATCATCAATTAGGATCAAAATTGTGTGCTAAATCCAGACTTTCAAACAGGCTAGACTTATTGGCACTGCACTCATTTAGGGCCTATTTCATTCTTTGGCCAAAATAACCCCCGAAGAATTCGCAGCTGCCTGGTTACAGAATTAAATATCTCTGATCCAAATTTCATAAAAGACTCAGTCATGTTGATTTGATTTCAGCAATGAGTGAAATATGATCATCTTAATTATTCTAAGTAGCAACACTTTTACATTGCCAATATTAATTTGTATCTGTCTTTTCTCCCTGCTAGGGTCTTCATGTATAGAGCAGCAGTCAGTGGTCCTTGCAGACAACAAATACTCAGAGGAGTTGATTCCTTCTGAGGATGCACCATCACAGGACTCTTGCTTACCATGAACCAGTTCAGGTACTTGCACTTCAGTGGGTCCTGCTAGATAGTTTTTGGGTTTTCACCTAGTGACCGACAGTTCACAAGCAAGCACAAATAAACAGTGGTAGCAGAGATAGCTGTGGACAGTCCACATCATAGGGCACAAACCTCTCCAGGCTCAGCTTCTTTTGACAGATCACATGCATGCGAATGAACAGGGCCTCCGCGGGCAGAGAGTTGGGTTGCTTGCCCAACTCCTACCCAGCGAATGCCCTTCAAATTATTGCGCTGCTAATATCAGGCATAAGGCCTACTTTTACCAGCATAAGAGTTCTTAATAAATAGAAAAATAAAATGTTATCACTCATTTATATATTAAAAATCCTGTCCATTGAGGTAAGTTTATTTTTAGTCCTGTTAAGATATATGTTTTTTTTAATTACAAAAAAATAAATTTTTGGTTAAATATTTAATTAAATTGCATTTTAATTAATTTTAAAAATGTAATGTGTTTTTTAAATATATTTTCAGGGTTTGTGTGTTTTTGGGGGTATTCTCATTCCTACTTATGGCTTACTTACGGAATTACTGTAAGTATGAATGGGGATCCCATTAATCTGATAGCTTGGGCCGGCCCACGTGATCCCAGTGATCTGTACGAAACCGGACACTCGCCTTCACATAGAGCCCCAGGATCACAAGTCGCTGAACTTCAGGGGCCACCAGGTACTTTTGTAGAAATTATTGCGGTCGGAGGCATCCATCCGCGGGAAGCGTCCAATTGCAATTTCTGAAACAAGTCTCCTTAGGCACTGTTGCTAGGTGAGGTGCAGGTAGACCCTGTAGATTTGGTATATTCTGGTGGCAAGGTATAATCATGAGCATTCTCAAACATCAGTTTTGTCCCTGCTGCTCCTCTGTATCTGGTTGTATTACAGCCAGACACACTGGTATTGCCAGTTAAACCCTTTTATTAGAGGCTTGCCTGCACTTTCAGTATCTGATTAATAAAAAGTACTTGCACTTTGACGCCTGTGCCAACAGAAACCCTTCTTTTATAAAGGCATCCATTGTGTCATAAATTAAGGCATACTGACAGAACATGTGATGCATTCATTTAAATATTTATGCCAGAAAATGAGTGAGTACATCCCATGCCTCACATCACTCATGGGGAAAAACACACAGCCACAAAAATGAGAGTGGGAGCAACAGAGTTCACCAAAGAATTGATGGGTCAAGGGATGAAGATCCACTTTTGGCACATCATCACCCATTTATCGCCCATTTAGCACCCATATAAATGCTGAGATGCAGGCTATCATCGATATTTGATGAAAAGTGGAAACTAGCACCCAATTATAGCCCATTTATCACTGGCCCAACTTTCAGCACACATGAATGGGCTGCATCGCCCGGCCTAAAAAATATGATGTCATCCTTGTGCAAGACCGAGAATAGTGCTTATAATGAAACTTGCGCCTGATTATCGGCCAGATTATCACTGACCGCTACTTTTGGCATTTCACCCACAATTCGCCAAAATGATCGCTGGCTGAAAAAGACGCTGAAGAAAAGCTGCACTCACCTGACCTTAACTCGGCACTACTCGGCAGTACTCGGCACTATGGACGCCCTTTTCTAAATCGGAGGATCTGTAGTAAAAGGCTGCTTCAAGTGCTTGTGAGGAGAATCAATTTGTGAGTGAAGGGCCTTTTTGACTCTTGCCAATCATCTAATCACATTTGTATCTGTTGAGGTCAAAGTAAGGGCATTTATAGCGATGGGGTCTGTCATTTCTCAACCAGTATTGATCACTAATCACATGCTGCAGAATAGAGATGGTTGAAGGTATATTGAAGAGCATTATGTGTCCAATCAAAGAGATGGCAGACTGCTGTGGAGGAGAAGACATTACACCCAACGCATTTACAGGGATAAGCGATCATACCTGGACTTGACCGATGACACGTGCGTTAGGAGGCAGCACTTCCGAAAGGAGGTCATCAGTGAGATATGCCAACTAATTAAGAGAGATCGGCAGCCTAACAGCACCATCAGGATCGCACTGCCCTTTGATGTTAAGGTTACTGCAGCACTTTCCTTCTATGCATCGGGCTCCTTTCAGGCCTCAGCTGGCGACATTTGCACGATCTCTCAGCACGCCACACATTGCTGCATTTGATAGGTGACTGAAGCCCTTTACGCCTGCAGGATGGACTTTATAAGCTTCATATGGCCAGGGAGGCACAGACAGAGAGTGCTTTGGGTTTCTCACAAATAGCAAACTTCCCCAAGGTGCAGGGAGCAATAGATTGTATGTACATCGCCATGCGAGCACCTTTACAGGATGCAGAGGTATTTCAGAACCGAAAGGGATTCCACTCCCTGAATGTGCAGCTTGTTGTCGACCATAAGCAAATAATCATGGCAATAAATGCAAATTCTCCAGGCAGCATGCATGATGTGCACATCTTGCGTGAGAGCACTTTGTTTGACCTGTTTAAGAGTGAGCCACGAGATCATGGTTGGATGCTGGGGGATAAAGGATATGGCTTTGACAGCTGGTCATGAACCCCCTGCGTAAGCCCCAGATGGAACCCGAGAAGTGCTACAACAAATTTAAAGGCACTTTGTCTAAATGCACATAGAATTTGTAACAAAATAGATGAGCTAACGGCACACATTGAGACAAATGGGTATGATCTGATAGCCATTACAGAGACGCAGTTGCAAGGTGACCAGGACTGGGAATTAAATATTCAAGGGTATTTGACAATCTGGAAGGACAGACAGAAAGGAAAAGAATGTTGGGTAGCTCTATTGATAAAGGATGGAATCACTGCAATAGTGAGAAATGATATTGGCTCAAATGATCAGGATGTTGAAAAAGTTTGGGTGGAGATAAGGAATATTAAGGGGAAAAAGTCACTGGTGGGCGTAGTCTATAGACCCGCTAACAGTAGCAACTCTGTTGGTCGGAGCAGGAAATAGTGGGGGCTTGTAAAAAGGGAACAGCAATAATCATGGGTGATTTTAACCTCCATATTGTTTGGACAAATCAAATTGGTCTGGCTAGCCTTGAGGAGGAGTTCATAGAATGCATAAGGGACAGGTTCCTTAAGCATTATGTAACGGAACCAACCAGGGGGCAGGCTATCTTAGATCTGGTCCTGTGTAATGAGCCAGCATTAATAAACAATCTCCTAGTAAAGGATTCCCTTTGTATGGAGAAAGAGTCAGACTGAACACAGTGAGCTCAAAGTAAAGTGTGACCTTAGTCTTTTATTGCAGGTCTCCAGAGTGCCTCTCCAATCTGTGAAGCCTTCTTAAATACCTGTGCTCCCAAGGGATTATGGGATGCCTTTGAACTCCAGGGGATGAGCCCTCTGGCTGTGCAGAGTAAATACAAGTCCACATATATAACAACACTCCCTCTAAAGTGAATAGTGTAACTATTTAGAATGTGAGTCGATCGGGGGCCCTTCTTGCCCTGGTTGATCGTCTCGGTGTGAAAGCTGGTGCTTTTGAATCAATTGTTGGGCCCTCACTGGGCTGCTGTGCAGCTGGCCTTGCTGGACTGCCTGGTGTGTTGGGCCCTGCAGGGCTGCTGTGGATGATGGGTTCTGCTTCGTGGTCAACCGTGGTGCCGGTTGCCACTTGTGTGTATGTTGGGGGATCAAAAAAGATAGGGTCCAATGTAGTTTGCTCAGGATAGTCTGTGAATCTGAGTTTGATTTGGTCCAAGTGTTTCTGGTGAATGAGTCCATTTGAAAGTTTGACCCGAAACACCCTGCTCCCCTCTTTGGCCATGACAATGCCGGGAAGCCACTTGGGACATTGTCCATAATTTAATACAAATACAGGATCATTGATTTCAATCTCGCATGACACATTTGCTCTATCATTGTATGTACTTTGTTGAAGCCGTTCATGTAGATCAGGGTGAACTAACAAGAGCCTTGTCTCAGTGCTCTTTTCATGAGCAGTTCAGCAGGTGAGATCCCAGTGAGTGAGTGGGGTCTCGTGTGGTAGCTAAGCAGGACTCGGGATAGGTGAGTCTGCAGTGAGCCTTCACTTACCCTCTTCAAGCCTTGCTTGATGGTTTGCACTGCTCTCTCTGCCTGACCATTGGACGCTGGTTTAAACGGGGCAGATGTGACATGTTTGATCCCGTTATGGGTCATGAATTCTTTGAACTCAGCACTGGTAAAACAAGGCCAGTTGTCGGTCGCTCACCAGGACATCGGGTAAGTCGTGAGTGGCAAACATGGCCCGCAGGCTTTCATTAGTGGCAGCGGACATGCTAGCCGACATTATCTCACATTCAATCCACTTGGAATACGCGTCTACAACCACAATGAACATTTTACCCAAGAACGAGCCTGCATAGTCGATGTGCACCCGAGACCACGGTTTGGAGGGCCAAGACCATAAACTTAGCGGCGCCTCCCTGGGTACATTGCTTAACTGCGAGCAAGTATTACATCTGTGAATGCAGGACTTTAAGTCCACATTGATACCGGGCCATCACACGTGGGATCTGGCTATCACTTTCATCATTACGATGCCTGTGTGGGGACTGTGGAGGTCATTGATGAAGGTCTCTCTGCCCTTCTTGGGGACCACTACTCGATTTCCCCACAGAAGGCAGCCTGCCTGTATAGACATTTCATCTGTGCGCCGCTGGAACGGCTTTATCTCTTCCTGCATTTCCACTGGGACACTGGACCAGCTCCCATGAAGCACACAGCTTTTGATGAGAGATAATAAGAGGTTCTGGCTTGTCCAGGTTTTGATCTGCCGGGCAGTGAGGGATGATTGCTCACTCTCAAATGCTTCCATAACCATGGCTAGATCTGCGGGCTGCGCCATTTTCACCCCTGTGGTGGGCAATGGCAGCCTACTGAGAGCATCTGCGCAGTTTTCTGTGCCTGGCCTGTGGCGGATGGCGTAGTTGTATGCGGACAACGTGAGCGCCATCTCTGGATGCGGGCTGATGCATTAGTATTTATTCCTTTACTCTCGGAAAACAAGCATATAAGTGGCTTATCGTCAGTTTCCAATTCGAATTTTAGCCCCAACAGGTATTGATGCATTTTCTTTACCCCATAGACACACGCTAATGCTTTTTTTTCAATCATGCTGTAGGCTCCCTCAGCCTTAGACAGACTCCTGGATTCATAAGCAACCGGTTGCAGTTTCCCAAAAACATTAGCTTGTTGCAATACACACCAACGCCATATGACATCGCATCACATGCTAGTACCAAACGCTTACATGGTTCATACAACACAAGCAATTTGTTTGAGCATAACAATTTTCTCGCTTTTACAAAGCATTTTCTTGGCTTTTTCCCAAAACCCATTTGTCCACTTTTCATATTAAGACATGCAGTGGTTCTAACAGTGTGCTGAGACCCGGTAAGAAGTTACCAAAGTAGTTCAGGAGTCCCAGAAACGATCGCAGCTTCGTCACGTTCTGTGGCCTCGGTGCGTTCTCGATTGCCTCCGTCTTCGCATTGGTGGGCCTGATGCCGTCCGCCGCAATCCTCCTTCCCAAGAACTCCACTTCAGGCACCAGGAAAACGCACTTCGAGCATTTTAACCTGAGCCCCACGCGGTTGAGTCGACTAAGATCCTGCTCCAGGTTCTGCAGGTGCTCGACTGTGTTCTGACCTGTGACCAAGATGTCGTTCTGGAAGATTTCTCTGGAATATCGCCTCCGCTGATTGGATTCCAAATGGGCATCTGTTATAAACAAAAAGACCTTTGTGCGTGTTGATGCAGGTGAGTGCTTTCAATGATTCCTCCAGTTCCTGCGTCATGTAGGCTGAAGTCAGATCTAGCTTCGTGAACGTCTTTCCTCCCGCCAGCATTGCAAAGAGGTCATCGGCCTTTGGTAGTGGGTATTGGTCCTGCAGAATCGGCATGAATGGAAACGATGATCACCCCCGCAGTGCCAACAAGGTGTTAATGGCTTTGCATTCATTACCCTTGATGGTGGACTCTGAGTCATCTGCGGACATGCAGCTGCAGGTATGTGTGACCTGCCCTGTACATTATGATTCGAAAACAACATCACTTTGTTCACAGTACTTGTAGCAGCACTTGTGTGCTGAGAGATTTGCTTCGTATTGTCACTAGTGGCAATGAACGCCTGGGCTATCGCTATGGCTTTACTCAAGGTTGGGGTCTCTCCAGTCAAAAGTTTGCGAAGTATAGTTCATGGCCAATGTCAAGTACGAAAAAGTCTCTGAGCATGTGCTCCAAATGTCCTTCAAATTCGCAATGTCCTGTAAGGTGTCTTAGCTCGGTGACATAACTCGCCACTTCCTGGCCTTCAGACCTTTTGTAGGTGTAGAACCGATACCTTGCCATCAGAACGCTTTCCTTCGGGTTCAACTGCTCTCGGATCAGTGTGCATAAATCGTTGTACGATTTCTCCGTGGGTTTCGCTGGAGTGAGCAGATTCTTCATGAGGCCATACGTTGGTGCCCCACAGATGGTGAGGAGGATCGCCCTTCGTTTGGCAGCGCTCTCTTCCCCATCTAGCTCATTGGCCATGAAGCATTGCTCGAGTCGCTCCATAAAAGTTTCCCAATCATCTCCCTCTGAAAATTTCTCCAGGATGCCCACTGTTCTTTGGGTTAGCTAACTGTATCTCGTCACCAGTTGTTGTGTGTGGAGAAAGAGTCAGACTGAACACTGTGAGCTCAAAGTAATGTGTGACCTTAGTCTTTTATTGCAGGTCTCCAGAGTGCCTCTCCAACCTGTGAAGCCTCCTCAAATACCTGTGCTCCCAAGGGATTATGGGATCCCTTTGGACTCCAGGGGATCAGCCCTCTGGTGGCTGTACAGAGTAAATACATGTCCACATATATAACACCCTTGGAATGAGTGATCATAGCGTAGTTGAATTTCAAATTCAGATGGCGAGTGAGAAAGTTGGATCTCTAACCAGCGTACTAAGCTTAAATAAAGGTGACTATGAAGGTATGAGGGCAGAGTTGGCTAAAGTGGAATGGGAAAATAGATTAAAGTGTAGGACAGTTGATGAACAGTGGTGTACATTTAAGGAAATATTTCACAACTCTCAAGAAAAATATATTCCAGTGAGGAGGAAAGGGTGTAAAAGATAAGAGAGCCATCTGTGGCTATCTAACGAAATAAAGGACGGTATCCAATTCAAAAACAAGGGCATATAAAGTGGCCAAAACTAGTGGGAGGACAGAAGACTGGGAAGCTTTAAAAAGCCAGCAAAAAATGACTTAAAAAATGATTAAGAAAGGGAAGGTAGACAATGAAAGTAAACTAGCACAAAATATAATAACAGACAGCAAGAGTTTCTATCGGTATATAAAAAGTAAAAGAGTGGCTAAAGTAAATGTTGGTCCCTCAGAGCACAAGACCAGGGAATTAGGAATGGTGAACATGGAGATGGAAGAAACTCTGAACAAATATTTTGTATCAGTCTTTACTGTAGAGGACACTAACAATATTCCAACAGTGGATAGTCAAGGGGCTATAGCGGGGGAGGAACTTAACACAATCACAATCACAATCACTAAGGAGGTGGTACTCAGTAAGATAACGGGACTGAAGGCAGATATATCCCCTGGACCTGATGGCTTGCATCCTAGGGTCTTAAGAGAAGTAGCGGCAGGGATTGTGGATGCATTGGTTGTAATTTACCAAAATTCCCTGGATTCTGGGGAGGTCCCAGCAGATTGGAAAACTGAAAATGTAATGCCCCTATTTAAAAGAGGAGGCAGACAAAAAGCAGGAAACTATTAGGCTAAAAGCCTAACATCTGTGGTTCAGAAAATGTTGAATTCCATTATTAAAGAAGCAGTAGCAGGACATTTGGAAAATCAAAATTCGGTCAGGCAGAATCAGCATGGATTTATGAAGGGGAAGTCATGTTTGACAAATTCGCTGGAATTCTTTGAGGATGTAACGAACAGTATGGATAGAGTGGAACCAGTGGATGTGGTGTATTTGGACTTCCAGAAGGTATTTGACAAGGTGCCACATAAAAGGTTACTGCACGATAAAAGTTCATGGGATTGGGGATAATATATTAGCATAGATAGAGGATTGGCTAACTAACAGAAAACAGGGAGTCGGGATAAATGGTTCATTCTCTGGTTGGCAGGGATCAGTGCTGGGACCCCAACTATTTACAAACTATATTAACGATTTGGAAGAAGGGACTGAGTGTAACGTAGCCATGCTTGCTGATGATACAAAGATGGGAGGAAAAGCAATGTGTGAGGAGGACACAAAAAATCTGCAAAAGAACATAGACAGGCTGAGTGAGTGGGCAAAAATTTGGCAGATGGAGTAAAATGTTGGAACATGTTAGGTCATGCACTTTGGCAGAAAAAAAAATCAAAGAGCAAATTATTATTTAAATGGAGAAAGATTGCAAAGTGCTGCAGTACAGCAGGACCTGGGGGTAATTGTGCATGAAACATAAAACGATACTATGCAGGTACAGCAAGTGATCAGGAAGGCCAATGGAATCTTGGCCTTTATTGCAAAGAGGATGGAGTATATCGGCAGGGAAGTCTTGCTACAATTATACAGGGTGTTCGTGAGGCCACACCTGGAATATTGCGCTCAGTTTTGGTTTCCATATTTAAGAAAGGATATACTTGCTTTGAAGGTAGTTCAGAGAAGGTTCACTAGATTGATTTCGGAGATAAGGGGGTTGACTTATGAGGAAAGATTGAGTAGGTTGGGCCTCTACTCATTGGAATTCAGAAGAATGAGTGGTGATCTCATCGAAACATATAACACTATGAGGGGGCTTGACAAGGTGGATGTAGAGAGGATGTTTCCACTGATGGGGAAAACTAGAGCTAGAGTGCATGATCTTAGAATAAGGGGCCGCCCATTTAAAACTGAGCTGAGGAGGAATTTCTTCTCTCAGAGGATTGTAAATCTGTGGAATTCACTGCCTCAGAGAGCTGTGGAAGCTGGGACATTGAATAAATTTAAGACAAAAATAGACAGTTTCTTAAACGATAAAGAGATAAGGGGTTATGGGGAGCGGGCAGGGAAGTGGAGATGAGTCCATGATCAGATCAGCCATGATCTTATTGAATGGCAGAGCAGGCTCGAGGGGCCGTATGGCTGACTCCTGTTCCTATTTCTGATGTTCTTATGTTCTTATGAAAACCATATCGCCACACGCAATATCGTCAAAAAGACAATTGGAGTGCTTAAGCAACGCTTCAGATGCCTGAACCACTCAGGAGGCAACCTACAATACCAGCTGAGCAGGTCACTGAGTTCATTATGGTGTGCTGCATGTTGCATAACCTAGTTGAGACTGTCAGTCCACCTCAGGAGAGAGGGGAGGTGGAAGAGGAGGAGGACGAGGACCTCAGGGAGGCCAATCAGCCTAGTGATGAACCCATACCCCCACTCCCCCCTACAACACTTGAAAAGCCTCGTGGTAGTTACGCAGCTGCAAAACTCTTTTGTTAGCAGCTCATAAATTAACGCTTTGCGCGAAATTACATTGGTGACAATTACAGTTGCATTACGTTTCAACCTTGCCTGGCCATGGCCATTGTTTCCAACCATTGTATTGATGTTTTACCTTACATTATTAGAAGACAAATCAGGACAATAGTAAACTTAAATAAAAATGTTAATAATTAAAGATGAATGTGAAACATTTTTGAACAAACATATATAACAGCAACCACCCCCCAACCCTGAACAGTTAACAACATTTGTAACACAACAATAATATAACAACACCCTCCGACCATCCCAAACAGTGAACATTCAACTAAAATTTATTTTTAACAATAACAATAATTATATACAGCACCCCCCCTCCTTACCTGCGGCCACACTTACTTCCTGCACCTTGACTCCTCCTTGTATTAACCACCGTTTCCCAGTAACTTCCCAAGTAATGGGACCAAGACGTCTTGCAGCAGGGGACATCAAGGCCTGCTGCTCCTGGGGGAGGCGACATCAGCAGCAACTCCTCAGTGGCTGGAGGAGAAAATGTTTCCGAAGAAACGTTTTCCGAGTCAGAAAGAAGTTCTTCCTCCTGTCTCGCATCTGTCAGGGTGCTTGGTGGGATGGCACCTTGGGGTGCAGTGCCATCTTCCAACACTATCGCAAGCCGCAAGGCATCGACAGAGTCGGTCGTTCGCCCCATTGCCGCAACTATCTGATCCATGCCCTCCGTTATTCATACAGACATTGTGGCAATATTTCTGGTCAACCCACCAAGCACTGAGAGGAACTCACGACCTATGTCGATGCTTGCCCTTGACAATGAGACTATGTCCTCGTTTGGATCTGCCTGTCGCACTGCATGCCTACCTCGCCGACTCAACCTCCATGGGGTCGGCATGGGCAATGGACGCATTGGAATGGCCTGCTGCAAACCGCTTGGCACCGCTACTTCATCTGTGGATAAAGACATGGCTGCAGGTACCACAGAATACAGCTGTTCATCTTCCTTCTCCTCAGTTTCATCTTCTGCACCCGTGGTGATGATAATCTGCAGCAGCAAAAGCGTTGTTGCAGGGGCCTCCCTTTGTGCCTTGGGAGTCTGTGTAGTTGCAAAACATAATTGAGGTTATTAGAAGAGAAGAGTAGACATGAGAATGCTTGCGCTGCGCTGGCATATGTTCAAGGGGCAACACTATTGCAATAAATGTGAATGAGAGTGATTACATATGATTAATCTGAGAGTACAGAAGCATAACATTACATCATTCATAGAAACATAGAAACATAGAAAATAGGTACAGGAGTAGGGCATTCGGCCCTTCTAGCCTGCACCGCATTCAATGAGTTCATGGCTGAACATGCAACTTCAGTACCCCATTCCTGCTTTCTCACCATACTCCTTGATCCCCCTAGTAGTAAGGACTTCATCTAACTCCTTTTTGAATATATTTAGTGAATTGGCCTCAACAACTTTCTGTGGTAGAGAATTCCACAGGTTCACCACTCTCTGGGTGAAGAAGTTTCTCCTCATCTCGGTCCTAAATGGCTTACCCCTTATCCTCAGACTGTGACCCCTGGTTCTGGACTTCCCCAAAATTGGGAACATTCTTCCTGCATCTAACCTGCCTAAACCCATCAGAATTTTAAACGTTTCCATGAGGTCCCCTCTCATTCTTCTGAACTCCAGTGAATATAAGCCCAGTTGATCCAGTTTTTCTTGATAGGTCAGTCCCGCCATCCCGGGAATCAGTCTGGTGAACCTTCGCTGCACTCCCTCAATAGCAAGAATGACCTTCCTCAGGTTAGGAGACCAAAACTGTACACAATACTCCAGGTGTGGCCTCACCAAGGCCCTGTATAACTGTAGCAACACCTCCCTGCCCCTGTACTCAAATCCCCTCGCTATGAAAGCCAACATGCCATTTGCTTTCTTAACCGCCTGCTGTACCTGCATGCCAAACTTCAATGACTGATGTACCATGACACCCACGTCTCGTTGCACCTCCCCTTTTACTAATCTGTCACCATTCAGATAATAGTCTGTCTCTCTGTATTTACCATCAAAGTGGATAACCTCACATTACACTTCATCTGCCATGTATTTGCCCACTCACGTAACCTATCCAAGTCGCTCTGCAGTCTCATAGCATCCTCCTCGCAGCTCACACTGCCACCCAACTTAGTGTCATCTGCAAATTTGGAGATACTACATTTAATCCCCTCCTCTAAATCATTAATGTACAGTGTAAACAGCTGGGGCCCCAGCACAGAACCTTGCGGTACCCCACTAGTCACTGCCTGCCATTCTGAAACGTCCCCATTTACTCCTACTCTTTGCTTCCTGTCTGACAACCAGTTCTCAATCCATGTCAGCACACTACCCCCAATCCCATGTGCTTTAACTTTGCACATTAATCTCTTGTGTGGGACCTTGTCGAAAGCCTTCTGAAAGTCCAAATATACCACATCAACTGGTTCTCCCTTGTCCACTCTACTGGAAATATCCTCAAAAAATTCCAGAAGATTTGTCAGGCATGATTTCCCTTGCACAAATCCATGCTGACTTGGACCTATCATGTCACCTCTTTCCAAATGCACTGCTATGACATCCTTAACAATTGATTCCATCATTTTACCCACTACCGATGTCAGACTGACCGGTCTATAATTCCCTGTTTTCTCTCTCAGTCCTTTTTTAAAAAGTGGGGTTACATTGGCTACCCTCCACTCGATAGGAACTGATCCAGAGTCAAAGGAATGTTGGAAAATGACTGTCAATGCATCCGCTATTTCCAAGGCCACCTCCTTAAGTACTCTGGGATGCAATCCATCAGGCCCTGGGGATTTATTGGCCTTCAATCCCATCAATTTCCCCAACACAATTTCCCAACTAATAAGGATTTCCCTCAGTTCCTCCTCCTTACTAGACCCTCTGACCCCTTTTATATCCGGAAGGTTGTTTGTGTCCTCCTTAGTGAATACCGAACCAAAGTACTTGTTCAATTGGTTCGCCATTTCTTTGTTCCCCGTTATGACTTCCCCTGATTCTGACTGCAGGGGACCTACGTTTGTCTTTACTAACCTTTTTCTCTTTACATATCTATAGAAACTTTTGCAATCCGTCTTAATGTTCCCTGCAAGCTTCTTCTCGTACTCCATTTTCCCTGCCCTAATCAAACCCTTTGTCCTCCTCTGCTGAGTTCTAAATTTCTCTCAGTCCCCGGGTTCGCTGCTATTTCTGGCCAATTTGTATGCCACTTCCTTGGCTTTAATACTATCCCTGATTTCCCTTGATAGCCATGGTTGAGCCACCTTCCCTTTTTTATTTTTACGCCAGACAGGAATTTACAATTGTTGTAATTCATCCATGCAGTCTCTAAATGTCTGCCATTACCCATCCACAGTCAACCCCTTAAGTATCATTCGCCGATCTATCCTAGCCAATTCATGCCTCATACCTTCAAAGTCACCCTTCTTTAAATTCTGGACCATGGTCTCTGAATTAACTGTTTCATTCTCCATCCTAATGCAGAATTCCACCATATTATGGTCACTCTTCCCGAAGGGGCCTCGCACAACGAGATTGCTAATTAATCCTCTCTCATTACACAACACCCAGTCTAAGATGGCCTCCCCTCTAGTTGGCTCCTCGACATATTGGTCTAGAAAACCATCCCTTATGCACTCCAGGAAATCCTCCTTCACCGTATTGCTTCCAGTTTGGTTAGCCCAATCTATATGCATATTAAAGTCACCCATTATAACTGCTGCACCTTTATTGCATGCACCCCTAATTTCCTGTTTGATGCCCTCCCCAACATCACTACTACTGTTTGGAGGTCTGTACACAACTCCCACTAACGTTTTTTGCCCTTTGGTGTTCTGCAGCTCTACCCATATAGATTCCACATCATCCAAGCTAATGTCCTTCCTAACTATTGCATTAATCTCCTCCTTAACCAGCAATGCTACCCCACCTCCTTTTCCTTTTATTATATCCTTCCTGAATGTTGAATACCCCTGGATGTTGAGTTCCCAGCCCTGATCATCCTGGAGCCACATCTCTGTAATCCCAATCACATCATATTTGTTAACATCTATTTGCACAGTTAATTCATCCACCTTATTACGGATACTCCTTGCATTAAGACACAAAGCCTTCAGGCTTGTTTTTTTAACACCCTTTGTCCTTTTAGAATTTTGCTGTATAGTGGCCCTTTTTGTTCTTTGCCTTGGGTTTCTCTGCCCTCCACTTTTCCTCATCTCCTTTCTGTCTTTTGCTTTTGTCTCCTTTTTGTTTCCCTCTGTCTCCCTGTATTGGTTCCCATCCCCCTGCCATATTAGTTTAACTCCTCCCCAACAGCACTAGCAAACACTCCCCCTAGGATATTGGTTCCGGTCCTGCCCAGGTGCAGACCATCCGGTTTGTACTGGTCCCAGCTCCCCCAGAACCGGTTCCAATGCCCCAGGAATTTGAATCCCTACCTGCTGCACCACTGCTCAAGCCATATATTCATCTGCGCTATCCTGCGATTCCTACTCTGACTAGCATGTGGCACTGGTAGCAATCCCGAGATTACTACTTTTGAGGTCCTACTTTTTAATTTAGCTCCTAGCTCCTTAAATTCATTTCATAGGACCTCATCCCTTTTTTTACCTATGTCGTTGGTACCAATGTACACCATGACAACTGGCTGTTCTCCCTCCCTTTTTAGAATGTCCTGCACCCGCTCCGAGACATCCTTGATCCTTGCACCAGGGAGGCAACATACCATCCTGGAGTCTCGGTTGCGGCCGCAAAAACGCCTATCTATTCCACTTACAATTGAATCCCCTATCACTATCGCTCTCCCACTCTTTTTCCTGCCCTCCTGTGCAACAGAGCCAGCCATGGTGCCATGAACTTGGCTGCTGCTGCCCTCCCCTAATGAGTCATCCCCCCCAACAGTACCCAAAGCAGTGTATCTGTTTTGCAGGGGGATGACCACAGGGGACCCCTGCACTATCTTCCTTGCACTGCTCTTCCTGCTGGTCTTCCATTCCCTATCTTGCTCTGGACCCTTCACGTGCGATAAGACCAACTCGCTGCACGTGCTACTCACGTCATTCTCAGCATCGTGGATGCTCCAGAGTGAATCCACCCTCAGCTCCAACTCCGCAACGCGGTCCGTCAGGAGCTGGAGGCGGATACACTTCCCGCACACGTAGTTGTCAGGAACACTGGTGTCGTCCCTGAGTTCCCACATGGTACAGGAGGAGCATAACACGTGACTGAGCTGTCCTGCCATGACTTAACACTTTGATAAGCAACAACAATGCTAAAGTTTACTCACTGTTATAGAAGAGAAAAAATAAAAACTACTCACCAATCACCAGCCAATCACTTACCCCCTTAGCTGTGACGTCACCTTTCTGTTTCTTTCTGCTTCATTTTTGCCTTCTCCCTGTAGCTGCACCGGTAGGCCTCTCCACGCACCTCCTCACGCTGCTCCCGACTGCCGCCGCGTTGGGCCTTTATAGGCCTCTCGCCGACCCCGGAACTCACGCCTCTCCACACACCTCCTCACACTGCTCCTGACTGCCGCCACGTTGGGCCTTTATAATTCATATATTTTAATGAAATGCCATTAAATTGCTTTAAATTACCACTGGTTTACCACTGCTTTACACATTACTTACATGGCGCAACAACGGAATCTGCACCACCATGGGTGACAGAACTGCTGTGGGTACTCACTAGTGCTGCGGCACGTTCTTCCAAATCAGTCAACAGGTGGAGCTCAGCAGGGCCTCCTCCGGTGTGCCTCTGCTCCGCTCTATTCTTAGATATCTTCCTCTGCAAACGTGACAAGAGCATGGCATAAGCTAATTGACTCGGTACTATTACGGAAACACAATTAGTCACCCCACATTCTATTCTTAACATTATATGCTAATACGGTTTGTATCCACAATGGATTTATGGTTATAGCATGTATGTTGAGGGAAAATATTTAATTAGATCGTGTTTAGGAACTAATGCTTGACATCAAACATCTCACGTACAATCTCCACGAAGGCCCCATCCACGGGCCGTGCCATTCGGTACCTGAGGGGAGGTAGGCAGTTTATTTGAATTGATGGAGGTCCTCCAGGAGAGGGAATCAGGACCACTGGTGAGCTCGGCAATGACAGGGCTGCAATGGGAGGGGGCACCGTGTCCATGGGCTCTACTCGGAGACCTCCATGTGGCCGGAGCTAATGTCCCAAAGTGTCCCAGGGCAGACAGTGAGCCAGGGCAGCTCTCACATACACATAAGGTTGTTTCTGTAAGTGGGTGCAGAGAGAGCAGGTTGCAAAATTGAACATTCCATGATTTACTGTCCATTAAAATGAACAGACAGAAAATGATGGGCTGTGGACCCACATTTTCTGGATCTACATGCTGGGAGTACTCCATTGCAGCGCCAGCCTCTAGATGTTTTTTAATTTGCTAATTTTAACAAAAAATAAATGTGAGTACAATGCGATTTTCTCTGCTGTATGTTCACATTTACTTTTTTTTGCTAAAATGACCAAATGGCAGAAGCTACACTTTATAATTTGTAAGATTGCACAGATCTGCTATTCAGATAAAAATAATATTTAATTCAATGGAGAATCTTAAAATAAAATAGCTGTCGCTTCTGCAACAAATTTGTATTTTGTGTTTTACAGCTTTTATTCGTCCCCTATAGTTACTATAATTCAGAAACAATCTTTGGTCAACCTTAATAACCATTAACAATAAAATGTAGGGTCAGAGGTTTATTCTGACGAGGACTCTAACTGCTGATATCATTTATTATCTTTTTATGATCAGACTGTATGATGGGCATAGACATCTTCATTATTGTACAAAGAGGATCTATGTGAATTGATTAAAACAGGCTCTTACATTTTTATGAGGGAAGAAATAAAACTGTGTTACTCTGTTTAATAATACACATCACAGATATAAATATAAATATGATGGTGTGACCAAAGTAATAAAATGACCTCGATATTAACTGCCCCCTATGACTGGCGGTTTAAAAATTAAGAAACAGGGAAGCCAACCCCAACCTGCCATATATGTAGCTGCGGCGGTTTTCAGGGCGTCCGTTTGTGGAACACTTCATTAACATATATAAATCAGGCTCCCACAGAGAAAATTGGGAGCTGGATTTCAATTGAACAGTTGCTGCTTGAGTTTCCCCATAAGGAAGTTCTGCTGTTAAATTCCGCTGAACCTCCGCATCCCAGGCCTCGATGCATTCCCCGACCATATTTGCTCTCCCCGACACCTTGCCCGCCTCCCGTAAATACCGGGACCAATGTCAAGCGATTAAAAATTCAGCTAGAGTGAAAAATTGCATTTGTCTTATGTCATTAGAACAATTCATGTTTATGCAATTATACCTCCACAAAATTTTTAAGGAACAGGCCCTGAAATTCCAAAGGATCATTTACGCTGCTATAGCATCCCTCAATCAGCACATGTGCTTGTTGATGCTGTCCTTTGGCAGTGAATCGGCACAAATTCCTGATGACACAGGAATATTGCATTGGTGGAGCTTGGTAATTAGCAGGGCAGCATTTCAAAAGCCAAGAATTGCTATAGATTGCAGCAGTAGTCAAGGGGACCAATTGATATGCAGTAAACTGTTGGTCAAACTGAAGTGATTGTCAGGTATATGTAATAGAGAGCTGGTGTGTGATTTTGTGCCACTCTGAAAACATGTTTACAAATGCAGGCCCTGGCAGAGACAAGCAATGAAGGGAGCAGGATGTTAAAAGAGGCATAGAAGAAGGGCTCAAAATTTCACATAAGTGAACTACAAATCCTCTTGGATGAGAAGCAGTCAAGGAAAGTGCATGAGGAGGAAACCTCAAAAAACAGTTGGGCCTGCCGTGTGGATGGAGGTGTCAGTTGCACTGAGTTCCACCTCTCTCACCACAAACACTGCAGATCAAGGTTGGAAGAATTTTAATGGCCTGACAAGGGAAGACAAGATAACAGAACAGCTACTGTCCCTCTTTTTTTCTTTCGCATTGTGGGCACCAACACAAACACTTTACAGTACACTCTGGTTAAGGAGTCACTAACTCAGGAACTTACAACAGGTGTTACCATCTCCCCTAACATGCAGCATCTTTAAAAGACAACAACTTGTATTTATGTAACACCTTTAATGTAGAAAAACATCTCAAACTGCTGATACCACTTTCTTCATTTTACCAGGTCTATAAATTCAGTTGTCTGATGCCACCTAGAAGGTAGGGTACAGATGCTATCTAAACCCTAATAACTCATTATTGTTAGAAGTGGCAGCTGTACATAATCCATATGCGAGGTCGGGAAGCAAAGGGGATTCCCCTGATATTAAGAAGTTGCCCTCTATATAAGAACATAAGAATATAACAATTAGGAACAGGAGTAGGCCATCTAGCCTGCTCCGCCATTCAACAAGATCATGGCTGATCTGGCCGTGGACTCAGCTCCACTTACCTGCCCGCTCCCCATAACCCTTAATTCCCTTATTGGTTAAAAATCTATCTCTCTGTGATTTGAATATATTCAATGAGCTAGCCTCAACTGCTTCCTTGGGCAGAGAATTCCACAGATTCACAACCCTCTGGGAGAAGAATTTCCTTCTCAACTCGGTTTTAAATTGGCTCCCCCGTATTTTGAGGCTGTGCCCCCTAGTTCTAGTCTCCCCGACCAGTGGAAACAAAGTCTCTGCCTCTATCCTGTCTATCCCTTTCATTATTTTAAATGTTTCTATAAGATCACTCCTAATCCTTCTGAACTCCAACGAGTAAAGACCCAGTCTACTCAATCTATCATCATAAGGTAACACCCTCATCTCCGGAATCAGCCTAGTGAATCGTCTCTGTACCCCCTCCAAAGTTAGTATATCCTTCCTTAAGTAAGGTGAGCAAAACTGCACGCAGTACTCCAGATGCGGCCTCACCAATACCCTGTACAGTTGCAGCAGGACCTCCTTGCTTTTGTACTCCATCCCTCTCGCAATGAAGGCCAACATTCCATTCACCTTCCTGATTACCTGCTGCACCTGCAAACTAACTTTTTGGGATTCGGTACCGCAGACATTGGTTAATGAGTTGCCACTTCAACTTGGGGCTGCGCTTGGTTGAAATAAGTGTTGTCGGGCTTAATAGTCGCCAAGGGGGTGCATGACAGGACGTAGCCGGCTTTGAGGGTGTGTTTCCGGTGTTGTTTTTCAATTGATGACGATCGGGGTGAGGGAAGGGAGGTAGCTGAGCTTGTGCGGGCGGCGGTGAGGGGTGATTTGTGGTGGTGCGAGTTTCATGCACAAGGACCCCCAGGTCCCTCTGCACCGCAGCATGTTGTAATTTTTCCCCATTCAAATAATATTCCCTTTTACTGTTTTTTTTTCCAAGGTGGATGACCTCACATTTTCCGACATTGTATTCCATCTGCCAAACCTTAGCCCATTCGCTTAACCTATCTAAATCTCTCTGCAGCCTCTCTGTGTCCTCTACACAAACCGCTTTCCCATTAATCTTTGTGTCATCTGCAAATTTTGTGACACTACGCTCTGTCCCCTCTTCCAGGTCATCTATGTATATTGTAAACAGTTGTGGTCCCAGCACCGATCCCTGCGGCACACCACTCACCACCGATTTCCAACCCGAAAAGGACCCATTTATCCCGACTCTCTGCTTTCTGCCAGTCAGCCAATTCTCTATCCATGCTAATACATTTCCTCTAACTCTGTGTACCTTTATCTTCTGCAGTAACCTTTTGTGTGGCACCTTATCGAATGCCTTTTGGAAATCTAAATACACCACATCCATCGGTATATCCTCAAAGAATTCCAGTAAATTAGATAAACATGATTTCCCCTTCATGAGTCCATGCTGCGTCTGCTTGATTGCACTATTCCTATCTCGATGTCCCACTATTTCTTCCTTAATGATAGCTTCAAGCATTTTCCCCAATACAGATGTTAAACTAACCGGCCTATTGTTACCTGCCTTTTGTCTGCCCCCCTTTTTTAAACAGAGGCGTTACATTAGCTGCTTTCCAATCCGCTGGTACCTCCCCAGAGTCCAGAGAATTTTGGTAGATTATAACGAATGCATCTGCTATAACTTCCACCATCTCTTTTAATACCCTGGGATGCATTTCATCCGGACCAGGGGACTTGTCTACCTTGAGTCCCATTAGCCTGTCCAGCACTTCCCACTTAGTGATAGTGATTATCTCAAGGTCCTCCCTTCCCACATTCCCGTGACCAGCAATTTTTGGCATGGTTTTTGTGTCTTCCACTGTGAAGACCGAAGCAAAATAATTGTTTAAGGTCTCAGCCATTTCCACATTTCCCATTATTAAATCCCCCTTCTCATCTTCTGAGGGACCAACATTTACTTTAGTCATTCTTTTCCGTTTTATATTTCGGTAAAAGCTTTTACTATCTGTTTTTATGTTTTGCGCAAGTTTACTTTCGTAATCTATCTTTCCTTTCTTTATTGCTTTCTTAGTCATTCTTTGCTGTCGTTTAAAATTTCCCCAATCTTCTAGTTTCCCACTAACCTTGGCCACTTTATACGCATTGGTTTTTAATTTGATACTCTCCTTTATTTCTTTGGTTATCCATGGCTGGTTATCCGTTCTCTTACCGCCCTTCTTTTTCACTGGAATATATTTTTGTTGAGCACTATGAAAGAGCTCCTTAAAAGCCCTCCACTGTTCCTCAATTGTGCCACCGTTTAATCTGTGTTCCCAGTCTACTTTAGTGAACTCTGCCCTCATCCCACTGTAGCCCCTTTGTTTAAGCATAGTACGCTTGTTTGAGACACTACTTCCTCACCCTCAATCTGTATTACAAATTCAACCATACTGTGATCACTCATTCCGAGAGGATCTTTTACGAGGAGATCGTTTATTATTCTTGTCTCATTACACAGGACCAGATCTAAGATAGCTTGCTCCCTTGTAGGTTCTGTAACATACTGTTCTAAGAAACAATCCTGTATTCATTCTATGAATTCCTACTCCAGGCTACCCCATGCGATTTGATTTGACCAATCGATATGTAGGTTAAAATCTCCCATGATTACTGCCATTCCTTTTTCACATGCCTCCATTATTCCCTTGATTATTTTCTGCCCCACCATGAAGTTATTATTTGGGGGCCTATAAACTACGCCCACCAGTGACTTTTTCCCCTTACTATCTCTAATCTCCACCCACAGTGATTCAACATTTTGTTCATTCGAGCCAATATCGTCTTTTACAACTGCCCTGATATCATCCTTTATTAACAGAGCTACCCCACCTCCTTTCCCTTCTTGTCTATCTTTCCGAATTGTCAGATACCCCTGTATGTTTAATTTCCAGTCTTGGCCCCCCTGCAACCACGTTTCTGTAATGGCCACCAAATCATACCCATTTGTAATGATTTGTGCCGTCAACTCATTTACTTTATTTCGAATGCTGCATGCGTTTCGGGAAAGTGTTTTAATACGAGTTTTTAAACCATGATTTTTAGTTTTGACCCCTCCTGCAGCCCCTTTATATTCATACATATTGTCCCTTCCTATCACCTTGTGGTTTACACTTACCCCAGTGCTACTCTGCTCTGTTGCCTCCTGCCTTTTACATTCTTTGTTGGGGTTTTGTTCATCTGAGCTCTCACCCACTCGAACTTGCTCAGAGCCCTCTCCTGGGTTCCGAATACTCCTTGCATTGAGGCAGTGAGCTTTCATGCTTGCATTTTTATTACACTTTGACTCTTTGGAATTTTGCTGAACAGTGGCCCTTTTCGTTTATTGCCTTGGGTTTCTCTGCCCTTCACTTTTACTGATCTCCTTTCTGTCTTTTGCTGTCGGGGGCAGTCGGGAGCAGTGTTGAGAAGGTGCGTGGAGAGGCCTATAAAAGGCACAGCAGGGAGTCCAGGGACCAGCGTTGGCGGCAGTCAGGAGCAGCATCGAGGAGGTCCGTTGGTGAGACCTATAAAAGGCACAGCAGGGAGTCCGGGGCCCAGCGTCGGCGGCAGTCGGGAGCAGCGTCGATGAGGTGCGTGGAGAGGCCTATAAAAGGCACAGCAGGGAGTCCGGGGCTCAGCATTGGCGGCAGTCAGGAGCAGCGTCGAGGAGGTGTGTTGGTGAGGCCTATAAAAGGCACAGCAGGGAGTCCGGGGCCCAGCATCGACGGCAGTTGGGAGCAGCGTCGAGGAGGTCCATTGGTGAGGCCTATAAAAGGCACAGCAGGGAGTCCAGGGCCCAGCGTCGGCGGCAATCGGGAGCAGTGTCGAGGAGGTGCGTGGAGAGACCTATAAAAGGCACAGCAGGGAGTCCGGGACTCAGCGTCGGCGGCAGTCGGGAGCAGCGTGAGGAGGTGCGTGGAGAGGCCTATAAAAGGCACAGCAGGGAGTCCGGGGCCCAGCGTCGGCGGCAATCGGGAGCAGCGTGAGGAGGTGCGTGGAGAGGCCTACTGGTGCAGCTACAGGGAGAAGGCAAAAAAGAAGTAGAAAGAAACAGAAAGGTGACGTCACAGCCAAGGGGGTAAGTGATTGGCAGGTGATTGGTGAGTAGTTTTTATTTTTTCTCTTCTATAACAGTGAGTAAACTTTAGCATTGTTGTTGCTTATCAAAGGGTTAAGTCATGGCAGGACAGCTCGGTCACGTGTTATACTCCTCCTGTACCATGTGGGAACTCAGGGATGACACCAATGTTCCTGACGACTACGCATGTGGGAAGTGTATCCGCCTCCAGCTCCTGACGGACCGCGTTACAGAGTTGGAGCTGAGGGTGGATTCACTCTGGAGCATCCACGATGCTGAGAATGACGTGAGTAGCACGTGTAGCGAGTTGGTCTTACCGCAGGGAAAGAGTCCACAGCCAGATAGGGAATGGAAGACCAGCAGGAAGAGCAGTGCAAGGAAGGTAGTGCAGGGGT
Organism: Pristiophorus japonicus; assembly: GCF_044704955.1. NCBI lineage: Eukaryota > Metazoa > Chordata > Chondrichthyes > Pristiophoridae > Pristiophorus > Pristiophorus japonicus. The sequence goes on from NC_091981.1 coordinate 88,524,323, forward strand.
CCCCTGTGGTCATCCCCCTGCAAAACAGATACACTGCTTTGGGTATTGTTGGGGAGGGTGACTTATCAGGGGAGGGCAGCAGCAACCAAGTTCATGGCACCGTGGCTGGCTCTGTTGCACAGGAGGGCAGGAAAAAGAGTGGGAGAGTGATAGTGATAGGGGATTCAATTGTAAGGGGAATAGATAGGCGTTTCTGTGGCTGCAACCGAGATTCCAGGATGGTATGTTGCCTCCCTGGTGCAAGGGTCAAGCATGTCTCGGAGCAGGTGCAGGACATTCTAAAAAGGGAGGGAGAACAGCCTGTTGTCATGGTGCACATTGGTACCAACGACATAGGTAAAAAACGGGATGAGGTCCTACGAAACGAATTTAAGGAGCTAGGAGCTAAATTAAAAAGTAGGACCTCAAAAGTAGTAATCTCGGGATTGCTACCAGTGCCACGTGCTAGTCAGAGTAGGAATCGCAGGATAGCACAGATGAATACGTGGCTTGAGCAGTGGTGCAGCAGAGAGGGATTCAAATTCCTGGGGCATTGGAACCGGTTCTGGGGGAGGTGGGACCAGTACAAACCGGACGGTCTGCACCTGGGCAGGACCGGAAGCAATGTCCTAGGGGGAGTGTTTGCTAGTACTGTTGGGGAGGAGTTAAACTAATATGGCAGGGGGATAGGAACCAATACAGGGAGACAGAGGGAAACAAAAAGGAGACAAAAGCAAAAGACAGAAAGGAGATGAGGAAAAGTGGAGGGCAGAGAAACCCAAGGCAAAGAACAAAAATGGCCATTATACAGCAAAATTCTAAAAGGACAAAGGTTGTTAAAAAAACAAGCCTGAAGGCTTTGTGTCTTAATGCAAGGAGTATCCGTAATAAGGTGGATGAATTAACTGTGCAAATAGATGTTAACAAATATGATGTGATTGGGATTACGGAGACGTGACTCCAGGATGATCAGGGCTGGGAACTCAACATCCAGGGGTATTCAACATTCAGGAAAAGGAGGTGGGGTAGCATTGCTGGCTAAGGAGGAGATTAATGCAATAGTTCGGAAGGACATTAGCTTGGATGATGTGGAATCTATATGGGTAGAGCTGCAGAACACCAAAGGGCAAAAAACGTTAGTGGGAGTTGTGTACAGACCTCCAAAAAGTAGTAGTGATGTTGGGGAGGGCATCAAACAGGCAATTACGGGTGCATGCAATAAAGCTGCAGCAGTTATAATGGATGACTTTAATATGCACATAGATTGGTCTAACCAAACTGGAAGCAATACGGTGGAGGAGGATTTCCTGGAGTGCATAAGGGATGGTTTTCTCGACCAATATGTCGAGGAACCAACTAGGGGGGAGGCCATCTTAGCCTGGGTGTTGTGTAATGAGAGAGGATTAATTAGCAATCTCGTTGTGCGAGGCCCCTTCGGGAAGAGTGACCATAATATGGTGGAATTCTGCATTTCGATGGAGAATGAAAAAGTTAATTCAGAGACCATGGTCCAGAACTTAAAGAAGGCTCACTTTGAAGGTATGAGGCGTGAATTGTCTAGGATAGATTGGCGAATCATACTTAAGGGGTTGACTGTGGATGGGCAATGGCAGACATTTAGAGACCGCATGGATGAACTACAACAATTGTACATTCCTGTCTGGTGTAAAAATAAAAAAGGGAAGGTGGCTCAACCGTGGCTATCAAGGGAAATCAGGGATAGTATTAAAGCCAAGGAAGTGGCATACAAATTGGCCAGAAATAGCAGCGAACACGGGGACTGGGAGAAATTTAGAACTCAGCAGAGGAGGACAAAGGGTTTGATTAGGGCAGGGAAATTGGAGTACGAGAAGAAGCTTGCAGGGAACATTAAGATGGATTGCAAAAGTTTCTATAGATATGTAAACAGAAAAAGGTTAGTAAAGACAAACGTAGGTCCCCTGCAGTCAGAATCAGGGGAAGTCATAACGGGGAACAAAGTAATGGCGGACCAATTGAACAAGTATTTTGGTTCGGTATTCACTAAGGTGGACACAAACAACCTTCCAGATATAAAAGGGGTCAGAGTCTCTCGTAAGGAGGAGGAACTGAGGGAAATCCTTATTAGTCGGGAAATTGTGTTGGGGAAATTGATGGGATTGAAGGCCGATAAATCCCCAGGGCCTGATGGACTGCATCCCAGAGTACTTAAGGAGGTGGCCTTGGAAATAGCGGATGCATTGACAGTCATTTTCCAACATTCCATTGACTCTGGATCAGTTCCTATCGAGTGGAGGGTAGCCAATGTAACCCCACTTTTTAAAAAAGGACTGAGAGAGAAAACAGGGAATTATAGACCGGTCAGCCTGACATCAGTAGTGGGTAAAATGATGGAATCAATTGTTAAGGATGTAATAGCAGTGCATTTGGAAAGAGGTGACATGATAGGTCCAAGTCAGCATGGATTTGTGAAAGGGAAATCATGCCTGACAAATCTTCTGGAATTTTTTCAGGATGTTTCCAGTAGAGTGGACAAGGGAGAACCAGTTGATGTGGTATATTTGGACTTTCAGAAGGCTTTCGACAAGGTCCCACACAAGAGATTAATGTGCAAAGTTAAAGCACATGGGATTGGGGGTAGTGTGCTGACATGGATTGAGAACTGGTTGTCAGACAGGAAGCAAAGAGTAGGAGTAAATGGGTACTTTTCAGAATGGCAGGCAGTGACTAGTGGGGTACCGCAAGGTTCTGTGCTGGGGCCCCAGCTGTTTCCACTGTACATTAATGATTTAGACGAGGGGATTAAATGTAGTATCTCCAAATTTGCGGATGACACTAAGTTGGGTGGCAGTGTGAGCTGCGAGGAGGATGCTATGAGGCTGCAGAGCGACTTGGATAGGTTTGTTGAGTGGACAAATGCATGGCAGATGAAGTATAATGTGGATAAATGTGAGGTTATCCACTTTGGTGGTAAAAACAGAGAGACAGACTATTATCTGAATGGTGACAGATTAGGAAAAGGAGAGGTGCAACGAGACCTGGGTGTCATGGTACATCAGTCATTGAAGGTTGGCATGCAAGTACAGCAGGCAGTTAAGAAAGCAAATGGCATGTTGGCCTTCATATCGAGGGGATTTGAGTACAGGGGCAGGGAGGTGTTGCTACAGTTGTACAGGGCCTTGGTGAGGCCACACCTGGAGTATTGTGTACAGTTTTGGTCTCCTAACCTGAGGAAGGACATTCTTGCTATTGAGGGAGTGCAGCGCAGGTTCACCAGACTGATTCCCGGGATGGCGGGACTGACCTATCAAGAAAGACTGGATCAACTGGGCTGTATTCACTGGAGTTCAGAAGAATGAGAGGGGACCTCGTAGAAATGTTTAAAATTCTGATGGGTTTAGACAGGTTAGATGCAGAAAGAATGTTCCCAATGTTGGGGAAGTCCAGAAGCAGGGGTCACAGTCTAAGGATAAGGGGTGAGCCAATTAGGACCGAGATGAGGAGAAACTTCTTCACCCAGAGAGTGGTGAACCTGTGGAATTCTCTACCACAGAAAGTTGTTGAGGCCAATTCACTAAATATATTCAAAAAGGAGTTAGATGAAGTCCTTACTACTAGGGGGATCAAGGGGTATGGCGAGAAAGCAGGAATGGGGTACTGAAGTTGCATGTTCAGCCATGAACTCATTGAATGCGGTGCAGGCTAGAAGGGCCGAATGGCCTACTCCTGCACCTATTTTCTATGTTTCTACGTCTCCATTTTGTTTCCCTCTGTCTCCCTGCATTGGTTCCCATCCCCCTGCCATATTAGTTTAACTCCCCCACAACAGCACTTGCAAACACTTCCCCTTGGACATTGGATCCCAGCATCCCTTGGAACACTGTATATTAGCTGGCCTCTAAGACCTGTTCCTCACTCTGGAGTGTCTTAATAAAGACTGAGGTCACTGTTACTTTAACCTCCCTGTGTGCAGTCTCATCTGTCTTCGGAACATAACATAAGCACTCACAAATTCTGCGTGTTCTGCAGACCACCTGTAGTGGAGAAGGGAGGGGGTGAAATCAGAAACAGTGTGGAAAGTAAATGCAGCAGTCTTGAACTTCTTTTAACATCTTGCCATTTATGAAAAACTATTTTACTTTTGGAAAATATCCCCCAGGACTCTGCAACAATCCAATGATTCACAACTCCTGAGTGCTTGCACCAACAGATAATGCTTCCAAAGAATCTAGGGAAACAATGGCTGCAGATTTCTACTAAACCAGCAATAAGGTAAATAATAAATGATTACATATAAAATAACAATTTGTGGTACAGTACCATGGATTAACAATTCAATTTTTGCCTTAATTATTTAATCAGTGTGGTATAGGAAGTATTGCAGATTGCAGACCTATATTATTTTATTCTTACATTTGTCATTTCTGCCCCTGAATTTTTTAAGCCAAATTAATGGCCCAGGAATTCCTGCCTTCCGGATCCGTACGGAGTGTGTACGAGCCTGGGAAGGCATCGCAAAAGCAGGTTTTCAGCGCACAATGTGCATGCGCTGAAAACGCCTTTTCCGATCTGTCAAGCTAGAGCTTGACAGATCCAACGCATCTCGGCAGCCAGGACATTCGCTTGGGCAAGATTGCGGTATTTACCTACATAGCCTACTTTTACAGGCATAAGAGTTTGAAAATACACAAAAACATTATAAAATAAAATTAAAGAAACAAATTTTATTGTTAAAACCCTCCCCATTACGGTAAGCTTATTTTAAACCATAATTAAAAAATCTTTTTAAAAAAACAGAATTTTTTTTTTTAAATTATGCATAAATAATGTAATTTAAATTAATAAAAATATGTGGTGTATGTTTTGCGTGTTTGGGAGGGGATTCTCATTCATAATAATGGGAACTCCAACTTACGGAGTTCCCATTATTATGAATGAGAACATTCTTTACCTGGATTGGCTGCCCAGAGCCATGTGACTGCAGCTCCAGTCCTGCATACGTCCAGACATGCACACATTCTGACGCGCAGAGCCTCAGGCCTGGTAACTCGCATGGGTGTAGCAGGAACAGGTAGGTGTGCATCTTTTTAAACTTTTCTCCTCGATCACCCGCGGGAAGCAGCCGACAGGGATTTCTGGGCCAATATTTTTCTTGCTTCACATAAATCAGTTTAAATAAAGCTGACTAGTAACAACTTGTTTTTAATTGAATGCTTTGCAACAAGGAAACGATAAACTCAGCTTTTGTATGTAAAGTTCAGGGATAGAAGATGAGATGTGTCTTACAACAGTTTTTGCTTTGCTAGCTGTGATTTTGTTCATTACATTTTTACCTATTTCTCCGTTTCACTAAAATTAAAACAATTAAAATATTAAAGTGATTGCTATCTTGGTTTGATGAAGGATTACCTGGTATCTGGCTACATCTGATGTGGGACTGCTGGGTGCTGGCACTGGACGGCAAAAGAATGACAATACCCAATTGTCCAGCATTACAACATCCCTCATTGTGATGGAGAAAAATGTTAAATAGCGTACAATGGAGAAAAAAAATAAATAAACTGTTGACACGGAGCTCTATTTACCAACATCAGAGTCATTTTTTGACTTTACAGTGTCAGTCGGGAGGCTCAGCCACCAGGAACATCCGTGTAGTGTAGTGCTGACCTCTTCAGTACAGCGCTAACCTCAGCGCCACGCTGACGCCTCGGGAGCACTCCTGAAATGACGCAGAGCGTCTGAGACAGCGCTCCGCCTCGTTTGAGGGGTGGAAAGTGCAATTCCACACCCAGGGCGGGACTTCCAGCCCAGGCGATAAAGGTCCCGCGGCCTGAAAGTTACCAACCCTGAACGAGGCGCAGGACAATTTTGGTCCCTAAATTTCAGTCTAAGATCCTTGAAATCTCGCGTTGTATCTGATTATCCTTAAAGCTGCCGCTCCTTAATAAAATGCCTTACAACTTCTAAGACCCTTTGGGTAATCTGTGTTTGACCTGTGATCCAAATCTTACATGGAGAAGCATCAGTAAGGGGGGAAGAGAGGATAGGGGCCAAAGGATCGAAGCAGGGGATGGGGGAAGGCAGGAGAACATCAGGGCCAGAGGATCAGGAGAGGACAAACGGATTTGGGGATTGGGGTAGTGGGGACGATCGGGGATGGAGAATCGTGCGGAGGAGAGAATCGGGGGTGGAGGATTGTGGCTGGAGGGCCTTGTCGTGGGATCGAGGCCTCGTGGGGGAGGAAGTCGGAGGCTTCTTAGGGATATTCGATCGGGGGCGTGGCAGATGAGGCAGGGTGCTGGATCTAGCAGATAAGTTTAAAGGCACTTACCTCCTGGATCCAGCAGTCCTTGCCTGATTTTAGCTGACTTTACTCCCAGGCCTAAGAAATCTGACCAGCCAGAATTAAATTTGAAATGGTGGTTAAATCTGAGGCACGCCAGCCTCATTCTAATATTTAAATGGATGACGGCCTCCTAGGAGTGGGTTGACGGCGCTTGCCCCCATCCCACCTCCGTTAAAACCGGAAGTGGGTGGGTTGGAGGTGAGTTGGGGGTCAGGATTCCGTTTTTAACACTTTAACCTCCCACCTGATCCCAACCCACTCATTGGCCGGGATTTTGCCGGCACTCAGTGAGCAGGTTTGGAAGCGGGTCCACTGTCAAAATCTAAAAGATTGACAGCAGGGCAGTATCCCGCTCTGAAAACGCCTCCTAGTAAGTTTCCCAAGTGTCGGCTCTGCCTGCGTTTTGCAGGCCTGGCACTAAGCAACAGTTCAGGAAATTGAAATACTTAAGAAGCTGTTTAACAGTATTTAAGCAGCACTTTACCATCTACTAACCATTTTTCCAACTTTGTAACGAGGTGCCCTTCACTCATGGTTCATGTAGGGTATGTATGTTGGGTGTTCAATGACTCTCCATTGCTTTGAATAGGTGACAGCTGCAAAACTGGTATAAAAGCTACCATTTCACAGCTGTTCACTTTCTAATGTTAGAAACTGGTACCTTCAATATTTTTAAGAGACTTTTCAGCTTCATGCAGTTTGGAAGTATTTGGAGCATACTCTCTATCCACTCTCACCTCCTTGGAAAAACAATCCTCATCAGTGACAGTTCGCTTCTGTCATCTCAACTTCACCTGCCTTCTATTCCATCAGCAACAGTGCCCTTGAAAAAATCTTACCTTGGTCTTCAGAATCCCATTACGATCAGCTCCAACATCAACATCAGCAGGTACACCAGCAACAACACCAACCTTCTCCGCAATCACCTGATGCTGCACAGGGCATCTGCACATGACCACATTGTTGCCTGGGAAACCAGGAATGGCCTCGCTCTGGACAGATTTACTTCACTTGACTCTGTACACCCTAGCTGCCACATGATGTGCCAAGTTGGCACCACCTCACAACAATATCATAAAGCATCCCTACAATGCTCAACCCATTCCCTTCACACTCATCGCCATTGCGGTGGGTGCCATTATGCCAACTCATTTTCCAACTCATGGGAAACATAGAAACATAGAAAATAGAAAATAGGTGCAGGAGTAGGCCATTCGGCCCTTCTAGCCTGCACCGCCATTCAATGAGTTCATGGCTGAACATGCAACTTCAGTACCCCATTCCTGCTTTATTGCCATACCCCTTGATCCCCCTAGTAGTAAGGACTACATCTAACTCCTTTTTGAATATATTGAGTGAATTGGCCTCAACAACTTTCTGTGGTAGAGAATTCCACAGGTTCACCACTCTCTGGGTGAAGAAGTTTCTCCTCATCTCGGTCCTAAATGGCTTACCCCTTATCCTCAGACTGTGACCCCTGGTTCTGCGCACTGTGACCAGCTCCATAAGCATGTGGAGTGTGTCATGGGCGAGCCTGGGTGCACCTGTGCACCTTTGTGCAGTGATTGTCAGTGTTTGCTCGCGGCCTTCCGCGAGAGGTGGGCGCCAGAGGGACTGGAGTGCATCGTTACCCCGGCAACCAAATTTTAATTTGATTTTATATGTTTTAAAGTTTAATTTGCTTTAATTGCCGGATTTTTAGTGTCCCCCTCCCCTTTTATAGGGGGCACTTGTAAAAGATATTGTTTTAATGCCCCTCAAAAAAAAATCACAATAAAAACAACAAAAAAAAAACATTTAGTAGAAAAAGGGGCAGTTAAGTTTCTGGAGTGTCCCCCAGATCGGGGGGCACTTGATCTAATGTTTATTTTGTTCCCCCCCCCAAAAAAGAGTTGTCAGTGTTTGCAGCACCTCAATGCTGCAGAATACAGACAGCACAACTATCAAAATTAATGTGGCCATGCTCTCTTTAAGGTAACCGACTGATGATGCGTCATCAAATGATGTCATCAGACCCGCTTCCTTTTAATTCATCGGGAATCTCGCAGGGTGGGCTTAACAAGGGCAAAATCACTTCAACAGAGTGTGATGGAAGCGGGAGCGGGGTTGCAGTCTGGCACCAACCTCGGCTGCATTTAGCCCACCTCAGTCAGTAAAATCGCGGCCATTTTGGGGATTAAAATTACCCCCCTCTGTCTTTATTTCAATGATATAAAATGTGGAGACCCTCTGTGTTCCCTGGAAGACTGAAGCAACAGTCACTTCTATGTGAGTTTAGGGGGATGAAATTGTCCCTCCCAATAAGGCTTCTGGCTGCTGGAAAGCGGAAGCCACGGGGTGGCAGGCAATGGCCACCGATGCTCCGTGGAGGGGCTGCCATTTTAAAAATTGCCCAACCTCAGGAGCGGAGCGGTGTCCTGAAACACTCTGCCCATTTTGCCAACACCTTTCCGACTGGTGGGGACCACCTTGCGAAATTCCCCTCGTGAAATTGCCCCTTATCCGAAATTGCCCCATGGGAGAGGGCACATCACTTTTGCTGTTGGTGCACTCTATGTGAAATGGCAGCATGGTCGCCCTTAAAGGGGAGGGCGCACTGCCGCAGCCGCCATGTTATTTTTTTTGTCGGCTTAGTGGACATTACTAAACTATCTGCAGTTCCGCCCCGCACTCGACCAGAACACTGCACCACGAAGAAAAAAAAGTGCTGAATTTTCCGGTTTCAGGCGTCGTTTCAGGCAAAGGCCAATTTCTACCCCTAGATCTGTTTATATTTCAGATTTCCAGCAGTCATATTGCAGAAATATAAAGAAACAAAACCAGCAAAATGTTGGAAATTTGCATTGCTTTATTTTATCCCTTACTTTCTATTTGTTTTGTTTCCTTTTTCAATGTGATATTGTGCTGTTTTAAACTTTAGCATCCACAATGTTTTCCATAAGCCATATTGTGTCCAAAAGGAGAAGAACAAAAACTGTAGACTAAAGGGATAATGGTGAGACAATGTAAAGAAGGATCTGAGAGTGAGGACACTTAGTATGGTGGATAGGTGGTGGTTGAGAGAGAAAAACCCAGAGATAGAGACAGCTGGAGAAAGACTGCTGTGGCGTTCACTGTGACAGCTCCAATGACAACTTGACTGGTTTTAAGACAGTATGATTGATAATTACAAAGAAGTGCATGAAGAAGTGCACAACAAGGTGAACTTCTATCATTTCTTCAGCTTCGGAGAACACTAAAGAGTCTCCGCAAACGTTAGGGTTTACTGCAGCATTTAAAACAGAAAGTGTGTCATCTTCAGCTGTACATGCCATGATATTTTTCCTTAGCTTAAGCTTTTCTATAGAATTAACCACAAGCACTGACTACCACCCTGACTGGAAATATTTTGCCTCCAGTCTCTCCTCAGGCAATGTGCTGAATTCTGCAACATGCTCACAGCAATCTTATCTCTGCTCAGGGGCATATAGAGGATGGTGAAAAGTATCAGTATTTTTAAAAAATAATTTTAACAGCCTTTATGTGGGTAAAAGCAAAGCTTCAAAGCTTACAAAAATAATGGTTAGCCATGATCTATGTTATCCAGCATAAATGTTAATGTATAATTATCTTGGCCCCAACATTTCTCATCATTTTCAGTTTTCCTGGCCCTAAACTCATTGGCACCTCACTTTACTGACCTGCAAATCATGACAGAAACTCTTCTCCTGGTTTACTGCCACAAAACTGATGTGCCTGAGTAACTGATCATATTTTAGGCCTTTCCACAATCCACCTGTTGCGTCGCCGTGGAGCTGCTTTAATTATATCTAAATAAGGGCCAGTGACATTGGCACAACATTATTCCAGAGGTTTGAAGATGCACTGTGGCTGCAGTGTAGACTATCTACATGATGCACTGCAACAACTTGCCAAGGCTTCTTCAACAGCACCTCCCAAACCTGCGAGCTCCACCAGAGATGAAATGGAGAGCGTTGTGGCAGAGGAATATGGGGCTGGAGTCTGCTGCAGGGACTCATGGGTGACCTTGTACTTGTGATTTTCTTCATCACTGTCATCTACATCATAGATGATGAGGATAAATGTCTTCCCTCCTGCTTGTCCTCCTCTTCATCACCATCTTCCTCCTCTTTCTCATTCTCTGTCCACAATTGCTGTGATGGCTCTGCAAGAAAGGAGAGAGGCTAAGACTGGGTAAGCATAAGCCCCTTAGGATTAGGGATACAGAAAAAGGTGTGGAAGTGTGTGGCTGTCTGCTGTGTCACAGAGATTTCATGTCAACTGTCCAAGTTTGCTGCCATTAAATTGCAGACTGCACTGCCCCACTAATCTCGGCATCACCAATGGCAACAACTGCTTGCCTTACCAGCAGCTCCGTAGCCTGTGCCATGGTTGGAACTGGTGCTCACCACTCTCTCTCTTGCGACAGTTGGAACTGATGCTCTCCACTCTCTCTCCTGCGACAGTTGGAACTGGTGCTCTCCACTTTCTGTCCTGTGACAGTTTGAACTGGGGCTCGCCACTCTCTCTCCTGCGACAGTTGGAACTAGTGCTCTCCACTCTCCCGTCCTGTAACAGTTGGAACTGGTGCTCTCCACTTTCTCTCCTGTGACAGTTTGAACTGGGGCTCTCCACTCTCCCGTTGGTGTAGGAGGGAGGGCTTTAGTTTCCTGAACAATTGGGACCACTTCTGGGGTAGGTGGGACCTGCACAAGTTGGACAGATTACACCTCAACAGAGACGGGACCAATGTTCTTGCGGGTGGTTTTGATAGTACGGTTGGGAGGGCTTTAAACTAGCTTGGCAGGGGGATGAGAACCCAGGAGAGGGCTCTGAGCTAGTTAGGATGGGTGAGAGCTCAGATGAACAAAACCCCAACAAAGAATATAAAAGGCAGGAGGCAACAGAGCAGAGTAGCACTGGGGTAAGTGTAAACCACAAGGTGATAGGAAGGGACAATATGTATGAATATAAAGGGGCTGCAGGAGGGGTCAAAACTAAAAATCATGGTTTAAAAACTAGTATTAAAACACTTTACCTAAACGCACGCAGCATTCGAAACAAAGTAAATGAGTTGACGGCACAAATCATTACAAATGGGTATGATTTGGTGGCCATTACTGAATCGTGGTTGCAGGGTGGCCAAGACTGGGAATTAAACATACAGGGGTATCTGACAATTTGGAAAGATAGACAAGAGGGGAAGGGAGGTGGGGTAGCTCTGTTAATGAAGGATGATATCAAGGCAGTTGTGAGAGACGATACTGGCTCTAATGAACAAAATGTTGAATCATTGTGGGTGCAGATTAGAGATAGTAAGGGGAAAAAGTCACTGGTGGGCGTAGTTTATAGGCCCCCAAATAATAACTTCACGTTGGGGCGGACAATAATCAGGGGAATAATGGAGGCATGTGAAAAAGGAACGGCAGTAATCATGGGGGATTTTAACCTACATATCGATTGGTCAAATCAAATCGCATGGGGTAGCCTTGAGGAGGAATTCATAGAATGCATACGGGATTGTTTCTTAGAACAGTATGTTACAGAACCTACAAGGGAGCAAGCTATCTTAGTTCTGGTCCTGTGTAATGAGTCGGGAATAATAAACGATCTCCTAGTAAAAGATCCTCTCGGAATGAGTGATCACAGTTTGGTTGAATTTGTAATACAGATTGAGGGTGAGGAAGTAGTGTCTCAAATGAGCATACTATGCTTAAACAAAGGGGACTACAGTGGGATGAGGGCAGAGTTCACTAAAGTGGACTGGAAACACAGACTAAACTGTGGCACAATTGAGGAACAGTGGAGGACTTTTAAGGAGCTCTTTCATAGTGCTCAATAAAAATATATTCCAGTGAAACAGAAGGGCGGTAAGAGAAAGGATAACCAGCCGTAGATAACCAAGGAAACAAAGGAGAGTATCAAATTAAAAACCAATGCGTATAAGGTGGCCAAGGTTAGTGGGAAACTCGAAGAGCAAAGAATGACTAAGCAAGCAATAAAGAAAGGAAAGATAGATTACGAAAGTAAACTTGCGCAAAACATAAAAACAGATAGTAAAAGCTTTTACCGATATATAAAACGGAAAAGAGTGACTAAAGTAAATGTTGGTCCCTTAGAAGATGAGAAGGGGGATTTAATAATGGGAAATGTGGAAATGGCTGAGACCTTAAACAATTATTTTGCTTCGGTCTTCACAGTGGAAGACACAAAAACCATGCCAAAAATTGCTGGTCACGGGAATGTGGGAAGGGAGGACCTTGAGATAATCACTATCACTAAGGGGGTAGTGCTAGACAGGCTAATGGGACTCAAGGTAGACAAGTCCCCTGGTCCGGATGAAATGCATCCCAGGGTATTAAAAGAGATGGCGGAAGTTATAGCAGATGAATTTGTTATAATCAACCAAAATTCTCTGGACTCTGGGGAGGTACCAGCAGATTGGAAAGAAGCAAATGTAACGCCTCTGTTTAAAAAATGGGGCAGACAAAAGGCAGGTAACTATAGGCCGGTTAGTTTAACATCTATAGTGGGGAAAATGCTTGAAGCTATCATTAAGGAAGAAATAGCGGGACATCTAGATAGGAATAGTGCAATCAAGCAGACGCAACATGGATTCATGAAGGGGAAATCATGTGTAACTAATTTACTGAAATTCTTTGACGATATAATGAGCATGGTGGATAGAGGTGTACCGATGGATGTGGTGTATTTAGATTTCCAAAAGGCATTCGATAAGATGGCACACAAAAGGTTACTGCAGAAGATAAAGGTACACAGAGTTAGAGGAAATGTATTAGCATGGATAGAGAATTGGCTGGCTGGCAGAAAGCAGAGAGTCGGGATAAATGGGTCCTTTTCGGGTTAGAAATCGGTGGTGAGTGGTGTGCCACAGGGATCGGTGCTGGGACCACAACTGTTTACAATATACATAAATGACCTGGAAGAGGGGACAGAGTGTAGTGTAACAAAATTTGCAGATGACACAAAGATTAGTGGGAAAGCGGGTTGTGTAGAGGACACAGAGAGGCTGCAGAGAGATTTAGATAGGTTAAGCGAATGGGCTAAGGTTTGGCAGATGGAATACAATGTCGGAAAATGTGAGGTCATCCACCTTGGAAAAAAAAACAGTAAAAGGAAATATTATTTGAATGGGGAAAAATTACAACATGCTGCGGTGCAGAGGGACCTGGGGGTCCTTGTGCATGAAACTCTTTTAGAGTTTATCTGTAAAACAAAACATTAAACCATGCTACCCGAACTGGGTGACACACCAGACATTTACAAGGCCCTTTTTTTCCTTTTTTTTTGTGTTTTTCTTTTTTTTTGGTTTTTTTTTGGGCACTAAAATCACAATTTTTCCCCAGTGCCCCCTATAAAAGGGAAGGGGGACACTAAAAGCACTGGCAATTAAAACAAATTAAACTTTAAAACGTAAACTCAAATTAAAATTTGGTTGCCGGGCGTGATGATGCACTCCAGTCCCTCCGGTGCCTCCTTGTGCATGAATCCCAAAAAGTTAGTTTGCAGGTGCAGCAGGTAATCAGGAAGGCGAATGGAATGTTGGCCTTCATTGCGAGAGGGATGGAGTACAAAAGCAGGGAGGTCCTGCTGCAACTGTACAGGGTATTGGTGAGGCTGCAGTTGGAGTACTGCATGCAGTTTTGGTCACCTTACTTAAGGAATGATATACTAGCCTTGGAGTGGGTACAGAGACGATTCACTCGGCTGATTCCGGAGATGAGAGGGTTACCTTATGATGATAGATTGAGTAGATTGTGTCTTTACTCGTTGGAGTTCAGAAGGATGAGGGGTGATCTTATAGCAACATTTAAAATAATGAAAGGGATAGACAAGATAGAGGCAGAGATGTTGTTTTCACTGGTCGGGGAGACTAGAACTAGGGAGCACAGCCTCAAAATATGGGGGAGCCAATTTATAACCGAGTTGAGAAGGAATTTCTTCTCCCAGAGGGTTGTGAATCTGTGGAATTCTCTGCCCAAGAAGCAGTTGAGGCTAACTCATTGAATGTACTCAAATCACAGATAGATAGATTTTTAACCAATAAGGGAATTAAGGGTTTCGGGGAGCGGACGGGTAAGTGGAGCTGAGTCCATGGCCAGATCAGCCATGATCTTGTTGAGGGGCTAGATGGCCTACTCCTGTTCTTAATTCTTATGTTCTTATGTTCTTATGATCCCTTGGTACTTCAGGGGATGCATTTCCTGGTGGCGGAACATGGGAGTGCATGCTTTACAGATACATAACATCACTCCCCCGCAAAGTCAAAGTGAAAACTATTTACAAGGTGAGGGGGTCGGGAGCCTTTCTTTCCCTGGTGGACCGCCTCGGTACACATGTCTATTCTGATGTGTTGGCTGTGCCCTCGCTGGGCTGGCGTGTTGTTCGCCCTGTCGGGCTGCTGAGTGAGCCTGGTCTTGCTGGGCTGTTGGGCATGATGGGTTCAATTTCCTGGTCCGGGATGGTGTCGTTGATCCTTTGTGGGCTCAAAAAAAGTGATGCCTGCTGTGGGTTGCTCAGGGCAGTCTGTGAACCGCAGCCTCGTTTGGTCCAGGTGCTTTCTGCAAATTTGTCCATTGTCTAGTTTGATTACAAACATCTTACTCCCTTCTTTAGCTATCACCATGCCTGCGATCCACTTGGGACCATGTCCATAGTTTAGCACATACACAGGGACATTCAGATCAATTTCCCGGGACACGGTGGCGCGACCATCGTTTACATTTTGTTGCTACGCCTGCTATCTACCTGATCATGGAGGTTGGGGTGAACCAGCGAGAGTCTGGTTTTAAGTGTCCTTTTCATGAGTAGCTTAGCTGGAGGCACCCCTGTGAGCGAGTGGGGTCTCGTGCGGTAGCTGAGCAGTACTCGGGACAGGCGGGTTTGGAGTGAGCATTCTGTGACTCGTTTAAGGCTGTTTGATTTTTTCTACTGCCCGCTCTGCCTGCCCATTGGAGGCTGGTTTAAACGGGGCCGAGGTGACATATTTGATCCTACTGCGGGTCAGGAATTCTTTAAATTCGGCACTGGTGAAACATGGCCCGTTGTCACTGAACAGTATGTCAGGCAGGCCGTGGATGACAAACATGGCCCTCAGGCTTTCAATGGTGGCGGTGGCAGTGCTTCCCGACAATATTTCATGTTCAATCCATTTTGAAAAAGCATCCACCACCACCAGGAACATTTTACCGAGAAACGGGCCCGCATGGTCGACATGGGTCCTTGACCATGGTCTGGAGGGCCAGGACCACAAACTTAGTGGTGCCTCCCTGGGCGCATTGCTCAACTGAGCACACACACTGCATTGCCGTACACAGGACTCTAAGTCAGAGTCGATACCGGGCCACCACAAGTGGGATCTGGCTGTCACTTTCATCATTACTATACCCGGGTGTGTGCTGCGGAGATCTGAGATGAACGTCTCGCTGCCCTTTTTGGGTAGCAATACGCGGTTACCCCACAACAGGCAGTCTGCCTGAATGGACCACTCGTTCTTTCGCCGTTGGAATGGCTTGATTAGCTCTTGCATTTCAACGGGGATGCTGGCCCAGCTCCCATGCAGTAAAGTTTTTTTTACTAGGGACAGCAGAGGATCTTGGCTGGTCCAAGTCCTAATCTGGCAGGCCGTGACAGGGTGATTTATCATTTTCAAACGCTTCCATGACCATCAACAAGTTTGCAGGTTGCGCCATTTCCACCCCCATGGTGGGCAATGGTAGCCGACTGAGAGCATCCGCACAGTTCTCGGTGCCTGGCCTGTGGCGGATGGTATAGTTATATGCTGATAGCGCGAGTGTCCATCTTTGTATGCGGGCTGAGGCTTTTGTATTTATCCCCTTGTTTTCAGCGAACAGGGATATGAAGGGCTTGTGATCGGTTTCCAGCTCAAATTTGAGGCCAAACAGGTACTGATGCATTTTCTTTACGCCGAACACACACACTATTGTCTCTTTCTCAATCATGCTGTAGGCCCTCTCGGTCTTAGACAAGGAGGCATAGGCGACAGGTTGCAACTTCCACGCAATGTTAGCTTTTTGTAATACACACCCGACTCTGTACGACGATGCATCACATGCTAGCACAAGTCTTTTACACAGGTTATACAATACATGCAGCTTGTTGGAGCATAAAATGTTTCTGGCTTTCTCAAAAGCAATTACTTGTTTTTTTCCCCATACCCAGTTCTCAACTTTATGCAATAACACATGTAGGAGCTCTAAGAGAGTGCTTAACCCCGGTAGGAAGTTACCAAAATAGTTGAGGAGTCCCAGGAATGACCGCAGCTCAGTGACGTTCTGTGGCCTGGGCGCGTTCCTGATAGCCTCTGTCTTGGCGTCTTTGGATGAATGCCATCTGTTGCAATCTTTCTCCCCCAAAACTCCACTTCTGTTGCCATGAAGACGCATTTCCAGCTCTTGAGCCGCAGCCCTACGCGATCCAGTCGCTGGAGGACCTCCTCCAGGTTTTGTCGGTGCTCAACGGTGTTCCAACCCGTGACCAATAGGTCGTCCTAAAAAACCACCGTGTATGGTACCGACTTGAGTAGGCTCTCCATGTTTCTCTGGAAGATCGCTGCAGCCGACCGAATTCCAAGCGGGCATCTGTTGTCGATGATCAGTCCCTTGTGCGTGTTGATGCAGGTGAGGCCCTTCAAAGATTCCTCCAGCTCCTGCATCATGTAGGCCGAAGTCAGGTCAAGCTTGGTGAATGTCTTGCCTCCTGCCAGCATCGCAAATAGGTCGTCTGCCTTAGGTAGCAGGTATTGATACTGTAGCGAGAAACGATTAATAGTTACTTTATAATCGCCGCAAATCCTCACCATGCCATCACTTTTGAGTACTGGAACAATCGGGCTGGCCCACTCGCCGAATTCCGCTGGGGAGATGATGCCGTTGCATTGCAGCCTGTCCAGCTCGATTTCCACTCTCTCCCTCATCATATGAGGTACCGCTCGTGCCTTGTGGTGAATGGGTCGTACCTATGGGGCCAAGTGGATCCGCAAATTCGCCCTGGAAAAGTTTCCAATACCTGGCTCAAAAATGGAAGGAAATTTGGTAAGAACCTGAATACATGAGGCCTCATCGACATGTGATAGCGCTCGGATGTCATCCCAGTTCCAGCGGATTTTGCCCAGCCAGCTCCTTCCAAGCAGTGTGGGGCCATCGCCCACGACTATCCAGAGTAGCAGTTCATGCACCGTGCCCTTGTAGGTGACATTGACCATGGCTGTGCCCAGTACAGTGATAAGCTCTTTAGTGTACGTTCTCAGTTTCGTGTGGATGGGGCTCAGGGCTAGTCTGAGTGCTTTGTTGCACCACAGTCTGTCAAACATCTTTTTATTCATGATGAATTGGCTAGCGCCAGTGTCCAGTTCCATCGCTACGGGTAAGCCCTTCAATTTTACATTTAGCTTTATAGGCGGACATTTTGTCGAAAATGTGTGCACCCTGTGTACTTCAGCATCTGCCTCCTCTCTCAGAGGCTCGAAATTGATTTGATCTACCATGGACCGATCTTCCTCTGCCACATGGTAGTTAGTAGGTTTTGCAGAACTTGCAGCTCGTCTGCAAGCATGTTGGAGGTGCCCCATTGTTCCACAGCTCTTGTAAACTTACCCTTTGAAGCGGCATGAATCGGCTGAAAGGAAGCCTCCACAACACCAACAAGGTGTGAATTGCCTTGCATTCATCCTTTGTTGCAGACTCTGAGTCATCTGGGTCACCTGAGGCCTGCTGGCAGTTGCAGACTCGTGGTTTCTGCCCTGTACATTTCTGCTCGCAAACATAGTTCCAGTTAACTAATGAACATTGCTAGTACTTGTGTGCTGAGAGATTTGTTTGGTGTTATCACTGGGGGACATAAATGCCTATGCTATCGCAATAGCCTTACTGAGGGTCGGTGTCTCTACAGTCAAAAGTTTTCATAGGATGGTGTTGTGGCCAATGCCCAGTACAAAAAAGTCTCTGAGCATTTGCTCCAGGTAGCCATCAAACTCACATTGTCCTGCAAGTCACCTTAGCTCGGCGGCGTAGCTCGCCACTTCCTGACCTTCAGATCGCTGGCACGTGTAGAACTGTTACCTCAGCACGCTCTCCCTCGGGTTAAGATGCTCCCGAGCCAGTGTACACAGCTCCTCATACGACTTATCTGTGGGTTTCACCGGAGCCAGAAGATTCTTCATGAGGCTGTAGGTCGGTGCCCCACAGACTGTGAGGAGGACCGCTCTCTTTTTTGCAGCACTTCCTTCTCCGTCCAGCTCATTAGCTACAAAGTACTAGTCTAGCCATTCGACATAGGCTTCCCAGTCCTCACCTTCTGAGAATTTCTCCAGGATGCCCACAGTTTGCTGCATCTTCGCATTGGATTCGTATACTCGTCTCAAGTTGTTGTGTTCCTAACACAGATGAGGCTGCACACAGGGAGTTTAAAGTAACAGTGACCTCAGTCTTTATTAAGACACTCCAGAGTGAGGAACAGGCCTTAGGGGCCGGCTTATATACAGTGCGCCCAAGGGATGCTGGGATCCCTTGGGACTTCAGGGAATGCACTCCCTGGTGGCGGAACATGGGAGTGCATGCTTTACAGATACACAACAGCTTAAAACTGGCTCTGGCAACATGGGGGGTGGGATTAATATAATTGGGCTCAATTTTGGCCAAGAGTTGCTCCATTTTTTTTGGAGTAGGCTGTTTTTTCCGGCGTAACTTAAAAATCCCCAATTTTCCCAATCAATTAGTTAAGTATTTTTAGGTTAGTTTTGTTTTCTCAATAGGGGGCGTTACCAGCCACCTACGCCAGTTCTGGCCATTTAGGCAACTTTGGCCAGCTAATAGTTAGTCCATTTCTACATCGGCCAGCGTATGTGGCCACTTAAGAAAACCCTTGCAGAGAGTTAAAAAAATCGCCGCAGGTATGTACATCAGAGGCCATTTGGCCTGGGATAGGGGCAGGAAGCGGTGAGGACCTGGACCTGAACCAATCAAGCGTTACCCTTAGCAATGTTTGCAAACAAAAACTACTAACAATTCTATAAGAAATAAAAAATTAAAGTCTTACCTTCATCTTCAAACTGCATTTCACCTTTCTGAACTTGACCCAGGAAGGCAGCTGAGGGTGCGGGAGGCCACTCGGCCTCGGCTAGGGGCGGGACAATACACCGGGAGGCCACTTGGCCTGGGCTAGCGGGTGGGACAATGCACCGGAAGGCCACTCGGCCTGGGCTAGGGGTGGGACAATGCACCGGGAGGCCACTCGGCCTGGGCTAGGGGTGGGAGAAAGCACTGGGAGGCCACTTGGCCTGGGCTAGGGGCGGGACAATGCACCGGGAGGCCACTCGGCCTGGGCTAGGGGTGGGAGAACGCACCGGGAGGCCACTCGGCCTTGGCTAAGGGCGGGACAACGCACCGGGAGGCCACTTGGCCTGGGCTAGGGGTGGGAGAATGCACTGGGAGGCCACTCGGCCTGGGCTAGGGGTGGGAGAATGCACCGGGAGGCCACTCGGCCTGGGCTAGAGGTGGGACAATGCACCGGGAGGCCACTCGGCCTGGGCTAGAGGTGGGACAATGCACCGGGAGGCCACTCGGCCTGGGCTAGGGGCGGGAGCGATGGTACTGGCCGGTATCTGGGCCCACAGAGCGGCTGCAATTCAATGGAGAGGCTCGGGGCGGTGGAGTGAGAGTGAGGGGGCAACCTGGCAAGCATCGGGGCCACAGAGAGGGAGAGGCTGCAATTCAATGGAGAGGCTGGGGTGGAAGGAGGAGGGAGGGAGGTCACAAGACTCAAGGGGACGAGGGAGAGAAGAGAGGACAAAAGATCTTTGGGTGTGTTCCATCCATACAGACCTTGGCGGGGAGAGAGAGAGAGAGAAATGTGAACCTGTGCTGCCTGCTTTCCTGCTGTTTTGACCTTCTTTGAAAGTTTAACTTTAAGTATGGAAGCAATACTGACAATGCCATATCTTGGGTGAGCATTCTGCATCATTGTGCTTTGTAGGAGACAATTGATTAGAGCTCATCACATCAGGAACATCAGAGCCTGTAGGCTGCTGGGCAGGAAGCCTTACCCACCTCGGCAATTTCCAGTCAGGCATCCGTACCTGCTCCTAAGTGATGCAGAACGTGTCAGAAGGCTGCGTTTCCGCAGAGAAGTTGTCCGTGAGATCTATGAGTTGCTGAGACCAGACCTGCAGTGGAGAAGCGTCAGGTGGATTGCTTTGTCAGTTGAAGTGAAGGTTACAGCTGCGCTTTCATTCTATGTCTCCGGATCGTTTCAAGCTACAACTGGAGATGTATGCGCCATCTCTCAACATGCAATACATGTCTCCATTCGCCAGGTCATGGCTGCTCTATATGCGTGGAGGAATGACTTCATCAAATTCCTAATGACCACCCAAGCAATCCATGACAGGGCTGTGAGGTTCTCAAGGATTGCTGGCTTCCAAAAGGTACAGGGCTGCATTGATTGTACCCACATCGCCTTGCGAGCACCTTTGGAGTATTTCAAGCTGTTCAGGAATAGAAAAGGCTTCCACTCCATTAATGTGCAGCTCGTGTGTGACAACATGCATCACATCATCAGTCGATGCAAAATACCCTGACAGCACCCATGATCTGTTCATCCTACGCGACAGTGTTATATCTGCCATGTTTGAGCAGCAGCCAGAAGGGCACAGCTGGCTATCGGGAGTCAAAGGGTACGGCCTCGCCACCTGCCTCATGAAACCCCTACGTGTAACCAGGATGGAAGCTGACCCTCAATATAACATGTCACGCATTGCGATGCACAGCATCATAGAGAGGACCATTGGCATCTCGAAGCAGCGTTTCCAATGCCTGGACCATTCAGGAGACTACTTACAATACTCCTCTGAGATTGTTGGTCAGTTCACTGTTGTGTGCTGCATGCTGCATAACTTAGCCATCAAGAGGCAGCAGCAGCTGGTAGTGGAAGAAGACCCACCTGTGGTGAGAGTGGCTGATGATAATGATGTGGAAGATGCAGGTGACGAGCAGGAGGAGGAGAAGGATGACTACGAGGATGAGGAAACCATGCAAGTGCCTGAGGCTGGAGCATGACGGCGGAGGAGGGCAGGCCATCGTGCTCCTTTAACGATTGCTTGAGCCTTACACCAGTAGTTCATCCCTGAACGCTTTACTGATGCCTGAGGGATCAGCGACAACTAGTCCACATGAACATATTTATTTTTTGGAGCTGTTTGGTAATGTTGTGTTGTGTTAATGGAACATGATTTAGTTTTAATGTAAAATATATTTTATTCAAAAGTTTACAATGTACTTAACTTTACTGTAATAAAATTATTCTTGTATTAAACTTTACTTTAATATGACTCTTTAAGATCACTTAAAAACTTTAAGATCACTTATAAAGGTGTAAATTTATATAACTTACAAAAAACTTTCAATTTGAAAACAGTTACGCTCTAAGATCACTTAAAAACTTTAAGATCACTTATAAAGTTGTAAATTTATATAACTTACAAAAAACTTTCAATTTGAAAACAGTTACGCTCTAAGATCACTTAAAAACTTTATGATCACTTATAAAGTTGTAAATTTACATACATTACAAAAACCTTTCAATTTAAAAACAGTTACAACAGTAACATCAACGACAGCAGCAGCAGCAAAGAAAGGCTGCACCCATCTCTCATCCCCCTTAGTCTAAGGCCGCCCACCGCGCTTGGTCTTGTATTCTCCACCACCCCTGCCCACAGGAGGTGGCGCAGTTATTTTGGGCTTGGTACCAAGCTTATTCCTTCTAACATCTCGATAAATGTGTACTTCTTGATGGGGGGGCGGGGGGTAGGGGGGCAATCAGGTGTTAATGTGGAAAGCGTGGCTTGGGGCTCTTCAGAGGCTGGTGTGAGGATTGCAGTGGGAGTGGCAATTGATTCTGTCAATGAGCGCATGGTCTGGGTATGTTCCCTTATTGCAGCAGCCAACTCACACATGCCCTCCCTCATGCACCCTGACAGTGTCTCAGCAAACAGAAACATTTCCTCCCTGATGGCCTGTGTTATTGCCAATGTTGTCCTTTCCACTACCTCTGACATTCCCTCTTTCATGGAGACTATTCCCTCACTGATGTTCCCGGACATCGTTCCCATTTCCCGTGTCATTGCTGTTACTTCTCCCGACACTCCCGCTACTCATCACTCACCCCACTGATGGTGCCCAGGCGTGATCGGGGAAGGTCAATGCTCTCCGCACTCAGTACCATGATCTGAACCACATCTGTTGCATTCTGCATCACAGGAGAGTGTGGTCGATTTCTCCTTCCTCTCATTCTGATTCTGCCACAGGCTCGGACGGTGGGGCCCTGGGTGTGCCTCGCGACATCCCAGTGGGACCCGCAACCTCGGAATGTATGAAACCATGGGATGTCCCACCAGAACTAAAACCACTCGTCACGGAAGGGGGAAACCATGGAATGTCCCAACAGTACTCAAACTACTAGTTACAGAAGGGGTTGGCAACTCCAAGAACTGCACATGCTCCATTTTCAGTAAAAAAAAGTGGCAGCTTCATCCAGCTGATGCAATTTCCTCTCACCCTCATGTTGGTCTGGAGGGTTGGATTGGAAAATGTTCTCCTCTTCAGGTTTGTCCATGTCTGAATCTTCTTCTGCATCTTCAGGATTGGCCTCAGGTTCTGCAAAATATAACAGAACAGTCAAATGGTTAGCAGGGGAGAGGAGGGTTGTCATGAGTAGGATGACACATAGCAGGCCAGGCAGCAGGTTGATTTGAAGGGCCACGATGAATTTTCAGGACTTACCCTCTCCCTCGAGTGTGGGCCCAGCTTGTGCAGTACTGATTGTCTTTCTCCAGGCAGAACCCATCAAAGCAGTGACCCTGTCTTCCAAGGGTGTCAGTGCGTGCAGATTTGGTGGGCCTCCTCCTGTTCGAGTTCTTTCCCTTTTGTTGTGGGCCAATTTCTTCTGCAAAGATGAAAATGCAACTTTTTAGAGAGGGTGTCTTTCTGCTAGGTGGGACATATACAGCTGGTCACATTTACAATTGCAATTTCATTGAATAAATGAAAATATTACTTACACTAACTACTTGACCATGGTCCTGCCATTTCTTTTTACACTGGTTCCAGATCTCTTGGTGTTCACCAATGCGCAGACATTTTCTGCAACTTGGTTCCAGCGTTTTTTCATTTCTTTTGGTGGCACTTTTATGTGACCTCTGCTGGTATCCAGCTCCTGCCATCTGCCCTCAATGACATTAACTAGTGTCTTCACTTCTTCCAGCAAGAAATTATTTGTCCTTGGTCCACTTTGCTGCATTGCTGTATTGCTGCAGCTGCTCTGAGACACTCACATCACTTTTCCAATGCTCTTAGACACACAGTACTGATTTTGCATGCAGCAGTGATTTTTCCAAACACACAGTACTGATTTTTCCAAATACAGCTCTCTTTCTGGCACTCCTGCTGGCATGCAGCAGTGATTTTTCCAAACAGAGCACTGCTTCTGGCATTCAGCAGTGACTTTTCTAACACAGCACTCCTTCTGGCACAAAGACACAAGCAGCTCTTTAAAAATGGCCGATTGCCAACTCGCAGCACTACTGGTGAAGTTGTGGTGCTATTCTATGGTTGACATTATGGCACATTGTTGGTAAAGAGTAGATCAGTGGTATTTTTTACATGGCCTGCAGGATGCTTGCAGCATTTACAAGCTTTTGTTGCAATCCTTGTAACAGTTCCGCATTTTTCACACCATTCACTGTTTTGATGCTGCCAATCTGCTTTCAATTTGCTCAATTTTGGCCGAGCCCGTTTTTCAGCGTACTTACCCGAGAGAGAGAAGGCGAGAGACAGAGAGAGAGAGAGAGAGAGAGAGAGAGAGAATGCGAGGGAGAGAAGGAGAGAGAGAGAGGGCGAGAGAGAGAGAGAGAGAAGGCGAGAGAGAGCAGGCGAGTGAGATAGAGAAGGCGAGTGAGTGAGAAAGAGAGAAGGCGAGAGAGCGAGAGAGAGAGAGAAGGCGAGAGAGAGGTAGAGAGAAGGCGCATGTGCAGACGTCCCGACATATTTTCCAGCGTAGAAAGCAGGCTCCATCCCCTGAGTCGACTGGCCACGCTGCGCGGCTGCAGTGAAGAGGTGAGACAGCGGCCAAAGTTGCAACATTTTTTTCCGGACCATCTCCAGACGTACATAAGTGCGCAACTCAGGTAAGTACGCTGAACAACGGGCTCGGCCAAAATTGAGCAAATTGAAAGCAGATTGGCAGCATCAAAACAGTGAATGGTGTGAAAAATGCGGAACTGTTACAAGGATTGCAACAAAAGCTTGTAAGTGCTGCAAGCATCCTGCAGGCCATGTAAAAGATACCACTGATCTACTCTTTACCAACAATGTGCCATAATACCAACTATAGAAGAGCACCACAACTTCACCAGTTAGATGATTTCTACTTCAACATGGCCTGTCTGAGTGTGATTGGCAAAGTAATAATAATTTTCCCAACTTTTGAGCAGTTCCATGCTGTCGCCCATGAGCCATCGGGAAATATATTGAGACAACTCATACCTCTTTCAAATAGGAGAAGAATTTTATACAATCAATCTGAGCTGCTTTGAAACATAGGCCTCAAAGGTAAATGAACTGTGTTATAGCCCGCTGCTCCACCCATTACTATGACAAAGGACTATACAAACCACTTAAGCTTTGTTCATGTGGTTTATGATATGATCCGAATTTCTGGGAAGTTTTGCACCCCTTTAAAATCCTTCCAACCAAAAATTGGTTCACTATCTACCACTTACCTTTCCTAAAATGATACTATGTCATATTTGATTGACAGAAATATGATATTGTGGAAAAAAAGTTATATTGTGTTGGAATTTGCTGGAGCAAGGCATCTCATGGTATATCCGGTTAGTTAGACTTTTTCCTGCACTCTTCAACTGAGAATTATTTTGCCCACAAAGTTTGTCATTTTTTAAATCTCCAACAACAATTCACTACCTGATGAAATGGGTGTCCACACTTATAATTGTTCACTTTTTGGGCCAGAGAGGCTGATTGGCAGTCTTTAACAATTATCACATCGTTAAAATGGCACTTAAGCTATTAATTACTGGATTTAATTTTCTATGGTGAGTTTAATAGGCAATTAATGTGCAAATGCAGCAATTTCATGAAACTCATAGGGCTCGACTTTCCTATGAGCCCCTCAATGCCCAATTGCCCGCTCAGAAAAACTGCTAACGTTTGGTGAGTAACGCTGGCGAGAATTTCCACTTTCATGTTTAAACTAATTAAAACTAATCGCCCGGTGAGAAAATGGGAATTGCACTTTTATTGTCGGTGGTTTTCTCGGCAGGTAAGGGAAACTAAGTAAAATGGGTGGTTCTTACCAGAATGGACGGTAAGTATTTAAAATTTAGTCTGAGACTGCGGTTGGGCCTAGGGAGGGGGGGAAACTTAAAAAAACATTTTTTAATAAAAAAACCGTAAAAAGCATTCCCAAGGCATTTTTACACCTAGTCGCCATTTTAAAATAAAAAATAAATAAATAAAGAACCTTTAACTTACTTTTCTCAGCAGCTTTTACAGAGCGGTTCCCTCGGCGATCTGGACGGACTTCTGTTGAGGCCAAACTTGCGCCCTGGCAATTTTCTCGGCATTGCACGTCGGCGGTTTGGTCCCAGTGGCGTGTTCAGATGTGGGCGATATCATTAAAAAACTAAGGGGGAAACTTTCGCCGGGCAGATAAACAGTTGTATCACCAAGAAAATTGCCGAGCACCTGCCGAAAAGATAGGAAAGTCTAGCCCAACGGGAGGTTATGTGTGAGATGTCATTTTCCTGAAACTCAGCCAGCAACATGGCAATTTGTATTTAAAGGGGTATCTCTTCCTCACCATAAGTTGCTGCCCGATTTGCACATTAATGTATGCATCATTCACATAGCA
Source organism: Pristiophorus japonicus (assembly GCF_044704955.1). Lineage (NCBI taxonomy): Eukaryota > Metazoa > Chordata > Chondrichthyes > Pristiophoridae > Pristiophorus > Pristiophorus japonicus. The sequence goes on from NC_091981.1 coordinate 88,550,592, forward strand.
TTATGTTTGCAGCAAATTCCAGACCATTTATTCAATGGGTTGGAACAGCACAACAATGCACTATGTCTAAATTTACATATGACAGAAGTGATTGCTCCTTTCTATGTAAACAGCTGAACTGCCATTTTGTAATAATTTGCATATAAGAAGAATGTTAGGTTTTGTGATTTATGGTTATGGAAGAGGCTTGGCATTAATTACATTAAAATTATGACATTATGTCAAATGTGACACTTAAGTGGTGAAATTCACACAGTACCAAATCTGAGAGATGTGTATTAGAATTTAGATAAAGCATCAATCCAGATGCTTGCAACAATGGAAGTTTGTTTGGACATACTTATCTATTATAGTTGGGCACAGCAGGAGATTTCTGGCGGCCCTCATCCATGGAGGCAGCAGCCATTTTTATTGGCAGCTCTCCTGGTCAACATTCAGACAGGGAGCGAGTCAGATGTCAAGCTGCTGACTTCCTGTCTAGTTAGGAAAACAAAAGACAGAAGCACATAGCCATTCCAAACATCCATTTCAGAGAGACAAACAGGGGCCAAGGAATTGTTAAGATAGAGCCAAACCAGTCAAGAGACAAACTAGTTCAGGAAAGTTAATTTTACCCCATTAACAGGGACAGTGTGTTGTGTTTTATTATTATGTTTGTTATAAGAAGTGATAATAACAACGTAATAACATAAGAATTAGGAGCAGGGGTAGGGATTGGCCCTTCGAGCCATTCAATAACATCATGGCTGAACTTCTACCTCAACTCCACTTTCCTGCATAATCCCCATATCCCATGATTCCCTAAATATCCAAAAATCTAGCGATCTCTGTCTTGAATATCCTCAAAGACTGAGCATCCACAGCCCTCTGGGGTAGAGAATTCCAAATATTCACCACAAGTGAAGAAGTTTCTCCTCATCTCAGTCTTAAATGGCTGACCCCTTATTTTGAGACTCTGAGCCCTGGTTCTAGACTCTCCAGCCAGAGGAAACATCCTCTCTGCATTTACCCTGACAAGCCCTGTAAGAATTTTGAACGTTTCAATAAGATCACATCTCATTCTTCGAAACTCGAGAGAATATAGGCCTAATTTACTCAATCTCTCCTCAAAGGACAATCCCCCCATCCCAGGAATCAGTCTGGTGAACCTTTGTTGCACTCCCTCTATGACAAGTATATCCTTCCTTGGTTAAGGAGATCAAAACTGTACATAATACTCCAGATGCAGTCTCATCAGAGCCCTATATACTTGCAGTAAGACATCTTTACTCTTGTACACAACTTCGCTTATAATAAAGGCCAACATACCATTTGCTTTCTTAATTGCTTGCTGTACCTGCATGTTAACTTTCAGTGATTCATGTACAAGGACACCCAGGTCCTTCTAAACACCAACATTCCCAATCTCTCACCATTTAAAAAATACTCTGCTTTTCTATTTTTCCTACCAAAGTGGATAACTTCACATTCCTCCACATTATATTCCATTTGCCATGTTCTGGCCCACTCACTTAGCCTGTCTATATTCCATTGAAGCCTATTTGCATCCTCCTCACTACTTACATTTCCACCTAACTTTGTATCATCAGCAAACTTAGATATATTACATTTGGTCCCCTCATCCAAATCATTGATATATATTGTGAATAGCTGGGGCCCAAGCACTGATCCTTGCGGCACCCCACTAGTTACAGCCTGCCAACCCAAAAATGACCCGTTTATTCCTACTCTCTGTTTTCTGTCCGTTAACCAATCCTCAATCCATGCTAATATAGTACCCCCAATCCCATGAGCCCTTATTTTATTTAATAACCTCTTGTGTGGCACCTTCTGAAAATCCAAATACACCACATTCACTGGTTCCCCCTTATCTAGTCTACAAGTTACAATCGCAAAAAGCTCTGCCCAGTCCTAATATTTTCTAAATGCCCTGTTACCATGTCCTTAATAATAGATTCTAGCATGTCTGATGTCAGGCTAACTGCTCTGTAGTTCCCCGTTTACTCTCTCCCTCCTTTCTTAAATAACGGGGGTTTATTAGCTATATTGTAATCTGTCTGAACCATTCCAGAATCTATGGAATTTTGGAAGATGACAACTAATGCATCAACTATCTCTACAGCTACCTCTTTGAATCTCAAACTAGTGTCCTGAACTTAAATAAAGCCAATTACAAAGGTATGAAGACAGAGTTGGCTAAAGTGGACTGGGAAAATAGATTAAAGGGTAAGACGATAGATAAGCAGTGGCAGACATTTAAGAAGATATTTCATAACTCTCAGCAAAGAAATAGTCCAGTGAGAAAGAAAGACCCTAAAAGGATGAACCATCAGTGGCTAGCTAAGGAAGTTAAGGATGGTATCAAATTGTAAACAAAGGCATACAATGTTGTGAAGATTAGTCATTGGCCAGAGGATTGGGAATTTTTTAGAAACCTAGCAAAGGACGACTATAAAAGTAATAAAGAGAGAAAAGATAGATTATGAGAGTAAACTAGCAAGAAATATAAAAACGGACAGTAAGAGCTTCAATAGGTATTTAAAAACGAAGCGAGTAGCTAAGGTAAATGTTGGTCCCTTAGAGGTTGAGACTGGGGAATTAATAATGGGAAATAGGGAAATGGCTGAGACTTTGAAAAAATATGTTGTATCGGTCTTCACGGTAGAAGACATTAAAAGCATCCCAATAATATTAGATAATCAAGGGGCTATAGGGAGAGGGAACTTAAAACAATTAGTATCATTAGAGAAAAAGTACTAGGCAAACTAATGGGACTAAAGGTGGACAAGTCCCCTGGACCTGATGGGCAGCATCCTCGGGTCCTAAAATAAACGGCTGCAGAGATAGTGGATGGATTGGTTGTAATCTACAAAAATTTCCTGGATTCTGGAAAGATTGCAGCGGATTGGAAAACCGCAAATGTAATACCTCTATTCAGGAAAGGAGGGAGACAGAAAGCAGAAAACTATAGACCAGTTAGCCTAACATCTGACATTGGGAAAATGTTGGAGTCCATTATTAATGAAATAGTAGCAGGACATTTGGAAAATCATAATACAGTCAAGCAGAGTCAGCATGATTTTATGAAAGGGAAATCATGTTTGACAAATTTGCTAGAGTTCTTTGAGAATGTAACGAGCAGGGTGGATAAAGGGGAACCATTAGATGTCGTGTATTTTGATTTTCAAAAAGCATTCGATAAGGTGCCACATAAAAGGTTTTTGCACAAGATAAGAGCTCACGGAGTTAGGGGTAATATATAAGCATGGATAGAGGATTAGCTAACTAACAGAAAACAGAAAATTGGGATCAATGGGTCATTTTCATGTGGGCAAACTGTAACTAGTGTGGTGCCAAAGGGATCAGTGCTGGAGTCTGAACTATTTATAATCTATATTAATGACTTGGATGAAGGAATCAAGTGTAACATAGCCACATTTGCTGATGATACAAAGATAGGTGGGAAAGCAAATTGTGAAGAGGACACAAAGAATCTGCAAAGGGATACAGATACGTGAAGTGAGTGGGCAAAAATTTGGCAGGTGAAGTATAATGTGGGAAATGTGAGGTTATCCATTTTGGTATGAAAAATAAAAAGGAAATGATTATTTAAATGGAGAGACACTACAAAATGCCGTGGTACAGAAGGATCTGGGGATCCTTGTACGTGAAACACAAAAAGTTAGCAAGCAGGTACAGCACGTAATTAGAAGGCAAATGGTATGTTGGCCTTTATTGCAAGGGGGATGGAGTATAAAAGAAGGGAAGTCTTGCTACATGGTGTTGGTGAGACCATACCTGGAGTATTGCGTACAGTTTTGGTCTCCTTATTTAAGGAGGGATATATCTACATTGGAGGCAGTTTAGAGAAGATTCACTAGGTTGATTCCAGAGATGTTGAGATGGTTGGACCTATACTCACTGGAGTTTAGAAGAATGAGAGGTGATCTTATTAAAACGTATAAGATTCTGAGAGGGCTTGACAGGATAGATGCAGAGAGGATGTTTCCCCTTGTGGGGGAATCTAGAACTAAGGGGCATAGTTTCAGAATAAGGGGTTGCCCATTTAAAATGGAGATGAGGAGGAATTTCTTCTCTCAGAGGGTTATGAATCTTTGGAATTCTCTACCCCAGAGAGCTGTGGAGGCTGGGTCATTGAATATATTTAAGGTGGAGAACAACAGATTTTTGAAGGATAAGGGAGTCAAGGGTTGTGGGGAGCGGGCAGAAAAGTGGAGTTGAGGCCAGGATCAGATTAGCCATGATTTTATTGAATGGCAGAGCAGGCTCGAGGGGCCAAATGGCATACACCTGGTCTTATTTCTAATGTTCTTATGTTTCAATACACTAGGATGTAGGCCATCAGGTTCACGGGATTTATTGGCTTTCAGTCCCATTAATTTCTCCAGTACTCTTTTTTTAATAATAGTAATTTCTTTCAGTTCCTCATTCTTGCTAGACCCCTTGTTCTCCACAATTTCCAGGAGGTTTTTTGTGTCTTTTTCCGTGAAGACAGACACAAAGTATTTGTTTAATTTCACTGCCATTTCCTTATTCCCCATTATAATTTCTCCTGACTCACCCTGAAGGGGACCCATATTTACTTTCGCTAATCTTTTCCTTTTTACATACATATAGAAGCTCTTACAGTCCGTTTTTATGTCTCTCACTAGTTTACGCTCATATTCTATTTTCCCTTTCTTTATCAAATTCTAGGTCCTCCTTTGCTCTTCAGGCTTACTACTCTTTTTGCCAACATTATAAACCTCTTCCTTTGATCTAATGCTATCTTTAACATCTCTTGTTAGCCACATTTGGATCACTTTTTCTGTGGGGCCTTAAAGGAATGTATGTTTGTTGAAAATTATGTATTAATTCTTCAAATGCTTGCCATTGCTTGTTTACTGTCATACCTCCAATGTAGTTTCCAATCTACCTTAGCCAACTCTTCGCTCATAACTACATAGTTTGCTTTGTTCAGATTTAAGACCCTAGTTTCAGATTCAACTAAATCACTTTCAAATTCAATATAAAATGTGATCATATTATGGTCACTCTTCCCTAAAGGCCCTTTTACTACAATGTTATTAATTAACCAGTTCTCATTGCACAATACTAGATCTAAAATAACCTGTTCCCTAGTTAGTTCCTCAACATACTCATCTAGAAAATCATCTTGTATACAGTCCATGAATTCATCCTCTACACTAGGGCCCAATTTTGGCCATGACTTGCTCCAATTTTTTTTGGAGTAAGTTGGTTTTTCTGGCATAAGTTAAAAAAATGCCATTTTCCCCAATAAACTTGCTCTAGAGTAACTCAGTTCACTACAATTTTTTTTAGTTGAGTTTTTTTTTCAAAAGGGGACGTTCCCAGCCACTTACGCCAGTTTTGGCCATTTATGCCACGTTGGCCAACTAAAACATACTCTAAATCGACTTAGGTCAGCGTATGTGGCCAGCTTTGAAAACATTGTGGGAAGTTAAGAATTTGGCGCAGGTTAGTACATTTAAAGCACCATAGTTCCGAGCTTCACACCATTTATTCTGATCGATCTTTCTTGGGTCCAAAGTGGATAATCTTAGCCAGGGGAAACAACCTTTCAACATTTAATCAACTTAGCTTATAGTTTTTTTTAACTCATTACTTGATCTAGTTTAAGTTATAGGTAGATTATATGAAATATTTAAATATGTAACATGAAGCACTACAAGTACTGAAGCCAAAAAACAGAACCTCCTTCCTCTCTGCACCGAATTCCCACTTACCAAATTCCCAACTTTTACACAAATTCCCAACTTTTATACTTTGTTTATGACGCATTCAGTTTCTGACAACTCTGAGCGACCCTGAATAAATACTGCAGGATATTCCCCACTCACCAGGTGAACATCGGGGCGTCCCTTCGGCCAGGGATAGGGGCTGCGAGCATTGGGTCCCTGCAGGACATGCTGGGAGGGCGAGGAGCATGCGCGCAGACTCCACTGTGCATGTGCGCAGCTGCCGACAGTGTTTTCTGCGCTGGGCTGTTGCTCCGCACCCCCCTTCACTATCTACGCCATGCTGGGACATCGAAGACTCGGCAGAGCGGGCGGATGGGGCCACTTTTTTTAAGCACCGTTTCCAGCGCGCAAAGTCAACGCATTTAGGGTAAGTGCACCGAAAAAAGGGGTTGGGGAAAATTGGGCCTTAGTACTGCAAATTTGGTTTGCCCAGTCTATATGTAGATTACAATCCCGCATGTTTACTCTATTACCCTTGTTACATGCATCTCTAATATCCTGATTTATACTCTGTCCTACATTACTACTACTGTTTGTTCTTCTAAAAGTTAAGTATCCTGGAATATTTTGTTCCCAACCTTGGTCTTTGCAACCACGTCTCCATAATGGCTATTAGATCAAACCTATTAATATCTATCTGTGCTATTAATTCCTCTATTTTGTTGCAAATGCTTCGCTCATTCAGATATGGTGGCTTTAGCTTTGACTTTTTTATATTTTTCCCTGTTTTCACCTTCGTGATGCCCTATTACCTTTTATTACTCTCTCTGTCCCTTCCTGATCAACTCTGCTTAGTTTTACCCCAAACTCTTTTCTGCTCTTAAGCCTTTCTCTTGCTACTTTTAAATTTACCTTTTCCTGAATTTAAGTTGAAGCACTGTGACATCTACTATGGATGTTACTCTCTTTTTTCACTTGTAAAATAACAGTTTGTTGATTTATATTCATCTCTATCTCACTAAAGCGTTAATTAGCTCCCCTTATGGAAGATCAGATAAGCCGAATGTGCGGGATTATGGTTTCCAGTTCATATAACAAACAGGTTCATTGTTACAACCTGAGTGACACTATTATATAACTAAATATTGGGAAGTAAAGATAAACTCCTGATCGTAAGAGATGGGCTGAGATCCACCTATGAGCGAGAATATCTAGAGCCAACAGAATTATTTTTAGCAAGGACATTAGGCAGACTCTTAACTCCCCAAAGCAGTTGGGTTGGGCTGGTCAGAGATTAAAATTCAAAAAATCTGAAGTAGGAACCCAACCTGTGTTGAACCCGTTCAATTCCAGTCTTAATGGCAGTGGGATGAGGGGCAGGCGACCAATCTGCTAGCAAATATTATAATGAGGCTGTTGGATTTTAACAGTCACTCATGTTCTCTCACGGCCTCTGATCACCACCCACTCCACCAATGCCTCTGATCTTTCCCCATCACATTCAACCCCACAGAACAAGCAAGGATATAGGCCTTTACGTCTACTGCTCTTTAAACAGCCACTGTACTTTGTGCAAAAGCAGCCCAGTTTGACTTGTGCTCTCATTTTTCCTCCTTCTCTGGCTTAACAGTCCATATGGTTTGCTTACATTGGCCGGAATTTTCTGGGGTGCGTGCAGGCGGGTCAGGTGGGAAATTTGAAAAGCATGGGAGCGTGTCAGGATTCCACAGTCATCCCGCCTCCATGTGCCTTTCCCTCCGGCATGTTTGCCGGTGCAGCAGCATTCCAACTGGCAGAGCCGGGTGACCAAATCTTTATAATATTGTTTTAAGACAGTTTTTGCTCACTTTTGATCCCTACATTTCAAATTTCCTTGCATAGCGGATTCACACAGCTCAGTAACCAAGTCTGTCAACCTGAGGCAGGAGTTCAGTGGCCATTGCTCCAGCTGATTACTTGATGGCATGAAATGTACTATAAAAGCTCCCACCTAACAGCTGATCACTTTCCTCAAGCAGAAACTGCATTCCCAGCACAGATTCTGCAGGCTGCAAATCTTTCCAGCAAAGTCTCCATCCAGTGTCACCTCATTGGAAGATGCTTCTGTCATCTCTACTTCATCTGCCATCTATACCATCAACATAGGTGCCATTTATACTCTCTCACCTTGCTCTTCAGAATTTCATCATGATGAGCCCCAACACCAGCAGCACCAACAACAACACCATACTTCTCCGCAATCACCTGATGCTGCATAGGACAGAGGGCATCAGCACTCGAGCAGATTTCTGTCCAAGAGGCCAGGGATGGCCTCATTATGGCCAAATTTATTTCACTTGATGCTGTACACCCATATAGCTGCCATATCAACACCATAAAGCATCCCTGCAATGACAAACCCATTCCTTTCACACTCACGATCATTGCTGGAGGTACCGTTATGTCTCACCACTCACTGAAACTCACTAAGCCACTTCCAAAGTGCCCACAAATCTGTCCAAGACCATAAAGTGTTGAAAATAAAAAATGTTATGTTTGACAGCACATTAATGGAAGCTTTATATAAACATTGGATAAAACACCCAAGTGGCTAACATTGTGAATCTACTTGTGTGTCATCTTTCTCTTCCAAGTGCTTCTACCAATTGCTAGCCCTATGGCTTCAGCAGAGGTAGAGGCAGCTTGCTCACTTCCCTGCTGCCAAGGAGCTGGTGAGTATCTTGCTGCACATCAGTAGGGACATGACGACCCAGGTCTATGCTGACATCCCTCCTAGAGAGGAGGTGTATGCGCCTCTGCAATCTATTCACCATAGAGACCATGAGCTCCTGTCAGTGGCACATTAGCTTCTCCATACAGGTGGCCATCCTATCCATGGAAGATCCTATAGTCGCCATCAGCTGTGACACAGTTCTGCTCATCTTGGAGATGGACTCCTCCATTCTCTGAACATTTGCAGTCATTTCAGTCAAAAATCCTGCCGTTTCTTCCTGCACCTCCATGATAGCCCTCTTTCAGAATGGCTCCCGAGGCTCAGCACCTGCATGCAGCTGAGCAGAGCTGGGAGTGTCTGCATCCTCAGGCTGTCCCTGGCTCCACCATCTGCTCTTGCTCACTTGTGACTTGTGACAAGACCAGGTGTTAACACTACTCTATCTCGCATGGGACCCACCAAGGTGTGCGTATCTGCGCTGATGTTAGGTGCGCTTATGTCTAGTGATGGTGCACCCTCAGAAGCTGGAGGCTGCTCTGAGGAGTTGTCTTCCTCTTCCTCCTGGACAGTGGATGGCGGGGCGGGGGAGCTCTTGATAGACCTGTGGGACAGTAAAGAGATGAGTTAGATATGTTATACGAAGAATGGGTACAGATGCCATTATGCACGTGATGACCATTCACTTGTTGCTGATAGCAATCCCCATATGAGTGACTAATGTACGCCATGTAGCTGTAGGAGATTAATTTTTTCACCAGGTTGCTGAGATGTCCCCCTCTCTCCATCTCCCACCTCCAGCTGCTCAGAAACTCCAGATATTTCTAATGTAGCCTCTAAGTTCACAAGGTTGATTCCTGAGATGAAGGGGTTGTCTTATGAAGAAAGGTTGAGCAGGTTGGGCCTATACTCCCATTTAGAAGAATGAGAAGTGATCTTATTGATTCTGAGGGGGCTTGACAGAGTACATGCAGAGAGGATGCTTCCCCTCACGGGGAATCTAGAACTAGGGGCATAGTTTCAGAATAAGAAGTTACGCTTTTCAAACCGAAATGTGGAGAAATTTCTTCTCTCAGAGGGTCATGAATCTTTGGAATTCTCTACCCCAGAGAGCTGTGGAGGCTAGGTCCTTGAATATATTTAAAGTGGAGATAGATAAGATTTTTGAATGATAAGGGAGTCAAGGGTTATGGGGAACGGGCAGGGAAGTGGAGTTGAGGCCAGGATCAGATCAGCCATGATCTTATTGAATGGCGGAGCAGGCTCAAGAGGCCAACTGGCCTACTCCTGCTCCTATTTCTTATGTTCTTATGTTCTCTGCTATTGTACGGTTCTTCCCATATCCCTCTTATTTTGGGCGCTCTTTTCCTCCAAGGAGGGAAAGAAGAGAAGGTTGAGTGAGAATGATAGAATGGATGTAAGGAATGGATGGATTAGATCTTTAGAGGGAAACTATGATGGACTGGGATGCCAAAGCCAAGTGGTCTCCTTGTGTGTTGTTTGTTGTATGATTGCACTATGATGAAGGTGAGTGTGAGGGTTGGTGAGTGAGATAGGATGTGACAATGTAGATAGAGAGAGAGAGGGATGGGTGGATGTGCAAGGTATGTTAGTGTGAGTAAGGATGTGCAAGAGTAGGTTTGGGAAGGCAGAGTGATGGGGATATGATGAGAGGCACAGCAGGATGAAGTTGAGTGTGGCTTTGTACTCAGGTTTCCTGATCTAATGAGATCATTGAAATGCTTGCGGCACTGCACCCAGGTCCTCCTGACCACATTCCTCCTGGTGACCTCCTCTGAAGTTTCCAACCAGGCTGTTTTTGTCTCCTGGGGAGGTCTCTTCCACCCATTGGAAGGATGGAGGACCTCCCCCTGCTTGCTCTGACTCCAGCCATAAGCATATGGAGCAAGTCATCAGAGAATCTGAGTGCAGCCCTTTGTCTCTCTGCAATTATTGTTGAAGTATTTGCAGCACTCCAATGTGGTAGTGCACTGACAGCACAATGTTACATTAAAATTCAAATGTAATGTGGCCATGGCCCCTTTAAAGATTCTGGCTGAAAATGCGTCATGAATGATGTCACCAGACCCGCACCATTTCCTTGGGCTAGACAACATGCAGAGCAAGCTAATAGGCCCTATTAATGTAAAGTCCTTCCATGGAGTGGGATGGAGCCAGTAACAGGGTCAGAAACCACCATGGCCACCACCTGCACCAGGCCCTCCCAGGTAGGGAAAATTCCAGCCATCGGCCATTGTGTCTGTGCCTAGATTCAAGCTTTGTCTTATTTTAGTATTAAAATAAATCCCTAAAGTTTCCATAATTCTAAAGATGATTTCATGAGAAGGACATCAATTTATATTTCTTTACAATATTTTCCAAGTTCTCTTATGCTTGAATGCTAAGAGAGAAGAACACAAGCTGTGCTTTGCCAAATGAAGCAATTTACAGTCTCTTAGGCCTATTAATTGACCTGTTAATGTGGCTTCTCATAGTCAAATTAATTAACTTCCTGCTATCTGTAGCTGGGAGAGGAATTGAATTATAATTTTATAACGTTTGGTGAGGGAGTTGTTAGCATTTTCAAACTGCAGCTGTCAGACTCCCTCACAGGCCTACAACATGCAATGCAGTTGATGGATTGAATTACATTTGGCCCAACTGGGCTATGTCAGTGTTTAAACTTCATATGAGCCTCCTCCCACTTTAATGCCCCTTTCCATCCTACATGCCTCCTCCCCTGTATTCCTCAGTTCCCTTCTCCCTCGTTTGTGTATCAAGCTTCCACTTAAATGCATAAATCATAGAATCATATAGCACAGAAAGAGATCACATGGCCCATCCTGCCAGTGCTGGCTCTCTGAAAGAGCTATCCAATTAGTCCCACTCTCCTGCTTTTTCCCCATAGCCCTGCAAATTTTTCCTTTTTAAGTATATATCCAATTTCCTTTTGAAATTTACTATTGAATCTTCTTCCACCACTCCTTCAGGCAATGTTATCTGCTTCAAGCACTCGTCATCTTTTTGGCAACGTTGTGCGAATGTTGCGCAGCAGGCAGTCTGGTAGGGTGGAGTCGAGCCGGAGAAGGTCTTTCCTCGATCGACGGTATCGCGGCACACTGTGCATGCACAATTTTTTTTCTTGCAGAGTTGTATTTTGTTGTGATTTCGGGGGTCAAGGGTCACATGGACATTCGCAGAGAGTGGCAATGAGGAGAGACAGTGAGTCGGAGCAGTGAGGCACTCGAAGGCTGCTGTTTTGGTTGGTAATATAATCATAATAATTCAGCAGGCTAATAATAATACATAAATCATCAAAGCACTAATTAATATCATAATGGAACCCCTGAAGAAAAAGTTTAAGCACAGGAATATTGAGAAGGAAGGGCGTTTGAAGGCTCCGGCCTTCGATGACACAGAGCTACCTGCCCTACTGGAAAACATAACGCAGAGATACTCTGATTTAACAAAGGATAGCCTTGGAAGGCCACTCCCAAAGGTGTACAATAAAATATGGGACGAGATCGGGGAGGCTGACTCCTCAACAAGCACAATGGTATGAAGTGGAGAGTGCTGCCGTAAGAGATGGAACGACCTGGTGAGGGTTGCAAGAGTAAGTATTGATTTTATTTATGGAGCCCACATATGCCATGTACCATCAAATCTTTCGGTCTGTGTGTGTCTGTGTCTGTGTGTGTGTGATGTTAAATGGATTGAAGATATTTACTTTGATTTACTTTCATCTATGCAGAAGAAATCTGCAATAGCAGCTGATCAGCGATGCACTGGGGGAGAATCCCCAACACAAGAATCCCTCAATAACATTGAGATCCATGCCCTGTCGCACGTCGGGGATACCACCCACATTGGAGCTGACCCACCCATCACACAGGATGGTCAGTTCAATACAATCCCCGGTCTGTGTTGCGGGCGTGTATTGTATTGTGATGTTGGCCTCATGTATTGCCATGTAACTTGATTGAACTGTATTTCTGGGCTCATGTGATGTACTGCAATGATGGGGGATGTATTGTCTGTCTGTCTGTGATATGTAATGCAGTAATGCAGCAGTGGTGGACATTCAACTAAGACTGCGCTCTGTGACTGTACTCCACATGTAACCCTGACCCCTACCCTGGTGCCAAGCACTAATCTAATGTTTTGTACTTCCAGGTTCGGAGGATTCAAACTACCACTCTGCACAATGCACAGAAGACCAATCCATTGCCTCCACCTCTGGCGTCACCCACCTACTTTGCAACCTCACCCCTCACAGTGATGATGAAGGCGAATAGGAACAGCACATCTTCCTCCAGCCAGTGGAGGTGGAGATTGATCTGGTGCCAGAGAAGGACATACTAATGGCATCTGTCCCAGCTGCAACATTGTCCAGCACCGAACCTGTCTTCCTCGGATTCCCAAATTGCTGCGAGGATTCTGCAGGAACAAGCCGTGTGCAGCAGTAAGGCACCCTCAGCGTTACAGCGCCTTTATTGCAGCGACGGAGATTGTTGCAGCAAAGGTCCGGTGGTGCTGCTAGACAGACACGCGTGTACCAGGACATGGTGCGTCTGTCACAGGATAGCGTGGACTTAGGTCGAGAGCTGCTCACAGCCATGGCTACCATAGCTGCAAACATCGCGACGCTTGACCAATGACAGTTGGAGGACATGTCATGTCTCATCAACGTGATGGAGCGAAACACCAACTCCATCGTTGGCAGTCAGCAATCGATTGGACCGGAATATGGCACGGAACCCCACCATGTCATAGTGGTCGGGTCTATGGCACCTGAGGGTGGGGAGTTGCCAGGAGCTCCCAGCCCTGAAGCCGTGCCTTCCACATCTGGAGCTTCTCCTGAGCTCGCATTCATTGCGTCTACAACATCTCATCCCAAACGACTACAACAGCAGTCGTGGCACACCGGTGGATGCCGGCTTGGTGCCACCACGGGGAGGTCCATGGGCAGGGGCACTGGCAAGGGAAGGGGCGAGGATAAGAATGGTGGGGCAGTATGCAGTCGGGTTTGCGGCCGCGGTTGTGGACAATGATATTTTCATGTACACTTAATTGTAAAGTTGCTTTGGAAAATAATATTGAAAGTTATAAAAAGTTAAACGTTTATTGAAAGTTGCTAAAGTATTGTAAAGTTGTAACAGTTTTTCAAAAAGTAAAGTTTAAAGTTGTAACAGTTTTTCAAAAGTAGTTAACGTTTTCAAGTTTTAAGTTGTAACAGTTTTTCAAAGTAACGTTTTACAAAGCTTTAAAATGCTTCTATATTTTTCCTATTTCTACATAAATGTTCTAATTGAATTTAACCACTCTTGTACAGTGTCAAACTTTTGGGGTAGGGGTAAGAGTCAGCAAGGTCCAACACAATGTCCAGAATAACTTGAGGCACAGCTCGCCACATTCAAGCAAACTGTTCATTTATGAGCTGTTGGCATTACAATCTTGTGGTGGCATACTCTCCTCGAGGCCTATGCTGTGGTGGTGGGGTTGCCATGGCTTCATCACCAAGCTCCTCCTCATCCTCCCACCCCTCATCTTCGTCTTCTTCCTCCTCCGTCCGCTGCACTCTCTCCTCAGGTGGTCCCGCAGTCCCCCATGCCAATTCCTGTCCCCGCATGATGGCTAGATTATGCAACATGCAGCACACCACTGTGAACTGAGCAACCTGCTCAGGGTGCTATTGCAGCCTGCCTCCCGACTAGTCCAGGCAACGAAAACGCTCCTTCAACACTCCAATTGTCCTTTCAATAATATTGCGTGTGGCTATATGGCTCTTGTTGTAGCGTTGCTCGGCTTGTGTCTGAGGGTTCCAGAGGGGGGGGTGATGAGTCAAGTGGCGAGGCCGTAACCTTTGTCCCTCAGCAACCAGCATTTTCCTTGTGGCTGAGACTTCAACAGGTCGGACACAGTGCTCTCCCTTAACATATGAGCATCATGGATGCTCCCTGGAAAGTTGGCAGTTACTGCCATGATACGCTGTAAGTGGTTGCAGACGAGCTGCACGTTGAGGGAGTGGAATCCCTTATGGTTTCGGTATGCCTCCGCCTCCTGTAACGGTGCTCTCATTGCAATATGGGTACAGTCTATAGCATCCTGAATCTTTGGCAAGCCAGCAATGTGTGCAAAACCCAACACCCTCTCACTCTGTGCCTCCGCGATCATTGGAAAATTTATAAAATCCATTCTGCATGCTTACAGTGCATTGGATACCTGCCGAACGCTGGTATGCGCAGTGTGCTGGGATATGCAGCATATGTCCGCAGCTGATGACTGAAAAGAGCCAGATGCATAAAAGCAAAGTACCGCAGTAAGCTTCTCCTCCACAAAGAGTGCAGTAATGTTGAAGGTGCTGGGCTGCAGGTCTGCCTTAATGAGCTGGCAGATCTAATTTAGGACCTCTTTTTTAAAGCGCAGTCTTCTAACACACTGCCACTCGGTCAGGTCCAAGTATGAACGCTTGACGTTGAAATTCCTTGGCGGATAAGGCCTGCTCCTCCTCCTCCTCATTCTCCGACCTAGTACATTACCCTGATAATATTCTTCAATTAACCTTTTGCCATCTGCATCCTGCATTAGAAATATTGCAAGCAATACAGCCTGAGGTAATGCAGGTCCCATTGTATTCGACAAAGATCTCCTCCAATATACTCAGATCAACAAATGTACTCCAAAAAGCCTTCTTTGTTTTAAACTGACTATTTGAAGCCATTTACTCTAACTTCAGTGTCCTCCTCCAAATGGTGCTGCTTTTCTCAGATGTTCCCGATTTTTCACGATGTCTTCCGATTTTTAAATAAACAAAGTAACCTACACAATCCTTCTTTGCATCAAAAAAGCCTTCTTTGCTTTAAAATTGACTTTTTTGCTGTAAGTACAACTGCAGTACTGTGCTCCAATGCTCCTGCTTATCTGCAAATGCTGCTGCTTCTGCCGATGTCGAAATGAACGCACCACGCACTCCGCCCACTTTCCAAAGCATAACAGCCCGTTTACCAGAATGGTATGCTTCAAGGTAGTACGTTGGCGGTGAGTCACCAATGTTCGAGTTTTTGGCGATATGTCGGGTCTTCAGTGTCGGCGGACGGTGCGCATACCGCTTGGCGGTATGTCATTCGCCAAAGTCGTGCCATGGCGGCATGTTGGTGGTATGCAGCTGTTTTCCACCAAACTTGCAATTCTCAGCGGTATGCGGGTGTTCTGCGGGCGGTAGTGTCCACCAAAGTCGGCCCCAGAATGTAAAGAAATTTTTCCTAATACTTTATTTGATCTGTGTGGATGTCTTATATTCAGAGATTAGACAAGGTCTAAGCTTCTTTATTACACAGATAACAAGTCAATATACAAAGCAGCAGTAAAAGCAAATTCCACGTAACCAACTCATTCTCACTTCTCTCCTCAAAAACAAAAACAATTAATTCCTTTCATGAGCTGACTTACTTGATTTTGGAATTATCTTTCTTTCAGATGACTGACCTCTTGCATTTTTAGCTTCCAGCTCTGGGTGAAGGGCTGTGTCTCATGGTTCGCTGTCCAAAATCTTACTGTCCCAGTATCCCTTTCATGGGCGGCGACATTGATTTCTTACCTGGTAGTGATTCGCTACTAAGCGTGCCAATAGAACCAGCTACCTTTCCTCCCTGCTTGGATGTGTCTTTAAAGAGAATGTGGGTTATTTTGGCGAAAGGGTGAAAACAGGCACTAAATTGGCACAGCGCTAATAAGACTAGCTGGTTGAAAGTTTGGATTTTGTTCTCAATTTTGGTCCTAATTGCTGATTACCATAATTTGAATTTGCCTGGAGGTGCTAAAAAGCAGGTTTGGCACAAACGCTGATTAGATGCAATTTTCATGGATCAAATATGTGGGCTCCTCGCGCACACTTTCACTGAGGGTGCAGAGTGCACAAGCTGGCACAGAGGAACCAAATGAGAGGGCATATAGATTCTCAGATGCGGTAGTGGAGATCCTGGTATAGGAGTTACAGAGGAGGAGGGATGTCCTGTACCCACTGAGGGGAAGGACACCACCTCACCCTCTCGCCCTCTGTCCCTCTCTCTTGCCCTCTTCCCATTCCTCATCCAGACCAAGGGGGACATCTAGCAAGATGCCCATGATTAAGCACTCCATTTCTCCTGGTGATTTCTGCAAGGTAGAGTAGCACTTAGTCTTTTTGGATGAAGTCCTCAGAGAATTTACAGACTTGGCTCACTCTCATGAGTTAAGACCTTTTCCCACCCACCAACAAAGTTCCTGCCACCACCCAAGTGCCTGACCTTACCCTCAGCACAAGTATCTGATCTCCTCCCACTGCCCAAGTTCCTGAACTTCTTCCTCCACTGCTCTCCCACCACCGCCCCCCCCCACCCCCACTCCCTCCGCCCCCACTTCTTCGGGTTCCTGACCTTCTCCCCCAGTCCAAGTTCCTCCACCATGGAGTCATAACTTTCTTCCCCCAATGAGTTCCTGGCCTTCTCCCCCCACCTCCCCCCCCCCGCCCCCCCCCCCCCACTGCCACAGATGGGGCATTGTGTGTGGGTCATGGATTATTAACAGGTTTAATGGGTAAGAAGTGAATAATAAAGTGACAGTGTCATGACTTCCAGATTTCATCCAGTCTTACCATCTGGATCAAGTTCTCACTGTCAGCCCCCCCCCTTTAGACCTGGATCACGTTCTTCCTCCATCCCTACTGAGCTCTCTTGTTAGAAATATGCCAGGTTAAGGCTATCACTATTCACTTTAATAATCAGGATCGACTGTACAACCAATCTGGTGGATATTTTGTGTTTAATCAGAGTTTAAGACAGATTATGACACATTAGTTATATAGTAAAATCATACAACCGTAACATATAGTTGATACCAATTCCGATGCACGTGAGCAGTTCTCTGGCTTGCAGTCTCTTTCTCTCATCTACAGCTTCCTTCAGTAAAGCATGGGATCACTCTCAAAGTGTTTGACCAGCTAAACTTCTGTTCCGCTCTCCCCTCCACCATCTGTGCTAAACAGTTCTCCAAGTGCTACTTTTATTCTCTTTTTAGGGGTGGGCCTGACCCTGGAAATTGTCAAAACCTTTTGACCTATAGAGGTTCCCCAAAAAACACAATATCCAATAAGACTTAGTTCTTTGTCTCGATTCTCGAAACAAAGCCCGCCTTAAAGATATCTTACAATTTTGCCCATTTGTCACTATCTGTTTACACTAACCCAGGGTTTCTTCCTGTGGAAATCTCTCTCATCTCACTCTTCCCTATCCTCTCTTTGATCTCATGAGGCTAAACCAGAAAACTGCCCACTTTAGAATCGTTATCTCTTTTACAACGTAGCAACATGTTTATATTAACTCTTAACTTCCATTCATTATCTTTGCCAGCAGTTTTGTTAAGGTAACTTCAAACCCTACCCTTTGTATGATAAATAAAATACATAAACAAGGTTCAAGTCTTAACTTAAAAACAACGTTTAATCGCTTAGGAACAGGGAGATTGTATATAGTACAAAGAATTATACCCTCCATTTCTAAGCATTTATCGTATTCGAATAGACACTCCATCTGCAGTCCAAAACGATGATTTATACACAGCATTCATATCAGTTTTATACATTCGTAACAGTTTATACATTTTTAGGCATCCCTGATTTCTAACACTCTGTACTCTTTAGCCCCCACTGAGATCCTGACCTCCTCTCTCCACCCCCTCTGCTTCTCCTGATCGCGCCCTCTCTCTCCCCTCTCCAATCTCCCCCTCTCTCTCCTGACCTCTGATCTTCCCCCTCTCTCCCTCCCTCCAATCTTCCAATCTCTCTCCCTCCCTCACTCCGATCTCCCCCTCTCTCTACCCCCTGATCTCCCACTCTCTCCCACCCTCCGATCCCCCCTTCTCTCTCTCCACCTCCCTCTATCTCCATCTCCCCCCTCTCTCTGTCCCCGTCTCCCCCTCTTCTCCCTCCGATCACCCCCGTCTCTCCTCTTTCGATCAAAGCTTCTCCGGGGTCTTGTTCCCGGATCTGAACAAAGCGTGAGTCACACTGCACTGCACTGTGGGGTACTGCGTATATGCGGCCGGATCCCAGTGCCAGCCCTCATGTACCTAAGGGGATGGGGTGCGCCTGCGCAAAAAGGGACGGATCCAAATGCGCATATGCACAGAAGGACACAAAAATGTATGTGCAGAGAATCACTTTGTGAAAAAAAAAGGCTTCCAGTCTCATTATAATATTTAAATTGACGTTCCGTCCACTGGGAGCAGGTTGATTGCCTGTCCCCCCTAGCCCCGACCCCATCCTGCCTCCATTAAAACTGAAAGTGGGTGGGTTGGAGTCGGGAATCCCATTTTTAACAATTTAATTGTCCCCACGTTCAAAACCTTTTAGGAGAAAATTCTGGCCCTGGTGTTTTTTGTGGGCAGCGGCAAATTCGCAATACCAATTTTAGACATGGGCGGCAGGTTGGAAATCTGTCCCAATGTTTTCAGCACAAGCAGGGAGAACCTTGGTGAGAAACCAGAAATTTGTACTACAACCAATACATTTTATGAAGCTTTTTTATCCCTTCATGACTGTTATATTCTGGCAGTGTCTCTTCTTCCTCAACCAAAAAATAAATCATGAATTTTGGTAAGTTGTCAATGTAATTGTGTCAAACTTTTTTTAATGACAAGTGAAAGGAATAAAATGTTGAAATAATAAAAAGAGAATCATGCATCATTGATTCCATCATTGGTCAACATACTTCTGTAACCTTAACACTGGGTTAAGAGAAATCTGAGGTATTGAAAAGAGACTCCTTTGTAAAATTGATTTTTAGTTAGAAACCATTCAACAATGTTATATTTTCCACTGCATTTCTTTCAGAAACAGATACCAGTAAGGACACGAAGATGTTTTAATTTTGCTACTTTGGTTAGTTAATAAAATATTAATGGTGGAAAAGGGAACCTGGGCTCTTTTAACTGAAAACTCCTGCAGCTGGGGATGTCGCTGTCACCCTGGGTACATATGAAACAGCTCTGGCCTAATTTCATCTGACTTTGATTGTGTGCGAATTGAAGGAAATAGTGAACTGACTACAGACTGTGAAAATAGCCAAAGACAGAAAATCATTGCAAATCACAGTGTTATACATTTTTTATGAAGGCAGGATGAAACAAGTTACTGGCTAGAAACATTTGGGGCTGGAATTTCGGCTTTCCCGATTTCAGGGCGTTAATCGCGACAGGGGTGGAAAAGATACCGCCTGAAAAAAGTTTGCAACCTCGACTGGGAAATTCGGCAAAAAATGAAGATCCATGATCGGGGGCATTAAATCAGGCATTACACATCGGACTATGTAAACCTGAGCCGCAAATCGCGGCATTAAAAATGTTTTGTTGTTTTTAGGGCCCTACGATATACCGTTGTATATTGTATGGTTTTATTTTGGTGGGGGGAGTTTTTGTGAGTTTGTTGCAGTTAAATTTATGTTTCATCATTTGCTATTGGTGTCTTGTGCTTCATTCCAACATTCACCAGAGATGTGCCTTTATGGGGGCACATAGCGTGTCCAATATTAACTCCACCCCTCAGTTTCCTCCATTTAGAAGAGCCAGTCCATTATGAACTGGTGATGTGCGACTCTTGTTCCGGCAGCATCTCCATGCTGCCTCCCCCATGGATGGTGTGACTATCCAATGGAGCCTCGCAAGGCTCCTCATTGTCGTCCTCCTCCTCCTGAGGTAGGTATGCAAACTACACTGGCAATGCCTGGCCCTTTATGATGGCCAGGTTGCATAGCATGCAGTACACCACAATGAATTTGGATACCTGTGGAGGGGAGTATTGAAGGCTGTCTCCAGAGCATTCTAGGCATCGGTCTGCCTGTAGGAGATGGCATATCTCTGTCAGAACTTCCTTTCAGAAGTGCAGCCTTCTCACACATTGCTCCTTGGAGAGCTGAAGGTATGAGCGTGGTGCCTGTAAACCCGTGGGCTTAAGCCCTCCTCCAAAGACATCTTCGGCCTCTTCTCATCCGTGGGCCGACATGGCCAAGAGCCCGTCTTCCAGGTGACACTGCCTGGCAATAGCATAGAACATGATACACTGGTGAACTAGTAATGCCCCCATTACATTTTCTCACTCACCTTGTAAGGGCACTGTAATGTGCCGTTTGGAAATCGGAGCTTCACGCAGCATGCTGTGCGCAACCATTGCAGTCAATGTGACCTGCGATGTAGGATCCACATCCCTCCATTTAAGAATGCCGCCAATATCGCCTACTGCACCCTGGGAATGTCTGGTTTTTCAGACATTTCATGGGATGGGCGTTAAATGAGGCATTAGAGCTGAATTTTGCATCCGGGGCGCTAGCGGAGTGCTTCACGATGATTGACGTCATGATCTCAGTGAGACTGGAGGGCGAGGCGGTAAGTTTTTACGCCGCCGCAAACCATGAGCTGAATTTACCGGCCGGGCTGTAAAACCTGGATACCCGACGTAACGCCCAAAAGCAGCATTTACCACCGGGGCGCAAACAGCAGCACAAAAGAGCTGAAAGTCCAGCCCTAATTCGAATTATGGGATTCTCTGAAGTAAATTGTCCTTTATTATTATCTTTGTTGAAAATCCTGGAAGTGGTGGCAGGGAGGTGGTGGAATGGCTCCCTGTATGATTTTAGACCCCCACCTGCTGTACTTATGCTGAAGGCTGGTATAACTTCAGATGAAAATTTTCCTCATAGTGCCCAATTCATATGTAAATTAGGGGCAAGTCTAATAATGTACCAGGAGTGCTCCATACATTCAGTGTCCATTTGCAACGGGGAATTCAAGGCAGGTCTGCAAACCAATGTATGGCTTGCATTGCTGGGAGACAACCATCTTCTTTTGCAATACAGCACCTCTTGCCCATAGTAAACAGTGCAACATTAGTGCATTCGGTCTTTTAGAGGAGTTCTATTTTTCTTTTCAAAAACAATCTTGCATTTCTTTAATAGTTGCTGGCAAATGATAATCGGCCCACTGTTCAGAACATCATGTTCTGTTGTGCTGGAGGGCTGTCCAAATATTTTAATTAACTGGCCTCTCATTATGGTCCAAGATCATAGATGCAGCCAGTATCCAATGCACTCCCTCACTACCCCGCCACCCCCATTATCAGTCCTCCTGTTTCAATATATGTTTCCTGTTCTGACCCATTTTGTCAATTCCTATGTTGACGACATTCCTAAGACCCAGTTTATAAAGAGCAGTAGTTTGCTGTACCTAGTTAAACATTTTGAGGACCAAAGCCATTATCTTTGGCTGTTGCCACAAACTCCATGTTCATGCTACCAACTCCTTCCCCTTTCCCAGCTACTGTCTCAGGCTGAATCAGATTGTTCGCAACCTTGGCATTCTGTCCAACGCTGAGTTCAGATTCTGACTCAATCACAAAGACTGTCTACTTCTACCTCTGTAATATCACTCACCTCTGCTCCTACCTCAGCCCATTCAAATTTTGCATTTTTGTCACCTACAAATTCAACTATTGCAATGTTGTCCTGTCTAATCGCTCATCCTCCACCCTCTATAAACTGCAGCTTATCCCAAACCCTGCTATCACTATTCTATTGAATACCCCGTTCATCCATTACTCCTGCCCTCACTTAATTATAGGGGCTCCCATCGCCCAACAGCTCAAATTTGAAATTTTCATCCTCCTGTCTAAATTCCTCCATGGCATTATCCCTACTATCTCTGTACCCTCTTCCAGGTTTTTAAACCCCCACCCTCTAGAACGTTCCATTTGCTCCACTTTGATCCCTTGTGCTTCACCCCCTCCCTGCAGCCCCAATCTAAGCAGACTTGCTTTAAGTCACCCAGATCCTCTGCTCTGGGATTCCCTCCATAAAGCCCACCTCAACCCTTCTAATAACTTTCTTTCCCTCAGCAGATATATAGGGGGCAAAATTCCCCAGTTTTCTCCGTTTGGGGCAGTACGTATTTTTGCAGAACAGGGCGCTATTCACAGCCAGTTACCCAATTTCAGCTGAGTTCCATTCAGCAATCAGCCTTCAAACCTTAACTCCAGCTCAATCTGGCTCAGATTGGGAGGTCATTTGAACCTGCTGATGCTCGTTTTCAGCATTGCTGAAGACATTCACTCATATCTGGAGTTCAGGAAGGAACTGAAATGGCCGCTGGAAATCCCCCTTCAAGGGATAGCACCATCAGATTCAGCAATGTGGCCCTGGAGGCATTGGTGGGGGCACTAGAGACCAGGAGGGAGTCCCTGCTCCCTGCCTCAGGAAGGTGGCCATCACCGCTGGTGTTCCATGCCATGTGGCAAGAGGTGGCCCAGGAGGTGTTGGCCAGCACTGAGGTGCAGAGAAGCCTCATCCGGTGCCGCAAGAAATTCAACGACCTATGTTGGGTGGTCAAAATAAGTACAAGCTTCCATACTTCCTCCACACCAGCCTCTCAATCTCTGTCTGCGCACACTGTGCAAACCATCACCTCCACACCACTCAATCACCAAGCATGTGCAGATATTCACACTCACATCCTCATCTCACACCTTGCTTACATTCACAGCTATTCAACCACGACAGGCATATCTTCTACATACATTGCTGGACTCTTACTCACATCAGTTCCTTTCTTTTGCAGGCCGACATGGCACATAACATGCATGAGCAGCAGAGGGCTGGAGGAGAGAAAACTGACCTACGACCCCTCTCCGAGCTTGAGGAGCGAGTGCTGCTGCTTATGGGCCCACAGCTGGTGGGCGACATGGCTGGGGTCGACTCCGCTGCGGGTAACAACAGTATATTTATCCCCCTCTCTTTTTCTCATACCACTCCCCTGCCACCCCCACATCAGAATGCTTTTTCACATTCCAATCTCCTCTCCTTCTCTCATACCCCTCCCTCCCCCCGCTCACCTGCCCACATACCAGCATACTTTATCAGCAGGGCCTAATGATCAGCATCCCAGAGTACTAAAAGAGGTAGCCATGGAAATAGTAGATGCATTGGTTGTCATCTTCCAAAATTCTTTAGATTATGGAACAGTTACTGCAGATTGGAAGGTGGCAAATGTAACCCCACTATTTAAAAAAGGAGGGAGAGAGAAAATGGGGAACTATAGACCGGTTAGCCTGACATCAGTAGTAGGGAAAATGCTGGAGTCTATTATAAAGGATGTGATAACGACACACTTAGATAATATCAACGGGATTAAACAAAATCAACATGGATTTATGAAAGGAAAATCATGTTTGACAAATGTCCTGGAGTTTTTAAGGATATAACTGATAGAATAGATAAGGGAGAACCAGTGGATGTAGTGTATTTGGATTTTCAGAAGGCCTTTGATAAAATCCCACATAAGAGGTTAGTGTGCAAAATTAAAGCACATAGGATTGGGGGTAATGTATTGACATGGATTGAAAATTGGTTAACTGACAGGAAACAGAAAGTAGGAATAAACAGATCTTTTTCGGGGTGGCAGGCAGTGACTAGTGGGGTACCACAGGGATCAGTGCTTGGGCCCCAGCTATTCACAATATATATAAATGATTTGGATGAGGGAACTGTCATGTATCTTACATGATTATATATAACTGTATCCTAACATGCTATACATGACTGTAATAAGATATGACCTGTAACCACCAGCATACCTTACCACCAGGGTGCACTTGCAAGAGACAGGTATATAAGGAGAGGTCTCAGGCAAGTGCAGCATTCCAGAGCTGTGAAATAAAGGTGTAGGTCCAGAGTGACCTTGACTTCACTACATGTCTCGTGTGAATCTGTACTGAGGGGACAGGAATTTACAATGGCGACGAGTTACGGGATTACAGAATCCACAGAATCAGATGAAATGTACAATGCGGGAGACAATTGGGAGGACTTTATAGAAAGGCTCCAGCAAAGCTTTGTAACCAAAGACTGGTTAGGCGACGATAAGGCAGACAAGAGAAGAGCCCATCTCTTGACCAGCTGTGGCTCGAAAACATATGCTTTAATGAAGGATCTGTTGGCACCCGAGAAACCAGCAAGCAAGTCATTTGAAGAATTGAGCACACTGGTAAGAGACCACCTGAAGCCAGCGAGCAGCCTACACATGGCCAGACACAGGTTCTACAACTACAACTACAGAGCATACCCGACTTTGTGGCGGAACTTCGGAGGTTGGCTAGTTTATGTGAGTTCTCCGATGAACTGAGGAGAGAAATGCTGAGAGACGTTTTCATTGAAGGAATAGGCCATGCAGGCATATTCTGAAAGCTCATAGAGGCCAAGAACCTGACCTTAGAGGCAGCAGCACTGGTTGCACAGACATTCTTTGTCGGGGAAGAAGAAACGAGGTTGATTTACAATGCAGGTACGACAACGAACGAAATATCGGAACAAGAAGTTCACAGCACTAAACAAGCTGCTACCCCCACACACAGACAAAACCGGGAGAACAGGCTCTCGACAGCAGGCAGAAGCCATCAAGGGCCACAGGAATGGCCGTTCACACCTCATCAACCTACAATGCGAGCAATCAACTACAAACTGAGAGAAGCTCAAGAGAGATCAGCCAGACGCAACTCATTCTTTGGGAACACTTTGAACAATGGAACAGGTATGTGCTGGAGGTGTGGGGGTGGGCACTCGTCAAGGGGATGTCGATTTCAGCAGGCTGTTTGCAGAAATTGTGAAAATACAGGGCATTTGGCCTGCATGTGCAAAAAAACGGCAGCTCGGCTGGTATACGAATTGGATGGGTCGGAAAGCGGACCAGAAGATGGTGGGGAGAGTACCCGGGACACCGATGTACAGTGGGTCAACACGATCAATGGCCGTTGCTCCTACAACAGGACGCCTCCTATAATGGTGAGGGTCCCACTCAATGGGATATCTGTCAACATGGAGCTGGATACGGGAGCGAATCAATCGCTCATCGGCGCTCAACAATTTGAACAACTGTGGCCGCAAAAAAGAGACAGACCAAAACTCAAAAGGGTCGACACCAAACTAAGGACCTATACCAAAGAAATCGTACCAGTCCTCGGCAGCGCCATGCTCTCTGTCACACACAAAGGGACAGTGAACCGATTTCCCCTGTGGATTGTACCCGGAGATCCCCCAGCACTGCTGGGGAGAAGCTGGCTGGCAAAACTAAACTGGAATTGGGATGATGTCCATGCCATGTCATTAGAGGAACTGACCTCCTGCTCAACAGTTATAAAATGATTTGAACATCTTTTTCAGCCAGGTGTGGGCACTTTCAAAGGGGCCAAAGTCAAAATCTACATCACACAGGACGCTAGACCGGTCCATCACAAGGCCAGAGCTGTACCCTATGTGATGAGGGAAAAGATTGAACACGAACTAGACAGGCTTCTGCAGGAAGGCATTATATCACCTGTGGAATTTAGCGACTGGGCAAGTCCCATCGTCCCAGTCATGAAGCCTGATAGATCCGTACGAATCTGTGGGGACTACAAATCTACCATAAACAGAGTTTCCCTACAGGACCAGTACCCGCTGCCCAGAGCAGAGGACTTATTTGCCACATTGGCTGGAGGTAAACTTTTCTCAAAATTAGACCTCACATCTGCGTATATGACGCAAGAATTGACCGAGGAATCCAAGCTACTCACCACCATCAACACACATCGAGGCCTTTTCATGTACAATCGATGCCCATTCGGCATCAGGTCAGCAGCTACCATATTCCAGCGCAACATGAAGATTCTGCTCAAGTCCATCCCGGGGACGGTTGTATTTCAAGACGACACACTTATCACGGGCAGGGACACCGACTCCCATCTCCGTAATTTGGAGGAAGTACTAAAGTGGTTGGATCGGGTAGACCTACGAGTCAAGAAATCCAAGTGCCTGTTTCTCGCACCCGAGGTTGAATTTTTGGGCAGAAGGATTGCCGCTGATGGAATCCGCCCAACAGGGTCCAAAACAGAAGCAATTCGCCTGGCACCCAGGCCCCGGAATGTCTCAGAACTGCGCGCCTTTCTCGGGATACTCAATTACTTTGGGAACTTTATGCAGAAGTTAAGCACGCTGCTGGAGCCTCTCCACGTGCTACTCAGGAAAGGGTTTTGGGGGGACGCCCAGGAACGCGCCTTCAATAAGGTACGCAACCTTCTGTGTTCCAACAGTGTTTTGACTTTCTTTGATCCAGGTAAAAAGCTAGTTCTCACATGCGATGCGTCAGCGTATGGGGTTGGGTGCGTTTTGCAACATGTCAATAGTGCGGGCAAATTACAACCTGTAGCTTATGCCTCCAGGTCACTTTCGCGGGCGGAGCGCGGGTACGGAATGGTAGAGAAGGAGGCGCTCGCGTGCGTGTACGGTGTCAAAAAGATGCACCAATACCTTTTCGGGGCCAAGTTTGCGTTAGAAACCGATCACAAGCCCCTCACGTCCCTCCTATCCGAGAGCAAGGCAATAAGCGCCAATGCCTCGGCGCGAATTCAACGGTGGACACTCATGCTGGCATCCTATGACTATACCATAAGGCACAGACCAGGCACAGACAACTGTGCCGACGCACTCAGCAGGCTACCCCTGGCGACCACGGAAGGGTCTGACGAACAGGACTGTGAGATAGTCATGGCAATCAATGCCTTTGAGTCCACAGATTCGCCCATGATGGCTCGCCAAATCAGAGCCTGGACGGCCAGCGACCCCACGTTATCCTAAGTAAAAAGATGTGTCCTAACCGGTGACTGGGCAGAGGCTCGCGATGCCTGCCCAGAGGAATCAAAACCCTTTCACAGGCGCATGCATGAGCTATCACTACAAGCAGACTGAATGATGTGGGGCAGCCGTGTAGTCATGCCTTTGCGAGGCAGAGAGGCATTTGTCCGGGAGCTCCACCGCGAGCACCCGGGGATCGTTCTCATGAAGGCCATAGCCAGATCCCATGTCTGGTGACCTGGTATTGATGTGGATTTGGAGCTCTGCATCCGAAGGTGCACCATTTGTGCCCAACTCAGCAATGCCCCCAGGGAGGCTCCACTGAGCCCCTTGCCCTGGCCTACCAAACCGTGGTTGCGGGTGCACATAGACTATGCAGGCCCATTCATAGGCAAAATGTTCCTCGTAGTTGTAGATGCATTTTCAAAGTGGATCGAATGCACCATTTTAAACTCGAGCACAACCTCCACCACTGTGGAGAGCCTCGCAACCATGTTTGCAACGCACAGAATCCCTGACATGTTGGTCAGTGACAATGGTCCGTGCTTCACCAGCGCAGAATTCAAGACTTTATAATTGACCACGGCATAAATCACGTCAAGACAGCACCGTTCTAGCCGGCCTCCAACGGCCAGGCGGAGAGAGCAGTGCAAATCATTAAACAAGGCATGCTTAAAATCCAAGGTCCCATGCTGCAGGGTCGCCTGTCGCGACTGCTGTTGGCATACAGATCTCGTCCGCACTCATTGACTGGGATCCCCCCCACGAAATCGTTGAGGCAAAGCGCCGTAAGCTGACTGAGTACCATGACAGAAATTTGAGGGGGAGATGGAATGAGATAGGGGACAAAGTGTTTGTACTAACTATGGCAGGGGTCCCAAATGGCTTGCAGGGACAGTAATGGGCAAGGAAGGAAACAGGCTACTGGTCGTACAAATGGACAATGGCAAAACCTGCCGAGGCATGTAGACCAAGTCAAAAGCAGATTTACCAACAACACTGCGGAACCAGAGGCAGACTACAATGTGGAACTTACACCACACCTAGTGGACAGACAGAGGGAACAACCTGAGGAAAGGGCAATCCCAACAGACAGCCCAGGCGAGTCAACAACAGTCACAGTTGAGTACAGGGGCAGGGAGGTGTTGCTACAGTTATACAGGCCTTGGTGAGGCCACACCTGGAGTATTGTGTACAGTTTTGGTCTCCTAACCTGAGGAAGGACATTCTTGCTATTGAGGGAGTGCAGCGAAGTTTCACCAGACTGATTCCCGGGATGGCGGGACTGACCTATCAAGAAAGACTGGATCAACTGGGCTTGTATTTACTGGAGTTCAGAAGAATGAGAGGGGACCTCATAGAAACGTTTAAAACTCTGATGGGTTTAGACAGGTTAGATGCAGGAAGAATGTTCCCAATGTTGGGGAAGTCCAGAACCAGGGGTCACAGTCTAAGGATGAGGGGTAAGCCATTTAGGACCGAGATGAGGAGAAACTTCTTCACCCAGAGAGTGGTGAACCTGTGGAATTCTCTACCACAGAAAGTTGTTGAGGCCAATTCACTAAATATATTCAAAAAGGAGTTAGATGAAGTCCTTACTATTAGGGGGATCAAGGGGTATGGCGAGAAAGCAGGAATGGGGTACTGAAGTTGCATGTTCAGCCATGAACTCATTGAATGGCGGTGCAGGCTAGAAGGGCCGCATGGCCGACTCCTGCACCTATTTTCTCTGTCTATGTTTCTACACCAATCGAAACAGACAGCCCAGGCGAGATACTAGCAACCACACCCAAAGAAAAACAGACACCAAGGCAAACAACTGAACCACAACTCAGATGCTTCATGCGAGAGCTGAAGAGACTGAACCTATAAAGACAATAAGATCTTGGGGGAGGGTGATGTCATGTATCTTACATTATTATATATAACTGTATCCTAACATGGTATACATGACTGTAATAAGATATGACCTGTAACCACCAGCATACCTTACCACCAGGGGTGCAGTTGCAAGAGACAGGTATATAAGGAGAGGTCTCAGGCAAGTGCAGCATTCCAGAGCTTTGAAATAAAGGTGCAGGTCCAGAGTGACCTTAACTTCACTACATGACTCGTGTGAATCTGTACTGAGGGGACAGGACTTTACAGGAACCAAATGTAATATTTCCAAGTTTGCTGACGACACAAAACTAGGTGGGATTGTGAGTTGTGAGGAGGATGCAAAGACGCTGCAAGGTGATTTACGTTGTTGAGTCAGTGGGCAAACACATGGCAGATGCAGTATAATGTAGATAAATGTAAAGTTATCTACTTTGGTAGGAAAAGCATCAGGACAAAATATTATTTAAATGGTGATGGCTTGGGAAGTGTCGATGTACAGAGGGACCTGGGTGTCCTTGTACATCAGTCATTGAAAGAAAATGCAGGTGCAGCAAGCAGTTAGGAAGGCAAATGGTATGTTGGCCTTCATTGCAAGAGGATTTGATTACAGGAGCAAGGTTTCTTACTACAGTTATACAGGGCCTTCGTGAGACTGCACCTGGAGTTTGGGTCTCCTTACCAAAGAAAGGATATACTTGCCATGGAGGGAGTGCAGCGAAGGTTCACCAGACTGACTCCTGGCATGGCAGGACTGTCGTATGAGGAGAGATTGGGTCGACTAGGCCTGTATTCACTGGAGTTTAGAAGAATGAGAGGGGATCTCATTGAAACATATAAAATTCTGACTGGACTGGACAGACTGGATGCTGGGAGGATGTTTCCCCTGGCTGGGAAGTCTAGAACAAGGGGTCACTGTCTCAGGATACGGGATAGGAAATTTAGGATCGAGATGAGGAGAATTTTTTTCACTCAGGGTGGTGAACCTATGGAATTCTCTACCACAGAAGGTTGTGGAGGCTAATCACTGAATATATTTAAGCGGGAGATAGATAGATTTCTAGAAACAAAAGGCTTCAAGGGGTATGGGAAAAAGTCAGGAATATGGTGTTGAGATAGAGGATCAGCCATGATCATATTGAATGGCGGTGCAGACTCGAAGGGCCGAATAGCCACTACTGCTCCTATTTTCGATGTTTCTATATTCCTATGTGTCTCACTCCATGTCTTTCCACATGTCACTCCCCATCCCTCTCCCGGTCCCTCTCCCTGTCCCTCTCCCTGTCCCTCTCCCCTTGCTGCTCCCTGTCCCTCTCCCTGTCCCTCTCCCCGTGCTGCTCCCTGTCCCTCTCCCTGTCCCTCTCCCTGTCCCTCTCCCCGTGCTGCTCCCTGTCCCTCTCCCTGTCCCTCTCCCTGTCCCTCTCCTTGTCCCTCTCCCTGTCCCTCTCCCTGTACCTCTCCCTGTCCCTCTCCCTGCCCCTCTCCCTGTACCTCTCCCTGTCCCTCTCCCTGTCCCTCTCCTTGTCCCTCTCCCTGTACCTCTCCCTGTCCCTCTCCCTGTCCCTCTCCCTGTCCCTCTCCCTGTCTCTCTCCCTGTACCTCTCCCTGTCCCTCTCCCTGTACCTCTCCCTGTCCCCCTCCCTCTCCCTGTCCCTCTCCCTGTCCCTCTCCCTGTCCCTCTCCCTGTCCCTCTCCCTGTCCCCCTCCCTCTCCCTGTCCCTCTCCCTGTAACTCTCCCTGTCCCCCTCCCTCTCCCTGTACCTCTCCCTGTCCCTCTCCCTGTCCCCCTCCCTCTCCCTGTCCCTCTCCCTGTCCCTCTCCCTGTCCCTCTCCCTGTCCCCCTCCCTCTCCCTGTCCCTCTCCCTGTCCCTCTCCCTGTCCCTCTCCCTGTCCCTCTCCCTGTCCCTCTCCCTGTCCCTCTCCCTGTACCTCTCCCTGTACCTCTCCCTGTACCTCTCCCTGTCCCTCTCCCTGTCCCTCTCCCTGTACCTCTCCCTGTCCCTCTCCCTGTGCTGCTCCCTGTCCCTCTCCCTGTCCCTCTCCCTGTCCCTCTCCCTGTCCCTCTCCCCGTGCTGCTCCCTGTACCTCTCCCTGTCCCTCTCCCTGTCCCTCTCCCTGTCCCCCTCCCTGTCCCTCTCCCTGTCCCTCTCCCTGTCCCCCTCCCTGTCCCTCTCCCTGTCCCTCTCCCTGTCCCCCTCCCTGTCCCTCTCCCTGTCCCTCTCCCCGTGCTGCTCCCTGTACCTCTCCCTGTCCCTCTCCCTGTCCCTCTCCCTGTCCCCCTCCCTGTCCCTCTCCCTGTCCCTCTCCCCGTGCTGCTCCCTGTACCTCTCCCTGTCCCTCTCCCTGTCCCTCTCCCTGTCCCCCTCCCTGTCCCTCTCCCTGTCCCTCTCCCTGTCCCCCTCCCTGTCCCTCTCCCTGTCCCTCTCCCCGTCCCTCTCCCTGTCCCTCTCCCTGTCCCTCTCCCCGTGCTGCTCCCTGTCCCTCTCCCTGTCCCTCTCCCTTTCCCTCTCCCCGTGCCTCTCCCTATGTCTCTCCTTGCCTTTCCCTGTGCCACTCTCCCTGTGCTACTCCCTGCCTTGCTCCATGTCCTTATCCCTGGCTTTTTTCAATGCCTTTCTCTCTCCCTTTCTCTCTGTCTTTCTCACTGCAGTTGTCTCCGCCTTTATCTTGTCTAAGCATCCTCTGATGGTGATGATGGAGCAGGAGGTCATGTGCCAACACAGACCCATGAAGCGAGAGAAAGGTTGCAACTTCAAATCTGCCCTGAGTGATATGGGAGAATAGTTAGGAGGCAGAGCAGTCCTTGAAATAAAAATTGCTGCTATTGGTCTACCAGTCACTCTGCCTATGTATAGGAAATCAGAAAAAAGTTATGGCCGACAGAAATTTTTTTCATGAAGGTGTGCAGCCGAAATTCACTTCCAGGGCGGTAACGGGGTGATGTGTATGGTGATGACATTGTAGCGCTTCCGAAAACCCCCCGCCCAATTCTACGGGGATGATTTTAGCGCGCGCCTGGACAAAAGCAAAAACCATTTTGCGCCCCGTTAGTGTCTCCTAGATACGTTAATGGGCATCACAAAAAGAGGCAATTTCGACCTCATATTTTTTCATGTGTCTGTGAAGTACTTTGGGATGTTCTTCTTTGTGAAAGTGCACTGGGGGAGATTACAATATTTTCCATGGGATTCTCCCAATCACCCTCCTAACTCCAGTGGAAGATCGGCAGAAACTGAAGAAATAGCGTAAGTAGCTGTTTTTAGCCATTTACGTCATTTTTCAAGGAGTTCCTTAAATCTTTCACTGAAGTTATGACAGTAGATCAGAATAAGCCCCACAGAAATTAAAAGCAAATGATATAAATGCCAATTGCTGCAGTTCAGCAGTTCAACATTGTTGTAGCTTTATTTTCATTAGTAGCAATATGGTCTATTGGTGCGACTATATTATCATCACATCACAAGGGAAAATGCTCATCAAAGTTTTTCAATGTTATCCAGCTAAGTAGAATCAATTTTTTTTGCTTGAGTCATGGAAGGTAACAACACAAGCCAAAGAGAAACTGGAATAGAGAATAATCGCACTGTTGGTGGGCTGGCCGAGGATTGTCTTGACTGAGATTAGATCCAGTGAACTGAATGGTTGTTTAAAATGTGTTTGTTTCTTCCTAATAAACAACAATGTTGATGTAGAAGAGTTTCTCATTGGACATCATCAGAAAATCATTTAAAACACAAAGTAAAGGTAAAGCCACCTTTGCATTAAAAAAAATAAAACATGGACAGGAGCTCCTTTCAAATTTCTTTTAACTCTTTGGCTAAAAACATGTTAAAATACTGGATTTCATTTTTAACGAGTTATCATCTCCCTCAGATAAGTATTCAGTATGAAGCGCGTTGCAATTAAATCATTATAAATATGTTTTTGAATTGACTACTGTAATGTTGTGGTTGTAATGATGTTAAAGGTCACCACCATCACAAGGCAAACCGTTTCTGCCAACACAGGATGTGATCATGTCATTCATGTTTTACTGCCCCTTTGCATCACAACAATGTCAACAATTAAAGATCGCCTGGCTTTATTGCATCTCTGTCATTAGGAACAGGGCCCCTTTAATAATATTATCCATTTGATTGAATAGTTTATTGTGGACTACATGAACTGAAAATGTTTAACAGTGGCAGATTGCATGAGAACGCATTGCCAAAAAATCCTGAGAACTCCTCATCCTCAGATCTTTGACACTGTTTATAATGGCCTAATCTGAATGCTAGTCTTTTTCATTTGTACATTATTTAAACACAAAGCTTATAAATCTCAAAACACTCAATAAAATGGAATCATTCAATGATAATAACTAGAATTAATGGGTTGAAAAAACTCCTGCTTACACATCTTTTATGTTCTTTGATGTGTAGTTAACTTGAAGTGACAAGAAATTGACAAAGTATATCTGTGCATTGGCATGGAAAGTAAAGAAAATGAGAATAAGTGAAAGTAGACAACAAGAAAGTGGCATGATCAGATCAATATGAATGGGATGTACTTAAATTGGGAATGGAAGCTTTGGTAAAGGTGACAATAAACACGATGACTATTAGAAATGTCAAATGTGCATTTCGCAGTTCAGCACATTTTGAGAGTGAATGTCTTCAGGAATTCTCCTGCACTAATCAAGGGAATAATGGAGGCATGTGAAAAAGGAACGGCAGTAGTTATGGGGGATTTTAACCTACATATCGATTGGTCAAATCAAATCGCAGGGGGTAGCCTGGAGGAGAAATTCATAGAATGCATATGGGATTGTTTCTTCGAACAGTAGTAACAGAGCCTACAAGGGAGCAAGCCATTTTGGATCTGGTCCTGTGTAACGAGACAGGAAAAATAAACGATCTCCTCGTAAAAGATCCTCTAGGAATGAGTGATCACAATATGGTTGAATTTGTAATACAGATTGAGGATGAGGAAGTTGTGTCAGAAACGAGAGTACTATGCTTAAACAAAGGGGACTACAGTGGGATGAGGGCAGAGTTGGCTAAAGTAGACTGGAAACAAGGACTAAACGGTGGCACAATTGAGGAACAGTGGAGGACTTTTAAGGAGCTCTTTCATAATGCGCAACAAAAATATATTCCAGTGAAAAAGAAGGGCGGCAAGAGAAGAGATAACCGGCCGTGGATAACCAAGGAAATAAAGGAAAGTATCAAATCAAAGACCAATGCGTATAAGGTGGCCAAGGTTAGTGGGAAACTAGAGGATTGGGAAGATTTTAAGCAACAGCAACGAATGACTAAAAAAGCAATAAAGAAAGGGAAGATAGATTACGAAGGTAAACTTGCGCAAAACATAAAAACAGATAGTAAAAGCTTTTACAGATATATAAAACGGAAAAGAGTGACTAAAGTAAATGTTGGTCCCTTCGAAGATGAAAAGGGGGATTTAATAATGGGAAATGTGGAAATGGCTGAGAACTTAAACAATTATTTTGCTTCCGTCTTCACAGTGGAAGACACAAAAACCATGCCAAAAATTGCTGGTCATAGGAATGTGGGAAGGGAGGACCTTGAGATGATCACTATCACTAGGGAAGTAGTGCTGGACAGACTAATGGGACTGAAGGTAGACAAGTCCCCTGGTCCGGATGAAATGCATCCCAGGGTATTAAAAGAGATGGCGGAAGTTATAGCAGATGCATTTGTTATAATCTACCAAAATTCTCTGGACTCTGGGGAGGTACCAGCGGATTGGAGAGCAGCTAATGTAACGCCTCTGTTTAAAAAAGGGGGCAGGCAAAAGGCAGGTAACTATAGGCCGGTTAGTTTAACATCTGTACTGGGGAAAATGCTTGAAACTAGCATTAAGGAAGAAATAGCGGGACATCTGGATAGGAATAGTGCAATCAAGCAGACGCAGCATGGATTCATGAACGGGAAATCATGTTTAACTAACTTACTGGAATTCTTTGAGGATATAACGAGCATGGATAGAGGTGTACCGATGGATTTGGTGTATTTAGATTTCCAAAAGACATTCGATAAGGTGCCACACAAAAGGTTACTGCAGAAGATAAAGGTACGCGGAGTCAGAGGAAATGTATTAGCATGGATAGAGAATTGGCTGGCGAACAGAAAGCAGAGAGTCGGGATAAATGGGTCCTTTTCCGGTTGGAAATCAGTGGTTAGTGGTGTGCCACAGGGATCAGTGCTGGGACCACAACTGTTTACAATATACATAGATGACCTAGAGGAAGAGACAGAGTGTAGTGCAACAAAATTTGCAGATGACACTAAGATTAGTGGGAAAACGGGTTGTGTAGAGGACTCAGAGAGGCTACAAGGAGATTTGGATAGGTTAAGCGAATGGGCTAAGGTTTGGCAGATGGAATACAATGTCGGAAAGTGTGAGGTCATCCACCTTCGGAAAAAAATCAGTAAAAGGGAATATTATTTGAATGGGGAGAAATTACAACATGCTGTGGTGCAGAGGGACCTGGGGGTCCTTGTGCATGAATCCCAAAAGGTTAGTTTGCAGGTGCAGCAGGTAATCAGGAAGGCAAATGGAATGTTGGCCTTCATTGCGAAAGGGATGGAGTACAAAAGCAGGGAGGTGTTGCTGCAACTGTATAAGGTATTGGTAAGGCCGCACCTGGAGTACTGCGTGCAGTTTTGGTCACCTTACTTAAGGAAGGATATACTAGCTTTGGAAGGGGTACAGAGACGATTCACTAGCCTGATTCGAGAAATGAGGGGGTTAACTTATGATGATAGATTGAGTAGACTGGGTCTTTACTCCTTGGAGTTCAGAAGGATGAGGGGTGATCTTATAGAAACATTTAAAATAATGAAAGGGATAGACAAGATAGAGGCAGAGAGGTTGTTTCCATTGGTGGGGGAGATTAGAACTAGGGGGCACAACCTCAAAATACGGAGGAGCCAATTTAAAACCGAGTTGAGAAAGAATTTCTTCTCCCAGAGGGTTGTGAATCTGTGGAATTCTCTGCCCAAGGAAGCAGTTGAGGCTGGCTCATTGAATGTTTTCAAGTCAAAGATAGATAGATTTTTAAGCAATAAGGGAATTAAGGGTTACGGGGAGAGGGCGGGTAAGTGGAGCTGAGTCCACGACCAGATCAGCCATGATCTTATTGAATGGCGGAGCAGGCTCGTGGGGCTAGATGGCCTACTCCTGTTCCTAATTCTTATGTTCTTATGTTCTTAATATAACTTTGGCAGAAAATTAATTTACAAGTGTAAACAGGGTATCCACTGAAGTTATGGTGGCAGAGTGGGAGAATCCCTAAAGAAATTCACGCCATTTACTTCCACTGTCATGTAGCAACCTTCATACAACTGTAACCTTCAATCGAATGACACTGCAGGACTAATACCGGCTTCCGAGAGCGGAGGACCTTTTTGCCATGCTGGCAGGTGGCAAGCTGTTCACCAAGTTGGACCTCACTTCGGCCTACATGACTCAGGAACTGGCTGAAGAATCCAAGCTTCTGACCACCATCACGACGCACAAGGGGCTATTTATCTACAACAGGTGTCCGTTTAGCATTCGTTCGGCGGCCGCTATCTTTCAGAGGAATATGGAAAGCTTGCTTAAATCCATTCCTGGAACGATCGTATTCAAAGACGACATCCTAATAATGGGTCGAGACACCGAGGAACACCTCCAAAACCTGGGGGAGGTGCTACGCCGACTGGACCGGGTAGGCTTGTGGTTAAAAAAGCCCAAGTGTGTGTTTTTGGCCACAGAGGTCGAGTTTTTGGGCACGAGAGTTACCGCAGACGCTAAAATGGAGGCGATCCGCCGGGCGCCCAGGCCCGGCAACACATCGGAGTTGCGATCGTTCCTGGGACTTTTGGACTATTTCGGGAACTTTCTGCCGAACTTAAGCACATTGTTGGAGCCGTGACACGTGCTCTTGCGTAAAGGTTGTGAATGGTTTTGGGGGGACAGTCAAGAACAGGCTTTCAGTATAGCGCGAAACTTCCTTTATTCGAACAAGCTGTTGACCTTGTACGACCCCTGTAAAAAACTGTTTTTAATGTGTGATGCATCATCCTATGGGGTTGGGTGCGCGTTGCAGCAGAGTAATGATGATGGCCGACTCCAACCGGTGGCTTATGCCTCCAGGTTGCTCTCCCAGGCAGAGCATAGATACGGCATTGTCGAAAAGGAAGCACTCGCTTGTGTTTACGATGTGAAAAAGATGCACCAGTACCTTTTCGGTAGAAGGTTCGAGCTAGTAACAGAAGACAAGCCGTTAACATCCCTGTTGTCTGACAGCAAGGCTGTCAATGCCAATGCGTCAGCTCGCATACAGCGATGGACTCTCACGCTGGCTGCGTATGACTACACCATACGGCACCGGCCAGGCACCGAGAATTGCACTGACGCACTCAGCAGGCTCCCACTGGCCACCACTGAGGGGGCGTCGGAGCAAAGCGCTGAGATGGTCATGGCCGTTGAGGCCTTTGACACCGCAGGCTCCCCCATCACAGCCCGCCAAATCAAAATCTGGACCAACAGAGACCCCCTCCTTTCCCTGATAAAGAAATGTATTCTGACTGGGGATTGGGCGCCCGCACACGGAGCATGCCCCGAGGAGGTCAGACCGTTTCACAGACGGGTGGATGAGCTCTCCATCCAAGCCGACTGCCTGCTATGGGGAAGCCGGGTAGTCATGCCCCAGAAAGAAAGGGAAACATTCATCAGGGAACTCCACAGTGAGCATCCTGGCATCATGCGAGTGAAGGCCATTGCCCGGTCACATGTATGGTGGCCGGGAATTGACTCAGACCTGGAACACTGGGTTCGCAGGTGCACGACGTGTGCCCAGCTGGGCAATGCCCCCAGGGAGGCCCTCCTCAGTCCGTGGCCCTGGCCCACCAGGCCATGGTCACGCGTTCACGTAGACGACGCGGGCCCGTTCATGGGAAAAATGTTCCTGATCATTGTCGATGCATACTCGAAATGGATCGAGTGCATCATAATAAACTCGTGCACGACATCCATCACAGTGGAGAGTCTGCGCACGGTTTTCACAACCCACGGCTTACCGGACATTCTGGTCAATGACAATGGCCCGTGCTTCACCAGCCATGAATTCCAGGATTTTATGTCGGGTAATGGCATCAAACACGTCCGGACAGCGCTGTTCAAGCTGGCTTCCAATGGCCAGGCGGAACATGCGATCTAAGTCATAAACAGGGCATGCTCCGTATCCAAGGACCCTCCCTTCAGCAACGCCTATCACTCCTCCTGCTCGCCTACAGGTCCCGCCCGCATTCGCTCACGGGAGTCCCGCCAGCGGAACTACTCATGAAACGCACGCTTAAAACGCGGCTGTCCCTCATTCATCCAGCCCTGGCAGATATTATTGAGGGCAAGCGCCAGTCCCAAACCAAGTGCCATGATCGTAATGCAAGGGGGAGGTATATAGAAATCGATGACCCGGTATTTGTTCTTAACCATACTTTGGGACCCAAGTGGCTTGAGGGCACTGTAATTGGCAAAGAAGGGAATAGAGTCATAGTGGTCAGACTCAACAATGGGCAGATATGCCGCAAACACTTGGACCAAGTAAAGAAAAGGTTCAGCATAGACTGAGGAACCTGAGGAAGAGCATGAGATGTTACCCACACCACTGCCAGTGGACAAGCAACAAGGACATTCACCAACATGCACAGTTCCTGCGGCCAGCCCGGACAGGCCGGAATCACCTGCGGTGACAGAGATGCATGCCAAGGCTCAGCAACCAGAGCCCCAACTGCGGCGCTCCACGAGAGACCACCTGAAAGACTTAACCTTTGATACAAAAAGACGTGAGGGGGGAGGTGATGTCATGTATGCAACCTTCATACAATTGTAACCTTCATGTAACTGTAACCTTCATGCAACCACACTGTACACTGTATATATGTCCTGGAAATGCACACCTTGACCACAGTGAGTGAACTTGTGGGAGACACTCCTCACATGGGCACTCAGGTATTTAAAGGGAGGTCCCACGCAGGTCATCACTTCTTGGTCCTGGGAATAAAGAAAGGTCACGCAGTGACCGTGTCTGCAGTACATGCCTCGTGTGATTCAGTAGCAAGGTGCAGGGACACCACCTCCACTGAGGAAGAGGCTATGAGTAGTAATTCACATCTACACAGCCATTAAGACCTATCCAAAAAATCTGCCTTTTCAACTGTGCTTTTGGTCAAATCTCTTAAGTCCCAATTATAACCAAGCCCGCCTGGTGAAAATTGTGCCTTCCTGCCTGACGCCATTTTATCTCGGGAGAAAATTTGTCTGGGAGGACAGACCAATGCAGACAGACTTTACATGCAAATGTTGTGGCACAGTGATGTAATCGCCATCGAAACCCAATTTTAACTCGTTGAAATGGGAGGCCTGTCCTGTTTGAAACACGGCAGTAAGACCTGATGGGATTTTTACCTCACAGACCCATGCTGCATAAAAGGAGCATGCAGTTGCAGTACAGTGGGTCGCTGGACCTTCACTATCTGGCTTGCCAGGAGAGTCTCCAGTTTCCTAATGGCTTCTTTCATACTATCTTATTTACCTAACTTTACCTCAGAAACCTTTCTCCAATCAACATGGATGCTAATATTGCCAATCATTTCTGGATGGATGAAAAGTTGGAGGAAGAGGTGCAACAACAGACTCAGAAACCTCAGGGAGCTGTATGAGTCTCAGGGAGCAGTGCCTTTCTCAAGACACCACATGAGGGAGGCTGATCATAGCAGCCCATAACCAGTACACTGGGTATATAGGCCTAACCTTCCTGGACCTGACCAAGGAACAGTGTCTCAGGAGGCTTCACTTCACCAGGCAGGCTACCTCAGACATCTGCAACTTGCTGCAAGTAGACCTGCTACCTGCTGGAACAGGAGGCCATGCTTTGCCAATGGCTGTCAAAGTCACCACAGCCCTCAACATTCTTGCCACCAGCTCTTTCCAGCCTGTAGTAGGGGACATCACCCACATTTCCTAGTCTCGAGTACACAACTGCATTGATCAGATCACTGAAGCTCTCTTCACCAGGGCCAACCAATGCATCACTTTCCCCATTAAGCTCAACAATCAGGAAGAGAGAGTTCGGGGATTTCACAGTGGCCAGCTTCCACCGCATGCAAGGCATAATTGACTGTGCACATGTTGCCATCAGGGCACCACATCACCAGCCAGTAGTATTCATCAATAGAAAAGGAGACCACACCATCAATTTACAGCTAGTAGCTGATCACGGAAACAGGATCATGCAAATTTTTGCAAAGTACCCAGGCTGCTGCCATGATGCATTTACCCTGAGACACTCTACCATTCATCCAGTATTTCACCCTCCCAAAGAATGTGGCAGGGTGACTGCTAGAGGATAAGGGATACCCCTACAGACCTGGCTCATGCCAGACCCACACAGCCCCACCACTCCTGAGCAACATATATATATATATATATATATGTGTATATAAAATAGCAGCCATCTGGGTCATCAGGATCACTCACCATCAAACCCACGTGGATGCCAATGCCTGAGCTGGTGTCTGAGAGAAATGGAGTGCTTGACAGTGAATATTTGCGAGGATTGTCCTGAAGTTTTTGATACTGAGAAGGACCAAGAAGAAAGATAAAAGAAAAAAAGAAAGAAAGACTTGGCTTTATATAGTGCCTTTCACAACCATCGGATGTCTCAAAGTGCTTTACAGCCAATGAAGTACTTTTGGAATATAGTCACTGTTGTATTGTAGGAAAATGGGATGGGATATAGAGGCTGCCTCATCTGACCACCCAGTGCTGCTGCTGCCTCTGCCACTGACCTTTAGGGTGCCTGCACTTGCTTGGGTGGGGGAGATGTTAAGTTTCCTCCCCAGTCTTGACTCTCTCCTTCGCATTGTGCATTGTCATGTTCAGCTGTCCATGGAGGATTCCTGCCTGCCCTCCCCAAATGCATCCATGCAGATAAATTTGGGGTTTTAATTCTACTGCCACTCATCTGTCATTTCATGTGAAATGCCTTGAGACATCTCATTACATTTAAGATGCTATACAAATGCAAAGTTATTTAGGCAGCCAAGCCTTCTGCTGACTAGGCCCTAAGCTCTGGAATTCACTTCCTGATCTGCTCTGTCTCTCTCTATTCATTTAAGATGCTTCTTAAAACCTGCCTCTTTTGGTCAGCTGTCCTAATAATGCCCCTATTTAAAAAATGAGGCAGACAAAAAGCAGGAAACTATAGATTAGTTCGCCTAACATCTGTGGTTTGGAAAATGTTGGTGTCCATTATTAAAGAATCAGCAGCAGGACATTTGGAAAAGCAAAATTCGGTCAGGCAGAGTCAGCATGGATTTATGAAGGGGAAGTTTGACAAATTTGCCGGAGTTCTTTGAAGATGTAACAAACAGGGTGGACAAAGGGGAACCAGTTGATGTGGTGTATTTGGACTTCCAGAAGGCATTTGACAAGGTGCTACATAAAAGGTTACTGCACAAGATAAAAAATCACGGGGTTAGGGATGATATATTAGCATGGATAGAGGATTGGCTAACTAACAGAAAACAGAGAGTCAGGATAAATGGTTCATTCTCTGGTTGGCAACCAGTAACTAGTGGGGTGCCGCAGGGATCAGTGCTGGGACCCCAACTATTTACAATCTATATAAACGAATTGGAAGAAGGGACTGAGTGTAATGTAGCCAAGTTTGCTGATGATACAAAGATGCGAGGAACAGCAATGTATGAGGAGGACACAAAAAATCTGCAAAAGAATATAGACATGCTAAGTGAGTGGGCAAAAATTTGGCAGATGGAGTATAATGTTGTAAAGTGTGAGATCATGCACTTTGGCAGAAAAAAATCAAAGAGCAAGTTATTATTTAAATGGAGAAAGATTGCAAGTGCCGCAGTACAGCGGTACCTGGGGGTACTTGTGCATGAAACACAAAGGGTTGGTATGCAGGTACAGCAAGTGATCAGGAAGGCCAATGGTATCTTGGCCTTTATTGCAAAGGGGATGGAGTATAAAAGCAGGGAAGTCTTGCTACAGCTATATAAGGTATTGGTGAGGCCACACCTGGAATACTGCGTGCAGTGTTGGTTTCCATATTTACGAAAGGATATACTTGCTTTGGAGGCAGTTCAGAGAAGGTTCACTAGGTTGATTCCGGGGATGAGGAGGTTGACTTATGAGGAAAGGTTGAATAGGTTGGGCCTCTACTCATTGGAATTCAGAAGAATGAGAGGTGATCTTATTGAAACATATAAGATTATGAGGGGGCTTGACAAGCTGGATGCAGAGAGGATATTTCCACTGATGGGGGAGACTAGAACTAGAGGGCATGATCTTAGAATAAGGGGCCGCCCATTTAAAACTGAGATGAGGACAAATTTCTTCAGAGGGTTGTTAATCTGTGGAATTCACTGCCTCAGAAAGCTGTGGAAGCTGGGACATTGAAAAAATTTTACACAGAAATGGACAGTTTTTTAAACGATAAGGGGATAAGGGGTTATGGGGAGCGGGCGGGGAGGTGGAGCTGAGTCCATGATCAGATCAGCCATGATCTTATTAAATGGCGGAGCAGGCTCGAGGGGCCATATGGCCTACTCCTGCTCCTATTCCTTATGTTCTTGTGTTCTTACGTTATGCAGCTCATTGTAAATTTTGTCTGATAACACTCCTGTGAAGCTCCTTGGGGCATTTTACTAAATTAGAGGCGCTGTATAAATGCATGTTGTTGTTTAGTTTTTTGCAGAAAATAAAATTGCTTACATTGCATTATTTATTTTAAAGCTTTCACATTATCCGTGGGTATGATACAGTATGTGGATGTAAGTACTGTCTCATCTGGTAATCTCAGTACTTCAGTGCGAAAAAATGAATTTGTGGCATAGCTTTATATAAATAGCTACCGTGTTACTGAACAAAATAGATAGTAACATGCAGTGGTATCCAGATAGACCCATCCATTTCAGAAAAATCACAGCTCCATTATTTAATGTTGTACAAGTCACAGGTCTGCTAGGTTTGTAATACTGCTCGCCTTATTCCTGGTTGTATATTCTTAGATTCAGCCAAGCTGCCTGGATCTGTGCACCTCATTGTAAATCACCAAGTTGCAATGCTCTTGATTTAAAATAATCTCTTAAAGCTAACCTTTTAAAAAAAAAACTTGCAATGTACAGGATGTAATCGTTATAGTAGTTGGCACTGTCCATATCTAATGTAAGGTTATGGGAATATCATAAGCTGTTCTCTGGGCTCTCTAACACCACAGATGATGACTAAATTTCCAGCATCTTATCACACAGTCACAGGCTGGAACTAGTACAGGGGACTATGAAGAAAACACAGCATGAAAACTGGAGTACAGATGATCAGATTAAAAGCTATAGGATTTGTTAGTGGTAGCACAATCTGACTGGAGCAGGCCCAGACCAGGGCCTATGGAGACTAAATACATTCTCTTTTCTCTCTATCCTTTCACCCATTTAAACTCTTCTGAGAAGGGGAATTTAACACTTCAGAGATTCTGACGACTTATCAGATGGACTGATTGATGTGACTTTTGGACACACTGTAGTTATCGCAGGGTGAAAGGCAAAGTGGAATCCATATACCATTCAACAAGATCTCTCCACCATTAACAGCTAGGCAGTTTGACTGCACTTTCATGAATCTTTTCCGCATGGATTGTCTATCTGTTGTGTATGCCTGTCTTAGCCCCTGTAGTGCTGTCCTACTCTAAATGAGGACTGTGGCAAGCTACAAAGAATAAAGAGAAATGTTACCTTTTTTGTAGTTTATGACTCAATAGTACGAGTTGAGCTTGAATTGTCCTCTTGGTTGTGTGAATTCCTATTTATGCAAAAAATTTGAAACGTTTTGTTTAAATTTTATCTGTGTGTGTGTGCTGAGAAATTATCATTTTCTAAATACAGGCTAAACATATTAAATAGAATACATACAGTTAAACTTTGTATAATTTTTTAACTGAATAGAAAGGTACCATGTGATACACAAAGCACATTTCTATTTCAAGAACAGAGGCTATGAAATTTTGCTGTGATTTTTCCCAGTCCCCCCAATGTAACTTTGCGACCTAGCAGTCGACCGACAAAGAAAATTAAATTGGCGGCCGCGACAGTGCGCCCTCTCCTTGAATGGCCACCACACAGCCATGTCACACATACTGAAAACACAGTGCATCGACAGAAAAAGCTGTCGGGGGCATTGCTTGGTGGCCCGAAGCTTTTTGTAGCTAAATTTGGATTGAGGTGCGGGAGATTGGTGGTGTGCTCTTTAATGACACACTTAGGAGGGGTTGGCAGATGCGAGGTGGAAGTGGGAATCGCCAGACAAAGCACAGAGGTGAATTTCGTTGGCGGCGGCCATTGGACTCCAAATCGGCGTCTGCTCGACTCCATCACTCGGCCGCCGCTTTCTGGCAGTAAGAGACATTTTTGGAGGA
Source organism: Pristiophorus japonicus (assembly GCF_044704955.1). Lineage (NCBI taxonomy): Eukaryota > Metazoa > Chordata > Chondrichthyes > Pristiophoridae > Pristiophorus > Pristiophorus japonicus. The sequence goes on from NC_091981.1 coordinate 88,595,070, forward strand.
AGAATTTTGGCCCCCAATGAAGCCAAATTGTGCCCTTTTCAGGTTAATATCATGATCTGTTACTTCCAAACATTTTTTCACTTTCTCTTCAATTTCAGGAAGCCACACTTCACACATTTCAAAATAGGGCTTTTGTAAAGCTGAGGAACACTGCTATGGTGAGACACGTACAGCATTCCTTTCAACAAATACAATGAGCATACGAGAAGAGTGCTCAGCAGCTACAGAGCCTTAAGCTGAAATCCATAATGAGATTTAGGGGAAGATGAAGCCGATGGCCAGTGCCAAACTCAGGACCAATATTATGCTTTTCATAATATTCCTTCTTCTTCCTATTTCCTCACTCACACATTTGGTTCGATTTTACTACCCTCGGTGGATGCGGGGCAGGCAACATCCTTGATGAGTCCCAATCCCACAGCTGCGGCGATCCCTGTTTCCGACATGATTTTATAAGGTTGTGGCTTGTTAAAACTGCTCTGCAAAGTTCCTGGCCAAATAAAGGGAAGCAGGTCTGATGACTTCATCTGATGACATGGCATCAGCTGGTTTCCTTAAAGGGACCATGGCGACATTGATTTTGACAGTTGTGCTGTCAGTACTCTGCAGTATTGAGGTGCTACAATCACTGACAATCACTGCACAGAGGTGCATGGCTGCACCTAGGCTCTCCCATGACCAGCTCCAGAGTCACAGCACATATGGAGGTACTCTTCTCTTCCAATGGGCAAAAGAGACATCCCTAGGACACCAATGCAGCCTGGTTGCACATTGCACAGGAGGCCACAGCAGGGATGTCGTCAGTAGGACCTGGCTGCAGTGGCACAAACCTTTCAATGATCTCAGTTGACCTCGAAATGTTACTGCAAAGCCACATTCAACCTCATCCTGCTGTGCCACTCATCACATCACCACCATTCTACCTTCCCTACCCTACTCACAACTTAACTCGCACCTCCACCCATTCTTCTCTCTCTCTATATTATCACTTCCCCATCTCACTAGCCACCCCTCACACTTAGGCTCATTCTTGTCCAATCATACCAACTAACAACACACAAGGGTAGGCACATGGGTGTTATCACCAATGTTCATGTAATATTCTGTTAATTTATTGTTAAACATTGCAATCTTTATTTTCAACAATTTGCCTTCTTGGACAGATCTGTGTGCACCTTTGGAAGTGGCTTAGTGAGTTGTAGTGAATGGTGAAACATAACAGTAATCCTCCCCACCCCAATGGTGATGAGTGTGAAAGGAATGATTTGGGCATTGTAGGGATGCTTTTATGATGTTGGTGTGGGGTGGTACCAACCTGGCGCACCATGTGGCAGCCAGGGTGTACAGCATCAAGTGAACTATATCTGGCCATGGTGAGGCCATCACTGGCCTCACGGGCAGCAATGTGGTTGGGTGCTGATGTTATGTGTCCTGTGCAGCATCAGATGATTGCAAAGAAGGTTGATGTTGTTGTTGGTGCTGTTGGTGCACCTGGTGATGCTGGTGTGGGGATGATTCTGAGGACCAAAGTGAGTTTTTTTTTCAAGGGCAGCGATGCTGAAGGAATAGATGGCAGCTGAAATTGAGATGTCAGAAGCAATCTACCAATGATGAGAGAGTTGCTCCAAGGAAGTGACACTGGATAGAGATTTCACTGCAAACACTTTACACCTCCATAAAGCTGAAAAGTGTCTCCAGCTTCTAAGATTGGAAATTGAACAGCTGGGAAATGGTAGCTTTTATACCACTTCTGCAGCTGTCAACTATTCACAGCAGTGGAGAGTCATTGAGAACCCGACATACTTATCTGATGTGATCCCCGAGCACTGGGAGCCTCGTGAAAAATTTGGAATAATCATTGATAAATTGCTGTTTAAATACCTTTAAGCAACTTCTTAAGTATCTCAATTGCCTGTCCCGTTGCTTAGTGCTGGGTCTGCAAACCGCAGACAGAGCCGGCACTTGGGAAATTAACAAGGAGGCGGACTTCCACCCTACTGTCAATCATGGCCATTTTGACAACGGGCCTGCCTCCAAACTCGCAGCGCCAGTAAGATTCTGGCTACTCACTCTTACACAGGCATATGCTGCAGCAACTGTACAGGGTATTGGTGAGGCCACACCTGGAGTACTGCGTACAGTTTTGGTCTCCGTATTTAAGGAAGGATGTATTTGCATTGGAGGCTGTTCAGAGGAGGTTCACTAGGTTGATTCTGGAGATGAGGTGGTTGACTTATGAGGATAGGTTGAGTAGGTTGGGCCTATACTCATTGAAGTTCAGAAGAATGAGAGGTGATCTTATTGAAACATATAAGATAATGAGGGGGCTCGACAAGGTGGATGCAAAGAGAATATTTCCACTCATAGGGAAAACTAAAACTAGGGGACATAGTCTTAGAATTAGGGGCTGCCATTTAAAACTGAGATGAGGAGAAATTTCTTCTCTCAGATGGTTGTAAATCTATGGAATTCTCTGCCCCAGAGAGCTGTGGAGGCTGGGTCATTGAATATCTTTAAGGCAGAGATATACAGATTTTTTGAGTGATAAGGGATTAAAGGGTTATGGGGAGCGGGCAGGGAAGTGGAGCTGAGCCCATGATCAGATCAGCCGTGATCTTATTGCATGGTGGAGCAGGCTTGAGGGGCCAAATGGCGTACTCCTGCTCCTATTTCTTATGTTCTTATGTTCTTATACCATATTTCTTCCCACTCTGCTGCCGTATCTTTGGTGGAAATTCGATGGCAACCCTATTTACAGTCTCCTTGCTGACCTGGACCTACAGAGGAAGGGGAACTGAAGTAAGAATGTGTGTGAAGTTCTCAAAAGGTATTCTATGGCAGCGTTTGATGCAGCAGGCACAAGTATTGCTTTGAATTAGGGTTACCAATATTCCCGAATTGCCCAAGAGTCTCCTGGAATGAATGATCAATCGTCTGGGTGCTGCTGAGGCAATCTGGGAGAAAAGTATTTCCATGTTTCAGTACGGGCCTGCACACCTCTGACGGCCTGAACTTTCAACTCCCGAATATAAGAAGTATTCCAGAAAATTCTGTCTTGTGATGCTGTGTAAGTATATAGCCAAAGTCGTAAAGCAAACTGCTTCAATATGGAGAATATCTCCAAAGGTTTGTAGGACGATGGTTTCGTCCCGGATTAATTTGTAGCGGGCAAGAACAATTAGTTAAAACTACCAGCTACTTCACAGAGTTTAACACTGGAAAATAATTACAAGACACCAATAAGTATAGTTCCCACTGTGCATGGCAGTCTTTACTGAGTAATGAACCTGATATTAACTTTATACCTATCAGTCTGTCCCTTGAGCTGCTAAGCTACGTTATAGTTACCAGTTCCTCATTCCCTGCGTGGTCACGATCGTCCCAGTAGTTCACTGATGTGTCGTGATGCGTGCCTTCTGATGAATGACCGGGTCACCCTTCCTTGATGGCAGCCGTGATCCCACTCGTCTTTGCTGAGACTCTGCCTCAGTTTCCCTGCACACTCACTATCAGCCCGGTGGTCTGACGGGTTCGTGGAGCATACCTTCTGATGACTGACCGCATCACCTTCGCCTGTGTGTTTTTATCCCCTGCCTTTTCTCAGGTGTTGTTTACATGGCTACCTGTCACTCATCAAAATCCTTCCTTTGATCCAGCGATGATCGATCTTCTTTTTGATCACGCATTTAGCATCTCAGAACCTGGCCTATTGTCTAGTCTCGCTCTCCCTTGGACCTCACTGTGTTCAGTATCGATCTTTACATTTCTACAAAAGTTTGATCAGTATCAGTATCAGTGTTTACATGTCCACAAAGTTTTAGTATCGTTTCCACTGTGTTTGGGTTTCTCTACAGATTATAGTTTACATTTCCACAAAAGGTTTCTTACAGTCCCATTGTGTTTGGGTTTCTCTACAGATTAACATTACACATTTTAAACAGGAGTCTCCAAGAGTTCTTACAATTACAGGAAGTCAGTATTTATAGCTTTCCTGTTTTAAGCATTTTATACAGAATGTTTAAAAAGGTTAATCACATAGTTCGGTTTCCTGGGACTTACACTGAGTTTTCCAAGCCCTACAGGTCCATCATCATAGGCAGTCCCTCGAAACGAGGATGACTTGCTTCCACGCCGAAAATGGATGAGTTCACAGGTGTTTCAATGATATTCTGGATCCCGAACTGCATCCTGAAGGGTGGAAGACACCTGTGCGTGGATTTTTTTTAATGTGTGGTGGTTGTTGCACCCCAGCCACCACAAAGGCTTGACAGAGCTAGGTCTTGGTCCAGTGGTAAGGATTAACCAAGACGACTGGAGACCTGCTCTGCTGCACGGACCTCGTGCGCACACATATCGCAGTGTGGGCTGGCCCGTGCTGCCCATGGGCCTTCGCCTCTTCTGGGTTCCGAACTCACGCCTCTCCTGGGCCCCGATCACATTCCTCTACGAACTCTTGCCTCTCCTTCGTCTCAATCTCACCACTCCTGCTGTAGCTGCCTGCGCTGCAGTCAGCCGCTGCCCTCCTGCAGCAGCACGTGCTGCTCCCTGAAGTGGCACGCTGCTGCACGCTGCTCCCTCTAATGGCCCCGGCCTGCTGATGGTGGTGTAGGCTGGGACTGCGCCGATTTCTGGGCCGGGCCGCTGCACGCTGCTCCCTCTAATGGCCTTGCAGGTCGGGACTGCGCCGATTTCTGGGCCGGGCCGCTGCACGCTGCTCCCTCTAATGGCCTTGCAGGTCGGGGCTGCGCCGATTTCTGGGCCGGGCCGCCACACGTTGCCCCCTCTAATGGCCCTGGCCTGCTGATGGTCTTGCAGGTTTGGACTGCGCTGATTTCTGGGCCGGGCCGCTGCACGCTGCTCCCTCTAATGGCCTTGCAGGTTGGGACTGCGCCGATTTCTGGGCCGTGCTGCTGCACGCTGCTCCCTCTAATGGCCCTAGCCTGCTGACCTACAGGTTATTACCCATAACAGTGTCCCATGTCCACTATGGATAGCTGCTTATGGCTATAAATCTTCCAAGGCATGAATTATGAAGCAGAATGCATTGATGCATAAAATGTGCCATACCATGCATGCAGCAAAGTGACTACTTAAATGTAGCTCAAAGGCTGAAGTTTGTGATAAATCCAATTGCTTCTGATGGCCAGCAGACAACTTAAAATGACCAGCACCCCAATAAGGTAATAAATCTAATAGACATTTAAAGGAAAGCAGTTTATTTCTGCTGTTCAATGTTAAATGAATGACTATGTCTTGTGACCAAATGTCTTGTGATCGAACCTCCAGGAATAGGTCGAACCAGAGTTGGCAATTTTATATTGAGCCCACCTGCACTTGCCAGATGTCCTGCCCTGTCAGCATTACTGAGGGATAAATAGCCCCATAGATTGGAAGTATTCATACAATTTGTTTTATATTCATAGAATAATTAAATAGGAAATAACCAGAATCACTAATTAGAAACAAAGATACTTAATCATGGAGGAAGAATCAAATTGATGGACAGATTTGATGGTCACAGCTCAGACAATGATCAGGGCAGATGTAAGAAAAGTTATGATAGAGATATATAAATATAAAACAGCTGAAAGCTTGTGCTTACCCATTACCATAAGTAACTCAAAGCCTTTGTCCATCCAGTCATGCAATATTGTTGCCCTGTCAGCAATAAAATAAACAGCTTTTACTTCTGGACTCAGTTCAGTCTAAAGATATGCAAACCAGTGGACTTGATGAAAGATGAAATACTTCAAGCCAAAGTCCATTTTCTTCAACATCAAAGAAATGTGACAGGGTGCGAGTCTTCCACAACATGAGGACCAGATCAGCACCACAAAATGTTAGCATTTAAGGCAGACCTCTATTCTTATGCCAGAAACATAAGAGCTTTAGATGCTCCACAGCACAATATTCATTCAAAAATGAAGCGCAGAATGCCAGAGGCAAACTATCTGTGTGGCATCTTTGACTTGCCCACTGGTGCCCCATTAAAAACTTAATCTGTATCTTTCACATGCAATTGGGCCCAAGTTTCCACAGGAGTTGCTCCATTTTTTTTGGAGCAACTAGATTTTTTTGGAGTAACTTAAAAATCGCAATTCTCCCCATTTAAGTTGCTCCAGTGTAAGTGAGTTAATTAGGTTTTTTTTAGTTCAGTTTTTTTTTCAGAAGGAGGCATTTTCAGCCACTTACGCCTGTTTTGTCCATTTAAGCAAGTTTAGCCAGCTAAAATTTACTCCAATCTAACTTAGGCCAGCGTAAGTGGGCACTTTTGTACGTTCAGAAAAACCCTGTGGTGAATTACGAAATCAGCGCAGACAGCCAAAGATAGGGAGGGGGGGAAGGGAAGTTAGAGGGTTTTACAAAGCATGAAACACTTCACTTTTAACCATAAAGATGCATAGAAAACATCATAATTTTTAAATAACAATTAATGAAGATTAAATCAAGTAATAAGAAATTAGAAGTCCTACCTTGCCGACTGGAGCACGCACCAGCAAAACCCTTCGGACAAGGGTAGGGGCGGGAGGCTGGGAGAGACCTGTGCGTGTAAGGCAATTGGTTGCTGGCTTCCTCGGCCCATGGACATTCAAGATAGAATTGTCATATTTTGTACCTAGACGCTGGTGTTTATTAATTTGGTGCTTCCAGATTGCAAGATTCCACTTCTAGAATTCCAATTAGTCCGGAATAAAAGCAGGGCGCTTCTCCCCCAGACCACGGCAGATGCGCAGGTTGGTTTTGAAGTTCTGAGCCATATTGCCTGGAACTCCACTGCAATGTTTGAAGATCATCAGGGCAGCTTACCCAGTTGCTTTTCCTGTTCACTCGGGTCCCAGATGCCCTGTTTCCCCCACGACAATGTTATCAGTTGGCACTTTCAGTAACTTGTCACCAATGGTCCCTGAATGTGCAGCCGTCTTCGTGGCTTTCAATGCGAAAAACTGCGGTACTTTGAATGGGTCATGCTGCCCCTTAAAGGGGCAGGGCATCAAAAAAAAATGAACTGGAACATTGTCTCACAAAAAATTTAAAAACTTAAATGTGCATGGGCACATTGGATGCCCCGCTACAGCAAAATCTGGCCCCTTGTCTTCCAGCTAGAGGTTTAAAATTGGTTAATAGGGTGACTATTTAACAAAATACTCAATGAAAGTGTACATGAAGAATTGTTTTTAAAATGTGTTGCTCAGCTGTTCTGCAAACATCTTTGGAAATTAAAGATGGAAACCAGCAATTTTGCGATTTTTTTTCCAGAGCCTGAGATTGGCAGCTACTATTTATTATCGCCATGTGCAATAAAATAATTTCAGTGTTGATGTACTGCCATTTTTGCATTGACGTAAAAGATTTTTCACCTACATCAACACCAAATGGAAACAAAGCTATGCAGTATGTGCAATAGCCTATCCACTAGCATGCTGTCCCTTTAAGTATGGCCTATTACCAATGCTGCTGAGCCATTGCACATGCGCGCACGCTCCAACGCACATGCGCAATGTTGCTGGCACTCAGAAGCACACTGGGCCCGAGACCCGCCCCCCTGTCGGCAGTGTTGAGCCAGCACGTCCCTAGCTCCGCCCCCCGCAGCATTTGTTACGCCATGCCAAGGGCCTGGAGCGTTCCTGGAGCGGGGAGAATTTGGAGGTTGGTTTTCGGCGCAGATTTTAGCTTAACAAGTCAGCGCACCTTCAGCGCGGGAGGAAACTTGGGCCCTTGGTAACCAATAGGCTTCATTTCAAGGACATCGATCCTTGTTAGAGTTGTGACCAGCTGCAGCTTGTTATTATGATATCTATATATACAAAAACAATATAATTCCTAGGGCAATGTAAGTAGCACTATGGTTTTCATAATAATGCTTTTATTTTCATTTGCAAATAGTAAATAAGGAGACATTTTATTTGTATTAGAATACAATAAATAATGGTCATTAATAATGAAATGAAAGATAATTATACCAGTAATTTATATTATGTAGATTGTAAATAATCCATTTATTTTAATTATGTGTATTATAAATAGGGTATACATATTTATAGATCTTCTATTATAAATAGCTCTCATTTTAATTATATTTATGATAATTTTGCAACTAATTTAAAAACATCATATTGGAAAAATCCATTATTCATATATGTACTATAAATACCAATTAATTTAATTATAAGATGTATTATATGCTCTTTAATTTGTTTATATTTAGTTGTTTAGTTCTATATCATGACTTATATATGAATACAATAAGTAGTCCTACATTTCGGATAAACATACAGGGTCCGAACTTGATGAAGGCTAAGTCCCGCCCTTGTGCTGCCCAAAAGACTGCCAATGGCTGTTGAGAGACTGGTTGGAACTTTGGGCATGAAATTGATGAAAAAAAATTAAAAATTTGGGCCGGCGGCAAACGAGCGACGTAAGCCGTCAAACTGGGCGGGAGCGGACGGGAGCTCCCAATCTCCGCGGCAAAGGCTCTTGTCACCGAAGTGCCGCCGAGGATGGAGTCGGGCCCATGGAGGGTCAAAGACGTTCAAATTAAAATGATTGGAAAAAAAAATTACTCGGAAGACGGTCAGGGAAACCCATTAAGGTAAGTCACTGTGAAAAGAATTGTATGAATAAGTTCACTAACATTTTTTTTCAGTTTTTTAAACTTAACTTGGTGGGTAGACCAGCCTCCTCTTGGCAGTCCTTACCCCTGCTGGCACCGATGCCTGCCCGCATCAATGTGGCATCTCGGCGGGCGGGAGGTCACTTGCGCCACTTGGCCTTCCGTTGACGTCAGCGAGTGGTTCCCGGCGGTTCTCCCCTACCGCCCGCTCCAGCCCAAGTGCAAATTGGCACTGGGCGCAACCTGCCAAGGAATGTCGGCAGACCTTGGTGGCAGCTGGCAGCAGTGGGCGATAAGACCATCAATTTCGGCCCCACAGTAATTCTTATTTTATTTTCAAATAGAAGCAGCTCTGGAAATATGATATTCTCAGTATTTCATTATCTGTATTAATTATATTTCCACCTAATCCTTGTTGTAGTGGAAGAGAAAGTCTGGTTTACCTGGATCTTCTGCTTGGTATAATGCCCCTCACCTTGGCTGAATTTCTAGCTATTTAATTAATTTGGCGAACTCCCTGGCATCTTCTATGGATCCCACTTGTGAATGCCTGAAGAATGCACGTGGCAAGCCTTGGGTGCCTCCTACAGTGTAGCATGGCCAACAGCCTTAAGGCTGGGCACAAAGATTGGATTTTTCTCTTCCTCCCCTACAAGGTAGGAATAGGATCTATGCCTTCCACCCTGACCCACCATGACACCATCCTAGTTTCCTCGCCCAGTTTTGCTCCCTTACTACCCATCTCAGATTTGTTCAAACATTGCTGGGAGCAAATGGCAAATTTCAGCTGATGCGTGTGCTAACATTAGTTCTGATGTTCATTCCCTCTTTGCCTGAGCACTGGGCAGGTGCAGTGCAGTTGCTTATCCAGGGATCCTGAATTTGGGGGGTGGGTCACAAGCATGGCCTGCCCGCAGACCCAGATCACAGGCCCACCTCCTATAGTGCCTTCTACTGGACAACAGAGTTGGAAACACAAATGCAATTGTAGAATGGCCTGGTAGCATTCGGACTGCTGTTGGAAGGAGAATTAGGCAGACTTCTTTATGGGCAATCTTTCCCACGTGACCTTTCTCAGTGCACCTTCATTAATTCAATTGAATGGAACATGGGGCAGCATCCAGTATGGGCATGCAATCCTTCAATCCTAATTCTCCTCTATCTGTTCTACCCAAGCGATCCTTAAATCCAAGTGCAAAAAAGGAAAATCTGCCCTGGTATCTTTAATTCTCTCTTCTGATATCACACTCAATGGATCTCTCTCTGTTTACTTCCCTCTCCCCATCACTCCATTGTAAAAGAGTGTGTCTTCTGACTCACCATAACGAATACCACAGGAGACCCATTAGTATAAATACCAAACAGGCACAGAAATTTATCTGACAGCCTACTTAATAAGGCTATAATTATGTTATTTCCTCTGTGTAATCTAACTTGTTCATGCCATACAGTATCAACAGTGTGAAGATAATAACTGAGTCTAATTTAATAGGAACTTGGGTCAGGCAAGAATATATAAATATATGATCTAGCTATGAGTTACATACAAAGGCTGGGATTATGCTTACCTCGGTGGGTCCGGGGTGGATGATGTTGGTGGTGGGTCATGGCCCCGCTGCTGGCTCCATTCCATTGAGATGCTGCAAACACTGGCAATCACTGCACAGAGGTGCAGGGCTGCACCCAGGTTCTCACATAACTTCCTTCATATGCCTATGGAATAAGTCACAGCTACATAGGGACGTCCTCTTCCCTTCCCATGGGCTGAAGAGACCTCCCCAGGAGAACAACACAGCCTTGTTGCACATTGCAGAGGAGCTCATAGCAGGGATGTCATCAGGAGGACCTGGCTGCAGTGGCGCAAATATTTCAATGATCTCATTAGATCACGAAACCTTAGTACAAAGCCACACTCACTTTCATCCTGCTGTGCCTCTCATCACATCACCATCACTCTACCTTCCCTACCCTACTCCTGCACATCCTTACTCACACCAACTTCCCTTGCACCTCCACCCATCCCTCTCTCTCGATCTACATTATCACATCCCCATTTCACTAGCTAACCCTCACACTCACCCTCATTCTAGTGCAATCATACCAACTAACAACATAAGGGTTGGCACATGGGTGTCTTATGCAATGTTCATGTAAAGTTTCTGGTAATGTGGTGTCAAACATTGAAACCTTTACCGTTAACACTTTGCACTCTTGGACAGATTTGTGTGCACCTTTGGAAGTGGCTTAGTGAGTTGCAGTAAATGGTGAGACTTAACGGTAACCCCCGCAATGATGGTGTGTATGAAAGGAATGGCTTGGGCATTGCAGGCATGCTTTATGGTGTTGGTGTGGGGTGGTGCCAACCTGGCACATCATGTGGTAGCCAGGGTATACAACATCAAGTGAAATAAATTTGGCCATGGTGCGGCCATCTCTGGGGTCCCGGGCAGCAATGTCGGGTGCTGATGCCCTCTGTCCCGTGCAGCATCAAGTGATTGCAGATAAGGTTGGTGTTGTTGGTGCTGCTGGTGTGACTGGTACTGCTGGTGTTGGGGATGATTGTGGTGGGATTCTGAGGACCAAGGTGAGGCAGTATAAAGGGAATCCATATTGATGGAATAGATGGCAGGTGAACTAGAGATGACAATGGTGAGAGAGTTCTTCCAATGAGGTGAGAGTGGATGGAGAGTGGCAAGTGGAAAACCCTGCAGAATTTGTGCTGGAAATGGACTGAGAAACAGCTTGTGGCTGAGGAAAGTGATGATCTGTCAGGTGAGAGCTTTTACTGTACTTTTAAAGCTGTCGAGTAATCAATTGGAGCAATGGCCACTGAACTCCCACCTCAGGGTGACAGACGTCCCCGAACAGCGTGGTTTCTGTGGCCTTGAAGTTAAGGTTAAAAAGTGAGTTTAAAAAAGCCTGTTAAGGATCTGTGGTACATTATGATGAGTTTAATTGTGTCGCCCACTGCTGCCTGTCAGGTCTGCTCAGCGCTGACAACCCGACATTGGCAAAGACACATTGCGGCGGGTTGACAGCGGGTTCCCGACCCAGTGTAAAAAAAATACTTTCGCAGCTGACCCACCACCAATCCCGCCCGCTGATACCCCTAAAAATTCCAGCCAATGCCTTTATGATAGCACAGGATTGAAAAAGCTCTTAATCAAGCAAGCAGTAGTTAACCCTTCCACTAAGGGGCTTGAGACATTGTGGTGAAGAAGTTTAGAACTGGGCAAGCAATCATACTGTATAAAACAGATAGTCAACTTGTGTCAATGCATAATTCTAGCAGAGCTGAAAGTCTCAATGAGGGCTTTGTTTTAAATTCGTTGGTAAATATTTTGGCCTAGTAATTCAATAAGGCCTGAAAATGACTTCCCCGTGTCCATCCCTTCTGATGCAGAATGGGTGCATGCTACAGCAGGGGATTCAAATTTGTGCAAGACTATCACCAATTAAAGCTAGCCTGCACTTCTTAAAGCCATCGGTGGTAAATTCTGGCTGCAGCAAGTACTGGAAGACATTGTGTGTGAACTACAGGAAGGGTGAAGATGGCACAATATGACAGAGAGGGCTTCCAGATTTTTGGATGCAACACACGACAGACTCCACCCACTGACAGACTCCATCCACTGAGACTTCACCTTCTGACACAGGTGCAATAAGTGGAGAGTAGGAGAGGCATCCTCTATCCATTGGGGGTCAAGAGGCCCTCCAGACACATGCTGAGAAGGGAATGGGAGCAGATCGCCATCACTGCCAATGCAAGCAGTGTTGCCTCGAGGACCTCGATGTAGTACAGGAAGAAACTTAATGACCTCACTCAACCCCATACGACTGCTCAAGGTTAGTGAATTTATCATCAAATGCCATATCCCACCATCTGCACCACTAGCCTCATACACTGTTCAATGCTCCGCAGCCCCATCACTGAACTACCAATTATCTCTATCAAACATGATTCAGACTTTACATTCATAGCTTCACCTCACTCTCACACATTTATCACTGCTGCAGTCCTCACACCGACAGCTCACAGCTTGCATGCAATGCCAGCTATTCAAACACATTGCACCACACTCACTGTCACACTTCCCTTTCTCTTGCAGGACAAGGTGGCTGACAACCGATGGCAGCAGTACCTAACCAATGGGGGACAGGCACGCCTGCATGAACTGATCCCCATGGAGGAGACAGTGCAGGAGATAATTGGAGCACCGTTGCTGAGCCTGTTGCCTGCAGTGGCTGCTGAAATAATGCAAGAAGACAGTATTCTCATATGTAATCTTTGGCATTGGCAGACCTGCCAGAAAGACTGAGTGTAATGTCAGGGATCATGGAAGAGTCCAGCACCAATCTTGCACAGAGCTTTGTGCAGAATTGAAGCCCATCCTTTCCAACATGGAAGTGATGGCAACCTCATTAGCGCATATGTGGACCCAACCATGATGCATTATCTGATGGCCGATGTCTCATCTTCCATTGCAGCACAAGCAGAAGGCACCCACTGTCTGTGCAATGCAGCGGAAGCTCAGATTGAAGTCATACAAGCTCAGCTTGCAGCCATGCAAGAAGAGACCGAGGCCATTATGGCTGTGGTTACCAGAGTTGAAAGGGGCTTACAAGGTGTCAAGGCAGTGCAGCAATCTGTCCTCCATCAGATTATTAGGATTGCTGAGGTGCCACCGTGGAGGAGTGGCAGTGGCTCCATGGAGAATGAACCTGCTGTCCTCTCTTAGGATGACAGCATTCATCCTCCCATCACTGCCGCTCCACCAGTGCCCTTGCTGTTGCCTGTGGGCTAGACAGCCAAAACTGCTGCCGCCCATGCTGAGGTGGTGCAGTCTAAAACCAGAGCTGTTTGAGGTTGTCCTGTAAAGCCATCTGCAGTCTCACCCACTGAAGGTCAGTAGTCATTCACCAGCCATGCTGCAGCCACTGGGGTAGCACTGTATAGGAGCACGAGGACAGGCAAAGGCACGCAATAGATTGGCACTACTGAGCTGCACAAGGGTGATTAGTCGAATTTGTTAAGTAATATTGGATGGATTGATGTATAAAGTTGGTTTGGAATGTTTGTTTCACGCTATCTTTTAGTGTAGCATTGTAGCCTTGAGGACTCTGCGAAGGTGCATAAGAGAGTGATGGTAAGGTGTCGGACTGTGGGTGAATGGAGAATTGGGGTTGCATTCACTAGTATCACAGGCAGATCAGTTCATCACTGGCAGCCAGCCAGAAAGCGGCTGTCTTGTTTGCCTCCATCCTTCCTCCTCCTCCACCTCTCCCTCCTCCTCCTTTTCCTTCTCTGCTGTACACTGTGTATCTGGTGGCAAGGACTGTGCTGTCATGATGTCGAAGTTGTGCAGCATGCAGCAGACCATAGAGAATCCCTGCAGACCTCTGGTGAGGATTGCAGGGCTCCTTGAGAGCAGTCCAGGCAAGAGAAGCATTCTTAAAGTACTCCAATGGTCTGCTCGATCAAATTCTGTGTGACACCATGGTTTTTGTTATACGCATGCTGCCCATGTGTGGTTGGGTGGCACCAAGTGGTCAGCCCTTGTTGCACAGTAGCCACTCTCTGATTTGTTATGCTGGCTGAAAAGTGGATCGTACAGTGGAATTCTGCAGAATGAAGGTGTTATGTATGTAAACCTTACCAATGTGTAAGACTTGCCACCAGGGGGCGCACCTGTGGGAGACCCAAGGGTCACCTGCACATCCTGGGCAAGCAGGTATAAAAGGCAGTCTACCATGCTGCTTCCTCACTTTGGAGTTACAATAAAAATACCAAGGTCACAACAGTTTGTGCTTAAGATATACAGGCTTGTGGAGTTATTCTGAACATATCAATTGGCGACGAGTAACAGATCACGAACTTTCACACGTTTATGGCTACCGTTGGTATTCTTGAGAGATTTGTTGAGGGTGATGATTGGGAAACCTTCGTTGAGCGTCTTGACCAATACCTCATGGACAACAAGCTGGGTACGGAAGAAACCGCGGTCAAGCACAGGGCGATTCTCCTCACCGTTTGCGGGTCTACGATATATGGCCTCAGCAAAAATCTGCTAGCACTGAGGAAACCAATGGAGAAGACATATGAAGAGTTGTGCTCGCTGGTTCGGGAATGCCTCAAGCCGAAGGAGAGTATCTTGGTGGCCAGGTATCACTTTTATACGCACCATCGCTCCGAGGGTCAGGATGTGGCGAGCTATGTCGCCGACCTAAGATGCCTTGCAGGACCGTGCGTATTTGCTGGATTTTTGGGGGAAGTGTTGCGGGACTTTTTCGTGCTTGGAATTGGCCACGAGGTCATTCTTCGCAAACTGCTGTCTGCCGAATCCCTAGATCTGAGCAAGGCCATCACGATAGCCCAGGCTTTCAGGTCTACGAATGATAACACTAAACAGATATCATTGCAGCATCGAAGCTCACCGGCAAGTATTGTGCATAAAATAACGCCTTCAGCAGGCAGAACTGTATATGGCAGGGCCTGCACGCCTGCAGAGGCCAGACCTAGGATAGCTCAGAGTCCGCCGTGGGATGTGAATGCGAATCCATTAACACCGTGTTGGCGCTGCTGGAATAATCATCGAGCCCATCAATGTCGCTTCAAGCACTACGTGTGCAAGGGCTGTGAAACAATGAGGCACCTCCAGCGAATGTGCAGACGTGCTGCGACTCACCACGTCGGCAGAGTCGGCAGAAGATTACCGATCAGGCATGGATCACGCTGAATGAGTAAGAGAGGCAACTCAACCCGAGGCTGAAGAGGAAGCGGTACACACCTTCACCACCAAAACCCTCTGATAATGTTAAAAGTCAGATTAAACGGCATTCCAGTTTCCATGGCATTGGACACTGGGGCGAATCTGTCAATTATGAGCCAGAAAGCTTTTGAGAAATTGTGGGGCAACAAGGCACAAAGGTCAAAACTAAGCCCGATCCACAAAAGCTGCGCATTTACACCAAAGAGCTTATACGAGTCATTGGCAGTGTGGCAGTGAAGGTATCGTACGATGGAGCTGTGCATGATTTACCACTATGGATTGTACCAGGCAATGACCCAATGCTGTTTGGCAGAAGCTGGCTAGGAAAGATCCAATGGAACTGGGACAACATCAAAGCACTGTCTTCGGTGGATGATGCCTCCTGCGCCCAAGTGCTAAACAAATTCCCGTTGTTATTCGAGCCAAGCATTGGCAACTTCACAGGTGCCAAAGTGCAGATCCATTGAGTCCCTGATGCACGACCCGTTCATCCCAAGGCCCGAGCGGTTCCATACATGATGCGAGAGAAAGTCGAGATCGAGCTGGACCGACTTCAACGAGACAGGATCTTATCGTCATTCGAGTTCAATGAGGAGGCCAGTCTAATTGTTCCGGTGTTGAAAAGCAATGGGACAGTCAGAATCTGTGGGGACTACAAGGTAGCGATCAACCAAGTCTCGTTACAGGACCAGTACCCACTACCCAAAGCGGATGACATGTTTGCAACGCTTGCAGGGGGGAAGTCGTTCACCAAACTGGATCTAACCTCTGCTTACATGACACAGGAGCTGGCTGAAACTTCGAAAAAATTGACGTGTATCAACATGCACAGAGGACTGTTCATATACCACAGGTGCCCCTTTGGGATTCGCTCGGCTGCGGCCATCTTCCAGAGGAACATGGAGATTCTGCTGAAATCGGTTCCGCGCACCGTGGTATTTCAAGACGACATCTTGATCACTGGCCGCAAAACCACCGAACACTTGCACAACCTGGAAGAGGTTCTAAAGCGACTGGACAGAGTAGGACTCAGGCTGAAACGCTCCAAGTGTGTTTTCCTGGCGCCAGAGGTCGAATTTCTGGGGAGAAAGTTTGCGGCGAACGACATCAGACCCACGGACTCCAAGATGGAGACCATCAAGAATGCACCCAGATCACAGAATGTGACGGAGCAGCGTTCATTCCTAGGATTCCTCAACTATTTTGGTAGCTTTCTACCAAAGTTGAGCACTTTGCTGGAACCTTTGCATTTAATGCTATGCAAGGGTGATGATTGGGTTTGGGGTAAATCTCAAGAGACAGCCTTTAACAAGTCCAGAAACCTATTATGTTCTAACAAGTTACTTGTATTATATGACCCGTGTAAACGTTTAGTTCTTGCTTGTGATGCATCTTCGTACGGGGTCAGTTGTGTGTTACAGCAAGCCAATGGGTCAGGCAAAATGCAACCGGTTGCCTATACGTCCAGAAGCTTATTTAAGGCTGAAAGAACCTATAGTATGGTTGAGAAAGAATCACTGGCATGCGTATACGGACTTAAGAAAATTCACCAATGCCTATTTGGACTCCGGTTCAAGCTCGAAACCGACCACATACCGCTCATTTCGCTGTTCACAGAAAGCAAAGGTATTAACACCAATGCTTCGTCCCACATCCAAAGATGGGCACTAACATTATCTGCATATGACTATATAATCCGCCATAGATCAGGCACTGAGAACTGTGCTGGTGCCCTCAGTCGGCTACCATTGCCCACTACCGGAGTGGAAATGGCGCAACCCGCAAACTTGCTTCTTGTAATGGATGCTTTTGAGAGCGAGGGGTCACCCGTCATGGCTCGCCAGATCAGGACTTGGACTAGCCAGGACCCTGTGCTATCACTAGTAAAAATCTGCGTCCTCAATGGGAGCTGGTTGGTGGTTCCCGGGGAAATGCAAGACGAAATTAAGTCGTTCCACCGATGCAAGGATGAAATGTCCATCCATTCGGACTGTCTCCTATGGGGGATGTTATATACGTAAACTTGTATGTACTCTGTACTCAGGCTTATCCCCTGGAGTCCCAAGGGATCCCATAATCCCTTGGAGCACAGGTATTAAGGAGGCTTCATATGTTGGAGAGGCACTCTGGTGACCTGCAATAAACGTCTACGGTCACACGTTACTTTGAGCTCACATGTACAGTCTGACTCTTTCCCCATACACAACAACTGGCGACGAGATATAAATAGCAAACCCAAAGATGTAGATAACAGTGGGCATCCTGGAGAAATTCTCGGAGGGAGATGATTGGGAAACTTTTGTGGAGTGATTCAACCAATACTTCGTGACCAACGAGCTAGATGGGGAAGAGAGCGCTGCCAAACAAAGGGCAATCCTCCTCACTGTCTGTGGGGCACCAACATATGGCCTCATGAAAAATCTGCTCAATCTAGCGAAAGCTACGGAGAAATCGTACAATGATTTGTGCACACTGGTCCGAGAGCATTTGAACCCGCAGGAAAGCGTTCTGAGGGCGAGGTACAAGTTCTACACCTACAAAATGTCTGAAGGCCAGGAAATGACGAGTTATGTCGTCGAGCTAAGACGCCTTGCAGGACATTGCAAATTTGAAGGACATTTGGAGCACATGCTCAGAGACTTTTTTGTACTTGGCATTGGCCACGAAACCATACTTCGCAAACTTTTGACTGTAGAGACCCCAACCTTGAGTAAGGCCATAGCAATAGCCCAGGCATTCATTGCCACCAGTGACAATACGAAGCAAATCTCTCAGCACACAAGTGCTGCTATAAGTACTGTGAACAAAGTGATGTTGTTTTCATAGAAACATAGAAACATAGAAAATAGGTGCAGGAGTAGGCCATTCGGCCCTTCGAGCCTGCACTGCCATTCAATGAGTTCATGGCTGAACATGCAACTTCAGTACCCCATTCCTGCTTTCTCGCCATACCCCTTGATCCCCCTAGTAGTAAGGACTACATCTAACTCCTTTTTGAATATAATAGAAACATAATCGAATCGTAACGTACAGGGCAGTTCACACACACCTGCAGCTATACATCCGCAGATGTCTCAGAGTCCACCATCAAGGCCATTAACACCTGGTTGGCGCTGCGGGGGTGATCATCATTTCCATTCATGATAATTCAAAGATTACGTTTGCAAGGGCTGTGGAAAAATGGGACACCTCCAACGAGTGTGCAGGCGAGCTGCAAAGCCTGTTATACCTGCAAACCACCATGTTGCAGAGGAGGACAGATCCACGGAGGATTACGACGAACCAGAGCCTCAGATCGAGGAGACAGAGGTGCATGGGGTGGACACATTCACCACGAATTGTCCCCGGATAATGCTGAATGTTGAACTAAATGGACTCCCAGTGTCAATGGAGCTGGACACGGGCGCGAGCCAGTCCATCATGGGCAAAAAGACTTTCGAAAGGTTGTGGTGCAACAAGGCCTCAATGCCAGTCTTAACTCCAGTTCGCACGAAACTAAGAACTTACACGAAAGAACTGATTCCTGTAATCGGCAATGCTACCGTAAATGTCTCCTACAAGCTACCACTCTGGGTGGTATCGGGCGATGGTCCCACACTGCTCGGCAGGAGCTGGCTGGAAAAGATACACTGGAACTGGGATGATGTCCGAGCGCTATCGCCCACTGACGATATTTTGTTCGCCCAGGTCTTCAACAAATTTCCTTCGCTGTTCGAACCAGACATCGGGAAATTCCAAGGAGCAAAACTGCAGATCCCCTAATTCCGGGGGTGCGACCTATCCATCACAAGGTGAAAGCGGTACCGTATATGATGAGAGAAAGGGTAGAGATCAAGCTAGACTGGCTGCAAAGAGAGGGCATCATTTACCCGATCGAGTTCAACGAGTGGGCCAGTCCTATCGTCCCAATCCTCAAAGGAGACAGCACCGTCAGAATCTGTGGCAATTACAAAGTAATTATCAATTGTTTCTCCCTGCAGGACTAATACCCACTACCAAAGTCCGATGACCTCTTTGCAATGCTGGCGGGACATTCACGAAGCTGGATCTGACTTCAGCCTACATGATGCAGGAACTGGAGGAATCATCAAAAGCCCTCACCTGCATCAACACGCTCAAAGGTCTTTTTCTTTATAACAGATACCTGTTTGGAATCCGATCAGCAGCGGCGATATTCCAGAGAAACATGGAAAGCTTACGGAAGTCGGTCCCGTACCCCGTGATCTTCCAGGAGGACATCTTGGTCACAGGTCGGAACACAGTTGAGCATCTGCAGAACCGGGAGGAGGTTCCTATTTGACTCAACCGCGAGGGGCTCAGGTTAAAATGCTCGAAGTGTGTTTTCCTGGCGTCTGAAGTGGAGTTCCTGGGAAGGAGGATTGTGGCGGACGGCATCAGGCCCACCAACACGAAGACGGAGGCAATCGAGAATGCACCGAGGCCACAGAACGTGACGGCGCTGCGGTCGTTTCTGGGACTCCTGAACTACTTTCGTATCTTCTTACCGGGTTTCACCACGGGGGTGGAAATGGCGCAGCCCGCAGATCTAGCCATGGTTATGGAAGCATTCGAGAGTGAGCAATCACCCGTCACTGCCCGGCAGATCAAAAACTGGACAAGCCAGGACCCCTTATTATCTCAAGTCAAAAGCTGTCTGTTTCACGGGAGCTGGTCCAGTGTCCCAGTGGAAATGCAGGAAGAGATAAAGCCGTTCCAGCGGCACAAAGATGAAATGTCTATACGGGCAGACTGCCTACTGTGGGGCAATCGAGTAGTGGTCCACAAGAAGTGCAGAGATATCTTCATCAATGACCTCCACAGTACCCACCCAGGCATCATAATGATGAAAGCGATAGCCAGATCTTCATGTAGTGGCCCGGTATCGATGCGGACTTAGAGTCCTGCGTTTATAGATGTAATACATGCTCGCAGTTAAGCAATGCACCCAGGGAGGCGCTGCTAAGTTTATGGTCTTGGCCCTCCAAACCGTGGTCTAGGGTAAACGTCGACTATGCAGGCCCGTTCTTGGGTAAAATGTTCCTTGTGGTTGTAGACGCGTACTCCAAGTGGATTGAATGTGAGATAATGTCAGCTAGTACGACCGTTGCTACTACTGAAAGCCTGCGGGCCATGTTTGCCACACACGGCTTACCCGATGTCCTGGTGAGCAACAATGGGCCATGTTTTACCAGTACTGAGTTCAAAGAATTCATGACCCGTAACGGAATCAAACATGTCACATCTGTCCCAGTTAAACCAGCGTCCAATGGTTAGACAGAGAGACCAGTGCAAACCATCAAGCAAGGCTTGAAGAGGGTAACTGAAGTCTCACTGCAGACTCACCTATCCCGAGTCCTGCTCAGCTACCGCACGAGACCCCACTCACTCACTGGGATCCCACCTGCTGAACTGCTCATGAAAAGAGCACTTGAGACAAGGCTCTCGTTCGTTCACCCTGATCTACATGAACAGATAGAGAGCAGGCAGCTTCAACAAAATGCGCACCATGATCGCGCAAATGTGTCACGTGAGATTGAAATCAATGATCCTGTATTTGTATTGAATTATGGACAAGGTCCCAAGTGGCTTCCCGGCACTGTCGTGCCCAACAAGAGGAGCAGAGTGTTTCGGGTCAAACTTTCAAATGGACTCATTCACCAGAAACATTTGGACCAAATCAAATTCAGATTCATGGACAATCCTGAGCAACCCACCTTGGACCCTACCTTTTTTGATCCCCCAACATACTCACCAGTGGCAACCAGCACCACGGTTGACCACAAAGAACCCATCATCCACAGCAGCCCAGCAGGGCCCAACGCATCAAGCAGCCCAGCAAGCCCAGCGAGGGCCCAACAAATGATTCAACAACACCAGCTTTCACACCGAGACGATCAACAAGGGTAAGAAGGGCCCCAGATCGACTCACATTGTAAATAGTTACACTATTGACTTTGGGGGGGGGGGAATGTTGTTATATACGTAAACTTGTAAATACTCTATACAGCCACCAGAGTGCTCATCCCCTGGAGTCCCAAGGGATGCCATGATCCCTTGGAAGCACAGGTATTTAAGGAAGCTTCACAGGTTGGAGAGGCACTCTGGAGATCTGCAATAAAACACTAAGGTCACACATTTCTTTGAGCTCACAGTGCTCAATCTGACTCTTTCTCCATACACAACAGGGGAATTGTGTAGTTTTGCCAAAAAAAATGCAGGGAAACGTTTATATACGACCTTCACAGGACCCACCCGGGCATAGTCATGATGAAGGCTCGTGCCAGATCGCACATTTAGTGGCCCGGCATTGATTCGTAATTGGAGTCATGCGTACACTAGTGTAACACTTGCTCACAGTTGAGCAATGCACCAAGGGAGGCCCCACTCAGTTTGTGGTCATGGCCCTCCAAACCATGATCCAGGGTCCACGTAGATTTCGCTGGCCCCTTTCTAGGAAAGGTGTTCCTAGTAGTAGTGGACGATTTCTCTAAATTGATTGAATGTATAATAATGTGGTCATGTATGTCGACTGCCACCATTGAAAGCCTCTGGGCCATGTTCGCCATCCGTGGTTTGCCCGACGTCCTTATTAGTGACAATGGACCATGTTTCACCAGCTCAGAATTCAACGAGTTCATGACCCGCAATGGTATCAAGCATGTCATGTCTGCGCCGTTTAAGCCTGCATCCAATGGTCAAGTGGAACGGGCAGTCCAAACCATCAAGCAGAGCTTGAAATGCGTGACGGACGGTTCCCTGCAGATGCAGTTATTTCGGATTCTGCTCAGCTACCACACGCGACCCCAGTCGCTTACCGGGGTTCCCCCTGCAGAATTTCCTAATGAAGAAAGCACTCAAACCCAGGCTCTCCTTAGTCCACCCGGATCTCAATGATCATCTCGAAACCCGTCATCACCGGCATAACGCGTACCACGATCGCGCGGCTGTATTGCGTGACATTGAGGTTAATGACCCTGTGTTTGTTCTTAATTACGGTCATAATCCCAAATGGGTTGCTGGTACTGTGTTAGCCAAGGAGGGGAATAGTGTGTTTGTTGTCAAACTTTTGAATGGAAAAACATGCAGAGAGTACTTGGATCAGACCAAACTGCGATTCACTGATAACCAAGAACAGTTTGAAGAGGACATTACCATCAATGATCCACCCACGCACACCCAACCAGCAATCGACCTCGCAGTCAACCACGAGAATGAACACCATGCCCGACAGTCCGATCAGACCAGCCACACTGCAGTGCAATAATGATCCGACCAACTCACCCATGCCAGGACTTCAACTCAGGCAATCAACCCGGGAATGCAGAGCCCCGGATTGTCTCAACTTGTAAATAACTTGTATCTAAGACTTTGCGGGGGGGGTGGGGAGGAATGATGTTATGTATGTAAACATTACCAATGTGTAAGACTTGCCACCAGGACCCAAGGGTCACCTGCACACCCTGGGCAAGCAGACATAAAAGGCAATCTACCATGCTGCTTCCTTATCTGGAGTTACAATAATGAGACCAAGGTCACAACAGTTTGAGCTTACAATACACAGTCTTGTGGAGTTATTCTGAACATAACAGAAGGCATCATGGCTGCTGCCAGATTACCAATCTTTGACTCGCATGATGCGCTGAGTATGGTCACACATCAGCTGGACATTGAGGAAGTGGAATCCTTTCCATTTGCGATGCATCTCCGAGTTCACATGCGGTGGCCGGAAATCAACGTGCGTGTAGTCAATGGCACCCTGCACCATTGGAAAGCTTTCCTGTTTCTCTCTAGCAAAAGAGAATGAAATGTATTGGGAGATGTTAGGAATATCTGGGAGATGTTGGAAATATCACCTGCTCCAGCCTGGAAGGAGCCCAAAGCATAAAAATTCATGGCCATGGTCACCTTCATAGCCACTGGCAATGCCATCCTTGCCCTGCTCTGAGGCTACAGATCTGTCGACAACAGGTCGAAGATTTCAGTGAATACCTCATTAGTGAAGCGGAGATGTTGCAAGCACTGTTCCTCACTGAGGATGAGGTAAGAGAATTGCTCCCTGAAGATCTTGGATGGATATGGCCTCCTGCTGAGAGCTCTTCTCCCCCTCCTGCCTCTTCGAGCAGCTTGTCCTGCGCTGTGTCGCCTCTGCTCATTCTCCCTATCATGCTGCAGGCCAAGGAGGATACAAACTACATTACCCATGTCTGGGAGCGACTAATCTGAGCAGAAGCCTTGAAGTAACCTGCCACACCATTCCTTTGAGACTTTAGCAACTTTAAATAAGACACCAAACCAAGATGCACCTCTACAAACTTACCAAGAGCCAGTAGAAATCAATCAGCAACTAACCTCAAAGCAGATGATAATCCCTTTAAATAGCGCTGGTGGGGCTTCCTTCTTACTGCTGAATACATGTTCAGCTGTGCGTGCATAAATGGGAGCTTTGGTTACAGTGTTGGGGTTGAAAATTGCAGCGCTGGCATCAAATCAGCGTTACACGTTGACTGTCATCATGATCTGTGTACTGTGAATACCTCTGGCCAACGGTCCCAGATCCTGTACTAGCAACCTCACCAAAATGCTGTCCATTGCAGCCCACATCAGGTGTTCACATATGCGCCACGGACATCATTTTGGGCACAAAACAGCTCCCGTAGCGAGAAAAAAAATGGTCGTTACGGAACTGTATTTCTTGGCCTTTTAGTCTTACATGTAAATATAAGACTAAAATAGAACATACACATGAATCAGAGAAGAATACCAAAGAATTAAAAGTGATTGCAGTTTACAATTGAAAATTTTACCTTCAAAATTGTTCGTAGTCATTGCCAGATTAAAACCTGACTTCCAGTTTCTTCAATAACCTTGAACTGGGCAGGGAGTTCCAGCTTACAAGGAGCAAGCACACTTTTAATTTTCAGCATCAGACAAATGGTTCAACCTACAGAGAAATAAGTTAAAATATATGTTTATTGATCTTTATGGAGGGTTATGTCAATTGAGTCCTGAAATTCTTCCAAATGAAAATGTCCGTGCAGTACAAATGCCATTAGTATCCCAGTCCAAGCTTCTAAAGGCCTGGGTTCAAAATGTGAAATATAAAAATGCAATGTTGCCTCATGTTGTTCATTGTTATTGTGTTTACTCTAAGTAATTGTTCCCTTGTTTCAATCAGAAGAATAAGATTTCACAACTTCAGGCATATTCCCAATAGTAACAGAGGTACAGAGGGATCGATTGTCTATTCATGTGTTTAACTAAATAAGATCGGAAGTTATGATATGATCTGTTCATTTGTGATAGTTACACAAGTATATGATATCTTTTAACTTTCCTTTATTTGCATTCGACACTTTAAATGGCTCTTTATATTCATTTATGAATCAGCCATTTCCTTTATCAGCTCACTCACAACACCATCTAAAACCTTCACGCAAGTCAGCAAGAGATGCTTCCCTCTTCAGACAGTCCCTTTAGATGAAGAAGTAAGTTGAGAGCGGATGTAACAGCGTATGTATCTTGCTCTGAGCTATTTCATCTCACTGGAATGTACATGCTCAGCACAACGGGACCAATCAATAAGTTAATGGCATAAATCAATGAAAAAGATTTTTGAGAGATCTTAATTAAAGAAACAACTGCTGATACAAATTATGTTTTCAATGTATTGATATAACAGAGGGCAGAAGGTTGAACACAGACGTGCAGTGATCAATGTTCTTAACATTTGCATTCCTTTTCATCATCGACAGAGATCATTTAATGTTCTTGTCTTTTTTCTAACAGATATTGCTCTCGAAACTTTAAGATCATTTGTCCTTCACCAAGGTGAAGTGAAAGTCTTGAAAGGTCAGCCACTCACGTTTTAAAAAAAAATATTATTTCATAATATAATGACTGGGAAATCTGTGCTAACACAGGGCCAACATTTGACATCAGAGCATCCTTTCTCCAGTGAGTAGTATAACAATAATAATTAAAGCAGAGCTGAATTGATGGATCCCATTAAAACCAGCAAAAATCCTTCAGTGAATGCACAGCACAAACATCCAAAGTCAATAGTTCTGATTCCCCCGATAGTTAAGTCTGAGACCCAGTTTAAAGAGACATCAATCTATGATGTCAGCATATAGCTAATGAACCTTCAAAAAATCGATATTCAAAATCTCTTTTCTACACAAAATCCTGACGATTGCGACATCTTCAGCAAGTGCCAGTGAAAGGGAAACAGCAGCCTCGTTATGCATGGAAGCTATTTTTTTTTTCTCCGTCATTTCGGGAATTGGAAATTTCAGACTTTGAACAAATTCAGTCTGATAAAACAGAACTTGAAAAACAAGGGACAAATACCCCTGGCGGCAGTAAGAATTTAGAAATTTTGCAACAGAACACCACTTGAAGTTCTCCATTTACAATGTACAGTTCTCAGCCTGATGGTGTTTTCAAAGCTTTGGGGCTTAGTAGCCTCTGATATACGCAGAAAACATGTAACAGATTGCTCAAATGTCTCTGAAACAATAGTTGAATATTGAAACAGTCCAGTTTTTCATCAAAACATTTTCAAAGTCTGTCCCTAAGTATGATATGAATGTACTCAGTCATAAATATGTATCTTAATATGTACACCTTTTAAACTTATTATTAATTTCCCTTAATGTAATGTATTGGCTTGCATCAACCTTGGCTCAGTGCCTCTGAGTCAGAATGGCATGAATTCAAACCTAACTCCAGATACTTGAGCACCCAATCAAGGTTGACATTTCAGTGCAGTACTGAGGGAATGCTGCACTGTTGGTAGAGCTGTCTTTTGGATGAGATATTAACCCGAGGAACTGCCTGCCCTCTCAAGTGGATGTAAAAGATCCCATGGCATGATTCAAAAAAGTGCAGGGAAGTGCCATAGCAAATACTTATCTCTTCAACCAACATCACTAAAACAGATTATCCAGTCATTTATCTTCTTATTGTTTGTGTTACCTTGCCATGCACAAATTGACTGCTGAATTTCCCTAGATTACAACAATAACTATACTTCAAAGGTCTTTTTTGGCTGTAACGCACTTTTAATGTCCTGAGCCCATGAGAGTACCTTAGACAGGGTGCAGAGGAAATTTACTAGAATGGTACAAGGGATGAGGGACTTCAGTTATGTATAGATACTAGAGAAGCTGGGATTGTTCTGCTTAACATAGAGGGAGGATTTAATAGAGGTGTTCAAAATTATAATAGGTTTTGATTGAGTAAATAACGAGAAACTGTTTCCGCTGGCAGGAGTCCAGAGGTAACCAGAGGACACTGAGTTATGATAATTGACAAAAGAACCAGATGGGAGTTGAGGAGAATTATTTTTATGCAATGAATTGTTATGATCTGGAATTCAGGGCAGTGGAAGCACATTCAGTAGTCATTTTCAAAGGGAATTGAATAAATATTTGAAAAGGACAAATTTGCAGGGCTATGAGGAAAGAGCAGGGAAGTGGGACTAATTAGATAACTGTTTAAAAGAGCTCTCACAGGCGCAATGAACCAAATAGCCTCCTTCTATGCCGTATGATTGTATGATTCTATGAAAGGCGCTATATAAATACAAGTTTTTTCATTTCTTTGTGTTATGGTTTTGAGTGTCCTCGCACCACTTTCTCATTCAATAGCAATGAGCAATAAATGCTGGTATTGCCAGTGTCGTCCACATCCCATGAATGAATTAAAAAAATTAAAATAACCGAACAATTGTTTCTGCATTTCTTACAATCCAAATTCTTCATCTTTTCACTTGCTACCTCTACAAAATGTGTGATCTCTCTGATTAAATTGAGTCTGTACTTTGCTCCCATATTCACTTTGGTTAGGTAGAAATTATTACACATAGATCAATGATTGGAAAAAAACACATTACAATCAGATATCAATAATTCCTAGCTTGGACCAGTGATAGAGTTCTATCCTGTTAACACCTGCAAGGCACATACGGAATTAAATTGAAAATGACCTGAAAACGGTCACGGGATCTTTTACATGCTCTTTTACATGATTGCAACATGCAGCCAGTGCTATCTGCGCTGC
This sequence comes from Pristiophorus japonicus, assembly GCF_044704955.1. NCBI lineage: Eukaryota > Metazoa > Chordata > Chondrichthyes > Pristiophoridae > Pristiophorus > Pristiophorus japonicus. The sequence goes on from NC_091981.1 coordinate 88,622,514, forward strand.
TCCATTGGCTGCACGCATCAGCAGGGTGCCCGATACCACAAGTGGCTAGAGGTACTTAAAAGCAGCCTGCACCTCTTAAATGGGAGGTGCATTATGACTGGAATAGGTGGTGGGAGTTCTTTGTGAACTGAATCTGTGTTGTGAAAGAATGAAGAACAGCTGAACATGCGAGAGAGCGTGAACCAAGGTTTTCTGATAATGTACTGGAGGCCTTGGTGAAAGAGGTGGAAAGAAGAAGAGATATCCTGCATCCATGGAGGTATGAGGCCCTCCAAACACATGCTCAGGAGGCAGGGGGAAGAAGAGCAGCGGAGTGTTGCTCCTAGAACTTGGATGCAGTGCAGGAAGAAGTTTAACGATCTCACATGAGCTGTCAAGGTGAATAAGTTCATCTTCAAATAGAAAATCCTACAACTGCATCACTAGTTTCATAAGAATTAGGAGTAGGAGTAGGCCATACTGCCCCTCGAGCCTGCTCAATTCAAAACACCCCATCATTCACCTACCAACAATCTCTATCAATCAGGACTCAACCCTACCATTCATATGCTTTACCTCACTCACTTAGAACTGTAGGAAGCCTAGCACCCACAACTCACAGCTTGCACACACTGGCAGCTATTCAACTATGAAAGCCACATCACCCAAGCATATTGCATTCACTGACACACTTCCCTCTCTCTTTCAGGAGAACATAAGAACATAAGAACATAAGAATTAGGAACAGGAGTAGGCCATCTAGCCCCTCGAGCCTGTTCCGCCATTCAACAAGATCATGACTGATCTGGCCATGGACTCAGCTCCACTTACCTGCCCGCTCCCCGTAACCCTTAATTCCCTTCTTGGTTAAAAATCTATCTATCTGTGATTTGAATACATTCAATGAGCTAGCCTCAACTGCTTCCTTGGGGAGGGAATTCCACAGATTTACAACCCTCTGGGAGAAGAAATTCCTTCTCAACGGTTTTAAATTGGCGCCCCCGTATTTTGAGGCTGTGCCCCCTAGTTCTAGTCTCCCCGACCAGTGGAAACAACCTCTCTGCCTCTATCTTGTCTATCCCTTTCATTATTTTAAATGTTTCCATAAGATCACCCCTCATCCTTCTGAACTCCAACGAGTAAAGACCCAGTCTACTCAATCTATCATCATAAGGTAACCCCCTCATCTCTGGAATCAGCCTAGTGAATCGTCTCTGTACTCCCTCCAAAGCTAGTATATCCTTCATTAAGAAAGGTGAGCAAAACTGCACGCAGTACTCCAGATTCGGCCTCACCAATACCCTATATAGTTGCAGCAGGATCTCCCTGTTTTTATACTCCATCCCTCTCGCAATGAAGGCCAACATTCCATTCGCCTTCCTGATTACCTGCTGCACCTGCAAACTAACTTTTTGGGATTCATGCACAAGGACCCCCAGGTCCCTCTGCACCAAAGTATGTTGTAATTTCTCCCCATTCAAATAATATTCCCTTTTACTGTTTTTGTTTCCCAAGGTGGATGACCTCACATTTTCCGACATTGTATTCCATCTGCCAAACCTTAGCCCATTCGCTTAACCTATCTAAATCTCTTTGCAGCCTCTCTGTGTCCTCTACACAACCCGCTTTCCCACTAATTTTTGGTTCATCTGCAAATTTTGTTACACTACACTCTGTTCCCTCTTCCAGGTCATCTATGTATATTGTAAACAGTTGTGGTCCCAGCACCGATCCCTGTGGCACACCACTAACCACCGATTTCCAACCCGAAAAGGACGCATTTATCTCTGCTTTCTGTTAGCTAGCCAATTCTCTATCCATGCTAATACATTTCCTCTGACTCCGCGTACCTCTATCTTCTGCAGTAACCTTTTGTGTGACACCTTATCGAATGCCTTTTGGAAATCTAAATACACCACATCCATCGGTACACCTCTATCCACCATGCTCGTTATATCCTCAAAGAATTCCAGTAAATTAGTTAAACATGATTTCCCCTTCATGAATCCATGTTGCGTCTGCTTGATTGCACTATTCCTATCTAGATGTCCCGCTATTTCTTCCTTAATGATAGCTTCAAGCATTTTCCCCATGACAGATGTTAAACTAACCGGCCTATAGTTACTTGCCTTTTGTCTGCCCCCTTTTTTAAACAGAGGCATTACATTAGCTGCTTTCCAATCCGCTTATTATTCCTGTCTCATTACACAGGGCCAGAACTAAGATAGCTTGCTCCCTTGTAGGTTCTGTAACATACTGTTCTAAGAAACAATCCCGTATGCATTCTGTGAATTCCTCCTCAAGGCTACCCCGTGCGATTTGGTTTGACTAATCGATATGTCGGTTAAAATCCCCCATGAAGGTAGTGCACAACAGCAGGTAGCAGCAACAAACTGGAGGAAGGCAAGCATGCCTGCATGTTTTAACTCCCATGGTTGACACAATGCTGGCCATCTTGGAAAGGGGCATCGCAATTTCCATGGCCGCTGGCAGAGCTGGAATGATCAATGATGAAGGTATCAACATATCGAATCCTCCTTCTCTCATCCCACTTCTCCCTAATCCCTCAATCTCTTTTGGCTGAGAAGCTGCAGAAGGTGTAATCACACATTTCTTACTTTCTCCTCTTCCCTCACCACAACTAAACCCTTGTCTCTTTTTAATTTCAAATACCTAAGAACTGGAACCCATCAGCCTGCTTCTGTAGCCTGGCCCATCAAAGTCCTCGTCTGAGTCCTCTGCTGCAGAACTGGCGTGCGACCTCGCCTTCCGGTGAGCTGGCATTTGTGCTATTCTTTCCCCCCACCCTGGCTCCTGTGGACTTGCCCAATATCTCACTACAGATCCTACCGCTGTCATTGGAAGAAGAAGAAGAAAGTGAAGATGAACAGACACCTTCATGCAATCTTACAGTTACATCCACCAGCTCAGAGACTGCCACTGCATGCATTTTAGAGGATAGGACAGAGGAAGGATCTGTGGTGAGATATTGGGCACAGTCCACAGGAGCCAGGGTGGGGGGAAAGGATAGCACAAATGCCAGCTCGCCGGAGGGCGAAGTCGCACGCCAGTTCTGCCGCGGAGGACTCAGGTGAGGACTTTGATGGGCCAGGCTACAGAAGCAGACTGATGGGTGTACACACCCATATGCTTTGAAGCACTGACAGCCTGCCAGAAAGCCTGCACTCAATGTCAAGGTACATGGAGGAGTACTGCACCAACTTGGTACAAGTCTTTGCTTAGAGCTTGGAGGCCATCATTTTCAATATGGAACGGGTGGCCACCTCCATCAGCACACCTGTGTAACCCACCATGATGCAGCGACTGATCGCCGATGTCTCAGCTTGAATTGCAGCCCTAACAGCTTCCATCAAAGGCCTGAGTGTTGCAGTGGAAGCTGAGACTGCTGTCTTGCAAACACAGATGCTGCCATTGTGGGTCTGGATACCACTGTTCAAAGGGTTTTCCAGGGCATCACAGCAATCCATCAATCTGTTCTCTAACAGATGGCTAGGATTGCTGCGGCACCGTCCCAGGAGAGTGGCAGGGGCGCCATGGAGCACAAACCTGCTGTCCTCTCTCAGGATGACAACATTCCTGCTCCCACCCCAGCCACTCTGCCAGTGCCCTTACTGTTGCTGTCAGCCAACCAGCCCAGACTGCTGCAGCCCAGGCCAAGGTGGTGCAGTCTGAAGCCGAGCCTTCAAGGCCCAAAGCTGCTCAAGGTCACCCTCCAAGGAGATCTGCAATCTCCTCAATTGGAGGTCAACAGCTTTGCACCACTTCTGTTGCTACTATTGGGGAAGCACCTCTTAGAAGCACTAGGAGAGGCAAAGGCACACTGAAGACAGGGACTAAGGGATTGCACAAGGATGATTAGTTTATTTTTGTTTGCATTATGTCAGGATTACACTTATAAATTTGGATTGCAATGTGCATTTTCTGGTGGTTTTTTTGTGTTGTCAGAAAGAGAATGATATGTTGGTCAGTGATAGAGGACAGGTAAGGAGCGTGGGACTGTTTGTGAATGGAGAGATGTGATTGAAGTTACTGGTATTGCTCATTAATTATTACATCTCTTAGAGCCTGGGCAGAAAGAGATTGTTCATGATGTAGCCTCCCTCCCTTTTCCTGTTCCTTCACTTCCTGTTGCATTCCCTCCTCCTCCACGTCCTCCTTCTCCTCTTCATCATGCTCCCACTCCTCCGCTGATAGTTGGTGACAAGGGCTGTTCCCACATAATGGCCAGGTTTTTCAGCTTGCAGTGAACTATTACAAATCTTGATACCCACTCAGCTGAATTCTGCAGGGCTCCTCCAGGCAGCAGAAGCATTGCTTCAGGATGCTGCTGGTGTGCTCTATAACATTCCTTGTGGCAGCATGGCTCTCATTGTAGGTGTGCTGTGCATGTGTGCATGGGGTCCAGACCGGAGCCATGAGCCATGTCATGAGTGGATTGCCCTTGTTACCCAGTAGCCAGCCTTTGAATTGCCATAGTGGTTCAAATACAGGTAGTGCAGAGGAATTCCGCAGAATGAAGGAATCATGACTTCTGCCAGGATAACAGACATCACCTGCATGCTATGCTGCATGTGGTCACATACAAACTGCATGTTGAGGGAGTGGAATCCCTTTCGGTTCAGGAAAATGGCAGAGTTCAGATGAGGCGCATGCAGGGCAATGTGCAGTTAATGGCACCCTGCACCCTGGGGAAGCCTGCAACCCAAGCAAACATATTTTCTCGCTCCACATACTTGTCTCTGGCATGAGGGAATGAGATGAAGCTTCTGGCATGAGGGAATGAGATGAAGCTGTCTCTCTGTGTATGGAGAGCCTCAGAGATCTACCTTATGCAGCAGTGGACTGCAAGCTGCAAGATGTTGCTTATATATCCAGCAGCATCCTGGAAGGAGCCAGATGCATAAAAGTTAACAGCTATGGTCACCTCGACAGCCACAGGCATTGCGGTCCTTGCCCTGCTTTGAGGTTGCAGTTGTGGCTGCAGCAATTGGAAGATTTCACTCATGACCTCTTTTGTGAAGCGAAGACGTCACAAGCATTGGTTGTCACTGAAGTTAAGGTAAGGGAACTGCTCCCTATAGACTCATGCTGAGAGCCCTTCTCCCCCTCCTCCACCTTTCTCTTTGAGCAGCTTATCCTGCTCTGCGTGGCCTCTCTTCATTCGCCCCATCATTCTCAAATCCAAGAGGAAGGCCTACCAGGCCATTCATGTCTGAAAGCAACTTGTTTCAGCACATGCTTTTAAACCAACAAAAGGTACTTCAGCAGCAGCCAGACCACTCCTGTAGACTATTCAAACTTTAGCAACTAATCTTTAAGTAGTTTATGATCTCTTTAAGTAGTGCTGGCGGGGGGCCAGTCATGCCATTTAATGCGTGTTCGGCTGCGCGAGGTTAAGACAAGGCATAAGCATAGATAACTCCAGCCTGACATTCGAACACTGATTAACGTCATAACCTGCCTGCTCTGCATGTTGCTGGCAGTCATTAGGTTCATGCTTGCAAACTCCAAGATGTTGTCCGGCGCACTTCCCATCAGAAGTATGGATGTATATTGTGGACGCCATTTTCGCACATTAGGAGGTCTCTTAGTGCCTAGGCAACAGGTGCTCCACAGCCAAATGTAGCCTCCACAATCTGGTATTTGCACTTAGTACATTAATTAAGTAAATTAATTTTCAAAGAACAAAAGCCGTTAGGTCATTTTGAAAAAGATTTGCGGCCACCAGTGGTCAGGAGAGGTTTTTACATGAGAGTTTCCTGGTCAGCTTATTTGTATACTCATTGGACTATTGATCACCATAAACTCTCCTGTAAAACACGTGTAAGGTGCGGAATGCATAAAAACTGCAGTGCAGCATGTTCAAAGACAGTTCAGCCTGCATACTTCAGCATTAAACTAGCTTGGGCTCCCTTTTAGAATCCAACCAGCCCTTTTTATCAGTGCACAAAGTCAGCATTAAATATAGTTGAAAAGTTTCACACTCTGCTCCATCTTCTGCAGAACTCTCTTTCATCGAGAAATCTGACCGTTTGTACACATGGTTGAAATGCAGCATGAACTGTCATAGCTAAGCCAGACTATGTATTGGGCTGTGAGAAACCTGTAATTTGCCATTGGCAGCTCAGTACAATTTCTCCAACTTCTTTGGTGGTGGGGGGAGGTCCTAGCAACCACGAGCATGGAATTTGACAGATATTTGGCATTGTTACAGTAGTTTGATTGGATTCTATTGTTATGTGCCGAATAAACAAAGAAATAACTACTGGTGAGTTTGCTTGTCCTGCTTTCCAGAAGATACTTGGGCTGATGGCAGGTTTGATAAAAAGGAAGCTTTGCCTAGGGGAGGAAATCATTGAAAAGAAAGTGGCACAGCAATTCTTACTTTATAGCTTCCCATTGAGCATGATAGAATGATGGTGATTGACCTGAAATTGTGGTAAGTCTGCTTGCTCACATGCTTTCTGTCACACAAAGTACCCTTCTGGTTTAACAGAGCAGTTAGCTAATCAGAATTGCTGCATTATCTACCATGTTCACTCTTACTCTCATATTTTACCCTGTGAACCTGTTGCTTTTTGCCTGTCCCCCCATTGCTCAGTTGCTTAAAGTTTCTTCTCTTCTTAGGCTGTCCCTCGGAGTCAAGGATGACTTACTTCCACATTAAAAATTAGTTCTCAGGTGAATGATCAGTCCAATACGGGACCTACAGTCTCTGTCACAGGTGGGGCAGACGATAGTTGAAGGAACAGGTGGGTGGGGTGCTTGGTTTACCACGCGCTCCTTCCATTGTTTAAGCTTGGCTCCCGGCAAAGCACCTCGATGTGTTCGGCACCTTCCCGGATGCTTTTCCTCCACTTTGGGTGATCTTGGGCCAGGGATTCCCAGGTGTCGGTTGGGAATGTTGCACTTTTTCAACAAGGCTTTGAGGGTGTCCTTGAAGCGTTTCTTCTGCCAATGGGGCTGGCTTGCAATGTCGGAGCTCCGAGAAGAGCGCTTGTTTTGGGAGTCTCATATCGGGCATGCGGACGACATGGCCCACCCAACGGAGCTGATTGAGCGTGGTCAGTGCTTCGATGCTGGGGATGTTTGCCTGAGTGAGAACACTGGTGTTGGTGCGCCTATCCTGCCAATAGATTCACAGGATCTTGTGGAGGCAGCTCTGGTGGTACTTCTCCAGTGCTTTGAGATGCCTACTGTACATAGTCCATGTCTCTGAAGCATATAGGAGGGCGGGTATCACTACTGTTCTGTAGACCATGAGCTTGAAGCTGGATTTGAGGTCCTGGTCTGCAAACACTTTCTTCTTCAGGCGACTGAAGGCTGCACTGGCACACTGAAGGCGCTGTTGGACTTCGTCATCGAAGTCTGCCCTTGTTAACAGTAGGCTCCCGAGGTATGGTAAATGCTCCATGTTGTCCAAGGCCTTGTCGTGGATTTTGATAACCGGGGAGCAATGCTGCATGGCGGGGGCAAGTTGATAGAGGACCTTTGTCTTACAGATGTTTAGTGTAAGGCCCATGCTCTTGTTTGCTTCGGTGAAGGTGTTGATGATGGTTTGGAATTCGACCTCCGAGTGTGCGCAGATACAGGCGTCGTCTGCGTACTGGAATTCAATGACAGAGGATGGGACGACCTTGAATCTGGACTGGAGGCGGTGGAGGTTGAACAGTTTCCTGTTTGTTCGGTAGATTAGCTACACTCTAACGTGGAGCTTACTGAAGGTGAGATGGCGCATTGCAGCAAGGAAGATCAAGAAGAGAGTTGGTGCGATGACACAGCCTTGCTTGATCCTGGTCTGTACGTGAATTGGGTCTGTGCTGGATCCATTGGTCAGGATCACAGTTTGCATGTCATTGTGAAGTAGGCGAAGGATGGTGACAAACTTTTGAGGGCAGTTGAATTTGAGGAGGACGCTCCATAATCCCTCACGGTTGACAGTGTCGAAGGCCTTAGTGAGGTCAAAGAAGGTCATATACAGGGGTTCGTTCTGCTCCCTGCATTTCTCTTTGATTTGCCGCGTAGTGAAGATCATGTCCATTGAGCCCCTGAGTGGGCAGAATCCGCATTGCAAATCTGGGAGGAGCTCTTCAGCGACAGGGAGAAGGCGATTGAGGAGGATTTTTGCGATGACTTTCCTTGTGGCAGATAGCAGGGAAACTCCTCTTTAATTACTGCAATCGGACATGTCGCTTTTCTTGAAGATGGTCACTATTACCACATCTCTGAGATCCCCTGGTATGATCTCCTCCTTCCAAATGAGAGAAATGAGGTCATGTATTCGCACCAGTAGTGCTTCTCTGCCATAATTTAGAGCTCCAGCAGGGATTCCATCTGCTCCTCCTGAGGCATTGTTGTTTTTCAGTTGTTGGATGGCCTTTTCTACCTCATGCCGTGCTGGGGTTGTGCTGAGATGGTGGCGGGTAGCATGCTGCGGGATGGAGTCGAGGATACTCACGTGGAAGAGAGTCTCAGTTAAGGAGATCTTCGAAGTGCTCTTTCCAGCGGGCACTGACTGCCTCTCTGTCCTGGATGAGTACTTCTCCATTCTTGGCCAGCAGTGGGGTAGGGCCTTGGGTGTTTGGGCTGTTGGTGGTCTTGATTGCGCTGAACAATCCACGCACGTCATGGTTGTCTGCTAATTGCTGCATCTCTTGCGCTTTCTCCACCCACCATCTGTTCTTTAGGTCGCGGGTTTTTTGTTGGACCTCGGCCTTCAGACGTCTGTAGAGCTGCTTTCTTGCTCTCGAGTTGTGTTGCTGTTTCCAGTTCAAGAATGCCTTGCACTTGCAGCTTATTAGCTCCTGCATCTCCTGATCGTTCTCATCTAACCAGTCTTGGTCTTTCCTGGTCGAATGACCAAGCGTCTCTTTTCAGGTGCTTAAAGCAAAGAGCAGCTCAGTCGTACAGACCCTACCCAGCATGTGTTTATTTAGCTGATCAAACCAGGCAATGCTCAGTATACTACAATTAGCCTCAGGGTTTAAGGGATAGGAAGGGGAAATTGGCTTTCCATTCTGGACTATCCAGTTTCCTTCCTCCATTATACTAGTGTGAAGTTTTCTGACTTCTAATAGGAATCATTAGTACGATTTCTTGAGGTAATTACTAATTTAGTGCCAATTTGTGGACAGTTTTATCCTGTGGACTGTTATCTACTAACAATTGGGTTGAGATTGTCCAAATCCATTTCAAATGCAACCCTTGGGGGAGAAATTCGGGGGTGCCCCATTTCGGGCGCTAACTTTGAAAAGTAGAAAAAATTAGCGGCAGGCGCTAATCTTTTTCTACTTCAAAAAAATTCAGGGTTAGAACTCCAGAAAGGAAGTGGAGCACTAAATTAGGTGTTCAACTTCCATCCTGGAGTGCAAGAGGCAGCAGGCAGGTCGGTAGGTGAGCAGTGCTGCAGAATGGGCTGTGCAACGCTGCCGCGTTGGAAGGCTCCTTCCCTCCCTTAAAGGGAAGGGCCATCGCTGCAGGCTCTGTAAAAGAACAAAGCCCGACGGCAGCTGCGATCCAGCTCGATCAGCCCAATGCACTGCAGCAGAGTTCCAGGCTGATCGATTGCAGGCAGGAAGCAGCAACAAAACCTGAAGGGGAGCATTTACATTTGTTTCCCACTTACTTCGGCACCTCGCCTTTAAGCATCGCCCCTGAAACGCCAAGCCTCCCACTGAACGCTTCCAGCAGTTGCCGGTGCTTTTGCCCGGCGAATGTGCAGGGGGCGGAACCCAAGTTCAGGTCCGGGGCACCACTGTGTGATGCGCCGTTGATGACTTCACAATCTCCGGGCGAAGGAGATCGGGGCACAATGCTGTGCCACCACCGCAAATCTCTTGCCGAATATGGTGGGACTCGATGTTATTGCCGTGCCCAATCATTACCTGATTAGCGCCCCGTTATCACCCCCCAGGAGGCGATAAAGGGAGGCGCTAAGGAGGCCAATTTCTAGGGCTGAAAGTCTGAAGGGAGCAGAAATGTTTATCCCATCATTGGACTGGACTTGATGATTGGATTTTACTTAATTTAATCACAAAAGTATTGGGATTACGAGTGGCTTTTCCCCAACAAACCCCTATCCTGGCTGATGCTCCTGCTCTCTATCCCAGGGGAACAGTGATCATAATATCATTAGGTTTAGCATAGTTATGGAAATGAACAAGGAACAATCAAGCGGAAAAATACTTAACTGGATGAGAGCTAATTACAGTGAGTTAAACAGACATCTCCACAAGGTGGATGGGAATAAAACATTGTTAGGCTAATCAATAATTGAACACTGAGGGACCTTCAGTTTGGACATGATTTTGGTAAAGAGTAAACACATTCCCATAAGACGGGAAAGGAAGGGCTCCCTGAATGACTAAACATTTAAGGCTACAAATTATGTTGCGTCCTGTTTGGGGCGATATTTTTAAAGAATTACAAAAGTATCGCCAGGTGGAAACAATTTGCTGCTTCCAGGAAATTCAGCGCACCAAGAGGGAAGTGGAGCGCCAAATCAAGCACTACCACTTCCATTAGAACACTAAATTGTGTGAGGGGCGGTAGCGGCAGAGCCCTGAACAATGTTCGGTGCAGTGCTGCTGGCTTTAGAGGCTCCTTCCCTCGTTTAAAGGGAAGGGCCAATTTTAGTTTGAATTAATCCTCATGCTATCTTTGTGTGGATACGGGACCTACGCTACATGCATAGCAGCCCCAAGCACTCCAAGACAATGGAGGGCTGAGGAATTGCGTACAAATCAGCAGTCAAAAATCAATCAGAACGCACCTGACTGGTGCCAGTAATAAAGTTTGCCCTACCTGACCATCACTGTCTTTAAATATCATTCTCCAAGTGGCAAGCCAAGGTGACAATGCTTCCTGCAGCTACTGTTGTTAATGCCTGGCGATGCTGGAGGGGGCGGGAGGGACTATCACATATGGGGCAGTAACGGGGCGCTGCGCACCGGATGACATCATGATCTACGGGATGCAAGAGTGCGAGGCGGTAAGTGTTAGCACCAGCGCAAAACTGCCAGGGAAGTTCACGAGCGTCGGTAACCCTTTAGCGTCTGATACCGCTCCCCCCACAGGCACTAACAGGAGGCGCAAAGCAGCCGAATTTCTCCCCCATCAAGCTTAAAGTGAAACAAAAAAGGAGGCTTATGACAAATGTAAGTTTTATAATATAGTAGAGAACCAAGTGGCATACATAATGTGCAGTGGAAATCTAAAGAAGGGAATAAGAGGGGCAAAAAGCAAGTATGAGAATAGATTAGCAGGTAACATAAAAGGGAATCCAAAAGAACATAAGAACATAAGAAATAGGAGCAGGAGTAGGCCACCTGGCCCCTCGAGCCTGCTTCGCCATTTAGTAAGATCATGGCTGATCTGATCATGGACTCAGCTCCACTTCCCTGTCCGCTCCACATAACCTTTTATTCCCTTGTTGCTCAAAAATCTGTCTATATCTGCCTTAAATATATATTTAAAGGAAATAGTAAAATGGTAGTCAAAAGAAGTGTGGAGCGGGATTAGGAACACAAAAGGAGAAAAGGAGATATTCTTGCCGTGTAACTATTTGTACTGCACTTTTTTTGACAGACCTGTGTCTGTCAAGCATTCCCCCCCCACCCTCCCTGCCCCCCCGCCACCATTTCCATACTGGACTTTTTTTGACAGACATGCGATAAGCCCCACCCCCTGTCAAGCTCCAACCCCCATCCCCTCCTGGCCCTAAATCATTCCATCCACATGTTGCCGAGAAGCAGGACCTGAGGCTCCGACTCTCTTCGCCCGCTTAGGCCCCGGTCCATTCCCCTCTCCATCCCCTCCACCCTGGTTTCTCTCCCGCACTGACTCCAACCCCTCTCGAAAGCGGCGGGCCTGGGGCCAAGAGCGACGGGCCTGGGGCCCAGAGCAGCGGGCCTGGGGCTGAGAGGGAGGGAGAGAGAGACTGGGGGAGAGAGAGAGAGGCTGGGGGAGAGAGAGAGAATCTGGGAGAGAGAAAGAGACTGGGGGCGAGAGGCACGTGTGGATGGGGGGGACACAGGTGGGGGGGGTGCAGGGAGAGACATGGTGGGGGGGAAATTGGAGGGGCAAGAGGGAACTCAGGGAAGACGGGTCACCTTCTTTCAACCCCCTACAAGGGATATCGTTGGAGTGGATGATATCCAGAAGTCACAACACTGTCACTAATCACTTTTTACCCAATAAACCTGTTAACCATTCGTACACAATGCCTGCCCCATCTATAGTGGTGGAGGGAGGGGGAGGGATGCACTTGGACTGGGGTAAAGCACTTCGGCTGGAGGAAGCATGCACTTGGACTGGGGTAAGGCACTTTGGCTGACCCTTGCTGCCTTCTGGGAAGCTCTGTCCTCTCTCACTTCAGGAAGTCAAAGTGGATCGAGTTACAATTTGCAAAGTCAATGAGACCTTGGGATGGGCGGATCCAGTTACACATTCCCGTGAAACTTCAGGGTGTGGCTTATCTTCCAAGGGGACCAATCATAGAAAAAGGGTCATTTTTGCAGTACAAATAAGCACATCCATATTCTTGTGGAGGCAGAGAGTATGGCTGAGGTACTAAAAGATTACCTTCTATCGGTCTTCACTAGGCAAAAGGATGCTCTCAATGTAGCAGTAAAGGAGGAAGTAGCGGTGAAATTGAATACGATAAAAATAGATAAAGAGGAGGTACTTAAAATGTTGGCAGCACTCAAAGTTGGAAATTCACCCAGTCCACCTGGGTTATTGAGGGAAGTGAGGATGTAAAATGCAGAGGCCCTGGTATATTCTTCCACCCCTCCTTAGATATGGGGGTAGTGCCAGCGGTTTAGAGGATTGCAAATCTTATATCTCTGTTTGAAAAAGGGAAGAGAAATGAATCCAGCAATTGCAGGCCTAGCAGCCTAATGTCAGTGGTGGGTGAATGTTTAGAGACAATTGACCCAATATTGACTGGGGCTGGGTTGCCTAAGTGGGGGAGGACTTTTCCCCGCATGCTATGGTGTTTTAGCTCCATTGGGTGCGTCATTGTTTTTAGACAGGTTCCCTGCCTGATTGAAAGACTTGGTTCCCTGTCAAGCGGGAATCACTCTGGAGGATGCCGTAGCCACAGGAGCAGGTAGGGAAGCTGCTGCTATGTTGGTAGGAGTGTGGGCGGGAGGTTCGATCCAGGGATTGGGGTTTGGAACCTGGGGGGGGGGGGGGGTCTGACCTCGAATCCCGAATCCTAGATCCCGGATCCAAGAGGTGGGGGTCTGATCCCCAATCCTGTGGAGGGTCAGTTTCCTGATCCAGGTGCATTACAATCCCTAATCCTGGGGGTGGGGGATGGGGCTGGTGTGGTGGATGTCTGAGTCCCGATTCCAGGGGGTATGTCTGTTCCCCGATCTTGGGAGCTATTTGATCTCGAGGGGCGGGGTATTTGGATGGGTGTGGGGGACGGTGACCTGTTGGTGGGTGGGTCCGATGGCAGGGAAGAAGGTAAGGCTGGAAGATTGGGAGGAAGCAATCCTGCTCCTCCTGGCCCACAATCAGCGCTATAAAGGCATTCGCCTTTTCCATGAAGCAGTCCTCACCTCCCTTTATCTACTGGGTTTCCCGAGGCCCAGGAAACCCGGCCAGCCAGGGTAAATCCTTGAAGACAGGTTAAATTTGAGGCACGCAGCCTCATTCTAATATTTAAATTGCCAACACAACTCCTGGAAGCAGGTTGTTTGTCCACCCCCTATCCTGCCTCCGTTAAATCTGGAAGTGGGCAGGCTGGAGGTGGGTTGGCGTCGGGTTTGAAATTTAAAACATTTTTAAATCTCAACCAACCACAAAAGACAAGGCTGAAGCGTATGCAACCATCTTCAGTCAGTAGTGTCAAGTGGATAATCAATCTCTACCTCCTCCTGACGGTCTCACCTTCACAGATGCCAGTCTTCAGCCAATTCGTTTCAATCCACATGATATCAAGAAACGGCAGAGTGCACTGGATGCAACAAAGGCTATGGGCCCTGACAACACTCCGGTTGTAGAGTTGAGGACTTGTGCTCCAGAATTAGCCGCACCTCTAGCCAAGCTGTTCAAATACTGATACAACACTGGCAAACTGGAAAATTGCCCAACTATGTCCTGTCCAAAAAAAGCAGGACAAATCTAATCCAACCAATCAGCCTACTCTCAATCATCAGAAAAGTGATGGAAAGTTTTGTCGGCAATGCTATCAAGCGGCACTTACTCCCCAATAAAGAACTAAATGATACCCAGTTTGGGTTCCGCCAGGACCATTCAGCTCCACATCTCATTTCAGCCTTGGTCCAAACAGGCAAAAAATATCTGAATTCCAAAGGTGAGGTGAGAGTGACTGGCTTTGACATCAAGGCAGCATTTGACAGAGTGTGGCATCAAGCAGCCATAGTATAATTGAAGTCAATGGGAATCACTGGTTGGAGTCATACCTAATACAAAGGAAGATGGTTGTGGTTGTTGAAAGCCAATCATCTCAGGCCCAGGATATCAGTGCAGGAGTTCCTCAGGGCAGTGTCCTAGGCCTAACCATCTTCAGCTGCTTCATCGATGCCCTTCTCTCTATCCTAAGTTCAGAAGTGGGGATGTTTGCTGATGATTGCACAGTGTTCAGTTCCATTCGCATCTCCTCAGACAATGAAGCAGGCAATGTCTGAATGCAGCAAGACCTGGACAAGCTGTTATCTGTTACCATATGGAAGTCGGCAGATGTCCATGTAACTCTCAATAGCTGCGCACACTTGGTGCATCAATGCTGGGATTTATCGGTTACCAGCCAACATTAAAGATAAGGCTACCGTCTTCCAGATGCATATAAAGAGTGAAAAGGTAGCAAGACGAAGGATGGGGATGAGTACGGAATGAAAAGGAGAGCTACGCATGCAGGCTCAGCATATGGTTGAGGAAGCAAAACGTAACTTTGCATCTGTGTTCACCAACGAAGAGCACGGGGTCCTAGAGATACTGAATGTGTAAGACACGGAAGTTCAGATGATGGCATGGTATTCTATATGGTAAAGGTACTCACCTTGATGGCTCAAGTGAGGTCATTGAACTTTTTGCGACATTACATTGCGGTTCTTGTCACTGTGCTCCTGGCCGACATGTGCATGTGCCACCTCCCTCCATAGCCGCTTAAAGGCATTTGGCTGTGGCCTCCTGCCAGTGTCTGGGTGCAGGACATCCCTTTGTGTCCCCAATGCAGTAGAGCATGCTGAAGTAGGTTTGCACCATCACGTGTCGCAGTGACATTTTGAGCAACCTCTAACCTACATTGTTTTTCAGCTGTCCAGCAATTGGCTAAAACCTTTCTAAAAACTCCACAAACCAGAAAAACCAAACTGTCCCCGTCCCTTCCTCAATGACCATAATGCTTTTGTTAGTATTTTATGTTGGTTAGAATAGCAGCAAGTTTAAATTTTGTGTCATGTATCTTATATGGCCACTGTTGGTACTATATCAAGTTGTGCCACTAGAAGGCACAGCAGTGGGAGACTCATAGGTTAACGGTACAGGTGTGCCTGGCCTAGTATAACAGGCATGCCACCAGGTGTGATTCTCACTCTGGGGTTAACTAATAAAGGACTAAGGTCACTACAGTTGAAGTACAACACGCTGCCTCGTGGAGTCATTGTTAGAGCATCTAAGGATACAACAACTGTCGACAAAAATATGAACTTTCACAGGGAAATGGCTACCCTTGGTACGTTGCAACAGTTTGTCGATGGTGATGATTGGGACGCCTTTGTGGAGAGGCTAGAACACTTTTTCACAGCAAACGATCTAGCAGGAGACGACCCGGCCGCACTGGCTAATAAGCGCCGTGCTATCGTGCTAACCAGTTGTGGGGCCAACGTCTATGGCCTCGTCAGGGATTTGCTGGCACCAGTGAAGACAATGACCAAGTCGTACAAGGAGCTCGTAACCCTGATACAGGAGCAACTCAAGCCCAAGGAGAGCATCCTCACAGCCAGACATCAGTTCTACACCCACCAACGGCCCGAAGGCCAGGAAGTCGCGAAGTACACCGCAGACCTCAGGAGGCTGGCGGCACCGTGCGAGTTTGGCATCCACCTCAACGAAGCATTGCGGGACATTTTTGTCATTGGAATTGGCTATGAGGGCCTTCTTCCCATCTACTGTTGGCAGATACCACTGCAGAAGGCCACCTCTGTGAGCCAGTCATTCAGGACCTCGACCTGCAGCTCTAGGCAGATGTCTCACCCTCAGGACTAAAACCCGGTAGATACTGTGCACAGAGTGGCGTCATTCAAGAGCTGGACTGTAGAGCACGAATCCTCTCAGGGAAGAGAGAACAGGCCTTTGAGTCCCTTAACTCAGAGTCCGTCGAGGGGGCTAATCGAGTAGCACCATGCTGGCATTGCGGAGGGAATCACAGGGCTCACCAGTGCCGTTTTAAAGACTATGTTTGCAAAGTCTGCAGCACAAAGGGACACCTCCAGCGAATGTGTAAGAGAAATAGGACTCACTGTGTCAATGAGGAGTCCTCAGATGGCCATGAATCCAGCGTGGATTATGAATTGTTAGACAGAGACGCAGCCCAGTCCCACGGGGAGGTACGTAGCATGTTTACCTGCACCACTGAGTGCTCTCCGCTGAAGATGGAAGTCGAGATAGAGGGAAGTCCAGTCTTCATGGAAGTGGACACGGAGGCGAGCCAGTCAGTGATGAATCAAGGAGCCTTTGAGAGGCGATGGGACAATCCAGCTGAACGACCCGAGTTGGCCCTGGTTCAGGCAAAACTGCGCACCGACACCAATGAAATCATCCCAGTTGTTGGTAGTGTGAATGCAAAGGTACTTACCTCTGTGGATTGTTGCACGTGATGGACCAACGCTGCTCGGCAGAAGGTGTATGGAGAAGATCCAGTGGAAGTGGGAAGATTTCACCCCTCCAGTGATCAAAGCCCTCTGTGCTCAGAGTCAAAGCAAGCCCTCACCTGAGAGTGGACCCGGCACCGATGAGCTGACCAGCACTGCACCCGAGACACAGACCGCTCAGCACGACTGCGTGGAGATGATCCAGCTGAGATGACACGAACGCACCTTCCAGGCTCCAGTGGCAGGACTCAGGAGGGAGAAAATTGGATCCAGCAGCAACTTCCCAACTGCAGAGGCAGAACCCGGGGAGAAGAGGATCATCGGAGTCGACACAGTGGACGAAGAAAAGATGGCGTCCAAATCACGAGGCGATGCGCTGAAGACAAAGATGGCCACGGCCAGACCATGAGGTGCAGCGCTGATGGAGCAACACGTGGCACCAAACGGAGAAGCGGATTGGGGTAAAGCAAGCAAGGCTCTCTTAAAGGAGGCCTGCAACCCACTACAATTAAAGGGACAATTCCACAAAATTAAGCAATGTAACAAGAATTGTAAATTGGAGACTAAAAGTGTAATGGATTATGTAAAGTGTGTAACTGACCATGTAAAATGTGTAACTGATAATCGGAATTGTATACATGCAGCCAGCGAGGAAAAGCCACGCGATTATGTACAATGTGTAATTGATGATTTGAACTGCGCATAAGCAACCAGCAAGGAAAAGTCGCGCGATCGTGATTGGACCCATATAGTGTCCATCATAAGTAAGGAAAATCTATGCGATGCAGGATTCCCACTGCACGCAGCCAATGCAGCAGGCAGACACCCATCGGGTGCACACAGGTCCAGTAAGCTGCCCAATGATGTAGTCTGCGTCCCAGGGACCAGAGTCATGCAGCACAAAGTGTGGCCACAAGCAGCCAACATACACGAGCTGCGAAGCAAGCGACCTCAGCAGAGCAAAGACACCGGTAGTGATACTATGCCCCTGGGTCGGCTCCATCTCTCAGGCAACCGATGGCACCAACTGCCACGAGTCTGAGGGAGCAGACTGCACTAAGGCCATACCCAAAGTTGTAGGGCCACCCACCACTGTTTCCCCAGAGGAAACAAGCACCAGCCAGGATCTCAAACCAAACGACGCTCAGACCAGCGAGTCAGCAGTCCCCTGTGCACTGCTAGACGACAGCTCCTCAGGGAGCAGCTGGAACCCAGGGCATAAAGAAAGGATGAGGGGGTCACAGACATCTGTGAACCTGCCTGCTGCTGGGGAACACGGCAACAGCCCCGAGAGCAGGCTACGTGAGCCAACCCAGCTTCCCACTGCCAGCACCGGGCACTGAACCGCCACCAGACTGCAGGGCCACCACCCAGCAGCTCTGGAACTAGCTTGTCCTTACGCACCAGTCACCGCATCGACAAGGCATCTAATGCTCTTGTCGCACCACGGAACCATACAAAAAAAGAATGCAAAACCCACTTACCTGAACTTGTATGTACATGAATGCCAGGAGCCCCCACCACACCAATGTGGGAGGGGGGGAGAATGGAGTGATCAGAAACACACACACACACAAACAGCAACCACCAGCACGCTACTGCACCAACTACTCACCCAAGGTTGAGCCGGCCCACCAGAGGTCTACCAGGCAGAACCCATATAGAGCTAAGCACAGAGCATAGTTAATGCAGAGGCGATTTGCACTGAGGGTTCAGGGGGGAGTGATGTCATGTATCCTACATGGCCACTGTTGGTACTATCACAAGGTGTGCCACCAGAGGGCACAGCAGTGGGAGACTTTTAGGTTACCGGTACATGTGTGCTTGGCCGAGTATAAAAGGTAAGCCACCAGGTGTGATCCTCACTCTGGAGTTAACTAATAAAGGACTAAGGTTACTACAGTTCAAGTACAACACATTGCCTCTTGGAGTCATTGTTAGAGCATCTAAGGATACAACATTTGATTGGCTTATTTTACCCTCCCTGGGAAAGGCAGATTTCCAAAATGGGACATGGGAGTGATCATGTCCCGTACCACCTCCAGGTACTGATTGGCTGTATTGTACCTCTGAGGGTTGAGATATTGAATCTATGAGAAGCTAGAGTTTGAGCCTTGTTTTATTATTGTATTTAAGGATTGGTTATATGAGTGGATAGGATGTAACATAAACTGTTGACTCAGTCGTTGCTTATAGAATTTCAACTAAAGGTACCAGTGTTTAAATGGCAGTTTTACATGCATGGAATTTTTTCTCCTCCACACTTCAAGCTAAGGCAGTGTCAGGAATTAGACTGAAGGCTCCTATGCATTCCCTCTGCATTAGTCTGCATATGTTCTGAATGATTTGTGAACAGTCCCAGAACCTTAGAGCAAGGAACAATATCCAACAGAGCACTCAGTGACCAGGGTGAGGAGGCAGTCAGTCAGGTTGCTGAATATTTGCAAATTGCAGGCAAACGTTATGTGATCAAATGTCATGTGATCAAACTTCCAGGACTACATCCAACCACAGTTGGCACTTTAGGCTTCAGGCCTGCCCCACTTAAGAATCTTCAGTGGCCACTGTGGCCTATGCAGTGGCCGACAACTAAAATTAAGTTGTTAAGAAAAATGTAATCCTTCCTGTGGAGCTAGGAGAAGCAGAAGTGCTCTTCCAGGCTCCACAGTACTCCTAACAGTCACTGCCAGCAGTGATCAGCCTCCTGAAATACTGATAGCATGCCCGGATTATTTCAATTCGGGTCAAGGCCCAACAGTGGATCAACCTCGGGCACCCCATTCAGCTGCAGTGCTACCTTGATGCCCAAAATCGGGTGCAATGAATTTCCATCCCATCTTGCCTTCTATGGGCCCAAGTTTCCACATGATTCGCGCCTGATTTTTAGGAGCAACTGGTGGAGAACGGACTATTTTAGAAATCGCAATTTTCCACATTTTTTTTTCTGCAGTTCTAGTCAGGTAGAACAGTTCTAGTTTCGAACAGAATTTTTTCTTCAAAAGGGGGCGTGTCCGGCCACTGACGCCTGATTTGAAAGTTTCCACAGTGAAAATGTACTCCAAACTAAAGTAGAATGGCGCCAGTGAAGATTTTTGTAGAACTGAAAAAACCTGTTCTACCCATTAAAAAATCAGGCGCAGGTTACAAATTAGGCGTCCAGAATGAGGTGGGGGGGAAGGGAACTCATTAAATTTGACAATAAATCCTTATTTATACTTCTACAAATATTATACAAATAAATCCAACCTGAATAAACATTTAAAGCCAAGAAAAGATTAAATAAACCATCTTCCTACCTGTGTGAAAGTGCTTCAGCCAGGGAGAATTCTGCAGCTGTTCGTGCTGCTGAGCGAGGGAGGGAGAGAGAGAGAGAGAGATGGGAGGGGGAGAGAGAGAGAGAGGGGAGGGGGAGAGAGAGAGGGGGAGGGGGGGGAGGGGGAGCGGGTGTCGGGGGGGGGGGTGGGGAGCGGGCGTCGGGTCGGGGGGGGGGGAGCGGGTCTCGGGTCTCGGGTCTCTGTCGGGGCGGGGGGGAGCGGGTCTCGGGTCTCTGTCGGGGCGGGGGGGGGAAGCGGGTGTCTGGTCGGCGGGGCGAGCGAGTGTCGGGTCTGGTCGGGCGGGGAGCAGGAGCTGGCCGTGGGAGGAGCCTCATTCACGCAGCCCCAGTGAGGCCATTGGGCCAGGGCTAGGGGCTGCGTGCTTCGGGCCCCTCCCACACAGTTCGGCGCCTGGAGCTACTGCACTTGCGTGCCGACTGTAGCGCGCATGTGCAGAGGTCCTGGCACTGTTTTCAGCGCAAGGACCTGGCTCCGCCCCCCCACAGCTCGTGCCGGCTGCGCCGAGGGCCACAGGACCTGTAAGTCGGTGGAGACTACTGAGGATTTTTTTAGGCGCCGTTTTAGGCGCGAAAAACGGGCGCCCAGCTCGGAGGGCGCCCGTTTTTTTTCTTGTGGAAACTTGGGCCCTATAAGTGGAGTCCACTATAATAAGTAATAGTAACGTGTTTTAATTTTACCTCTAGTTTAATAAAGTTTATTGATTAATTTTGTATCTGATGCAACATTATTTAATATCATAGTCGAATTTTCTGCCTGTTCCGATGAGAGTAGCATATTTTCATGGGAAGTATGATACATTTTATACAAATGCATCAAAATGTGCAGTTTTGAAGAATACAAGGGGCCTGAAATTGCAGTTGGAGGCTTCCCGCAGGCAATTGCCTCCGATCTGAAACATTTCTACGAAAGTACCTGGTGGTCTGGGAGGAGCGTGGGATTCCGGTGGGGAGGCCTTCTCTTCCCGCGCAGGTTCCCACGCAGAAGGTGCAGTCACAGGTGACTGCTCAGCCAATCAGGTACAGTATTCCACAGCTTTCTCATTAATAGCAATGAGAACTCCGTTCTGAGTTTTCATTGCTATTAATGAGAGAAAAAAAACAACACACTAAACACATAATATAATAAAAAATAATAAACATACCTCACATAATTAAAATTAAAGTTAATAAATATTTTTTTCCCGAGTTTTTAAAAAGGTTTTCTTAATTATGGTTAAAAATAAATGTAATGTAGTGGGCAGGGGTTTTAAAAATAATGTGTATTTTTAATTTAATTTAATTATATTTTCATATGTTTTTAAACTCTTACATCTGTACAAGTAGACTATACGCTTGCTTTTATCAGGCGCAAGAATTTTGAGGACATTTGCTGGGCAAGATATAGGTTAATCCCACAATCTTGCCCTTGCAAATGTCCTCGCACCCGATATGCGTTGGGTCTGTCAAGCTCCAGCTTGACAGATCAGAAAAGACAGTTTTCAGCGCATGCGCATTGTGTGCTGAAAACCGGCTTTTGTGATGCCTTCCCGGGTCCATAGACATTCAGTACGGACCCAGGAGGCCGGGATTTCCACACCAATAAAAATGAAAAATGTAACTCCTCCTATCTCACCAATGTTAGAAGATGTTTGATGGGGTGGGGGAGCAGTAGATTATCAGTAATATGCGATCCATTCATGAGAGGTTATTATAGTTAAGAGAAAATAAATGGAGTAAGATAGACGAAGCACTCTCACCATAGTAATGCTGTCTTGCCAACAAGCTGGCTAAGAACTGACAAAACCCATCACAACCAACAGCTTAACAAGTTCAAAATGTTACCTACTGCCCGACTCAAATCAATCAACTTAAAGATACAGAGTGAGTCCCACTATCTCTGTGCAATCACAACTAATTATTGGTTCGCACATCAATACAGCTTTATTTTAATGAAGCCACAATCGGCCATTCTCGATGACAGTGAGTTCTTTGCCCATACGCTGATGTATATAAATCTTTATATATTCGACAGGATTGAATGTTATTTTCAGTGCTTGGGCAAGTGAGAGTCTACCCGAGTGAAAAATGAAAATAAAAATCCACTTAAATACCACAAGTAGAACTTCAGGGAAAAATAAAAAATACCCTCCTTGCTTCCCCTGCAATTTTAATAGTTTAAACACACCTCATATGGAAGAGTTCCTCTAATAAAAGCAAATTACAAGTTGCCTTTCTCAGTTGTCTTCATATTTATCTTATTTAATAGTTAATCATTTAATTCTTAATTATTTTAATATATATGATTAATATTGATCATTCTATTAGGAACATATAATTGGAATGCTCAATGGGAAATAATGGACTGCTGATAGTGGTGAGTCTGTACACCTGATGTAGTTATCATTTTCTATTGATGTTAGTGGTCAGTGTATTTGAATATTGTGAAGCTGTGAGCCCTCTCACTTGGTCCCTCAGCCATCCTGAAACGTGCCGTTGTCTGTCAGCCAGTGCATTCCACACCTTCAGTGGAAGTGCGTGTATAGGAACATAAGAACATAAGAAATAGGAGCAGGAGTAGACCATTTGGCCCCTCGAGCCTGCTCTGCCATTTAATAAGATCATGGCTGATCTGTTCTTGGGCACAGCTCCACTTCCCTGCCCGCTCCCCATAAACCTTCACTCCCTTATCGTTCAAAAATCTGTCTATCTCCACCTTAAATATATTCAATGACCCAGTCTCCACAGCTCTCTGCCCCACAGATTTACAACCCTCTGAGAGAAGAAATTCCTCCTCATCTCAGTTCTAAATGGGCAGCCCCTTATTCTTAAACTATGTCCCCTAGTTCTAGATTCCCCCACAAGTGGAAACATTCTCTCTGCATCTAACTTGTCGAGCCCCCTCAGTATCTTATGGGGCCGATTTCCAGCACCTCACCGCCCGCTGCCGCCGACTGCCGCCCTCTCCCACTGACATTCCTCCAGAAGATCCATCCGGTGCCACTTTTGAGGTGGCCTGGAGCGGGCGGGAGGGGAGAGCCGCCAGGAACCGCCCGCTGACATCAGTGGATGGACGAGTGGCGCAACTGACCTCCCGCCCACCGAGCTCCCAGATTCATGTCGGCGGGATTCGGCGGCAGAACGGGGGTGGACCGCTGGCTGGAGGCGGGTCTGTCTCTGACGGTATGAAGAACCTGAAAAAAGAGTAAGTGAACATTTTAATACTTTTTTTCAACAGCGACTTACCTGTATGAGGTTCCCTGAAGGTCTTCTGATACTTTTAAATGTTTTGCTGTTGTTTTTTTTTCAGGTCTTCGTCCCTCCGTGGGCCCGACTGTATCCTCAATGGCACTTGGGTGGCAAATGCCTCTTCTGCTGAGAATGCGACCTCCCGCCCACTGCCGCCCAGATTGGCGACGTACGTCTTCCATTTGCCACCCGCCGACCTTCGAGGGACCTTGTTCCTGAGTATCCCACCCAAAGTACTGTCTGCTACCTCAGCGGCCATCGGCAGCACTTTGGGCGGCACTTGGGCGGGTGGAGGCCTGACTGAAAATGGACCCCTGTATGTTTCAATAAGAGCACCTCTCATTCTTCTAAACTCCAATGAGTTGAGGCCCAACCTGCTCAACCTTTCTTCATGTCAATCACTTTATCTCAGGAATCAACCTAGTGAACCTTCTCTGAACTGCCTCCAATGCACGTATATCCTTCCTTGAATAAGGAGACAAATACTGTATGCAGTACTCTAGATGTGGTGTCAGCAATACCTTGTACAGTTGTGGCAGGACTTCCCTGCTTTTATACTCCATAATCCTTGCAATAAAGGCCAACATTCCATTTGCCTTCCTGAATACTTGCTGTAACTACATACTACATTTTTGTGTTTCATGCAAAAGGACCCCCCAGGTCCCTTTGTACTGTAGCATTTTGTAATCACCCTCCATTTCAATCATAATTTGATTTTTTATTTTTCCTGCCAAAGTGGATAACCTCACACTTTAACACATTATACTCCATCTACCAAATGTTTGCCCACTCATTAGCCTGTCTATATCCCTTTGCAGACTCTTTGTGTCCTCCTCACAACTTGCTTTCCCACCCATCTTTGTATCATCAGCAAACTTGGCTACATTACATTCAGTCCTTTCATCCAAGTCATTAATATAGATTGTAAATAGTTGATGACCCAGCACCAATTCCTGTGGCACCCCACTAGTTACCGTTTGCCAACTGGAAAATTACCCATTTATCTTGACTCTCTGCTTTCTGTTAGTTAGCCAATCTTCTATCCATGCTTATATATTGCCTCCAACCCCGTGAGCTTTTCTCTTGTGCAGTAATCTTTTATGTGGCACCTTATCGAAATACACCACATCCACTAGTTCCCCCTTATCCACCCTGCTCATTACATCCTCAAAGAACTCCAGAAAATTTGTCAAACATGATTTCCCTTTCATAAAATCATGCTGACTCTGTTTGACTGCATTATGAGTATCCAAATGTGCTGCTACTGCTCTCTTAATAATGGAGTCCAGCATTTTCCCAACGACAGATGTTAGACTAACCGGTCTATAGTTTCCTGCTTTCTGTCTCCCTCCTTTCTTAAATAGGGTCGTTACATTTGCAGTTTTCCAATCCGCTGGGACCTCTCCAGACTCCAGAGAATTTTGGTAGATTGCAACCAATGCATCCACTATCTCTGCAGAAATATGGAGGCTACATACACTGCTCTAGAAAAATTGCTCTTAATCCGTGCTAAATGGGCAGGTCTCTGTTTTAGCACCTCCAGGCACATTTAAACCATGTTATTAGCCCAAATTAGCACAACACCCATTTTGTGCTTTTTTTCAATCTTTCCACAATATAACATTGGCTGTTGAATCTTGCAAGATTATGAATAGACAATTTTCACACCTGGTTGTACATATTTCCTGTCATGTTCCCAGACCAGCCCTCTTACTCGAGTAGGTAGTTTATCTTTAAGTTTGTTACTTAGCCATCCTGAATTTCCCCTGCTACCTCTTGCCTTGCTATGGCTTTGTTCCACCTTGCCACCAGTCACTGTGGTGTTTATCTTGCTCCTCGTGTCCAGCTGAACTATTAACTTCATGGATTTATCTCATTGGTGAGAGTGAAGCGCAGTAGGTGCTCATCTTAAAGGGTATGTTTCTTCCCCTCTTACTGCTAAGCATTTTGTCTGTGTACTAGCCATTGTATCTTTAACACAAAAGCTCAATTATTCACACCTCAACAAGCCATTTGGTAGGGTGAACCCTTTTGCTGAGTGTTCTTTCTTCTGACAGCAATGCTATAATGATGGTAATAGCAAGCAATGGCCGACCATTGCAGGGATGGATCAAAAATACACAAGTGTTGAGGAGCAAGGGAGGGATCCTTCTTAAAAAATTCCACATTAAGGTTTGACCATCTTTATACTGACAGTGTTATCAACAGTCAGAGCAGGCAGTATGCAGTTATACTGCCCATTTGTAACACTGAAAAGTGGGGATGGGGTAGCAGAGTAGTACACATACTGGCACAAATGAATGGATAGAGTACTAGTGACCTGTCTCTCAATGGGACAGTTATATCTTTCTGCTCGGCCTAAAATAGAACGGCGGTTGAGGAATTTGTTTGGATTTGTAAACAAGCTTAAATAAAAATAAAGATGGTTTTGCATCACTGTTGCACAAAATGAATCTAAAACATAATCAGTGCTTTGCATTAATCCTACTGGTATTCTTAATTCTGTTAGTATGGGGATGGCACCAGCACCTTTTGTCTACATTCTTGGCACTGGTGTAGTTAAAATCTTGACCGTCTGTGCAGATGATGCCACCAAATAAAATTGTAAAGACATCCTTGAAAATCAAGGCACAACTAAAAACTAGAATCAAGTAACATGCAGTACATCAATGCAGACAAAACATGTATTTAGCTAGCTGAAAAAGAATAGCCACACCAATTACAGAGTAAGTCAGAAAGTCATTTACATTTACTGAATCAGGGGCAACTTGCTTTAGAATGAAGTTAATGAAAAATATTTTTTATGCTTAAAAAAGCCAATACTAGCTCTATAAGTATATTAACAGTTTTATTAGTAGCTAACTTGTAACAATTAATATTGGGCTAGCGAATGTCCATTTCCCAGAAATGCGGTGGATCTGTCAAGCTGAAACAAGTTCCTAGTTTTCAGGGAAAAGCCGGAACTTGCGTGGCACTTATGGCCACGTCATAGGCCCCAGAAAATGCTTGTGACAGCTGAAGCAGTCTTTGTAAACTATTAACACAACAAAACCATTAGTTTGATTGGGCTTTTTTTGAGTCTTGTTGTCACAAGCAGTGGAAAAGAATGAAACATTTTATTTCCATCAGAATTCTGTCCTGAATCGCCAGTGTTAGACAGTCACTCTGGCGGTTTTCACTGTACGTCTTCAGATGAACCATCTTCACATTACCCTCTTACTTGCACCTTCAGGAAGCTCAGCTTGGAAGTTCCATTTTTTTTATAAACAGTAAATTTGTCCTTCATTTTTTCATTGTGTACTTCACTTGGGAATGAATTCTCAACAAAATTAAGTTGTTAAATGGTTTTAGCAATTCTTATCTTGTGTGATTAAATTGAAGAGCTAAGCCACAGCTCATTTCATTTCATCTTTTTTGAAACACCGCCTGACCCCGAGGTCACAAGGGATTATTTCTTTCTGTACTGCTGAGCCTTGTATTGTTAGCTGATATTGCCTCAGTAAATGAGAAACTGATGTCAGAAAAATGCTAAACATTATTTATAAATATTAACATCAAAAGGGCAGTTGTATCAGACGCCTGGGGGGAGGGGGAGGGTGGGCGGAGGGGGGGAGCTAAAATACCCAAACACTACAATTAGTATTTGCTTTTTAAGCAGGGAGATGGGAAAGTGCAGCAACTAAAACCATTCCCTGTGGTAATGTGAGTCTTTTCAAAACAAATTCAAATCCACCAGAAGAAACCAAATATTAATCTCAAGTTCTTTGATAATAAGCATAATGATAAAGAAATTACATGGAAAGAAAATAAATGGTTTCAGTGCAACTCAGTAGCCAGCAATGATTCACTGCTCGTGAGAACCCGTAATGGGAGGCCAGGTCTGTAGCAAGCATTTAACAAAGACAGATGTGAGGCCTCCTTGCCACTTTACTGAATGATAATACACAGAAAGCTCCCACCATGTAGCCAAAGAGAAGGAAAATCATTCTCTTCACAAGAACTTTAGCAAGATTGATTTATCATTTAGAAGGGAAAATTAACTAAGGAGCAGAGAATGACAAACAAGGAAATAGACACAACTTAATGTTTTTTACTGTTAAACCCACACTGGGGACAATATCTGGTTAAACAGCTGTTATCCTTTTACTTCAAGGAAAGTACTGGCTGCTTCATAAATATTCGTGATATTTCATGTTCTTTTGTACTGTTCAGCAGTTAAAGTACTGTATTTCATCAGCTAAATTTTTATTATTTATACTTTGCTGTATAGTACCATTTTAAAACTTGCAGCATTAAAATGTACACATGATCCTTTAGAAGGCCATCCTCAAAATGCAACATAACTGCATTTTGACAATGAAAAATAACCTTAATGGATCATAAAGACACACAAATATGACCTTGCTAACGTTAAGTATTCCAGAATTTGTCATGAAGCTACAATATATTGCAACCAAAAGAATACATTTCATCAGTCCGTGTTAAAGGGTTCGAATATGCTTGATTGTACAAAAAATACAGTTTTTAGACAATTGAAGACTGACCAAAAGTATAGTTAAGTGGAAGATAGTGATATAAGAATCTTTAGATATTGCAGAATTGCAGTTATCTCGATCTTCGCCATGCTATCACTGACCATTGTTTACTTTACTATGAATTCAGACTCATCCTCAGCAATGTTTGCTGTGAATTAACATCGCTCACTATTATAAGTTCTCCCGTATGATATCATTTCGTCATTATGGCATTGTCTTTTAAGATCAGTAAAATGAAATACTACAGGGCTAGAAATCTGGTTGGTTAGCGCCACCCGTTAGCGCCCCATAATGTGGCATCAAGCACCTCCCGTCTGAGCACCTCGCTGTCAGTGCCAGCCGTGAACTTCAGTGAAGGTTTAGCAGTGGCACTGACAGAGCGCACTGCGCTCACTAGTGCCGCCCACTTCGTGAAGTCACCAAGTGTGCAACGCTCCCATAGCGCCGTGTTTGCAAAATTCAGTCTTTCGCCTGCCATAGCACCTAACGCTGAGACTGGCAGGGGAAAGCAGTCGATCCAGCGATGATCCCAGGGCGATATCATCCGAAGTGCAAGGTAAGTGCTGAAATTTCACTTTTTCAACTTTTATTTATTTGTTGCAGTCGTGGGGAAGTGTGGGTGAGGTTTATTACATTTTTCAACAGGAAATTATCTTTCATCTCTAGGCGCTCTGATGCTGGCATCCTAGAGCCAAAAATTGAGTAGGCATCTTGCACTGTCGCTCCATTAGCACCCAAAGAGGAGAGTGGAACGCGTCTCTTAGCGCTTCGCTCTCCTCTTGGGGTGATACAACTGAATATCCCACTTTGAAATAGTAGACATCACCCACGCTAATAGTAGCACCCCGGCAGCATCACCACCTCAAAGTGGGTGATACTGAATTTCCAGTTCTTTGTTGCTGTAGTATTTATTTGAAATTAAAATAAATGGTTAACTAAATTAAAGGTGATGTGATCAGTAAAACTGGAATATATGCTGTTACTGTACTGTTATTGTGTTTACGAGATTGTAAAGAAATTTAGTTGACAGAAAGGAATCAGATACGATGATTTGAGGTGCCTCATAAAGCAATTAAAGGTGCTGTAATCAATAGGGCTTATGCTCAAAGACTTTGTATAAGATGTATTTACGTCATAAGTAAAATTCCCCCAAGGTTTTTAAAGGGATCAACCTAATTTATTAATTATAAAAGTTAAAAAGGGAAATGCATTTCAAAAAATCAATCATTTATTTCAATTTCTTTTTCTTTTTTTAAAAAATTAGCAATACATTTGAATAGGTGATCTGAGGTCAGTTTCTGTGAACCAAAGTGATCGGCCTGCAATTTGGAGTCTGGTTGTCAATGCCTGTGGAACTATACCACAGTGAGGGAATCAGTGCCTCAGGAGATAAGAGGGGGAAGAAAATTGAGATAACAATTAAAAAGGTAAAAATATAAAAATGGTTGTCATGGGAACATGGTTAACCATGATTGGGGAAGGAAGAAGCCGTTGAGGGATGTTTCTGAAAGGAGGGATTTGGTTAAAGTTGAACTACTTTACACAATCACATTATATTAAAATGTAAAATGGTAGTATTTCAGAGTTTCAGAATTATTTTTTGGGCTTACTAGTTGCAGAATCAATACTTTTACTTATCGAATAAAATGTATATAATTAGTCGAAACTATCACAGCTTGTTTCTAGTTATAGTTGAGACCTGAAGCCGTGTTTAAATCACAGGAGAAACCTTACATTTGTTGCATACTTGTAGCTGTGTCTGAGTAAAAGCAGTATTGGAAATGGTGAGGAGTTATTTTTACACCCATCTTTGTTTGGAGTATAAACTTGCACCTACTGGATTAAAGTCAAACTGTAAATCAATCAGATTCGCATCAGGCTGAGGTAAATGACCTAATGTCAATCTCCTGGCAGGTTCTGCTGCAAAGAAGAAGCTCAGCACGTGTGTCAGGCTGGTAATTTAATACCGCTTAGTGCACACATTGACTTAGGGCAGGAGGCAGTGTAAGGGTTGCAAGAGTGCATTCACTTCAGATCCTGTCTGGTTCAAGCTGGATACAATCTCATAGTGTAAACTTGAGGAAGACCTAAGAAACATGGCACACCACACTACATTTGGAAAAGGTACAAGAACAGGAATTACTTTAACATATGCGTGATACAATTAATATGAGCAGAATGATATGCTCCATAACCTTTGTATGAACACTTCCTTCAACAGCGATCATGATATTTGTTTTAGTTCTCCCCTTTAACGGTTCAATGTCATTAGCATGCTTCATTAACAAATTCTTTAACAATACTGAACGGTTATGACAAAATCATTAGTTTTTAATAAGAGTTTTTTTTAAAGATATACAGACACAAAGTCACACTGTTATAATTGCTGCTTTCAATCCTTTTGAGCTTGCAAGGGTATTAAATATTATCATATCAAAGGTTTAGTCACTACCATAAAGGAAATATAATTTAAATGGACAGAGGCATATTTGCAGTGATTATTCAAAGTAGGTTATTTGCACCTTGTATTTCAGAATATCAGGGTACAACTTAATTTAGCTCAAATAGCTGGCTGTCACTAATAGAAGAAATTTGCCTTCATTTTATCACTGCTATTGTGTCGAGTCGAAGAATACATAAAACATGAAATCTGATAAGCGGCATATGAACACAGCATGGGTAATGTAATGAATGAAGGTAAAAATGATTGCAAGACTGATGTTGTGAATGTAAATTTCCTCCAATAAACTGATTTTTGAAATACTCAGGGCTGGAACGGTCGCAGTAGAATATAAAGCTTATCAATATGACTCCACAGTGGTATTTATTTTCTTTAACTCCAATGCCTGACAGATGAATTATACAGGGATGATTTAGTGCCTAAAGATGTATGTCATATTCTATAAAAGACTTGTATCAGTGGAAAAATTATGAGTGGCACAACCCCCAGTCTCTCAGCAGCCAATGATCTATCTGTGGTTAGGCTGGCAGATTGAATTACCCCCATAACAGTGTTTAGGCCTGCATGATAAACAGTCCACTTGTCAAATATTTTCTCAAAAAATGTGACCAAAGGGGAAAAATGTAAGTGGTTAAAGACCAACCACAGCATGAAATATGAAGCATAAATCGCCAGGGTCGCGGAGAGCAGGGACTCGGTTACTGGGGCTCCAGATGGATTAAATAAAGCCGCTCCTCAGGGATGGTGCAAAGGGATGCAATAAAAGGGATACAGAACAGAGTGCTCTTATGTTGAACAGTTTGAAGACAATCTCTGTTAATTCGCAAACTGCAGAGTCAAATTAGTCCAGTTCCCATGTAAGGAGAATTACATATTGTCCAGCAGCAATAAATCTCCACTTCTTCTGTCAAATAAACCAAATTGAGCAGTGAGCAGTTCATTAAAATGTCCACTTTAATATGGGACTTTGTTTTTATAATTTATATGCTGCTTTCTTTCTATTAATACTAACATTGGACCCAATGTTCAAAGAGAGACAGAACATAAAATGATGGAAACATTTTTTTCAGCCACATTTAACACTGCATCTGGGTGCTGCAGATGGGCCCACCAACTCCCCCAATTAAGTTTTAAACACAGATTAATTAACCGCACCAAATTGTTAAGCCATCATTTGTAATCAATTCATAAATCATAATCAATTCATAAATTATGTGCATCTTCTAAAGTACAAAGCATTAGCAGAAAATGGCTTTGAACGTTTCATACAGTAGCTTGCAGTTAAAAGAAAAAAACAATGCGAGTTAAAAATCACTTGCACAGTAGACGTATTCCTTTCCCCTCTAGCAAATGTTTGGCTAATAATAAGCACCGAACAAAGAATTAGATCTGAAAGAACACAGAGCAAGGAAATAACTGCAGACAATGAAAAACAAGAAGACTGATCTGACTGCCCTGCAGAAAGTGTCTATCAAGAAAGAGGGGTTAATGGTAAAAGCCAGCTTATACTTTTTTCTCATCAGAAGAGGTCAAGGTTGTTTTACAGTTCAACTTTCATTGCTTGCACCACTAGTTTGGCAATTTTATTTTGTCACTTCCCCGAGCCAACATTATCACTGGCCGTGCAGCCTTTCATTTGAAAATGACTACCTGAGAGGCCTAATGCTCATCATCGAGAAATACAGAGCTGTTGAATGATGATAGGTTACTGAATATAAACAGCGCCTGCAGCAAAGGGGGACCAAAGAATGTGAAAAGATAAATAGGACAGATACTTTGTTTCATTGTCAGTGGCACTCTGAGTTATTTGAGGCACTTATTTATGCACTGTAAGCAGAACAATACTGAAAAAAATGATTAAATACTGACTCTTCAAGCAATAGACATCACATTGTGGCAGGCCTAGCTCGCCACTGGGTGGTTTTGATAAAGGCAATATGAGCTGATAACTGATACAATTTGCCAGGAATCGTCAGTCTGCTGACAGCTACTATAGTTTTAATAAAATCATTAGAATGTAAATGTTTTATTGCAAAATAAAGAGCCTCCAGCAAGCATGACATTATCTACAGCTGGAGAATGAAAGTACTGATTAGCATTTGAAGATTTAATGATACACAAGTTATCTTTATTAAAATTTTAAAATCAAGTCTTCATTTTGTATGATTGAGTTTTAAACAAATGTAATATCTAGTTAGTTTCTGCATAAACCTTGAACAATTATTAAAAGTGTATGGCCTCTTAACATGTGTTTCATAAAAATGGAATTGGATTTGCTATTTTAATGTGACAAAGTAGACTGCCATTTACTGTATCCCATCTCAAAGTAAAATTTTGGTTTTAATTTTACTTATGAGTGACAACATCTTTTGCAATTATTTCTAGCTAGTAGAACATTTACAGATATGTTTTGGAACTTGCCTACAAAATAATTTGATGTAACCATTAATTGTTGGAGTAAAGCACTTGGTAAGCAGGATGATAGAAATGATTAATATTAAAGCTAACATATAATGGAAGAAGAAGAACACAAATTCCAGGTCAAATTGTTTTGCTGAACAAAAGATGTACATACCAGGTCAATGTGAAGTCAGACCTTGAGGTCATCAGTTAAACCCAATAAAATCCAATATGGCAGCAGAGGAATTTGCTTCACAAAAGAACAAAATGGCATCAAACTCAGAGTATGTGCCCTGGAAGTTATTGCATGTCAATCTGAAATGGCCTGAAAAATATAAGCATGTACTGAAGGTCATACGATATCAGATTCACATTTGGAGAGGAGGAGCAGACAGGCATGCAAAGATCAAATTCAGCTCAGGTTCATAAAGAATTGTACTTTCCTACTTTTGAAATAAAAATGCTCAGAATTTTTTAAGTCATTGAGGGAAAATTAATTAATTCGATTCAAATTCTATTAAAATAGTTTTTATGTTGTAGAACCTTTCTTTTTGGTCATTCAATTATTTAATGTCTTGTTAATGATGGTTGATGGCTTAGTGTTTTTGTTAATGATACCTTAATCCATAATAATGACACAGAAAATAATCCACTATATATAATATTAATACTTTTTGATCCAAAATAATGAAGATGTGTGGAATAATCATTGCTACAAATGAGTCTAGGTGCGTAAAGCCTCACAGTCCACATTCAGTACAGGTTGCCTGAGACTGATGCAATAGGGGCTAAAACAGCAGTAATAATTGTATGGAGGACCGAGCTTCCTTTTGTATAACTATCCCTTCTAAGCAAAGTCCATTGAAAACAACGGGAAAGATTATTATCTTAGTTCAGTTCCTGGTACAGTCTGCACAGAACCTCATTGAAGAGATTAAACAGTATTAAAGAGACAGATACAAAACACTTGAAAACATTGCTTCAGGGGATTCCTGGGATTCCCCAATTCATGTCAGTCATTCAGGAAAGTTGATAACAATAAGACATTTTTAACCACATCTTGATGAGACAAAAAACAAGATAAAAGAAAGTTGAACAAGTTCAGACTAAATTTAACAAGATTGACAGGTTAAATTCAACAAGCAGCAGATAATTCGAAACACAAACAAAAAATGCTGGAAACAGACAGCAGGTAGGCCAGCATCTGTAAAAAGAAAGACAAGTTATGCCCTTTTAGGTTTGTGCCCCTCATCAGAACAGGTGTTTAGAGGTAGGTTTGTGATTGACTATCATTCAGAAGAGACAGTCACAAATTAGAACATTCCCTATAAGCCAAAAAAACCTCTGTATTAAAATATATAGGAGACTAACTAAGCTTTTATTTTGATTAACGAATGACCTTCTTTAACTTTGTGGACTATTCTGTGATGTGTTTCATTTGCAGACATTTTTTTGGATCAGGAAGAAAGCAGCCAGAGTCTTCGAACACACAGTCAGCAGTTCAGTGAGTGCACAATTGTGGCTTATTGGTCACATAGCATACCAAGATGTTACTGTTGACATCATCAGCTGATGAACATTTAACTGGTCTGTATAGCATTTGTGTGATATTTCACTACAGCCATTAACCCATTTATTTTCAATAGTCTAGAGGTTACACTCGCTCATCCCAATAATTTAACATTTTACTTATATATTTTTAGTTTTCAAACTGCTTCAGGTGAGATGTGGATGCCAAAATGTCAAAAGCTGTTGGAGCACTTGTAGAAAAAGTTACAGGTGCAGGGTGTATATCCAGTCAAAATACTGATGCAATGGTGGTTTCTTCTTGTATTTCCTACTTTTTGTTTTTGAACTAATTAATTTAGCATAGTGTGCTAAGCTCTCCTCATTTTTAAACCTTTAGGAAAACCCAGTCAGCTCTCCTGTGGACAATGTAATGCTAATGGACAGAAGCTCTACAGAACTGTGCCAGTGACAAAAAATATTTCCTGCTTACTTTGTAGGGAGATAGGCACTATGGGTGCATTAATCTTCACAATCAATTACCCACCCCCCAAAAGGAGCTGCTCTTCAGGTCTCATCATCACATTGTAAAACTGATTGAATTTACCCCATTCTTTACTCCAAATCAGCCTGAGCGCGCCAACCGATCCAATCCTTTAATGTTGCTTATAATACTGATTGACCAGCAGCTGTTAACCTATCTATCTGGTTTTAGTTACTGGTACTATCTGTTCGGAAACTCATGAAGGAATAAAACAGAAGCGAGGAGACAAAGACACAAATTGGTTGAAAAACACTGTGTAATAGACCTGCTTACATTATGCTCAAGGGGACTCCTGGGACTGTCCAATCCATGAAAGAATAATGGTATGAGTTGGACAGCCCTGGGAAGATTAATCACCACCACAATGCAGATTTAGCATGTTAGGTGAAAAGATAAATGTGTAAAATGCTGTGTCAAAAACCCATAGTGCGGCCCCCACTGTAATTTTGGGACAGTAATTGAACTTCACTATAATTATCCTGAGGAGATAATATTAACTTATAGTCTAGTGTGAAATAGAAAGTATATAATTCATCACTCTATGGGCTGCTCACTGCATTGTGTTATTGAAATATGATGGCTCCATTTTCATCCTGTCATAATGGCAACTGATGTGCTTATTTTCTCTCTGCCCCTCCAGGGTATCGGGACTTGTGAAATAGTAAGCAAACATTCTCTCTGACGAAGCAGCAGTGCTTCATCATAGCAACTAACAGTCTCAAAATGCTGCTGGCCTCTTTTTTTAAAAAAAATTAAACCAGCTGCTTTTTATTTCATGATTCAACTACTCCTATTTATCAAAGGAGGATGACAGAAACAAAAGCACTTGAGGATAGTGTCCATTTTTTAAATATTTCTTACAAAGTCATACATTGCCAATTTTGGATTCATTTAAATAAGATTGGAACAACAATGCAGGCAAAATAATAAAATCATTTTAATTTGCACGCTAATGTATAGAATCAGATTTCTAAAATATGCTAATATGCAGACAAAATATTAATAGAGAATAATTGTACAGAATATTGGCAAATATTTGATCAGCGTCAGCCTTGGCTCGCTAGCATATCAGAAGGTTGTGGGTTCATACCTGTACATCAGAAGGTTGTGGGTTCAAACCTATTCAAATGACTTAAGCACACAAGGATAAACATACGGGGGTTTAGCGGCACCAATAGATTCGGGGAAAAAATGGTGGTGGCTGCTCTACTGTCCGCTGCCGGCGGTTCCTGCAGTGGCCACCATATTCGGGTGGCCAGCAGTGCACCTGAGGTCGCCGCTCACCAAAATTATCTAGATGATACAGATCGTGATGTCAGTGAAAATGCCCACTTGACGCCCGATCAGCAAGTTTTGACTTCACCACTCTATTTATGTGCGACCAGCTGAACAAGCGTTGTCAAGCAGAAAGGAGGTTCCAGCAACGATATTTAAAGGGATCATCAACAACAAGTTGAACTGACATGTTTCTGTAATTTGACTGGCTCTCTGCAACATTCTGCAATTTCAGCAGCTTTATTAACTCTTTTCAAGGTACTAAGGTAACAGGGAGTGTTGTTGCAAGGGGAGAACTCCTTCATTCTTATTTAAAGGCTCACAACATTTGCTCATAATGGTAGGGACTCTACTGAGACCACCGTCCCCCCTACCCCATGCTCGAGTATTGTTGTGTATGCAATAACTTGTTAGACTGAGTACTGTTTAACTCCAAGAGGTATGACCTTGGCTCTGCTTTATTAAGGCCCAAAGTGATTAATATACAAAATGGCTGGCCTTTTATACTTGGGCTGCACACACGTGCGTGCAGCCCAATGGCTTCCAACAGTGATGCCATCTAGTGGCTAGTGATCCCAAAAGTACATACATGACAATATCCTCCTCAGAAATATTAACACAGGCTTTTACAAATTGAGACGGTCCAGTGTTTTACACTCCCGGATTGACCATCTCAGTTCAACCCCAGCCTTGGGTGAGTGTTCAGAGTCTGTTGTGACTGGTGCTGGGTGGCTGACCTGGTGGGAGTGGCAATGGCCATGTCAGGGATTGAAAGTCTGTTTTCATTGAACATGTCAGTGATTGAAAGTCCCGATTCACTGATGACCACAGAGTCCTCTGATGACTGGGGGTAGGTTGGTTGGTCGTTGATTGTCTCTTCATCCGACTGTTCCGGTTCGTCTGTGTGCCGCAGCTTTGTCTGATCCATATGTTTCCTGCATGTTTGCCCATTTTTGCATTTGACAATAAATACTCTGTTGCCCTCCTTGGCTATGACAGTACCAGCAATCCACTTAGGACCCTGACCATAATTCAGAAAATATACAAGAGTATTTACAGAAATATCACGTGACACAGCTGCGCGATCGTGATACCCTTGTTGACTTTGTCTTCGATATTCAACGTGATTATTCAAGACAGGGTGTGCAAGAGATAGCTTGGTCTTAAGACCTCTCTTCATCATTAATTCAGCAGGCGAGACCCCGGTAAGTGTGCGTGGTCTTGTCCTGTAACTCAGCAGTATGCATGACAGGCGGGTCTGCAGTGACCCTTGGGTTACTCGCTTCATACTCTGCTTTATGATTTGGAAAGTAATATATCCTTACTATACAGTATAAATGCACACAAGGCCCATACTTGAGAAAAGATCACTCTGTGACCAATTACTACCTTGGTCCCCATGAAAGTGCCGATGCCGGGTTGAAATAGTGAGTCAAATTTGTCCAGGACCTGTGAGCATGATACTCGCTCCACAGAAGAAATTGCATTGATATCGCCCCATTTCCAGTTCATGACAGCAAGCCAAATCCTCCCCAGTAGTGCGGGACCATCCCCCGGGACAGTCCAGAGTGGCAACCTGTTCTCCGAATCTTTGTGGGTCACGACTACCATGGCGCTGCCGAGCACCAGAATGATCTCCTTTGTATATGTCCGTAGCTGTGCGTCAATCGGCAATAATTTTGGCCTCCTGGCCTTGGACACCCACAACCTTTCAAACTGTTGATACTCATCAGGGACTGGCTGGCCCCCGTGTCTAACTCCACTAACACTGGGATGCCATTGAGGAGCACTTTCATCATTATCATTGACGTTCTGGGATATGAACTGTATATTTGCTCCACATGAACTCGCTGAACTTCAGCTTCCAGCGATTTCCCCCAGTATTCATTTGGCCTCGTAGGGCTTACATCGAGCCTGTCCTCCTCGTACATCAACCTGGCTGCAGGCTTCCTGCACATATGCGGCAAGTGATCGCTGACGTTGCAGTTTCTGCAGGTATATTGCTAATACCTGCAAGCTCTGGCTGGGTGTTTGCCTCCACACCTCCAGCATGAACTGGAGGCCCCGTTGTTGGAAACAAAAGGTCCATTACCAGTCAATCGTCTCTGACTGTCTCTGTAACTTTCCGTAAGCGCACCATTAACAGGTGTTAATGGCCTAATTACTGGTCGCATTATCCATTGTGATAGCATGAATCGGCGTTCAGCTGTTGAATTACCCCTTTGGGTTTGACTGCATGCTGCGGCATGTCCGATTTCCCTTGTCTGCCTAGAGAACTGTGTGCCACGTTAACAATGTTGACGCCCTGGTCGTTTGCCGCATTTGAGCCAAGATTTTTGCCATAAATCATTCTGGTCTCTTCCTCCCCTGAGATAATTGTCTGGGCTATCATAGCTGCCGCTTCCAAGGTCAAGTCTTTGGTCTCAATCAGTTTCCTGAAAACCCCAGCTTGCCCGGAGACCTCAATAAAAAAGTCTCGCAGCATCTCCGCTCTGCATGCATCTGGGAACTTACATAGGCTCACTAGTCGCCTGAGATCTGCCACGAAGTCTGGAATGCTTTGCCCTTCTCGCCGCCGGTGCATGTAAAACCGACGTCTCGCCAGCTGCATGCTGCTCGCCGGTTTAAGGTGTTCCCCAATCAACTTACTGAGCTCTTCGAAAGTTTTGTCTGCCGGCTTCTCTGGCGCTAGAAGGTCCTTCATCAGGGAGTACGTTCTGGATCCACAAACCATCAGGTGATGAGCCCTGCGTTTGTCAGCTGAATCCTGTCCCAACCATTCCTTCGTGACAAAACTTTGCTGTAGTCTCTCAATAAAGTCATCCCAATCATCACCAACACAGTACCTCTCATCTGTGCTGCTAGTGGCCATGCTCGCGTGGTTTAAATCCCAGTTTCTCATCGCCAATAATATGTCC
Source organism: Pristiophorus japonicus (assembly GCF_044704955.1). Classification (NCBI taxonomy): domain Eukaryota; kingdom Metazoa; phylum Chordata; class Chondrichthyes; family Pristiophoridae; genus Pristiophorus; species Pristiophorus japonicus. Next base: position 88,661,556 of record NC_091981.1, read on the forward strand.
GTACTACACAGTATAAATGCACACGAGGCCCATACTTGAGAAAAGACCACTCTGTAACCAGTTACCTTTATTACCAAGACCTCAAGAGGCAGACGGTGGGTGGAGCTTCCCCTTTTATACTGGAAAGTCCAGGTTAGGAGTGTCTCCCACAAGTTCTCCCCCTGTGGTCAGTGTTCTCAAGGTATCCAACTTAGGCCAGCTTATACATGGGTTACAATGACAGTTGAATACATGACAGAAAGCACGTTCTGCTTGCCCATTGGATGCAGGTTTGAACGGTGCTGACCTTACATGTTTGATACCATTGAGTTTCATAAACTCTTCAAACTCCTGACTGGTGAAGCACGATCTGTTGTCGCTACAACGATGTCAGGCAGACCATGTGTTGCGAACATGACATTGAGATTCTCAATGGTAGCTGTGGATGTACTGGATGACATGATTATATACTCTATCCACTTCGAATATGCATCCACCACAACTAAAAACATCTTCCTCAGGAAGGGACCTGCAAAGTCGATGTGCATCCTGGACCATGGTTTGGACGGCCACGACCACAGACTTAGCGGCGATTCTGCTGGTGCTTTGCTGAGCTGCATGCAAGTGTTGCACTGATGCACACATGATTCCAGCACTGCCAATCACCGTTATGACTGGACTCTCCTCCACTTGATTCCGGTGTTCGGTCACCTGTGGTGGAGCAAACTCTTCGTCGTGTTCGTCCTCTGCTTCTTCTATGGGGTTGCTGAACCTGCTTTTAGTTTGATCCACGTGTTTGCGGCAGATTTGTCCATTGGTAAGTTTAACTAGCAAAACCCTATTCCCCTCTTTGGCAATCACAGTGCCTGCAAGTCATTTGGGCCCTGCAGCGTAATTAAGGACAAAAAACAGGGTCATTGACATAAATACATCATGCCCTCGCATTCCTATCATGGTAGTCACATTGTGACTGATGCCTGCTCTGAACAATTTCTTTCATAGTAGGGTGTATAAGGGATAACCTGGATTTGAGCGTCCTTTTCATTAGCAACTCTGCGGGTGGAACCCCTGTGAGTGAGTGTGGTCGGGATCTATAGGCCAACAGGAGGCGTGATAAGCGGCTTTGTAGGAAACCTCCTTGGATTCTGAGCATCCCCTGTTTGATTATCTGCACTACTCGTTCCGCCTGACCGTTTGAGGCCGGCTTGAACGGTGCCGTTCTGACATGGTTGATTCCATTGCCTGCCATGAAGTCCTGGAATTCAGTACTTGTGAAGCACGGGCCATTGTTGCTGACCAAGACATCCGGTAGACCATCGGCGGCGAACATCGCGCGTAGACTTTCTACCGTGGCAGAGGATGTGCTTGAATTTAAAATGGCACACTCAATCCATTTGGAGTAGGCGTCTACTACAACCAAAAACATTTTTCCCATGAAAGGACCTGCATAGTCCACATGGATGCTTGACCATGGCTTGGTGGGCCAGGACCACGGGCTAAGGGGGGCTTCCCTGGGTGCATTGCCCAGTTGAGCACACATGTTGCACCTGCGAACACCAAACGTGTGACCTGGCAATTGCCTTCATCATGCCAATTACCGGGTGCTCATTGTGAAGTTCTCTGATAAACATCTTTCTGCCCTTCTGGGGCATGACTACTCGGTTTCCCCACAGTAGGCAATCAACCTGAATCGAGAGTTCATCCTTGCGCCAATGAAACAGTTTAAACTCTTCAGGGCATGCCCTGTATGTGGCTGCCCAGTCCCCATTCAGGACACATTTCTTAACTAAAGACAGTAGCGGGTCTTTATTTGTCTAGCCTTTAATCTGACGGGCTGTCACAGGTGAGCCTTCGCTTTCGAAAGCTTCAACAGCCATGACCATCTCAGCATCATGCTCAGCTGCCCCCTCAGTGGTCGCTAGTAGTAGCCTGCTGAGTGCATTTGCACAGTTTTCAGTGCCCGGTCTGTGCCGAATTGTGTAGCCATAGCTGGCTAACGTAAGTGCCCACCTCTGTATGCGGGCCGATGCATTCACATTTATGGCCTTGTTGTCGGCCAAAAGGGCGTTAGGGGTTTGTGATCTGACTCCAGCTCAAATTTCCTGCCAAACAGGTACTGGTGCATTTTCTTTTACTGCATATACACATGCTAGCACTTCCTTTTCAACCATCCCGTAGCCCCTTTCTGCCCAGAACAGACTTCTGGAGGTATAAGCTACTGGCTGTAACTGACCATTGGCATTCACATGCTGCAACACACACCCGACCCCATAGGACGACGCATCATACATTAAAACTAGTTTCTTACACGGGTCATATAACATTAACAGTTTGTTGGAGCATAAAAAATTGCGTGCTGTATTAAAAGCCCTTTCCTGGCTGTCCCCCCAAACCCACTCGCGACCTTTGCGTAGGAGCACATGTAGCATGCTCAATTTGGGAAGAAAGTTGCCAAAATAGTTCAGGAGCCCCAGGAACGAATGCAGCTCCGTCGTGTTACGGGGTCTGGGTGCTCTCTGGATCGCTTCCGTTTTGGACGCAGTAGGTCTGATCCCGTCTGCTGCTACCCTCCTCCCCAGGAATTCTACCTCTGGAGCTAAGAAGACGCACTTCACCTTTTTCAGTCGCAGTCCTATGCGGTCCAGTCTGCGTAGCACCTCCTTCAGGTTGTGGAGATGTTTTCAGTATCCCGACCCATGATGAGGATGTCGTTTTGCAAAAACTATCGTCCTTGGCATCGACTTGAGGAGGCTTTCCATATTTCACTGAAAGATTGCGGCGGCCGAACGAATCCCGAATGGACATCTGTTATACTCAAACAACCCCTTGTGTGTTGTGATGGTGGTCAGCTTCTTCGACTCACTTGCCAGCTCCTGGGTCACGTAAGCTTAGGTCAGATCCAATTTTGAAAAAAGTTTGCCACCAGATAGCGTTGCAAAGAGGTCCTCCGCTCTCGGTAGCAGGTACTGGTCTTGGAGTGACACCTGATTGATGGTGGCCTTGTAATTGCCACATATTCTGACTGACCCATCCGCCTTGAGCACCGGCACGAACGGGCTCGCCCAGTTACTGAATTCGACTGGCGAGATGATGCCTTCCCTCAGCAGGCGGTCCAATTCGCATTCTATCTTTTCCCGCATCACGTACGGCACCGCTCTGGCCTTGTGGTGTACTGGCCTGGTGTCACCTCTAGATGTGGGATGAGACATTGGTATTGATACCTTTGTTTTCAGAGAACAGTGAAGTGAGCGGCTTGAGATCTGTCTCCAGTTCAAACCGAAGACCAAACAGGTACTGATGCATCTTTTTAACCCCATACACACAGGCTAGTGCTTCTTTCTCTACCATGCAGAAGGCTCTTTCTGCTTTAGACAAGCTTTTTGAAGCATACGCGACTGGTTGAAGTTTACCCGACTCCTTAGCTTGTTGGAGTACACAACCAATTCCATATGACGAAGCATCACAGGCCAATACTAAACGTTTACATGGGTCATAATGTACCAGCAGCTTGTTAGAGCAAAGCAGATTAGTGGCTTTCTCAAGAGCTCTGTCTTGAGACGCACCCCACACTCAGTTGTCGCCTTTTCTTAGCAGCATGTGCAGTGGTTCTAATAAGGTGCTCAATTTAGGTAGGAAGTTACCAAAGTAGTTGAGTAGACCCAGGAACGAACGCAGCTCCGTCACATTCTGCGGCATGGGTGCATTCTTGATGGCCTTGGTTTTTGCATCCATGGGCCTGATGCCGTCAGCAGCAATTTTCCTCCCCAGGAATTTGACCTCTGGTGCCATGAAGACACACTTCGAGCATTTTAGTCTGAGTCCCACTTTGTCCAGACGATGTAGAACTTCTTCCCGGTTGTTCAGATGTTCCTCGGAGTCACGACCTGTGATCAGGATGTCATCTTGGAACACGACGGTTCTGGGAACGGACTTCAGTAGAATCTCCATTTTCCTCTGAAATATTGCTGCAGCCGAGCGAATTCCCAAAGGGCACCTGTGATAAATATACAGTCCTTTATGCGTGTTAATGCACATAAGTCTCTTCGACATCTCAAGCAGCTCCTGTGTCATGTAGGCCAACATCAAGTCCAGTTTGGTGAACGACTTCCCCCCGGCTAGCGTTGCAAACAATTCAGCAGCCTTCGCTAACGGGTACTGATCCTGTTTCAAAACCCTGTTGATTGTAGCCTTGTAGTCTCCATAGATTCTGACTGTGCCATCACTTTTCAGCACAGGAACAATGGGGCTGGCCCATTCATTAAATTCAACTGGTGATATGATCCCTTCATGCTGGAATCTGTCCAGTTCGATTTCAACCTACACCCTCATCATATACG